>NC_133861.1:19789852-20456873 GCF_044706935.1 Curcuma longa | reverse complement strand
GCTAACTATTTTATTGCAGTTTTTATGGTTAAATTTGTCATGGTTGGTTATGTTGTATGCATCACAACGCGAAGGTTTAGTTTTGCTGCTTCCACTCTTTATTGGCCAACTAATCTAAGGGCATACATGCATTACAGATTGTATATCCATAATGTTCGCTTCAAATATGACCTGCGAACTATTTCACCCAAAATATTATATTGGTATACAATAATTTTGAAGATAATTTTTACTGAAAAATGGTTTCTATATTAAATGAAAAAAGGATAATATTTTTCTTCTCCAAAGGACTTGTGAATAAGTTTAACGGGTACAGGATAGAAATGGAATTACAGTTGATAATGGAGAGCAGAAAAGGGAAAAAGACGGAGCGATGCGCGGTTAATAACGAAAGGTGAAAAGTGTAGAGGATTATGAATTAGAGGGTGAAAGTGGATGGGACTTATAGTCGATAAAGAGCATGGGGAGTTTGCGATTAACGACTGAGGAATCGTGTTGGAGAATGAGGTTGTAAAGGCTATCAGATGGTCGACGGAAAAACAACCATTAAAAGGATTTAAAAGGCGTTATAACGCCTCGGATGAACGGCGGCCGCGTTGCGGCGCGTTAAAAGTTTTTAAAAAGTTAGAGAGTGGTAATAATTTTTAATTTATTAAATTAATTTTTATTTTAATATTAAAATTTTTTACGTAGTTCTGGTTGTTCTGCGGTAGGAGGTAGTCGATCAGAACGATGCTTTGCACAGTTTGATATTCAACAAATAAGTAATAATTATCCTCTTGCAGCAGTAGTAGCAGAGATGGTGGACCCATCTTATATTGTACTTTCTCCATGATCACTTGCAAAATTTCTCATAAAATGAACAGGAGTCAAGAGCTGGGACATAGACATCATTAGAAGTCAAACAACTTGCACCTCAACTTGCTCAACATCCCAGTTCTCTACCACGATGCGTACAATGAAAGGGGCAACTATTCCCCTTTATTCTCCTTCAGGCAACACGAATGCCGCCTCCTCTGATTAAGGGGTAGCCGCCTCCTCTGATACCAACGCAAGGGGTTGAGGGATTACCTACTATTTTCGGTGGCGTTGCAGTCCGCCAGCGGCGAGGACGGACGGATTCCGGAAGCGGAGAGTGATCGCTGACCCGGTCGAGTATTGTGGTCCTCGAGAAGGCAATTAACAGGGGTATACACCATGTGTACTAGTAGATTTTAGGCAGAGAAGTTATCGCAAAAATCCAATCGCCATACGACACGTCAGAAGACTAGGGCCGCGTAGATTTGCGAGTGAGCGTTAATCTCACGCGTCTTCTTTTATAAGGATAATAATACGATGCGGCTGACCAAGTCAAAATATTTGTCCTTTGGACACAACCAAAACCCTAACGGACTAAGTGGTGCCCCATGACTGCCATGGCTTCCGGTCTTCTGTGGCGACGGGCCATTAGAGAGCTCGGCGAAGGCAGCGGCTCGGCTGTTCGGTGCTTCCTTCTTCCGCGCCGCTGCTTCGCGTCGTCATCCGCCTCACCAACTTCGAGCCCTAGCCTCTCGATCTGGCGGCGGAAGAAAGAGATGGGGAAAGAAGGCATCTTTGTGGTCCATCAGCTGAAGCGGCTCGCTTCTGCTGGGCCACGCCTTGACCGTTTCATGAAATCTAATGTCACTCGGCTTCTGAGAACGGATTTGCTCGCCGTGCTCGCCGAACTCCAGCGCCAGGACCACGTGTTTCTCTCCATGAAGGTGAGGCACATTTTGGTTAATCTTTTTTCTTGTTAGATAATTGTTGTGTCGTTGTATTAAGATGAATTTTTTGCCTCTTGCTAAATGGCACAAAGTTGAGATGAAAATTGAAGGTCAATGAGACAAAAATTATAGTCTTTTGGTATCCTTTGTTATATGTGATGGTGGATATCAGATTTTGTCAATGACTAAAACTAATTGGATACCAAGTGTGCCAAGGATGAGCCACATGCTCTTGACCCGCATGGAAAGAATGATGCTCGAGTGGACTAAGGTTGCCAACACCACTATAATCGAATCAATTCATCAATAAGTAGAGGAAAAATGTAAAGTTGGGAGAGGAAGGGTGGAGTATGACATCTTTGTAGTTGTTCATGATGTGTCCTGAAGGTGGTGGGCATGGGGCTTTGATCATCTACTACTCTTCTCGTCATGTCATATCACGGCCAAGTGTTGTTAGGAAACACAAACTGTTGTGTGGCTTGAGAATGTAGCCTACAGTCGATGTTCTAGGAGATCCAAGTTAGTAGGGTTCATGTGCTTTTGTTGTAGGGTTGCTGGTCTTGTAACACTGCATTTTTGATGCAATTGCATGGTCGGATGCTAATGGTGCTTCACTGGATAGTAGGTATTCCCTTGCCAAGACTTTATCCATGATTCAGGTATTCTTGGTCAGAATGATAGGGAATTAGGTTGCATTTTTCATCTCAAGAGTTCTGCGTGAATACCAAGACTTTATCCATGATTCAGGTATTCTTGGTCAGAATGATAAGGAATTAGGTTGCATTTTTCATCTCACTTGGGTTCACTCATAAAAAGTAGGCATGCGTTGGAACCTAGGGGCACTGATCATCCTTGTTCTCTGTCCTCAAATATTTTTACTGAAATTCTGCTTTTAGGCATTGATCCCGGGGCCAGGACATGCTTTCTTCCTTGACTCTACTCAAATTCACATGATAGAGTAGGTATAGGATCCTGGCTTGACATCCACTAGTCATATTTGTTCTCCATGCTTGAGGTATTTATAGTCAGAATTCTACATTAAGATGTGATGATTTGCGGGAGTTAGGTTGGGCTTTCAAGTTTATGACTTACCAACCTACCTGAGTTTACATATTAGGATAGTAGTAGCAGGTAGAGTTTGCAGAAGTGGGAGATAAGTGTTCCCTTTAATCCTTTATGTTAACAAGAAAAATATAGTTTTTCATGGTTAAATGCTAAATTTATGTGAAGTTCCTTTTTAGATTGAGGATGCACCCTCAGTTCTTGTCTCTGCAATTGCAGAGATGACCAATGTGAGATCATATGGGTCGATCATCACCTCTTACTACTGTAGGTTAATATCCCTTATGAGATATTGCCTTTTCTCTGTAAGTAATGGTGCTATTATTAGATGGGTAATGAGCTGTGAGCATGCATGGACCACATCTAGCATTAAACTGATCAAATCTTTCTAGTTCAGTGGAAATATATAAAATTTTCCCTACAGCTACTCTGCATGTCAGGGTTGCAGGGAAGACCATCTACCTTGGTGAGGGTCTGTGATTGGGATTGGGATCATAAGGATGATTTGAAGGAACAGTATAACATGTTTTTGTTGGATATGTGACTCCAGCCACTCTCTCTAGCGAGATTGGGATGGAGGTAGTTCCCAGTGGCCCTATGATGGGTGCCAAAATTGCAGGGGGTCATGAGATACTGAGAGTTTTCTTCATTATATTAGTGGGAAGGTCACCCTCACATTGATTCCTCTAGTTGCTTTGTTAGTTCCATGTAAGATTATTATATGTGTTCTGCTTTGTATATAGTTTAATGGCTGGATAAGATCTATGAAGTTGACTCTAAATAGTTGGACACATGACTTGTTGTCATTGCTGTCCATTGGTTATAGAAATAAACAGCTTTATTTTTGGGATGCTTACAATGCCATCAAAGCATTCTCTTATTTTAAAGTATCTTTAGAGTGATTGACCTAACAAAGCTTGTCCTTATTAATGTTGAAAAAGAGCCTGAATGCTTAGATTCACCTTGCCAGTGTATTTTTGAGAATGAAAGAATTGATATTAAATTATGAGTGCTTAGATTCACTTTGCCAATGTATTTTTGAAAATGGAAGGATTGATATTAAATTAACGACTAAGTTATTTTATTTTATTCTTGTATTTAATTAGACAGGTCGGTTTCTTGGTTCCCCATAAAAATAACGAGATCAATCCATATTCCCACTGTTGTTTACTTGATTGCACTTCTCAGCTCTGCTTTGTTTTGAAATGGAATACTACCAATTGCCTCTAGTTAACACTTTAATCCTGAAGCAAGCACATCCTTCGTTTTTGACTGTGTATACTTTACTCAGGCACACATGCCAACCTTGCCTCCAAGTACTCGGTCCAATCCAATTAGTAACTTTATTTATGAAAATGGTTCAGTCAGAAGGATGGATTTAAGGTCAGTTTCATTGTGACCATTATCTTTCAATTATAAGAAGTACCTATTTAAAGGCAAAACGTGAATGCTGTGAACCCTACAAGTTGTTGGTCGATAGGTAAAATGTCAACCAACAACTTGGCATTGCTTCTGGAGTGACTGGACTGGATGTACTCCACCATAGTTTGATTTGTGTAGTTGCTTTAGAGTTCTTGTTTGACAGATTCATGCTTTATAAGTATTTGTGTTAACCTTTCTGTCAAAGTTTTATGTTTTGTTTCACAAGGAAAAAACTTTTTTTTTCCTTCGTTCTGACCAGAAGTTTGCACTCATATCTAAATCAATTAGAACATTGCTGACCTCGATAACTTCATTAGATATATGATGCTGTCAGGAAGGAGATATGGTATCGGCCTGATATGTACTTCTACAGAGACATGCTCATGATGTTGGCAAGAAACAAGAAGTTGGAAGAGACGAAACAGGTTTGGGCACATCTGAAGAGCGAGGAGGTCCACATTGATCAGCATACCTACGGGGATATCGTGAGAGCTTACTTGGACGGAGGGCTACCAGCCTTTGCAATGGAACTTTACGAAGACATGAGGAATTCTCCAGATCCGCCATTGTCTCTTCCATTCCGAGTCATGTTGAAAGGTCTCATACCCTATCCTGAATTAAGGGAAAAAGTTAAGGAGGACTTCTTGGAGTTATTTCCGGGTATGATCGTATATGATCCACCAGAAGATTTGCCTGATGAATAGCAATTATTCTCGTTCCGAAGCGCGGCATCAAAATTTGTTTTGTCAATCTGCAAGAGCAATTCCACAAGGTGATTGTGCTCCATGGATGTAAGCTTTTGATACTGCTGTCAACCAAGTCTATCAGAATTGGTTCTTTTGTTGAATAGAAGTTGAAGAACTGATCACTCCATGAAATGGGCAATGGTTGTAGAGTAGCACCACTAATTGCTGCAACTATGGTATGATTTGGAGTGTCAATGAAGAGTTTTATTGTCATGGTACCTGAATAGTAAATCAACTTCTGTAGATAACGATCTGTGATTATGCTGCTTAATCGTTAGTGGGGCAGTGTGTCATTCTAGTCTGGAGAAAATAAATAAATAAAAGGGTGTTCTTTATTATTATAATCATACAAGAGTTCTTCATTGTGAAGATTATCAAAAAGATGCCTCAGGGATGTTTGTTATCCTTTATTTGTTATATTGATTTACTGAAACATGAGAAATTGTTTATTGTTGCCAATTTGACATAAAAACTAAGGATGGTCATGGATTGAATTTGGATTGGATTTCAAATTTTCCGTATCCATCCTCATATATTATATTTATTATATTTATTTTCATATATTTCATTTTCATCTACATATCTATTGGAGGATAAAATTTTACTAGACCCATCTTTATAAATCGAATCAGAAAATTTTTATACCTTGTTATTTAATTATCCGATATCTGGATTATTCGATTATTTAATCATGTCTAAAGTGAAAATTGCCATCTCTAATAAAAATCTTTTAATGAATGTATATAATTATTTATTTTTTAAACTGTGGAATACTCACTTATCAATTTAGGAAAAATATTTATCTCAAATTAATAAAAAGGCATAGAATTTGTTTTGTTAATTTGAAATGTAGATTGCAATAAATCTAGGAGAAAATAAATTATTTTATTTTATTCAGTAAAAGTAAATAAAGGTGGTGAAATATTCTTTTGAATAATAATTAAAACAAAAACGTCTATTTAATGGTTTTAAAATAATCATCATCATTATACATATATATATATATATAACCAAAAATGATTAATTTATTTATTTAAAAATGAATTAATTCTGACACAGTTTGAGGATCACACACTGTAACTTATATTTGCCCTTTATATTGAGCCATGGTGGCCTTTTGGTCATTTCATTAATATATCTATAAATTATAGCCCGTGATAAAGCAGTTTGGCAGGCAAAGATTTTTTTTTCTTGACACGTGGCATTGTGTAGATAACTGAGCATGGCGAGAATTACAAATTAAGAGAAAGGGCACCCCTAAAACCACCAACAGGACAAAACTGCATCCAACGAGAAGCAATTAGCCTTAACATCACCACAAAACAGATTTTAAGAGGCACTAACACAAAATGGAAGCAATAAAAAATTTTCATACAAGAACAATGTACATGTGTCATCATAAAGTGAAGAGTAAGTACAAAAACGAGATGAAAAAAGAGGGAAAAAAGGTTCTTACAGTGAGAATTATTAGCTTTGCCTTACATAACAACTTGTTTCTTCCGCTAAGGGTGCCCACGCATTCCCAAGTTTCTCCCAATGGCCCACCTTTCAAACATCCAAGAGGCGAAGATGGTTAGGTTTCGCCAAGAATGAACTGACTAAATGAAATGAAGCACATATTTGAAGTGGTTGGTCTGGTAGCATTGCTATGGGTTTTAATCCCCACAACAATGTGGATAAATTGGATGTTTGGTGTTGCTTCATTGAGGCACTTTGTGATGCTTCATCAGCACCAACCTAAATCATGTCTGGTAGATGCTATGATATGCTAGTAAACAGAGAGTGACTTATAATTATGAGAACATGACTAATGAGCTAAGGTCCTGGGGTAAGAATCCAAGAAGCACCACCATCTGGACCTTCAGGAACCCATTTGCAAGATACTAGACTATCTTGCCACCTATTGACTTGGAAACGTATCCAGATTTCGACTACATAACCACCACAGAATAACAGTGTGGCAGACAGGTAGCCATCGCCAACAATGAGACCATTAAAATCCCAACATGCAGACATCAAATATTTCAACTTTGCAATGTAGGATTCGTGGTCAGCGCATTTCTAGCTTATTATCCACAAAATGACGGCATCACGAGCAACACAACAAAATTCAAAGGATTGTGTTAAAAAACAGAAGGTAAATGATTTGCACATAGAATCTTGGTGGTAATGTTGTGTGGCTTTTGGTTAGCAGGCATCACTATCCAGAATAGTGTGACTATTGCATAGGGAACATAATTTTCAGAATGCTTGCAGGTCGTTTAGTCATTATATGATGCACCAAGGAACAAAGAACTTGCAATACCTGGCTCGTTACAAACCCTTTCAGCATGTTTAGAAAATCATCATGCTTCTCTCTATCTAGTCGGTCGAGCTCAGTCCTGTTGTTATCCTGTAGAATCAAAGGTCATTACAATACTATCTTTCAAGAAAGCATACATTTTCCAGATTCATTATTAATAAATTTAAGTTGAGAAATAAAGAGCATCCTTTCGTGATATGTATAAATGGTACAAAAAAAAAGAGTTATATTCATATATGCCATCTTATATCATCCTCTAATCCATATTCATAATCTGATAATAATCACAGTACCAATGATCACTTCATATAACGTCGCTGACAGAAAAATATGATAAGTATGATTAGGAAGGAGGAATTTTCGAGATCCATCAATTATAACACTCCATTCGAGTAACAGTGAGAGAAGTCTTGCAACTCTAAGCATCCATGTTATTATTAATGTGTTGTTATGAAATTTCAGTTAATGCGTAGGCATACTGCAATTTCACTACACCAAAGAGTTCTTGCTAAAGTGCAGGCCCTAACAGGCAAGTGCCACTAGTTCCTACCTTCCATGCTATATTCTTCAAGTCATTCAAACCCAGTAAATAGTTGGTGGTAGGATTTAGTAATGACACAGTAGATTCTAAATACTGAGAAGCATAAGGTAACCTTTTTGACCATACAAAGGGCGGGTAAGGAATCCAACCAGATGCAAACGTACAGCATGAATTCAAGGGACCTGAAAATTGGCACATAATTTAAAGTGCATGTTAAGTTTATCTACTATAATTAAACCAATAACATGAGCCTTTAGATTGTTTGAGGGATATAATACGAGTTATTGAATATAGTCAGAGCAATTAAAGAACTACTTGATTGCATGTGGATCAACAATGTCCATAAAGAACAATAATGAAAACATCAAAATTAGGGCTAATTTTGACTATGCAGACAATAAAAGAATAGAAAAGTTGCAAAAAACTCACACCTGGCCGAAATTTTAAGTGGCCCCTTTTACCAATTTACAAGCAAAAAAAGTAACTAGGACTAATCTAGCAATATGTCCTTTCAGAAAACATACTTCTACTTAAAGAACTTCTGATTATCACTTCTAATCGAGAAGACATTTAACTTCTCCAAATAATTGACATGGAATTTCAGATGCTGATGCTAAACAAACACCAGAAGCTTTAAGCAAAAAGGAAGTTAATAGAAGTACAAATGTTTAGCTGATTGTAGTTCTTTTTCTTATTAGCTCATTGCAAATTGGACAAGTACCTTTATCCGTTTATACTCTCTAACTGCACAGCTTTTACTGTCCTCTGTAATACTTATTTTTCCCTTCAGTTCTTCCAATTTCTGGAGTCTTGATTGGTCACCACCAAATATCTTTGAGGATGCAGCTTCAAGTTTCTCAACCTTTGAATGCAAAGATGACAAATCTGACATAAGTGTTTGTACAGTCAATAGAGCACTGGCCCTGTCTGAGAATCCGCTCTGAACAGCTAACATAACCCCAAGATATTCGTGCAAAGTAGACTGTCACAATATATCACATTAAAGAAAGAAGGTGAATTTAAGAATACAAATTAATTTTCTGAGCAGAGAATTGAGCATCTATGACTCAATTTATCTTTTTGTTACCAGATGTTTTATGGTTAGGGCATTCAGCTCCCCATATAATCTGCTTGCTTTTACAGCAGCAGTGGCCACACGTTTGGCATCAGTAGCTAACATCTTTTGAGAAAAGAATGCACTCTCCTCTGTCTCAAACTTGGTGAACTTGATGAATGCCATCCCAAGATCTGCCATTGTCTCACCAATATCTTGTTGTGCCTTCACAAGTTCTTCAGCCTGAATAAGGAAAAATTATTCAACTCGTTGGTGTAAAAATAGGAACAGCTTAACAATGACATATATATGTGCTTGTTCTCAAGCCCATGAAAACCTTCTAACACTATAAACCCAATTTGGCACATTGAAACACATTGGAATTTAATTTCATTACCACATTACTGAATTATAGATTTTTTCTGTTTATGGACCTAAATCAAACCCAAGTCAAACTTGCCACTCCTAATGGGCTTGATTTAAGGTAAACAGTGAGTATATAGCCGCTCACATTTGAAGTTTATCATCGACATCCAAACATAACTTTTCCATCATTAACATAGAAGTTTCATGACTTTTAAGTCTTGAAATGAAAAATAAGGAACTCCTAGTAAGTCAAGCTTCAAATTATATCAGGTATACAAAATCATAAGCTTAATTGTTATCTCATTGTGATAATTTATGCATCAATGGCTTGTTTATAAAGGCTTTTTTGCTAAGATATCCCTGTAGTTGAACTGAAAATTTAGATGTTATGCAGAAACACAATTACAAATTGTTCACCAGTTAACTGCATCAATCACAATTGATCCCTTTTCATTTTAGATTTATTAGTACCTGCAGTGATGTTGTGCTGATCTGCTGCTCGAGGTCCTGCATCTTATCCTTCCTCTCCAAGAACTCCTTATCCTCCTCCACCACCAACGGCTTCACCCCTCCCCAATCATTAGACACCGCCTGCTTCAGCTCCTTAAAAATCCTCAGCAAGTCCCTTCCTTCCTTCGCCGGCTGCACCACATCTTCCGGCGCCACTTGCCCAGCTGCCCCTTCCCCGAAGAGCTGCTTCGGCAGCCTCGCCGCCCCATCAAGCATCCTCGATGCCACATCGGTGTTCGCCGGCAGCGGAAGTTTCCCCTCCGCCTGAAAGAAAACCCTAAGCTCATCGCTTCTTCCGATCACCGGATGCTCCGCCAGCTTCCGCAGGTACTTCTCGATCTCCGCCCGCCGCTGCTCGACGAACTCGTGCTTCTGCATCATCTGGCTCTCCACGATTCCCTTGTCCGGCCGTTGCGGGATGAAGTAGCCCCGGAACGCCTCCGAGATCCGGGCGGCGAGCGTGACGACGTCGCGGAACCGTCGACGGACGGTAAACTCGGTGGGGTCACCTTCGGAGGCGTCGGCTCGGACCCAAGTGGTGATGAGGTAGGTGACGTGGGCGGTGCTACCGGTGACAAGAGAGTTCGCGGCCTCGTATACCATTTCCGGATCGGACACGGAGATTGTGAGGTAATCCGATGTGGCGGCGCGGACTGTCCCGGGGGAGGTGCCGTCGCGTTGGGAAACCCAACTTCCAGAGGATGAAGCGGCCGAGGCGGCGTTATGGGGATCGGAGGAGGCTCTTCCAGAATCGGTCGATGGCAGCGAGGAGGCAGTAGCGGCGACGTCGTCTGTGGAATCGTCGGAGAGGGCGAGGCTCTCCATTTCCTCCGTCAACGGCGGAGATTCGATACCCATCATCACCGCCAGATTTCGTGGGAGCAACGAATTTTGTTGTTGGGAGGAGGAGGTGAATCGAGAGACGGTGAACCGGAGGTGAAGGTACTTACGAGGTCATCCGGCAAGGCAAAGGACTTCGTCGTGTGTGGTGGAAAGAGAAAACAGGGGTGGTGGTCATGCCAGCCACGTGACGCATGACCGGTGGGTCGACCGGTGCGGAGTTGGAAATAAAGCGGTATTAGATGTAGTTTGGTCGAGTCATGATGCATTTGTGGAGTTAAGAGTTAGACTAGTTTTATATATATTAAAAAATCGATCCAATGTATTTTTATATATAATATTAAAAATTCACAAAAGGAATCAAAAAAAAAAATTAGCCGTTTTTTTCAAGTCACATGCGTTTTTGTTTTTTTAAGAACAAGGATTAGTGTGTGGAGAAAAAGTGAAAATATTGTTAAAGATGAAAAGTGTTACGGTCGCGAGGAGTGGATCGAGGTTAGTCAAGTTCAAGAGTAGCTTATCAATCTCGACTCGGTGTGATTCATAGAGCCCGAATCGAGTCGAATCCTCCGGCATATTGATCCTCTAGTCGAGTCGTGTGGGTCGAGTCGGGTGAGTCGAGTCGTGTGGGTCGAGTCGGGTGAGTCGAGTCGGGATCTAGTGGAAGCTCTTCGCAGAACAAGTCCGAATCCTCCAAACAGACGACTTCTGCCTACTCTCAAATCAACCGAGTTGACTCTGTAGGCCGATCCGAATCCCTGACGCAGAATCTCCCTCATGAGCCAAGTCGATGCCCTTCGATTTTCCTTGTTCTGTTCCTTAAAAATCACTCCCTCCACCATACATTCCTGAAGGTCCCTTTGACATCTCTACAATCAATCATAGTAATATCTTGACAGATGTACGTGATATGACCTCTCAAATAAAAGTCAACGATGGGACACATACTCTGAATATCCCATGCCCTTTAACAAGTCTATAATAATGATGGGACCTTCGTTGTACTTACGAGGTGATGTGACCCACCAGACTCATATATATAAGGTTGGTTCCGTAAATGAGGGAGGTATGCATTCTCACCATGTTACATCCTCTTTACTTTCTACTCGTCATCTTTCTTCCTCACGAACTGACTTAAGCATCGGAGTGGTCGTGCCAGGGCAACCCCTGACTTTCCGTCTCACGGTTGCTGTGAGTGCATGTTCCATCGTTTTCACGGCTCCTCCTTCTTAAGCTTCGTTCGAGCTTGGTGCTAAGAAGAGTCGGGTACATCCAGGGGCGGATCTCAACCAGAAAAAAAGAAACGAAGAGAATTTAAAGGGGAGAGACGGTGATTTACTATACGATAATGGGTAGGATAAGTTTTTTTTGTGTAAAAATAAAAAAGATACCTGTTTCTAAATTATGGAGCGTTATATATATATATCAAAAGACATCTATCACATTTAAAATAATATAATTATCATTCATTACTATTTTTTTTATTATCTCACTTAAATCTGGAATCGATTGGGTATATTATAATAGTTATGGACTATTATACATATTATAGCAGTTACAGACTGTTACACAGGTGGTAGTAACTCTGATATCATAATTGTTATAATTACAATATAGTTGTAGTTTATATTTGTAATAACTATAATTTTATAATAATTTTATAACAATTATAAAATTGTACGTAGCTGTTATAAAATAGAAAATAACCTTAAATAAAGATGATTAAAATTTTTTGAAAAAAATTTAAATAATATTCTTTTGGACCCAAGTTTAAGCCGTTATGGGTTACACATGGGAAAGTACTTAAAAAAAAAACGACTTAGAACGTGTTTGCAACAGAAAAGGAAATACGAATAAAAATAAAACGATGATTTAATTTCTAATCCCTTCTTTTTCATTTCCTTTACGTGGAAACGGAAGAGGAGGAAAAAAAATCAGTATCATCTTTCTTCAATTTAATTTAAATTTGCTTTTCTCTAACTTAGATGAATTAAGCTGATCTTTAAAAAAATGCACTAGAAAAATAAATTCTTAATATATTTCTTCACCAGGAAAAAAGCTGACATTATGATCAATATCAAAAAATCATTATTATTTAATATAATAATTATCCGAAGAGATCCTACTCTAATTTTTTAATTTATTTTCTTAAATATTTTGTTATTATATATATTTGTCAATAATTCAGGTTTTTACGATCTAATTAATGGTGGACCCTATAAACTTTTTTTCTCGACTATGAAAATAAATTCAGAAGCACAAATAACAATCTACTTAATAATAATGATCCACGGTCTCCATGATACATGAAGTCTCCATTACATGTACTTACCGATACATGAAGAGTTACAAGATATGCTTACCATTACTATGATCCTTAATTAAGATGTACTTACCACTGCCCGGGGCAAAACATAGAGCTCGTGTGAAAGAATGATTCTTGTTGACGCGTGAGTTTGTCTCCCAAGTTCCAAGAAGTTGCCTTCCCGTGGAAATGCTTAGAGCCAGTTTTTACATAATAATTAATCTGCACTGGAACATGCAGCAACTTAAGACCACGTGAAGAATGTGAGGCATACTCAGCGAACTTTCTTTAATTACGTATGTATGCATGGTCAATTCAGCTATATATCTAATTTGCTTGAGTTTTTGTTTTAAGATAAGAAAGCATCTAATTGACACGAGTTGCACACTAATGCTTTAGTTCAAATTAACATGATACCATACCCGTATTATTGGTTAAAAAATTGAAACCTTCCAAAAACTCAAATTTGAGTGCAACTCGGATTTATTTATTAATGCATTACACTAAATTAATGACCCTATAAATATGACATCTTCTACTTACCGCAAAAGTTACATGTGCTTTGAGAATTTATGCTTCACCACCAAAACATAGTTTTTAAATCCAAAGCACATTTTTGAAATCGTTCCCAGATATGATGTCCACATTTTATTCCAGGGTGTGTGTTTAATTTACTCATCACAATTAAGTTCACAAAGTCAATTAGCCCGGCTTTAATAATAAACAGTGCGTGATCATCAAGAGGGCTTTCTTTATTTTGCCACGAACGTACCTGCGGGCTTCATTTATTCGTCATGTGCTCCCGCCCTTCTCGTATATAACGAGTCTCCCCTCGCACAACATCCGTCACGAGGCACAGAGAAGGCAGAGAGAACCGGTTCAAAAATGGGCAACAGCCTTAGATGCTGCTTGGCTTGCATGTGTCCTTGTGGCGTTCTCGATGTTGTCCGCGTCGTGCACCTCAGCGGCCGTGTGGAGGAGCACAGCCGCCACATCACCGCGGCGGAAGTCCTGGCAGCGAACCCCAACCATGTCCTGACCGAGCCATGCTCGCAAGGAGTGGCGCCGAAGATTGTTATAGTCGCACCTGAATTGGAGCTCAAACGCGGGCATATCTACTTCCTCATCCCAATATCTGCGTTGCCAGAACAGAAGAGGAGTCACAATAGTAAGAAGCATGTAAAGCTTACATCAAGGTCAAATATGCAAAGAAAGGACGGGGAGATCCTCCAGGAGAAGAGAATTACTCACCCTAGTCGTCGTCGTCATCGTCGATGCAGTAGGGTCGGAGAATGGCAACCAAAACTAGAGAGCATATGTGAAGGAATATGAGGGCAGCCAGTGGATATCCATGTAGAATAAGTTTTCCATTCTAATTAAATAGAAAAGAGCAAGTCTGTTTGTCTGAAAAGGAATGACCTGGAATGAAGCCTTGAAAAAAGAGTAGGAAAAGATGTAAAGCTTGTGCAATCGTTTGGGACTTCACTTCAAATTAGTCAAGATGTCTGATTAATCTAAGTTTATGCAGTGTACAATGATGCAGCTATAGCTGAAGTTCCTAATTCTTCTAGGTCTCTTGCAATCTAACAAGCATCTTAAACATCAATACTTTCAGAACTTCAAACAGAAGTAAAAACAAGTGTATCACCATTCTTTTGGATAGACTTTGATAGATATTAATCAAATAGAACTGAGCTGAGCTGAAAACAACTAAGCAAACGTTTGATTTACTTCTCTATGTAGTTTTTCTAGGTAGTCTATAGACGTAAAATCATTATGGAACGAAGCAAAGGATTATGAGTATTGAATAAATAAGATATTGCCCTGTGCATTTATTCAGTTAATGTAAACAAATCTTTGTTGGCGCATGGAAGTTTTTGAGTAAAATAAAAAGGCGTAGGTGTGTGGCTATATAAAAGAACTGGTTGCATGTTCCATTAAGCAATAATAGATTAATGTTCTTACCTGAGCAAAGAGATCATATTTGATCCTTGTGCCAGAATTCTTTTCTTAGAAAAGAGAACTAGCAGATTTGCCAATATAAAGATATTTTACAGCTAATATGTAAAATTCCTTAACCCAATCCATTGACTATAACTCCACTTGGATCAAGAGATAATAGGAGTAATATAGGTATAAAATCAATCCACACAAGAAAGATTGTTTGGCAGAATACTTTTAGGTGAATATGGTTCCGTTAGCTTGTGGAACAGTGAAAACTAAGAGCAATGAATCAATAGACATTAAAGAAACTTAGAATTAGTTCACTTTGTCATGGTCTAGGGCTGTCACGAGAGAGGGATACTACAGCCAAAATGCACAGATCTAATGACCTACTTGTGTTAAAATATTAAATAAACTGAAAGTTAGATGATATTAAATAAAAAGAAGCATCAACAAGTAAAATCAAGGCTCTTCTTAATGCTAAAAAGAAATCAGATAAGAACAGAAAAGAATTGTCTCCTCGTATACAAAATGGGAAAATCAACTATGATTGTTCATAGCTAGCTACACATTTCATCGCTATTATCCTATCCATTCATAAAATTTTGGTGCCGGTAATAATAAAGAACTGAACAAATAATACCTCAAAAACTATGCATAGCCTATACTGCGGCAATATTTGTTTATCTATTACCACCACTGGTGAACAAGAATACCACTATTCCTAAGTAAAGTGAACAATTTTAGACAGTCCCCATATGTGTTTTTGTATTTGGGACTCCTTTGTCCAGGGCAGCACTTCTGCCATCGGTTATAATGGCACTCGAGAAAGAGCTCATCAATCAAGCAAATTGTCCCTGTCTTGAGGAGCCGTGGAACAAGTTCAAACTCAGTCCCCTCAACATCCATCTTCATCACAACATAGTCTTTCTCTGTCACTGTCTGCTTAAGCCATGCAGCAAAATCAAACCCCTGAATGGCATGCACATTGCCTGATAAAACTTTGTCATTGGAGTCCCCAATTGGCCTGATCCGACCCATTCCTTGGCCTTTCTCCACATCATGGTTATCAGGATCATGATTAATCTCAAAAGTTAGTGTCTCATTACGCACCCAAGCTGCAAAAGGCAACAAATTGACTCCTTTCTTAGTGCTGTATTCACCATGAAATGCCCTATCTGCTTCAATTGCATAAATTTCAAAGGAATGATTCTGCTTTGGGTACTGTTTCCTGAACCAGCTGCCAATGCTTGACCCATAGCTCCGTGCCCCAACATCAACATAGGCATATCTCTGCTTGAAGCTTATATCAGCAATTGAAGGTAGGTATTTGACGTTTTGGATATTCCTCTTGAGGGAAATCCACGGCTTAAGTGGTTCCTCCTTGATGAGAGGCTCTGCAGATCGTAGAATCTGGAGTTTGTGCTCAGGCAGAGGGCAATGATTACTAGAACCCTTTTTAGGCCTAACAATCTCGGCACTTTCTTGCTTCTGAAATACAATCTCTTGGAGAGGCTGTGGTGAATTCATGCTATTGATTTCCCGAGACAACACAACAATGCAGTCCGGAAAGAGCTCAGTAAGCGAGTGAAGGCTGTAGGCATCTCGAGCAGAGGTGGTGAGCACAGCGAGGAACCAATGTGGTCTCAGCGTCCTTGTAATCTCTGCCGCTAGATATGCAGGCTGTTTGCTCCGGTCGAGGCTTTGGCCAGCGAAAACGAAGTCAAAGCTACCATTCTTGAAAGGAAGTCGGAGAGGCTCGCCACCACCCACCACCAACGGTGGCGCACTCTTCTTCGCGACGCCAACGGCGTCGGGGACTCCGATCTCCTTCAGGGCAAGGACCTCGTATCCTGCGGCGGTATCCATGCAGAGGGATTCCGATGCCGATGAGAGGAATCCCTCCGCGATGAGATCCTGGAACACGGAGGAGTAGTATCCGACGGCCTTCCTCCATTTTATGGTAGTCCAGAGAGCGCGATACGAGGGATTGGAGGCAATTGCAGCAGAGGAAGCGGGCGCCGCAACGGCAAGGGGTTCAGCAAGATTGGAGAAAAAACAGTAATCGCCACCACCGCAGGAGCCTCCGCGGAGGGTAACCACGTAGACGAACCGGAAGAGGAGTATGGAGACGAGAAATAGGATAACGCGGAGGAGAAGATTCTGCACCGAGCTCGGCTTAACCGCCGGCTCCATCGCCGGAAAGAACAGATCAAAGAATCCCTATGCACGTCAACAAATTACGAAAGAAAGAAACAAATGAACGAAAGGCAAACCCTAGTCGGCAGCGGAGAGGGGTTTAACGGGAACAGAACCGGGCGGAGGCGTGAATGACGACGACGACGAGAGGGCGGAGGAGGGGGAGGCGATCGATGAAGGGGATGGTTTCCTCGGCGGCGGACAAGCGTACCCTCACGGACGGACGGCGATGAACCCGTTTTTTCGAAGCGGTTCTGTGTGTCCCGGTAAAAAAAAACCAACGGGCGGAGTCACGTCGGCTAAGCGAGACGCGATCACGGCCGCCCATCAAATCCCGTGATCTTGTGGAACGTGACGAAATAACGGTAACACGGCAAAGCCGAGACGACGATAGGGGCCCACGTTTCTGGACGTGATGGCATATCGGTAGTTTTGATATAATTTGAAATGAATTTTAAAAAGCAGAAAGATTTGCAGGTTTTTTTTTTACTTTTGATTCAAATTAATTTTGCAAGAAATGAAATCTCAAAAAATGGGGCATTCCGAGAATTGAACTCGGGACCTCTCGCACCCTAAGCGAGAATCATACCACTAGACCAAATGCCCGGATGCATGAGATGTCTTCTGTTTTAATATTTATTGTAATTTAATTTATTTATGAGCTCCTCTCCAACCTCCCACACGATCCTTCTTTCATACTTCACAAGTCTCCCTTTATCCTTTATGGTCAGCTGCAATCTCTCCTTCACTATTTTTTTTCCCAATTATGAGATTTTTTTTTTACTCTTCTTCATAATCAGACTCTTCCTTTTTAGCTGCTAGCACCTTCCGCCTTCAGTTGTCATTTACAAGGTCGTATTCATTTTTTACCATTGATTGTAAGCTATTTTATTTTTTTAATATCGTCTATAAAATTTTCTCTATAAAGAAAAAAAACATATTTTCCTTTCAGTATTTTTTTAAGAGTTTTTGCAAAAAAAACATTAAAATATTTACATGGATTAATAATAATTTACATGAAATCAATAAACCTATATCCTATTAACTAGGTAGGTAGATTAAAAAACTAATTCAATTAGATTTTGGTTTACTTCAGTCCGATTGACTTAAATGTTGATCAAAAAAACTTTAATGGAAGAAAATAGGCTTGGAATAACGCGGCCCCACACCGCATTGCGTAATATTCAGAAGATGAGCACGCCCACCAGGCAGGATGATTGACTGACAAAACAAAGGCACGAATCTACTGAACGTGAAGGGGCACTCCACTCGAACCAACAACTCGACTTCAATGGGTGAGTTTAGTCAAGTCTCAAGTTAGTTCATATGCCACAAATTGTTCTGGGATTTTACTGGGGCAATGGTGAAGATGGGCAGCATTAATCAATTAGGGTAGCTTACTTCTATATACTTCATTCATTATCTAAAAATGAAGTGTGGAAGCTTTTAGGATATGAAGAAAATATAAAAAGAGACATAAAAAAAGCAAAGCAAAATGGATTACATTTTAATTTGTTTTTAAATAAAACGGCAAAAACTCCAGCCACAGGGCATACATAACCTGTGATTGGGGAATCAAGGAAGGTGATGTATGTACGAGGCTTAACCTGTTTATATTTACTAAAAAGAAGGGTATAAAAGAGGGAAGAAAAACAATGAGACTAGTAGATTGTGTCAGTCATGAGCTTTCTTTTAGGTGGCGACTTATCTATGATCTGCTTCTGCAAGTCCATGAAGTTTGATCCTTTGTGAGCAAATAATCTTCTAAGGTTGATCACAGAGAGTTCACTGTAACTAGCAACAGCCAGATCAGCCTGATCCAACTCGTACCTACAGTGAAGCACAAAGATCCAATCATTTTTTACAAGAGATGTGTGAGCAAACAAATGTCAACAGTGGAATGAAACGACAACCATCTTAAGCAAAAGAAGCAATGAAACATGAAATCGATATCAGAGCCATGCATAAGTAAATACTAGCATGGATTGTCAGATCTCGGACAATGTCAAATTCTGTCAACCGACATAATGTGTTTGCCCATAGATACCAGATACAATGAGATATCAAATAGTTAGGAACTTTTCAACTCAGGACAATTAGTAGCAACCCGACTTTTCCATAAATATTAGGGTGCAGTTCTCAAATGTGATTCAACTGTTCCGAGAATTGGTGTCATGATTTCTGAATGTGTATACACACTAAAGCATTTTTCTATGGAAGTAAGAACTTAACACAGTATCATAGCAAGGATCCTGATTCTGATTCCTGCTAGTGACAGCAGAATCAGTAGACACAACAAATTTAAACAATTAAAATGCAAGGAACATTGACAAACCAGATTCAACACCTTTTCACAATGAAGAAAAACCTCTACATCTAGGTTAGACGGATGCCTAAACCAATGTAACTAGAATTCTTGAACGCCTCTATAGGCATTTGGCTTAAACAAACTGAAGTTATATGTTGATGAGTAATGCTTTATTTGCTAAGTGCCAGTCCAACATAGGAATAAGCAACTTAGCTTAGCTATTTAGATTTATGATGATAGCAGTATTTCCAGGTGCTGAATATGATGAATCTAACTTTAAGCAATTTGCTAAGTGCAAGTCCAACATAGGTATAAGCAACTTAGATGAGGAATAGCTACTTAGAGCCATGATAGATGGTAGTATTTCCCGGTGCTGTAAGATAAATCTAACTTTAAGCATGATGTAAAGAAACTTACGCAGGATGAGCACCAATCAGACCTACAACCATCATTGTGCAGTTATGAGCAGCAGTAATGCCTCTTGGATCATCCTCAAATACTACACACTTGGAGGGCTTCCTGTCCATCTGCCAAAGAAAATTAATAACACCAAGCAACTTAGTATTTACAGAAATTTGCATACAGAATTTTCTGACTATTGTCTCAGTTTACTCCAGATTCTCTAAGAGTCTAAAAAAGATTGAGGGAGCATAAAAAAATTAAACAAAATAAAAGGTGATGGACTGTTGAACTGCTATCAGGCCTAAGCAAATTCTTACCTTCAGGGCAGCTGAGAGAAATCGATGAGCTATGGACTCCATCCCATCCTCTAAAGTGACAAAAGCCTAGATATAACAATATACAATCATGAGTCACCTGGAAAAAGATGCGCATTAACAGAGCATGGAGAAGGTTAATGAAAAAATGATTACTCACCTGGAAATACTTCTTCAGGCCCATCTTCTGCAAGCATTCATGCATATGCATACGATCTAGGCTCGATACGATGGCACAAGGAATGCCTGCTGTATAAATTGCATCTAGCCACACTTTTAATCCTTCAATTGGTTTATCAAGCTGCAAAAATACAAAGTTGTTAAGTAGTTTATATAAAACTGATTTTGATGATTATCCATGTGCATGAAGAAACAACCTTCAGAAGGTTATCATAATATAACTTTAACAACCGCGATTTCAGTCTTTCCAATTCACTTTCTTCTTCTGCCCAGCATAAAACCTGCAAAGAAAATCCAAGTAACATTTATTTTTTGATGCCTAGAAGATTACAACCAATTCAATTATGGACTAAGAAAAAAAATGAAGGAATAAAGGCTGCTTCAGGAGGTTTATATGGAATATCTAAACCTTTATCACTTCAATTGGAAATCAGATATTTACACATACTTATACCAACTAGCAAGATAGAATTGCATTATTTGTAGCTATGTTTGTGCAATTTGTCAACGTTTGTACTAAAAAAAACAAAAGGGCAGCAGTCTGGTGCACAAAGCTCTTGTCAATACAAGTCCTGGGGAAGGGTCTATTGTACGTAGCTCTATCATTCTTTGCAAAAAGGCCATGACTCGAATCCATAACCTCCAAGTCACACGGTAACAACGTTTGTACTAAAAGCTAAAAGAAAATTCTGAAAGCTAATATACTAATTCCATAGCCACAATGAATGTGATCTTTAACCCAAGGACCACTTGGCCATGCATGACAGTAGAAACTTAGTGACATCAAATTAAGCTGTAAATTCACTAAATAAATTTCTTCTTAATTCACAAAATAGTGCTGACAGACAATGTATATTTGAGTGGGATGAGCCATTTTTTCAAAGACTAGGTCTCTATCACCTTCGGAACATCAATTAGATCTACCGATCATCATGTCATCATTAATGTATCTGTCATCACCTTGGATTGTGTCAAATGAAGCAAAAATTGCATGCTAATCTATTGGTATACATGTTTTAAGTGGTTTGTCTTAGAGATACACCCAGGAGAATGCTCCAGCAGAGAGATACACAAATTTTGTGCTCAGCTTTAATGGAGAATAAGTTATTTAGAGGATGTATACACTAGAGATATTTGTACAAAAACAGTCCACCAGCATCCTAAGGGAGAATCTTTAAAATAAATTGAAAATGGCAAGATACATTGAGGGTGACAATTCTATATGCAGTGATGCAGTTATTTAATTTATTTAACCAATTATGATTCCATAATGGCTGAAACACAGTAATCCAAGCATAGATCGTTACCTTTCTCAGAACGTGATCAGCAGCTGCATGAAGAATGAGTTTGCGTGTATGCATATCCTCTGGAAATTCTTTTCCTATTTTGAGCATGGTATAACGAGACAACTATTACATAAGTCTTCCCATAAGTTTTAAGTTTTAGTCAAATGCAAACATGAAAAACCAAGAGAAATTTTGATTTGCTATGAAAATGCACTGTCCAACCTCTTCAGGATAAAGAGTGAATTACTCTTATAAGCAAGATGTTCTTAAGAGTGGAAACCTGGGTGTTTTTCATCACATAAAGGGGAAGAATGGCTTATCTAAAGCAATATTGCATCGCATAACCCAGGTGTTTTTCATAGACTAGAATGGAAGCTTTGATTAATATGTAGCTTGATACCTCTCATAGGTCAGTTCAGTAATTTAGTGGAAATAATAGCAGACATTGAAGATCAATTGCCAAAATAATATTAAAAAGAAGGAAATTCCAGATATGGAATCTGGCACAGAAGGGAATATCTAAGTATGCAGGGTTAGAATTACAGAAATGGTGGGGAAAACTTCAAGAGCACATTCATGGAAAATCCAATACATAATAAAATGATCTTTTTGTAACATACCCTCTTCTGAAGCAAGCTGTTTCCAGACATTTAATTTCAAAGACCGTGTGTCCACCTGAACAAAAACAAGGTCCCATTCATGGAATACAATACAGAGAACAGATGTAAGAAGAGCAAATGAAAAAAGCTACAGCCCACTTGACAAGTGATCTAAAACATATAACAGTTTCTTGCATATATAATTTCCAGTTATCTATTACAAGCCCAAAGTTACTTTGCAAAACAAAGATGTCGTTGTAAAGTCCTAATCACTAACTAAAGCTATATGTTCAAAATCTGGGCATATTGAGAATTGAAGAACTTTAAAAGTTAATCATCAAAAGATTCTTCATCTAACTACTATTCTAGCAGCAATGTCTTATTCATTTTGATGAATTTTTATGCCAGCTAAGTTTCCAACTTTCAGAGATTATTCTAGTTCAATTTCTCACATTTTATTGTCTATGCAGTTGCACCTAGATTTCCATGGTGAATCATGAAGAACACATTTGTCTCCTCCACAAGCTAGATAGTCTTTGAAACAACAAAATGCACATTAGCAATCAGCAAATATTGTGATCGCTTAATAGATTGCTAGACTTTAAAAAGCATAACCAACTAGAATAATGCCAAAAAGCTTCAATTATTACCATGACATTGTCCCATGAGAAGATAAGACCAAAAGCTTCATCTGGCTTCATAGAATGTCTTACTCGTTGGAGAAAACACTCTTGTAGTCTATCATTTAGGTAATCCTAGAAACATTGGCATTACAATTCTTGTAAGCTAGGATCAATATATTTCACAACTATGTGCCTAAACAAACAGATTAGAATTCATACCACATCAACCTTTAGTGGTCCATCCATTCTAAATGTTTCAAAACCTTCTCCGTATTCAGCGCCAATTGCCTGAAACCAGTATGATGCAGAACTTGGTTTCAGAAATAAGTAAACCGAGGCAAACAAAATGAGATAACATATTTCACAAATGAATTCATCAAACAAATACAAAGCTTGACAGCAAAATGAAATGATAACAGTTCTGTATATTAGAAATTGGACTCGGCAACTCAAATAGAGTGAGCTTAGCATCAAAATGACTCTATCTTAATTAGAACTGAATTTCTAAGTTAATCAAAATATAATCAATTAAATTCTATGTGATTATATTTTTAAAGAAAAAACAATTGATTGAATTATTTAAGTTTGGATGTCAAGAAAGAACATAAAATGATCGCAGATGCTTACAATTCTCCTAATCTCCAGATTAGCTTCAGGTTAAATATCTAGATGGTAAAATCTTAAAGACAATAAGGTAATACATTCTGAAAATACAATGGAGAATGAAGTTTAGAGTGTAGATATTGATAATATTGATACCATGTGGGCTTTGATAACAAATCAGGTTATTCATATGTAAAAGTCAAATCTCCGAGGGTTCAAAGGCATCACTTATAATGAGAAGTCATGTGATGACTCAGAGATAATTAGTTTAAAAATGCATGCATCAAAGATCAGGAAAATTGTAAAAGTAAATCCTTTATGGATATAACATAGCTAAAGAAGAAGAGAAATTTCCAAGTGAGGCAAATTCAAAGCATATGGTATCTTCTATCTATTCATTAATTAAGGATTGCAGTAGGCATTTGCCAATATGTAGAAGAAAAGAAAGTGACAAAGATTTATGTAAATATTAATTGTACAAAAGATGAAAATCAAATGGAGATAAACTCTCGAGTATATTAATAAACTACATAGACAAATAAGGATCAAATTGTTGGATAATAAGGAAGAAATACATACAGAATATGTAGATACTAGAAAGAATATAGTTAAAATATGAGTATCTAGAAGTAATTAGATGTAGCTACAATAGATGATAAAATGAGAGGGAAAAAAGTTGATATGATATGAACATGTTGAAAGGAAGTCAATGACTCCCATAGTTAACAAAATTAAATAGATGATAGGAAGATGTAAAGGGTACATGAAGACCAAAAGATATTAGTCTATTTAATATAAATAAATATATCAATTTATATATTACCAATGACATAGCCTTACATAAAGCCCAATGGATGGACAAAATATAGCCAACCTCAAAAGGTTAGGACAAACATAGCTTAATGATGAAAATAATAGAGACATATGACCTATGCGTGATGGAAAAGCAGAAGAGTAAACACCCAAACATGTCACTCACTTTCAGAAACCACATCAAGGACCAATGAAAGCAATCTCAATGTCATTTCTATAACAATATTTTCTTCAAAACATGGTTGCATAAACATCATAAGCATCACTAAGTCTGAATTTATTTAAGACCACAAAGAAAGATTTATGGAAGGAACAATCTCATCTTTACCTTTGCAATCAATGTTTTTATTTAAAACTAATTGTTTGGTGGTGGTTGCATAAACATCATAAGCATCACTAAGTCTGAATTTATTTAAGACCACAAAGAAAGATTCATGGAAGGAACAATCTCATCTTTACCTTTGCAATCAATGTTTTTATTTAAAACTAATTGTTTGGTGGTAATTTAGATATTTTAGTTATCGGATGTGTTTAGGCATCTATCCAAGAAGGAAATATAAGCTTTCAATGAGGGACGGCTGCACAAGGAAGAACTAAGTTTGGCCATAAAAGATATCACCACTTGTACATTAAACTATTGCGAAATTCCTTGATTTTGCTTGTTTACTACCACAAATTTATTAAATTCAAAAATTTGACCATCGTTTCCTCCCTACCAAGGATTAAAAACTGAACCCTAATAGCTTAAATTCCTGCCGCGACAATCACACAACACCAAACAAAACGTTTAAATTCAAGCGTATGTTTTTTTCCAGAATTCATTCGCATATCAGAGATGGGATGGTGAAGATAACTAAATCACATTAATCCATGGATAATAACTCATGAATCAGATTGAAATCACCTCCTCCACAAAAACCTGGCCGGGGACTCTCGGGATCCCATTTCCAAAACCCTTGTCCCCAGATCCCGTCGCTTGGCAGAAAACAACACCGCTCCGTTTGATTGAGACCTTCAATCTCTACAACAATTAACACGAAAAATCAGGGCTAAACACACAAATCAAGGGAAACAAGAGAACACCAAACAAAAAGTCAGGGAAAGAAGCATCGACCGGCAGTCGAAACTTCGCCGGAATCGAGGTAACTCCTCGGCCAGACAGCGGACTCGGTGGCACCAGAGACGAGCTCCGGATGCTACACTCCATGGGCTTCGCGAGGAGCCGAGAAGGTGAAGGGGGACCAACGATAGTGGCTACTGCAGGGCTTTCGTTGCCATATTTATTTATTTATTTTCCACAAATTAATTTTCACAGGCTCTTAATCGTGTATTTGTGTCATCGTGTCGTGTGGTCAGAATTACGAAAAAGTACAAAATATTAACAGATAGAGCCCTATTATTTCATACGGTCGTGCAAATTGATCCCTAGAACTTGGAGATTGCAAATCGTGTAACGCAAGAAGGAACCATCGCTCTTCGGGGGAAGGGGCAAAAAAAGAACTTAAAAACTAAAAAAATAAGATGAAATAATACTTTTTCCAAAGTAAATGATGTTCAAAAATAATAATAAATATCATGAAAAAATGATAAATCGTTACTCTAATGATTTATCATTTTGCAGTCTTTTCAGTTGAATCAACTAAAAGTTTAGTTCAACGTTTTTATGCACAATAAGATTTTTTTGGTCAACTTTCAGATTTGGTTTGGTAAGCCAAAATGGGATGAAATCTAAATGGTTCAGTTGTTTGTCTACTTATAAACTTATAAATCCCAATCAGTCTAATGGACTCAATCTCTAGAGGTGGTCGGTCCGGTCCCACGGAAATTTCCCACCGACCACCAGAGTAAATTGGGAAGCGCATACGGCGGCCAATCCAGATGCCCAGCATCCTTTGATTGCGTTCCCCATTTGAAGAAAAATTCCTGCAAATACGCCGTAGCTGAGAATCGAACCGTGGATCCCTGGGTCACAATCCAAATGTCTACGATTCTACTCTAAACTGGGCTATAATAGTTCAATTAAATAGACCGGGTGAATTAAACAAATTAAATACGATTCTAATTTGATTTTTGCTAATTTTGGTTTACGACAAAACGGATGTTCACACGCAGTTTGCAATCAACGACGAAAGTAAATGAAGAAGAAGCAAAATAATTATATTTCCTCTTTTTGTATGGCTGAAAATGATGTTTTTCCTGATGAGATGAGGTGGCCAAAAGAAAAAAAGAGCAGATCAAATTTTCAAAGTCGTGGACAACCTCGCATTTGGTGGACAACACAACACTTCCCTACCATCTTTATCAGAAAAATAAAAAAGACAGAAAAGAGAAGAATTCGAAAATTAATAATAAACAATAATAATAATTATTATTATTATTTAAATATACTTTTTACATCTGTTTGATAATATACTAAAAATAAAATAAATAGATATTTCATTCTCACTTTAACGGATCAATCCATTAAAAATTTATCATATGATAAGGTAGGGCGAGCCGACCCATCAATTTGATAGGTTAAAAAAATTTCAATCCAACTCAAGGTGGATTGCGAATTAGATGGACCAAGTCAACCCATATCTCTGTCAAAAAATTTAAAAATATTAAAAATTTTAAATTTAAATTACAGTTTAAATTATTCAAATTAAAATTTTTAAATTTAAATTATAATTTAAATAGATCAACCTCACTAATTTATTTTAAATTTTAAAATAAATAAATAAATTTTCTTAATCTACGAGTCAATTCAAGTATACCGCGCTCAATCCACATAGATCGCGAGCCTAAGCAGATCAATCTATTTTAAAATAGATTGATAAAAATTCAATTCAATCTATCTAAATTACTTGACCGGACATACCAACCTTGTAAACCCAATCTATATTGACAGCTATGCCTCTTACCCGATCTACTCCCCTGTAGTCTGTTTACGGAGATGTGCAAACAAAGCACCCTCGTTTTTCTCTTCCTCTCCACTCCCTACTCTCTTCTCTTTGGTGGTGCATGTCCTCTGGCTTTCTTTCACGTATCTTTGTTTTCTTAAGAAACCAAACATGGTGGACAACAAATCCTAGCTCATACAAAAGAGTCAAGAGCCTGCAGGCAGGAGGAACAAAAGCAACTTCACTTTTTTTAAAAAAGTGTTGATCGGATCTTAGACTTAGATATCAATTAACTGCAATTTGCAACGCTGGAGGCATTTGAAATGGACGTCTCCTCCTTCTTTTGTCTCCTTTTTGACTGCATGATCTGCATGCCTCCCTTGCAACAAAAGCTGATAATTTTTACTCCAGACTGTCTCACACGATCTCATACGATCTAAAAGAAAGATAAATTACGAAGGATTTCGCCTAGTATAGCGGTCCTTAATCAGCAAGATATATATTCACACGTTAAGAATCGACCCCGTAACATGCCTCCCTGCAAACATGCAAAGTGAGTTTAATAATGTTTCATCTTTCTCTTCCTCTTCTGCAGCTGCTGGCTGACCTGCTGTGACCGACCGCCAAAAGCTGCACTGCACTCCATGGAAACTGCTGCATCTGCATGGCTTAGAGACGCAGAGGTCTAAAACCCCACGCATGCCTGTAAAGCTGCCTATAAAGGCCTCCTCGCGCACTATCTTTTCCTTAGCTTCCTGAACACACGGTTTGTTTTTTTTGTGACAGCCCTACTGCTTCTTGAATGAAGCTCGAGCAGAAGTGGCCCGATGATCTTAATTAGATTTGTGGCCCTCTGTTTTAAAGGTAAAATTATTTTAAAGATAGCAATTAGCTAGTAGCAGTGAATAAAATTTCAATTAAATTGAAATATATATGATCCAATGGATTTATTTTAGAAATTCAATACAGTTAATTAGAAATTTTATTTTTTAAAAAAAAATACATTATTTTGATTTATTCAATTTGGTGTTAATTATGAAATTTAAAATTTAATTAAACCAATTAAATTGAAGTGTCATCAGTCCACTAATAAATTACTGATGGTTCACCAATCAAATATCATAAATTTAGAAATTAACTGTCTATTAGGATGTTGTATCATCAATAGTATTTATTCAATTTAGATTAGTTAGATTTGATCGGTTTGATTTAATCGAATGCTCAACTCTCAGAACAGTACATGTTAAATTATAGGTATAAAATTATTACTTCTCTAGCTTCAATTATAGTTCCTGAATTTTTTCTTGCAATTTAGGTATCTAATTTTTAAACTAATTAATCATTAAGGTGATCTGTTCGTCCAACATTACAAATGGTTCGAGTACCGTGGATGTATAAAGTATCCTTCGTGGAAATTGAACTCTTGTTGTATGGTAACTCTTTGTACTTCTTACCATCTCACTAAGTCTCGATAATTTCAATCATTTTAGTAAAAAATGAAATTTATCATCACAATGATCCCACACGATCAACCCCACAACTATATATGAAAAGGTAAATCGAAAAGTCCAGAAACTTTAATTATTTCAGCAAAAAGTGGAATCTGTCACTCCAGCGGCCTTATACGATCGGCCTCATAACCATCTATGAGGAAGTAAATCGAGAAACTGCAGTTGACTACGACGGAAGAGGGCATTGCCTTGGCTTTGTCGAAATTCGATCATTGTCCACTTTAGCAATTCTGCTCTATCATAATCAATTCAACTATGTCCCGAAATCCGGAAACTTCAATCATAGCTCCTTAAGAAGTTGTAAATGTGGTCCATGTACTATCAAATTAATCATTTTTGTCAAGGGCGGAGCCACGTTTTACTTTATCCGAGCTATAACCCGGGTGCTCCACGGCGAAATAGTTTAAATTTATGTAAGAATTTTTTTTTTTAAAGAAAATAGAAGAGCCAGCCCGGGTAAAATAATTCAAAGCTCGTCGGCATAGCCCACCGTCGGAGATCAGCCCGGGTATATCACCCAGGCTGGCTCCGCCATTTATTTTTGTAAACTATAGAATTTTGATATTGATCCATATAAAATAATCTCTTGTGTGCTAACCGTTTCGCTGAAAATGTTTAATCCAAAAAATAATTTAAAAAACCACTTGATTTTTCTTCAAGAAAAACAGCTTTTGTTTTGTTTTCTTGCCATCTTTTGCCTTGACAGAAAGATTTTCTCCAAGTTGTCCCTACAAATCGTATCTTTAGACACAGCAGCAATCTTTTCTTCCTCCTACCAATCTCTCTCTTCTCTTTCTCTGTCTCCCACTAATCTCCACACAGTAAGCCTTTTCTTGCAACAACCAACAATAAAGTCCCTATAGGAGATAAACAAATTACCCACAGATCTTTCCACTTCACACCACTCATGAACCACCACGCTTCATCTTCTTGATCAAGTGGCTCCAAAGCTGCAGATTGCTTATTCTTCTGCGAATTGAGATTTCAGATGGGTAATCATAGGTTCAGAGTGAGTGACATGATGCCAAGCTTCTGGTTCTACAAGCTCAAGGATGCACCCAAATCCAACCGAAGCCACACCATCCAAAACGCCATGAAACTGAGGAGGTGTCAATTTCAATCATCACAGCCATTGCCATCGCCGTTGCCACTTCCCAGGAGAGCTTCCAGCTACATCTCCACTAGAGAAAGAACAGAAAGATTAGTCCCTCACTCACCCATCAACCACAAGGCCTCAGACACTTACTTCCCCGTTGGCTCCCCGAGGAAGTCCTCGCCAAACACCCCGAGGAAGGCCACCAGTCCAACTACAATCCCCTCGGTTCGCGACAAGTCAGAGAAATTCGAGGGATCGGAAGAACTGCTAGAGCTCAAGCTTCCTCCAATTTTGACAAAGCCGCCGGTTGAGGATCACGGTGAGAAAGAAATCGAGCAGGTGGAACCGAGGTCCCCGAGGCTCGGGGCGAGGAAGCAGAGGGAGACATTTCTAGCTGAGAGCTTGGTGGTGGTGAAGTCATCGGCTGATCCACAGAAGGATTTCAGGGAATCAATGGTGGAAATGGTGATGGAGAATGATCTCAGAAGGCCTAAGGAGCTGGAGGAGCTGCTCATGTGCTACTTGACCTTGAATTCGAGGAAGTATCACGGGATCATTCTCAAAGAGTTCAAGAAAATTTGGGTTGCCCTCGTTCAGCATGAATTAGATTTCTGAGTTCTCTGTGGCGTGAAGATTTTTGAAAAGATTTCTTTGGTTTTTTTTTTTTTTGTTTTCTGTTTCCCTTTCCAACATCATGCAAGCTGTGTGGGAATGGTATGGAATTGTGCTATATGAAAATTAAGGAATGGTGTGTGATTCATGAGTTTTAGTGGATGTACAAAGGTGCATTTCGAAGTCATGATTGAAGCTCATCATCAAATTAAGTCAGCACGCTATTAACAAAAAATATAAACAGCTTTAGGATCAAACTTGCAAGCTATTTTGTTTCAAAGAAATACAAACAAATAGCATTTGTATAAAGAATAGAATAAGTGATTCATATAAAATCAAGAACAAACAATTAAAACAATTAATACTGATAATGTCATATGTTCCAGATGCGGCTTATCAATACACACACAACTCCAATCAAACTCAATTATATCCTCATCTTGAGCTTCATGTTCCGGTTGGATAATTCAATATAATATTACAATATATGCATACCTAAGTTGATCGAGCAAACCTGAAAAAATAAATGTAACGATTTGAAGGATATCAAGAGGACAAAATTGACCAAACAGAACAACCTACATTCTAACTCTAATCATCATGTATAATTTGTCATCTAAGATATTCAGTTCTTATTATTTGGACATAATTAAACGAAAGAATGTAAACACAAAATTTACAGGCTATCTCGTTTTACTGTATTCCATTGCATTGTATCTAAGGGTAAGGGTAAGTAAAAGTTCGGTTAAACTGATCAAATCGATCGAATTTCAAAATTTGATTTAATTAGTTTAAAATTTTATTTTAAAAAAAAATATATTAATTTAGTTCGATTTCGATTTTAAAATTTTTTATTCGATTAAACCGAATAAATTAAATAAATCAAATTAATCAAAATAAAAAAATAATTTATAAGTAAGTGACTTTATAAATTCTCTAATTAATTGATAAATCTCTATAATATTTATAAAAATTTAATTATTTCGATTAATTCAGTCGAAAATTAAATTAATCGATATTTTATTAGTTTGATTTGTTTGATTTTTATTTAAAAATTTGATCGATTTAATTAATTCGAAAAAATTTAATTCGGTTCTATTTCAATTAATCCGATTCGATTCGATTTTAATCGAATACTCACACTTAATTGTACCAAACTTAAAAGAGATGATAATGACATGCAAATTTTCATCTATTCCAGTATTATTACAAAGATATATCACATTAGGATTTGTTGATATGGATGTGCAACAATTGAAGCTTAATTTCGTTGAACAAAAAAACAACCCCTCAAATGACAACATGGCTGAACTCTTCTCCTACTCATCCCCACAAACAAGAATTGTAGTTATTTTGGGAAGAAAGCAACATTATTTGTACATAAAACCATATAAAAGTATTGATCACATTCACATGCTCTGACCACTTTGACGGTTAAATAACCACATCGCTTCTCTTCTTCATATTCGGTTCAGGAGTCCCCTTTCTCATCGTCGCTATAAACTCATCGTAGTTGATGTTACCATCCTGTGCATCGTAAGAGAATAAAAGAAGTTAAGTTCCTAATTTTAATCATTTCTTGATATGAACAATTAATTTCTTTTGACTTCATGAGCCTTTTTTTTTACTTACATTGTCAACATCAGCTTCGTCGATTTCACCCTTGATCTCTGCTTCATCATACATTCCTTGTTCTTTCAAAGCTTGCTCGAGTTCTTCTCTAGTAATATTGTTGCACTAACTTATCTACTGTTATCTTTATCAAAGTATTGGAATGCTATGTAAAGATGTTCTTCTCTGTCCAATCTGTTCATATACACTGTTGCCGTTATGAACTCCTCCTAGTCAATCGTTCCATTGTCATCTGCATCAGCCTGCTCACACAGCATAAATGATGTTTCCTTGAAGACAAATTGATTGACATTTGAGTCTTTGTAAAACTTACAGCTTCCATTAATTGCTTGATTTCATATTCAGACAATTTTGTTCCTTGCTTAGCAAGACCTCGTTTGAGTTCTTCGATAGTGATAGTTCCACTATTATCAGAGTCCATGCTTTTGAACATTTCCTTTAAACCTTGTATCTCCTCCTCTAATAAGCAATCGGCTATCACCTGCAAGTGATATAATAGAAATTCATGAAAAGGTAAAAGTTATGCCAATTTAAAGCAATTCTAATGACACGGTGGACCTTATTATAATACAATGTGTTAACTGTAAGTTTACCTTAAAGCAGCCTTCCTAAACTGGTTCATTGCTCTAAATTATTTCAATCTGTTGATAACAACATTATTAAGTGGTGTATCAGGTGCTTCTCCATCTTTTTTGATCCAAAGATGATCTGCATTGCAAGTTCATGAACAGTTAAGTCTATCCAAAAATAAATCAACTGTTGTTAGCCTCTGCTTGGGATCCAAGTTCAGCATCTTCCTGACAAGATCCTTAGCACTAGGTGAAATGTTAGGCCATGGATCACTTGTGAAATCAATCTGCCCCCTTAGAATAGCATTGAAGATCCTTTGTTCAGATTCTGTTGGAACAAATATTGACATTATCTTTTATTTTCTCAAGCAGAAAAATTGTAAATTGTTGAATAAAAGAAGAAATACCAGTCCAAAACGGTGGGACACCACAGAGAGAAATGTAGAGCATCACTCCTATGCTCCAAATATCAACTTCTAATCCATACATTCGCTTGAGAATTTCAGGTGCTATGTAATATGCACTACCGACAATGTCCTTGAATTAAGGTGAGTAAAAGTTCGATTAAAAATTCAATTTAATTATTTTAAAAATTCAGTTTTTTAAAAAGAATATATATTAATTTGATTAATTCAGTTTGATTTTGATTTTAAAATTTTTTATTTGATTAAATCGAATTAATAAAAAATATATATATATATAATTTTCTAAATAAGTAAATTTATAAATTCCTAGTTAATTAATAAATCTACTATAATTAATTCAGTTAAAAATTAAATTAATCGATATTTTATCAATTTAATTTGTTTAATTTTTATTAAAAATTCAATTAATTCAATTAGTTTGAAAAAATTTAATTCAATTCAATTTCAATTAATTCAATTTAATTTCGTTCAATTTTAACCGAATACTTACCTCTAATTGTACTAAACTTAGAATGAAATGATAATGACACGCAAATTTACACCTATTCAATTACTATTACAAAGATATATCACATTAGAATTTGTCGATATGGATGTGCAACAATTAAAGTTTTCAGACCTATCCGATAGATTTTAACATTAATTGGCACATCTGAAGTCTTTCAATGGGTATTTTATCACGTAAAACTGATTTACTCTGTTGAACAAAAAAGACAACCCCTCAAATGACAACAAGGCCGAACTCCTACTCATCCCCACAAACAAGAATTGTAGTTATTTTGGGAAGAAAGCAACATTTGTACATAAAACCATATAAAAGTATTGATCACATATTCACATGCTCTGACCACTTTGAATAACCACATCCCTTCTCTTCTTTATATTCGGTTCAGGAGTCCCCTTTCTCATCATCGCTACAAACTCATCGTAGTTGATGTTACCATCCTGTGCATCGTAAGAGAATAAAAGAAGTTATGTTCATAATTTTAATCGTTTCTCAAACATGAACAACTAATTTCTTTTGACTTCATACGCTTTTACTTACATTATCAACATCAGCTTCATCGATTACACCCTTGATTTCTGCTTCATCATACATTCCTTTTTCTTTCAAAGCTTGTTCCAGTTCTTCTCTAGTAATATAGCTGAAAAAGCAAACATACAACAATTAGATCATTGAAAAGTTGTATGCACATTAAGAATATTGTTGCACTAACTTACCCACTGTTATCTTTATCAAAGTATTGGAATGCTGTGTAAAGATGCTCTTCTCTGTCCAATCTGTTCATATGCACTGTCGCCGTTATGAACTCCTCGTAGTCAATCGTTCCGTTGCCATCTGCATCAGCCTGCACACACCAAAGGTTTAGCATAAATGATGTTTCCTTGAAGACAAATTAATTGACATTTGAGTCCTTGTAAAGCTTACAGCTTCCATTAATTGCTTGACTTCATATTCAGATAATTTTGTTCCTTGCTGAGCAAGACCTAGTTTGAGTTCTTCGAGAGTGATAGTTCCACTATTATCAGAGTCCATGCTCTTGAACATTTCCTTTAAACCTTGAATCTCCTCCTCTGATAAGCAACCGGCTATCACCTGCAAGTGATATAATAGAAATTCATGAAAAGGTGAAAGTTATGCCAATTTAAAGCGATTCTAATGACACTGTGGACCTTATGTTAATACAATGTGTTAACTGTAGATTTACCCTTAAAGCAGCCTTCTTAAACTGGTTCATTGCTCTGAATTGTTTCAGTCTGTTGATAACAGCATTATCAAGTGGTGTATCAGGTGCTTCTCCGTCTTCTTTGATCCAAGGATGATCTGCATTGCAAGTTCATGATCAGTTAAGTCTATCCCAAAATAAATATGATCATTCCTTGAGAAAGGAAAGAATAACATCAACATGAGTGAGAGAAGAAATCCTACTGAGGACTTCAACTGCTGTTAGCCTCTGCTTGGGATCCAAGTTCAGCATCTTCCTGACAAGATCCTTAGCACTAGGTGAAATGTTAGGCCATGGATCACTTGTGAAATCAGCCTGCCCCCTTAGAATAGCATTGAAGATCCCTTGTTCAGATTCTATTGGAACAAATATTGGCATTATCTTTTGTTTTCTCAAGCGAAAAAAATTATAAATTGTTGAATAAAAGAAGAAATACCAGCCCAAAACGGTGGGACACCACAGAGGAAAATGTAGAGCATCACTCCTATGCTCCAGATATCAGCTTCTGGTCCATACCTTCGCAGGAGGACTTCAGGTGCTATGTAATATGCACTGCCAACAATGTCCTTGAACACCTCTCCTGTTCAGGAAATAAAGTCAGATCAGCTCCTTGACGTGTGATCATGTATTAAAAAGGCCTACGTGCCAATCCAGGGCTATGAATACAGCATTCAAACTTTGTGTTTTAAGATTTCTCGACAAATTCGTAAGATTAGTATGTAAACAAAAAGACATCTTTTATGCAACTTCGAGCGATCAAGCATCAAAGGCCTGCAAGTTTTTGGCGTGAAGGTGGCCTGGCAGTCCTATCCAGAGATCAATCTTGAAGGGGTCTACATGCGGGTTCTGTTGTGATATAAGACTAAAAGAAGACAAAGATGCCGGAAATGGAATGGAACCTTGCTTGAAGAAGACGGAGAGACCGAAATCGGTGGCATTGAGCGGCGCGTCCTCGTCCTTGCTGACCAAGAGGAAGTTCTCCGGTTTGAGGTCCCTGTGGATGACTCCCATGGAATGGAAGGTATGCACGATCTGGACGATGACCCTTAGCAGCGACGCCGCTGCCCGCTCGGTGTAGTGCCCCTTGGCGATGATGCGGTCAAAGAGCTCGCCTCCGGAACAGAGTTCCATGACGAGGTGCACCGATTGCTTGTCCTCGTAGGCGCCCTTGAGCTGGACGATGTTGGGCTGGCCGGATAGGTGGTACATGATCTGCACCTCCCTCCTCACGTCCTCGATGTCCTCCTTGTTGGTCAGCTTCCGCTTGGCGATGGTCTTGCAGGCCAGCTTCTCTCCGGTGGCCTTGTGGGTGCAGAGGTGGGTGACGCCGAACTGGCCGCGACCGAGCTCCTTGCCGAGGGAGTAGGTGGCGCGGACGTCCTCCATGGGGCGGCCGAGCACGGGGCCGATCGGGGCGGCGGGCTTCGCCTGGGGAATGGCGGGGGGCTTCTGGATGGCGGAGGCGACCTCGGGTTCGGAGTCTGCGGTGGCAGCGACGACCTCGGGGGCGGCCTGGTCGGCCGGCTCCTTGGTGAAGCAGTTGCCCATGAGGAGGGTGGTGGCCGGCCTCGGCTACAGGGGTAGGCGAAGAGGAGGCATGGCGGAGGGAAAGAGAGGGAGAGGGAGGATTTTGATGGGAGAAGAGGCGCCATGGATGGGATTGGAGGAGGTGCGTTGGAGCAGAGGCGGGGAGAGATTGGCGGGAACCAACTCTACAAAAAGCAAGGGATTGGGATTGTTCTTGTTCTTCGCTGCTCGCTGAGGTGGCACGACAAAGATACTCGACTCGAGTCCGAATCCGACTCGACTTTTTATTACATGCTTGAATGACGATCAAATATATATATCATAAATTATATATAATTAATTCTTTTTATTAGCATTTTAAAATTGTTTCCGAAGTACAATTTAATATTATTTATTGACTTTTTTAAACTCATAAGAAAAACTAATAATTAACGTTTGAAGAAATTCGAATTCTAAAATGATTAAAATTCTTGAATTTAGATTAATATTTTTTTTAAAAAAAAGTCGTGAAATCGATCATAGCATTATCACGTATAACGCAGTTAATAATTTAAAATTTTAAAATTAGAATTTTAAGATGGTGATTTAAATTATTTTCAAGTAATTTAAAATATGAACAAGAAAATATAGTAAAAAACAAAATCTTGAAAATGTTACATTGACATATATTTAAAATTGTTCTATTTCTGATTATAATCAGCCCTAATATTCATTTGATACTCATTTAAAATAATATCTAGTCCAACTGCTGGTTGGACAGTAATCAATGGGCAGAACGAAGTCCAAAGATACGTCTGTCAATTTAGGATTTATAAACAAGTCAATTTTATAATTTATGATGTCCAAAAATGATTTTATTTTTAGTTCTATCTAAATATTATTTTCACGATCCGAACCTCTTTATAAATTGTCTGGAGGTATTTTCTATCATATAATTTTATAATATTTTTCATATATTTTTAATATAAAATTTTGATTGTAATCTCAACAAATTCAAACTTATAGATTATTTGAAATTTTTTAATTTTAAATTATTTAATTAGTTATTGAGCTAGTTTGATAAATAAATTTATTTATTTTATGTTGATAAAAATTTTATTGATGAATATAATTCATAAATATTATTCATGAATATTATTCATTAATATTAATAAATATAAATATATATGTATTCAAATTTACTTATTTAATTTAATAAATTATTTAAATTTATTCATCTAATTCATCTCATATATATTAAATAAATATAAATAAATTTTTATCAAATCCACATGTGCAATAATTAAATGAGCACATGCAGGTTCAGTGGAATAGTGGATGCTGGTATAAGATCGAGAAGGTAGGTCGACTGGGATAAATTACTTCGTTAATAGAATTCAAAATTATAATGATACAAGTAAAAGTATGAAAATCTATGCATTAATGCATAGATAAGTTGTTGCGACACTAACATGGTTAGTTGTTTTACAACAATTTTTTTTTGTTGATAAAATAGTATCAAAGCATTTTATTTTATTTTGATAGCAAGGAAAGGAAAGAAATTATATTGCCTTCCCACATGTAGTTGCAATGAAAAGCTCTAATTGTTTCCAAACTCTATAACATGTTGAATCAGGAGGCTCAAGCTCTCGTACGACGTCCCTCCCGATCTCATCGTCTTCCTCGCCTCAACTCCCATCGCTCTCGCCCTTTTCCTTATCTGCTCCGCCTCTTCTCCAGCGCCCATCACCGACTCCACCGCCCTCTCCACGTCCGAGCGGCCGATCAACCCCTCGCTCTCCCGTGAGACAAACGAAGTCTTCATCTGGCTCTTCAGCGACACCCCGATCCGCAGCACGCCCACCACAAGCTTCTCGTTCAGAAATTGGTCCCAGAAGTGTGGCCACGTGATCACCGGCACGCCAGCGGCGACCGCCTCCAACGATGAGTTCCAGCCGCAGTGCGTGAGGAAGGCCCCGACGGCGGGGTGCGACAGGATCATCATCTGAGGCACCCACCCCGTCAGTATCAGCCCCTGAGACCTCGTCCGCTCCTCGAACCCTCCGGCGAGCCAATTCTCCACTTCCGGCGACATGTCCACGGGTTTGATCGCCCAGATGAAGGGGCGGTGGGAGGCTTCCAGGCCGAGACCGATCTCGAACATGTGGGTGGAACTGTTGGTGGTGATGGTGCCGAAGCTGACGTAGATGATGGAGGCCGGATCATTGGAGTCGAGCCAGTCGGAGATGCGCCGGACGTCGACGCTGTTCTTGTTGCCACGCAAGACGGCGTCTTGCGTTTCTTGGCTGGCGAAGCAAACGGGGCCAACGGACCAAATGGGCCTTCCGAGAGCCTTCTGATAGAGATCGAGGAAGGGAGCCTCCATCTCGCGGAAGGTGTTGAATATGATTCCATCAGCAGTAGCTTCGGCTTCAATTACCTGTCGTTGAATTTGTTACTATCTTTTGGCAGATGACTAAAATAAATTGAATGATTTGTAGTAACCTCGTCACGAAGCTTCTCCCTCCCTGGAACGTCGAAGAGCCTCAATGCCTGAGCTCGAATCACCTCCACTTTGTGCTCCCGCAGACCCGGCACCAGGAATGGCTGAAACGCGTCTGCGGGCACTTGCTCCGTCAACCCCGCAGCGACGTTGCGGCTGCACAACATGTAGAAGCATGACGGCCCGTGGAAGACAAAGCGCGGCAGCCGGAGCTCCTCCGCAACGTCCCTCGTCCACGGCATGCACGAGTCGGTCACTAGGCAGCTCGGCTTCGGCCGCTGTTCCCGGAGGTGGCGGATCAACGGCTCCTTCAGTTTGGGGAGCGCCGCGAGGAAGTTGGACACTAGGTCGCGCGAGGGGACGAGATCGATGTTCTCGCATCCGTCCGGCAGCCCCACCTCTGCGCAGGGGAAGCGGAGGTCGGCGAGGCGGATGAGGAGGCCGGCGGCGTTGGCGCGGTCGACGAGGGGCTTGAACCGGGCGGAGTTGCCGGGGGTGGAGACGACAGTGACGAGGACCCCGCGGGCGGCGAGGAGCCGAGCGAGGTCGATCATGGGGATGACGTGGCCTTGTGCGAAGAACGGGACCAGGACGAAGTGGGGTTTGAGCTGGCCATAGCCTGCGCCGGAGTCGCCTTCCATGGTGATTCGGTCGGTGGCGGCCATGCCGAGGAAAGTGTGCATGATATCAGCTGCGGAGGAAGGTTACGGATGTGCAGTTGACAAGACAAGCAGTTGACAAGGAGTTTATGAAGGAGCAGGACCAATTATTTCGCCAGGACCGATTCCCGATTTCGACTTTGGACGCCGTGACTGGCATGCAGTGCCAGCAATACTAAAATGGCCCGAGAAAATCTAGAAGGAAAAAAAAAAACTACTTTCTGCACCGCCGGAGTTCACTAAAAATCAATAATCATCCTAGTTTTTTAACCGGCTTATCTCTTGTTTGGTGCAATCGACTGACTTTTAATTGACGTTGATCAATTCCATTGACATTATTAAAATTTAAATTTTAATATTTAATTAATATATTAATTGATAAAAAAAATTTAAATGAATCAACTAATCAAACACTTAACCATCAGAAATCTAATAAAAAATTAATATGAGACGTAAAATTTAAACCAGATGCTATATAATAAGAAAGTATCAATATATGATATATCAAAATTAATCAGATGTTAAGTAATAAAAAATCATGACTGATAAAGATTGATTAGATACTAAGTAATTAAAAAGTCCTAGGACCTTAAATACTGAAATAGGAATTTAAGATGATTTTCACCATTATGAATGTGCATTTATTGGACAATGTCAATAGAATATGAACAAGAATTGCTATAATGGTTTACCACCATAATTGCTATAATGACAATCAATTGAGGAATTCAATCGTTAACTATTAACCTACTTATTATTATAGCAAATAGAAAGTTGAGAAATTAATTATTCAACTTAATTCAGCGTAATCAATCAACTAATAAAGCATATATAGTAGTGTATTGATATCACTATTCAAGTGAATAGCAATTTCAATTTTTAAAATTAGATAACAGTCGAGTCGATTAATGATAATAGATAATTAATTAATTATGAAATTGATAGAATTATTGAACTAATAAATCAGAGTAACGTTTATATCTATAATAGATTAATCGACTGATGGAAAGATTAATTGATTGATAAGTAAAAAATAATCCAATAACGGCTTATAAAAGAAGGTTTCGAAAAGATTTAAAGTCATCGAATTCATGAGGATTTAGTGATGAAATATTGCTATATTACGTAATATCAAAAGGTAATTTTAAATAATAAAAAAATACAAAGTAAAGTTTTTATTGTAAATTTATGTTCACTTTCATTTATACTTATATTATATTTTTTTATTTTATTATTATGAAAATAAATTGTAAGAGACTTTTAGATCTTCGAAAAGTTATTGAAAAGAAGAATAATGTATAGTGGTGGTAGCATGAATTAAATTTTAGAGTAATAATTTTATGAGGTCATGAATCAAATAAAATTAATTTATCTTATATTTATATTTTTTTATTATGTATTTTATTTTCGTTGTAGGTTAATCTTTTATTCTGATTGAATTATTCACTTCTTGCATAATAATTATTTCAATATTTTTATTAACGCTCTTTTTATATTAAAAATGTCACTTTAATTTGATTAGTTAATAAAAATATTTTTTGCATTTAAAAATATTAAAAGAATTTATCAAGTCAATCGTAACAGTGGGTCAACCGATCCACTAATATAATTATTGCGTGGAGCTGGAAATTCTCTGAGAGACGTGTTCAATAGATCTAACTTGATAATTTATACAAGATCCATCATCAATAATTTAGTTTGCTAGATCTCTAGAATACGAAATAGCGTGAATCATGCGTCATCCACTTGCGGATATAAAATTTAAAACTAACCCATGCAAAAAAAAATTTATCTGTTTGATTTTTTTTTTTTTATAATCCAAGTGTGAAGATAGCCAGTCAGATAAATTTAGAACACAAAATTGTACACTTAAAAATTAATATTTATTTAAAATTTAAACTTTACTCCTTTTATTATTTTTTAAATTGCTTTACCATTCCATCACACGGGGCAGCTATTTGTAGAGGGAAGTCTAAACAGAATATCCAATTTCCATAAAGTGCGAGCTGCACAATCGTTCAAATTCCAAGCAACAGACCAAGAAAAAAAATTGTAGGGAAGAAATAAAAAATGGTGGTTAAAAACGCGCGCAACCATTTATAAGTGATTTTAAATGACCAAACTTTAAATTCAAGATTAATTATCTTCGTATAACTTTGGACAGCTAATTAACTAAAACACTATCCATTTGATTAATGAATAATCATCATACAATAATTATTTGATCATTATTCATAAAATTAATTTGGACAATCACATTGAACGATAATTGTTATAGATAGAATAATTTATTTGCATCATAAAAACTGGCGGAGAGTTTAAATCAACTGTATAAAATCTCGTAAACATAAAATTTTCACTAAGTTACCTAATAACCCAATTAGACATCAAGAATCCTAATTATCACTTGCTTTGAAGACTTAAGGCAGAGATTGAAGACTTAAGGCAGAGTTGTATTTCAATGATATCCTGATATATTGTTTCCTTTATCTTGAAGAAGACATTGCTTATGAATCTGAGACTGGAAAAGTCCACAGAGCTAATTGCCTGGGTTTCAGGTTTGAAACACTGATTGTTTCAATCTGAATTGTGGTGATTCGGATTGTTATTTATTTTAGCTAAATGTATACAAGAAGGTGAAATTCCTTTGCTCCGACGACCCAAATAGTCAGAAGATCATGGCAGAGCTCTTCGCCATCGATAAGCTGGAGACTTCATTCCGGGGTTCAAAATCAAATTCAATTCAATTTTTCAGCAAGTATGATGAACTAATGAAAGAGAACTACAAGAAGATGTCTTCTTCCCTTGCTTCAATGCTCCATCCACAGGACGTATGGAATTCAGCTTCCACGAGTGATACTGAATCTGCAAGGCCGGTTCCTCAAACAAGATTCAAACTGAGACAATTTAAATCAGGAAGTCAGCATAACTGATTCAAACAATATATAGCTTGGTTCTGTTGGATATTGGAGATTTAAAAGATCAATATGGTTTTGTGAAAAATTAAGGTGTCATTAATCAATGAAAGTCATAATGGATTTTAAAATCGAAATCTATATTTCACGTAGATAGATCTAGACTATTAATTTGCTCAAACTTGATTAAAAATGAATAGAAAATGTATGGGAAATATTACCACATCGGAAATTTTCGATGAGCTTCCTTTCCTTATTAATGTTGTTGTGTTAATGGAATTAACACAAAAAGCTCATGTGCTCTCTTCTCAAGGGCGAGCAGGTGCGCTCACCTGTGAGCCCGCCAAGCGCGCACGCGCGCAATAAGCGTTTTGTTGGCGCACTTTGCACTTCGCACGTACGCGTCGTCAAGAGGAGCTTAAATTTATGCTCCAGCGGACATGGCCGTGCCTACGTGGTACTTGGGTGGCGTTGCATATGTGACATCCACGTGAGCAATGAGAGATGACTGGACTATTGACTGGATGAACAGATGATAATCGTTGATCAAAGATGTGTGATGGATCGCATATGATGCGATCTGGAGCGTTGGATCACGAAGAGTCACGATCTGACCACTTGATATGAGACTTGATCTAAAGCGTCAGATCGAATGAATCATTAGATCCAGATCCGACGGTTGATGACCAAAGGGAAGATCTGATGATCACAACTCTTCAAATCTGATGGATGAGATTAAAAGAGCTATGTGGAGGGTTACAACCCTCCAGATCCGACGGCTCAGATAGATCATGTCTAAAGGTTACATCCACTCATCCAAAGGGCATTGAACCTCTTCATCATCGATTCTACTCATCTTCGGTGCATTTATCTCATTTTGTGCATTCAGAGTCAAAATAAGTTGCTGCTATCCGTAATCACCATAGCGAAACAATATCGTTTACGGAGGTTTTGACCACTAGTCTCGACGATCCATATCAGTTTACATCCTTTCGGATACCGGAACCAACAGGTTCTCTGGTTATTTGGGGCATCAAATGGATTGTTCAAATGGATGTTCATCATTTCTGATGAAAAGTTCCATTCACTAAATGATTGTTTGCTGTTCTTCTTCTATGATATGTTAAAGGATCGATCGGTTATGACTATAGTTCTTATAAAAGAAAACTCCAATCGTCAGAAAAGTAAAGTGATTAACTTTACTAGCTAGATCGAATCGATGAGTGTTAATTATAATTCCAACACACGTCTTGTATCTTCCAAAAGAAAACAAAAAAAACAGACGTGTGATCTATATCTAGTCCAGGATTCTTGACGTACGTATATTAATTTGAATCTTTGTCACCTTTATACATATGAGTGTGCTCTAGTCCTTTAGGTTTGGAGGTACCTCACATCATACACTAAATGTCGACGCAAGGGTCCAAATGTAGCTGAGTGACGGTTCTAATCTGGAAAACAACTAGTGTCTCACACATGCATATCTTGACTTTTGGCTAGGATTGTTGTTGGCATTTGGCAATTAAAACCCTATTTAATTGCTGAAAGATAAACCAAATGTTGTGGTTTGTACAAATAATATAAACAAAACCAAGTATGTCTAATGATTTTATAAGTATTTGAAAATATATATATAATATTAATAATTATATGGTGTTAGTTTCTACATGTAACATATCTAGCTGACTCTATTTCATGCATATGGCTTTTTGCTAGTTCTAACTTTTGTGGTGGCAAAAGGGTTTTCATCATGAAAAGAACATTAGCTTTTCTCATGCATGCATATGTAGACTTTTTGCTAGCATTGTTGGGAGGTTAAATGCTAAAAAGAGTTAAGCTAAATTTTGTGAGTAGTAATTAATGTAAATAAAATTGTGTGTGTGTGATTAATGATTGTATAAATCTGTAAAAAATGTAATAGTTATGATTATATGATCATTTTATGGTCTTTCGTGACCCATAACTAGTGGTGAGCTTGTGAATGCAAAACTTTGATCATGGGCTTTAGATCTTCTTCAACCACAACTCTCTTGGCTAAAATTACAAGTTACTTATATCATTTGGAAAAGCAAAAGAATCACATCGGAAGAAATCCAAATTCTGAATTAATCTTACATGAAACATTCAGGGTTTAAGGCTTTCACATCACATGAAATTGCAAAAATACAAATTTTATTATTGGAAAAGAACAAGAAAACGTACATAATAATAGGCCAGATTACAAATAAACCGGTCTAATTTTTTTGAACCGGCCGGGCTAGCCGTTCCTGCGCCAAACCAAGGCTTCTGAACTTCGCTATGTTCGTCGCCAAGACCTCCGGTTCGACGGGTGGAGGGATACGAACCGGGTTCGGCCCGACGCTGACAGCTTTCTCACCCCGGCAGCCCAACAGGCCGTTGGCCTTCCGCCGCTCTCTGCTCATTGCTGCCGCGAACCGGTCGTGCTCCTCCTCGATGAAACGGAGCTCGTCGTAATTGGAGGCCGCGCTGGAGAAGTTGGCGGCGAAGCCCTCCGCGGTCACGACGCTCCATTCCACGCTCGCCTCGCTCGGTGGGTAGCACTCGCTGGGGACGACGGACGGCGTCGCCGCCGCCTCCTCGATTCTCCGCCGGAGCTGGAGGATCTCAGCCGCACCGCCATTACCGATGAAACGCCGTCCTTCGAGTTCGTCAAGGGAGTCGCGGCGGAGGTTCGTCGTAGGGGTCGTCGATAGAGAAGTCTCGATCTCGAAAAGGTCTGAGCTTGTGTCGCTTGCTGCGTCCTCCTCCGGCCGCTGCTTGGGACTCGCGGGGTATGAAAACCTTAGGCGTTCCCTCTCTCCGAGACGAGGAAGCGCCATCATTGGCGATGAGAACTCCGACGGTTTCTCCATAGTCCTAACCGCCTCCTCGGATGGACGGAAGATCTCCAGCGAATCGCGCGGAGGACTCAACACGGGAAAGGAGAAACCAGCGGTATCGGCGAAGAGTTTACGGGAGCTTACTATTCGGTGGCCTATTTCCGCCGGAAAGGTCTTTTCCGGGGAGAAACGAGTTGCAACATTGTAAAAGCTCCGATCTTTGCCCCAATTTCCGGGGGCTATCTTCAACTTCGTCACTTCCCCGACGCTCAATTCGCTCTTGAATTCGTCTCCGGGAGCCGACTCCGGAATGCTGCTGAGTCCCACATCCCGTGTTCGCGAGCTCTGCTTTTTGACACTAAGCGGCGCGTTCAACTCCACCGACCGACGAACCTCCACGTCGACGGACTTCTTTCCGGAGCAAAGGCAGCTTCGGCGGAAGAACCTGCGCACACCGGACGACCGGGTCCTCACGACTGCGAAGGAGGGCGGCGCCAGTGGGTGGGAGAGCAAACTGGACTTGCTATTCCAGCTAGCCTGAGAGGACGCGGTCGGAGTCTCTCCGTCCCGGTCATTCCGCCTCAGGCCGTCGGCGGAGGAGACAGAGGAGACCCTGGGATCGCAGGAAAGATCGCGCCTTTCGAGCACCTCATCGGCGACGAGGGTGCTCTCGGCGGCGGCGGAGGGGTTGTCTTCACTGAAGTAGCGCTCCGCATCGAAGATGTTGAGCTCTGTGTCGTCGCCGGGGTGGCCACGCGGGGTGAGGGAGCAGCCAGAGGAGTGGAAGGCGGATGGGGATCGGTAGAGGCCGCCATGGAAGCTTGCTGTTACGCTGTGCTTCTCCATCACTTTCGATTGTTTGGGGGAGTGGGAGTAGAGTTCATTGCACAGGAATCGGAGCAGTTGCCTGTTCGTTTTAATGAAGACTTTAACCCGCCATGGCAGAAAATACTGTGGGGCCCCGTGGCATTATCTTGTCTCCTATATTTTCCGAGGTAAATTTAAAACTTTTTGAGTGATATATTTAATTTTTATTACTCATTTAATATGCAAATTAATGTTGAAGGCTACTACTCGTATTTGACATATTTATCCAAATTAACAATTTAAAATTTGTAATAAATAGAATAACTTACATCTATCGAAATTTTTATTAAAAAAAAAACTGGATCAAAATTTCATCAACTCAACGAGCGTTAACATTGGAAGATTTAAGATTTTAATGTATAGTGTTACTTTTTGCCATTAAAAAATAATTTAAAATTTATGATTTAAAGAAACTATGCAGTTTTTTAAAAATAGATTTTTATATTTCTTTGATAGATTAAATTAAAGTTTTCGAATGGAGAAATGTCTGGATGAATATTTTTGATTATTTATCATAAAGATATCCACACTGTTGAAACAGTTCGAGCACCACAACTAGAGAATGTTTGTAATACACTCGTACGCTGCTCACTGATACAAGAGCATTTAATGCTCACATGCAATAATCAAAAATAAAATAATTTATTATGAAATATTATTTTAATTTTTATTTCAAAATAATTATGTTAAAATAACTATAATCATAAAATGAGAAAGTAAAGAAATCATAGATAATGCAAACTAATGAAGATCTCTCCTCAAATTGCTCTAGATGTACGAGTGGAATTATTAGTAAAATGCCAAGGATAATCATAAGAACCTAAAAGATAATATATGTAAAATAATAATAAAAGCATGATCTAATATCCAATCTATCATTGCAAATGTGTATAACATTATGATCATGAATCTCAATGTTATAATTCTGTAATAAAAGCAATTCGTATTCAATCATAGAATTAAGAGTTTGTCGTTAATATAAACTTAAAGGGAGGTTAATTGATTAAGTAGTCACTTTGTTCACTTTGATCATTAAGTTGAAATTCACTCTTCAACGAGAAATTGTTTTAATGTAAGTAAGGCATTGCAACCTCATACTCCATAGCTAAGAAGCATCAATTAGATCCAATTACCGTGTGTTTGGAATCGTGTGAAAAGTATTGGAATACAATCAAAATCTCATATTGAAAATATATAGAAAAAATTATAGAGTTATATAAGAAAGATATCTCTAATGTATGAGATCTTTTGGGTTGAATCTAAAAATAAAAACTATGAGGGCTTAGAACAAATTGGATTGGATTGTTTCATTGAAGCAACTAGCAAGGGGAGGATCAGATCCCATGTTGAAAAGTTATTAATGCTAATGCCCAAAGTGAAGATGATCAAAAAGACTTTTTTTTCCTCGATCGAATATTTGTTTAGTATTTTAACAAAATAAGAATTCTAAAAAACTAAAATGGTATAAAAAACATTTGTTTCAAATTCATAGCCAACTTATCAAGATGTTGGGGTTGCATATATTCACCAAACCAAGTCAATTGTTTACTGTTGAGGCCAAGCACACATGTGATGTGAGGGGGGAGAGAATGTCTACTGCTTGGACAACCAAAAGGAAAACAAGCCTTAATTTCTTAGTTGCTCAGGTGACACAAGGAGGGTTGTAGCCGGACTATGTAGGCTAACACACCAGAACTATAAGTTTGGAAAGGTTTTACTTTGTACTCAAGATAATATAAGGATGATGACAGTATTGAAGAATCATTCTCTCTCTCTCTCTCTCATTAGGGTTTTAATAAATTTTAGTATGATAAAACTTAGAAAATATTAGTTAGAATTTTTATTAGTGAAGTTAAAAATTATTTATTTATTTAGAAAAATGTATTAGAATTTAGACTGAGTTATATTATCAATCTATAAAAAGAATTAGGATCTTATGCATTGTATTATTGATGATTTTGAATTGTAACAAGAGTATTAAGTGATCGTAAGCTTGATCAAATACTTATGTATAAATTACATTTGTTATATAGTCAATCCCTTGTGAATTTCACTTTTTAATTTTTTCACGGCCAATTAAATCGTAGATCGGATGATGAATTTCACCCTTTCCAGAAACAGAAACGACAGGTCACACGCCCCCGGGGTATAGGTGAGTTGGTTACGACGCAGCAGACTTGCAGAAGAGAGCAAGGGTTCGAATCCTGGCGAAGCCAGGCAATACCCTCCTGCGTCGTAATCAACTGTACTTTCTCGATTTACCTCCTCACAGATGGTCGTAGGACCGACCATATGGCAAGCAGAGAAACGACAGGTCACATGCATGCCTCGATACTGGCGACGCACCACGCACCATAATAATATATAACAACAGCAGTGGCAAGAAATCCAATCTGTCGTACCTCCTTCAACTACGCCTCGAGGCTAGAGCTGTGGACATCGACCTTCCACGTGGGAAGTTGGCACCCCTGAAGTGCTCCCAGCCACCGAACTGATCTGCGAGCGCTTTCTTTATGCACGCGAATGGAGTTGCACCCCACGTCTCAGTAACCTTATCTGATATCTCGAGTACATGGGAGCGGCCCCTCCTCCCCTCCCTCTATGACTCCGAAAAGAACACTGTTCTTTGTTGTGGCATGGGAGAGGCAGTAATAATTTAGTTCTCAGCGTTTGATTGAGTTGGATATTAAGAAATAGATTTATTATAGTAAATAAAAATCGAATTTTAATAAAAGTAAAATAATATTTTCTTTCGTAATGATCAATTATAATTTTTTGATTATCTTCTTATACGTATGATCATAGAATCAATCTTCTGTTCTTTCTTTCCACATCATCTCCTTGGATGAGCTTTTTAAAATTTCTCTGCAGTCTTCCATTTGTATGGCCGTGATGTGATTTTGAGGTAGGTTATTGCAGTACAGCAGGCCATGTGGTATTTGCATCTATTGGATTTTTCCTGCCTGAAGGCGAAGAGAATGTAGATCTGGTTAATTAGTGGGTTTTCAGATTTCACTGTTGGCCTTTTGGAAGACACATAAACCATGTATCTCTCTAGTGCTACTAAACGTGAATAGAGTGACTCCAGAGTAATCAATAATAATAATTAAAAAAAAAGAAATCAGTTAACGAGTTATCAAGACAGGTTGTACTAGCAGCTACAGCAATTAAAATAACTGATCGAGTGAATTTTGTAAGAATATTTATAAGAGCAGACATAGGATACTACTTCAAGTGAACTCCTGCTTGAGAAAGAAGAACGAGCTTAAACTTCAAAATGAATGAAATAGAAACTAAAGTGGTATACTCTACTTCACACAAGCTTATCGATCGCCATAACAGCATAACTGGGAGAGCAAGGCCAAGTAAATTATTGACATAGTAAATGTGAGTATCTTAAATGCATATAAGTCTCAAGATAAAAGGGCTCCATCAGCTTTATGAATTATTGCATGAAATTCTCTTGGGCAATAGACTGCGATACAATTGAATGTCTTGAAATTAGACGACAACTTGCTCTTCGACACCATGGCTGAAGATGTGATTCACAAGAAAAGGGCAATGCTTTAATGTAGCATTACCATGAGCTAGCATAAATCATCTCAAAACAGAAAAGTTTCCTCTGGTCATAAGCCATAGTATATTGTGCTTCCTTTGGTCTTAAGCCATAATATCAATATTTAATCAACCTTGCTGCTTTCAAAATTATTTTATTATATAATAAGCAAAGCCTTTAAAAGGAAAAAACAAAATTGCAACCAAAACAGGGACTAAGGTATTAGTATGCAAAATTGCCCCAAACAAACAGAACACTACGATGTAGGATAAAATAGTCTAAATGAGAGAAATTTCAAGGTAGTTGTCAAAGGATCATTTAACAGTCATGATCTTGATCACCGATGCAACTCCAACACGGTGAAGAGCCACAATGGATTCTCCAGGTTTGCATAACCCTGTAGCTTTAGCATGCTGAAGAGCAAATTCAATAGCTTCATCAGTAGACTCACTGTCCGAAGACTTTGCAGATGCACAGCTCAACACTGGGATCAATCCTCTAAATATGAGGCTGTGCCTTGCAGGAGCTTCATCACTGCAGAACCAGTCGAAGGAGTCTGTCCTCAATTCTGGAACCACTACAGACAGAATTGGCATCACCGGCCTGTATTTTGCTACTAGTTTTGCTGTGCTCCCCCCTCTGGTCAGGACCAAGATGAGCGATGCCTTAGCAGAGTTGGCAGTTCTAACAGCTGATGATGCAAGACTCTCCAACGGGCTCATAGGCATTGGTGCAGCGGCCATAATTTCTTTAAAAACAGCACCATAGTCCAGATAAGATTCCGCTTCCAAGCAAATCTTAGCCATGGTTTGAACTGCTACCTCTGGATAAGCACCTGCAGCTGTTTCACCACTCAGCATCACACAGTCGGTGCCATCTAGAACAGCATTAGCAACATCAGTTGCTTCTGCTCGAGTTGGTCGTGGTGATTTGGTCATAGACTCCAACATCTGAGTCGCAGTTACAACAGGTTTTCCTTGTATATTGCACTTGAAAATCATCACCTTCTGAGCATAGAATATCTTTTCGATAGGAATTTCCATACCCAAATCACCACGTGCAACCATGAAAGCATCTGAATTTGCAAGAATGTCATCAAAGTTGGCCACCCCTTCTTGATTCTCAACCTGAGTATAATCAGTGATAATAAGCCTTTGTGATCAGAACAGAAAAAACAGGAAGTTCAGAAACATTAACAGACCTTGGACATTAGCATAATTGACTTGGCATGTTCGCCAAGAACTTTTCTGACCTCTACAAGATCAGAACCTTTCCGTACAAAGGACAGAGCAATTATATCAATTTTGTTTGGAACACCCCATTTGAGGATATCTTCCTTATCCTTCTCAGTTAGAGTAGGAAGATCAACCACAACTCCTGGAAGATTAACATTTTTCCTCTCACCAAGGATTGCAGAGTTCTCACAGCGGCAGCGAACAAGTCCTGCATCCTTATCACAAGAACGGACTGTCAGAGTGATAGTTCCATCAGCACACAAAATGACACTGTTTGGCTTCAAATCCACTGCTAGCTTTTTGTAGCTCATAGATATCATGTTCTCATCTCCCTTTATGCTGTAATCTGTAGTTATCGTGATCTCTTTACCCTGTTTTAGATGGATAGGCTTGCCATCTTTCAAAAATCCAGTACGTATCTCTGGACCCTGTCAATTGTCATGGAAATTGTAACAAAAACACCACCAATGACATTTGCACATCAAATTAACTTCACAGATAAACAAGTATGCCCAGTATCAACAAAAGTAGAAAACTCGAATCAAAACTTCCTGTTTTCTTCTGTTGTGTTAATAAAATCAACCTATAAAGTTAGTTTTGTTCTATTTTCCTGTTGTCTTTTTCTTTATTTATTTAACATCAATGAATATTACAGCATCCAAACCTATCTGATCCGGGATTATAGACAGTCTAAATTTTGGCTTGTAGAAATGAGAAGACAGTAAGAACAATGGCATACAACATGTTTTCTTGCATATCAAATTAACTTCACCGCTTAGTAAACAAGTATGCCCATGTATCTAAGAAAACTCCTTTTCCAAATTTCACATTTTCCTTCTATTGCCATATTAGTAAAATCAATCTATTCCAAGTTAGTGTTGTTATTTTTTTTTCCTGTTGTAATCATTCTGTCTAAAGTGCAAATCTATTTAACACAGGAAATTGGCAGTTCAATTTTTATCACAGAGGTGAGAAATGAAAGTATGCACAATCAAGTTATTAAAATGCATCTAGAAAATCAATACAACCTTTCATAAAAATCACCTTCCTTCCATCTATGTGAAAAGTGCAAAACATAAGGTAGGAAGCTCTAATTAACCTAAGATCATAAAAGGTTTTATACTTTATGTTAAAATGATATATAAAATCAATCAAAAGAATGGAGACACTATTAGTGTTGACCATCTTTAGACCACGTATCTAGATTCCTAAATTTATCTGTAGTGAATAAATATCCAACAGATACAATTAGGTTATCTCATTGATACGTACTCTTTTGGGTTTGACATTTATATATGCCCTTAAGATACATTTTCTAATAAGATACCTTGTTGGTATCCAAAGTCAAAACAAATTGTTAGTATTTATTCAAATTTTACTTCTTTACAACAAAAGATGAACAAATGTGAGCCCAAGTATTTAAAGTCAAATACCTCATATCTTATCCCACCATGGAGCAATGTTTTCCTTCTAAGGATGATCGAATTTCTTGCATCTCTTACAATACTAGACAGGTGACGTGGAATATAAAGAACTAACATTTACTACACTGTGATATCGCATATCTTGAACACTCCACACAATTTAAACACAGAATCGCTCCTGAATTTTCGTTATGACATGTTTGTGCGATCTTATGCCTCCATTGGATTCTTCTCTAGATGTGTTTTGATTTAACTATTTGTCATCTAACACCACAAATTTCCTTTTAAGCATCCGATATTATACGACAGTAGTCCATAACACCAAGTCTCATCTAATTTTAAATGATATGGTTCATCAAAAAATTGTATTGGGTTTTAAGCTTCCAAATGCAAACAGTAGAAATGATCACCACAATGTGAAATAACAAGCAAGAGTAAAACAGGTATACAGTCACTGGCTGGATAATCGAGAGTTAAACAACGACGGAACATAGGAAATCAGAGTGAAAATCACATAAAAAGACCAAAGGCAATACTTTACAGTTTTACTCAGTAAACAACGTCAAATGTTTAAAAACATTAGATCTTCAAATCGATTCATCTCAGTCGTACCCTAATCACAAAACGACAAAAAAGCAATCTAAACAAAGGAATCTATAGTAGAAAAAAAGGAGACGCGACGATTCGTTAAAGAGAAGAACATAGCCGGTGGCAAGAAGAGACCTTTGTGTCGAGCATGACGGCGCAGAGGATTCCCGTATTCTCCATCGCGGTGCGGACATTGTTTAGGGTTTCTTGGTGGTACTCGTGGGATCCGTGAGAGAAATTGAACCTGGCTACATTCATCCCCGCCCTCAAGAGCTTCTCGACCATCTCCACGGACCTCGAGGCTGGGCCCAGGGTGCACACAATCTTGGTCTTCGGCCTCCTCTGCGCTTCCGTCATTTCCGAAGAAGATTCCACGATCGGAAACTACGACGAACCAGGAGGAGGGGGAGGAGAAGCGAAGGTATCGGATCGGAAGAGATAAAGGAGGAGGGATCGATTCGGAAACGGCTAGCGAAGGAGAAGGCGACGGTGCGGAAGGAACCAAGAAAACGCAGCGTAAGTTGAGTGAGAACTATAATTTATAAAGGTAACTCTGCGGTATGCTTCTCCGCCGGAGAAGAATAGGGTCGTAATGCTTCACGCTCGTAGGTCAAACCCGAGTTTCACGAAAATAGCCATTTTATACCTGCCCGTGAATACCACCTGTTTATTGGTTCCGTAAACCGACCCCCAACCGGGTTAGAGTGAATAGCCAAGTGGGGAAATATGACAAAGAAAAAATTAAATGTTTTATTTGGATAGATAATTGATTTAATTTTTTTTATTAATTGAGATATCCAAAAAGTTATACAAACTCATAGAAAATCATTTCTAAATCTCGCTTCACGACTTTTGACTTTGGTGCGAAAGCTCGTAGTTTGACATTGAAGGAAGAAAACTAAGAATTTTTTTATGCATTGCATGTTACATGTTAAGAGAAATGGAAAGACACCATGAGTTTCATGATTTAACTTGATGTGAATTAGATATATAAGATTTGATTTAACTTCGTGCAACAAGAAATTCAATCTTTTCGCTTAGTTTAATGTAATGCGGCCGAAATACACTATGAAATTTAACGATCGAACTAAAACAATAGGACTTATTGATAAATCTGAATAATCATAGCCATGTTTTTTTTTGTAAATTCCCCAAATAGGCATATGCGACTTTTGAACGGTATCAATGAGCAGTTGCGTTAACGCAAACGCCAAGACGAATGGATGCCGATTGAGCGATGCAGAGGCATGGATTTCCGCTTCCCACTCGCCACCACCTTTTCTTTAGCAAAAGCAGGGCCATCAACACATTAATCACAGCATAGCATCGCATTATATGTGTAATCAAAGGATATGCTTCAACAAAGCATACCAAACCCTTGTCCCCCGTGAACACTCAGTGGATTCTCCCACTCCTAACCGTCTTTATTGCCAAGTGTCATGATTTGAATGGAAATCGTTTAAAAAAATTTATTGATCGATAGTGATAAAGATTTGCTTGCTTACAGCTGCTTTTCGTCCAGTGGTGCCTTCCAATCTTCTATCTGGACTGTTCAGTATCTACAACATGCACATCATCGAATTCCTTTCAGTTTTTAATTCCAAAAAGGAAATGCTATAATCATGCAATGAAAACGAATCAAATAACATCATCTTGTTTATGCTACAATGCCGAGTAACAGAGTTGTTTTTGGAATGGAATACTTTTTTGCTTCTGTTAAATGGAAGTTCAGGGACTAAAGAAGAAAACATACTAAAACTGAGTTAAATAACTATGAACAAGGTAGCGCAATCGATGAGTATGACTTGCTGTACAGAGAGGAAAAGAAATATTTGATCGTGACTTGAGTTGCTCGAAGAATGAACTACCCTCGAGCTATGATTGACAATTTTTAATGGGCAGCTAACCTTGAGATCAAATAATGGCCCTGCTATGATTCTCTTGCCAAGAAAATGAACATGTTTGTAAAAGAACCACAATTTTGATGGTCCATAACTAGTCGCATGGGACATCATAACCCAGCTTAATCCCAGATGAAGATGGGGAACTTGTACACATGGGGAATTGCCTTGAGCATCAAATCTAGTTTAAATTGTGAGACAGATAGGTACACTCAAAATTCATATGCCAAGCTAAAGCTGGAAAAGAAAAAAAAAACTTCCAACATACTGTATGAAATAAGTGTTAGCTTTATGAAATACTGTACTACAAACATAAATTAGCTTTATTGATCAGTCAAGGCAATTAGAGATAACACACAAAGGGTTAATGCAAGCAAGATGAGAAAATTCAAATGAGCGTATAAAAATATTTGAAAGATTAAAAGATCTCCTAATCATTGCAGTAGTTAATGTCTCCTCTTTAATGTGTTTTTTGCGGGTTAGAATGTCTCCCCTTTAGTTGAAATCCAAAACTATCATGACCCAGCAAGTCCAGTATTTATGTATAACTAACTGCTACAGTCACATAAGCAAAGCAATAGAGTTGTTACATGATTAACCTGACTGTTTTTCCTCCTAACAGCGGAGTCCTTTATTTTGCTTGATTAGTTTTCTTTACATCTCTATGAATGATCCCTACCTTATAGTTCTGCAAATGTGCTTTCTGTATCTCTTAATCTGTTCTTTATACTCTACAGTGAAAGTATAGCATAAACTTAACACAAGGATCATGCATAGTAGTGTTGTTATATCCATGCTGATACAGAGCATATACAGAAGCGAAAAGAAAAGGCTGCAGAAAATTATATGATTACCGGGGATGCCAAATCGCCAATCATTCACAGAATTTTCTTTCTGAGAAAGCTGATGTTCCTGCAGAACCACAACAGAAACTACTCGACAAAACTTTATTTTAACAGTTTCTCACTAAAAATGAAAGGCAATAATTATCTTTATCTTGCAAAACTTTATTTTAAGTAAAATAATATTGTGTGACATAAAACATCTATTGGCTTTCACTTTCACTTACAGTTAAACATTTGTTGCGCTTGATTATAATTTTAAATCATAAATTGTCAAAAAAGTAAAATAATAACAATAAAAATGAAATCTTTTATGACGATAGAAAAATTAGAAAATTTTAAAAATATATTATAAAAGTAATAAAAGCCATTTAAAAAATATTATCAAACATTATTTTGAAAATCATATTTCTCAATCATCATTATCTTTACTAACGATATTTGTAATATCACATGTATTATAAAATCATGTTTTATCAAAAAAATGAAATAGAATTTCTTAAAATAAACTCCATGAAAGGAACCAAAAATTAGGAATATTCTTAGGGATAATAATGCTTAAATTTGAAACTAATGATCAACTAATATCTCTTAGACCACAAAACTATATTCTACCAAAGAGATATTCTACACTAGGGAAAGAAACAAATAAAATAAAAATATTTATAAATTCAAAGGTGTGGGAGTTTACTTGCATCTTATAGTCGAACTGGAAATTTTTTTTTAAAAAATCTATTTTTTTAATTTGCTCTCGATATATATACAGTAGTCAACAGATGAGTGAAGTCACAATGATGAGAACCATTTACAAATACAGATCTAGTCATCTAGCAATTAATATTGGATGAGCTCGAATTTAATATAATAAATTATATATTATTATTATATATATAATTAAAATTTATTATTATTTTACATTTCAATGAAACAACTATGATGAAAAAAAATCATACTTTTTATTTTGATTCGATTAAAAAATAATACATAATAAATTTTTTATAAATAATAAATATATAACCCAGACTGTATATCTGCAATGAAAAGTATGTCACCAATCAGTTCGATTTCATACACAGCTGTCCATAAAAATACTAATTTATAATATTATATATAAATATCGAGCCACGTATGAGGTAGGTTATAGGCCAGGGCTGCTGTCAGCCTCATACCGTACAATGATCACTCAACTCGTTTCGGACTTTTAAAAATTTCTCCACGTTTTAATTGTACAAATTGCCACAATTGTGAATCAAACAAAGAAACAAGGAATGGTGGAGTGGGCGATGCACAACGCACATCACTCAGTCGCAGTCTGTCTTCTCCAACCACTGAGCTACTTAGCAACGTGAAAGATAGCTGTCCACCGACGACGACCGAAAGAGAAGAAACGCTACGAATTTTCCAAAGTTGCATCTTCAATTAAGTGCCACGTAAATGTTAGAAAAGTTAACGGAAAAGAGGTAGGAAGGAGATATTTTAATTTTAAATTAAAAATTTCAAGACTTAATAGTTAATTTATATTATTGAACTTAAGTACCTAGGGATGCAACACTACTAGAAAAATGTTAATAGACAACGCCCCAAAGACAACGTTTTTTAGCAAAAGCGTTGTGGTATTTCAATTTACAACGTTTTTTGTCAAAAGCGTTGTCTTTTGAAATCAAAAGACAACGTTTGTACAGAAAGCGTTGTCTATTAGGGGTCAACCACAACACTTTACAAAAGCGTTGTCGAAAACGTTGTCTTTTAGCAGATTTTTTGCCAAAGACAACGCTTTTAAAAGTATTGTCGTTTAGTGTTGTCGTTGATGGTTTATATCCAGGGTTTTTTAGCGGGCGAGTCCGCGATTTCCTTCGTACGCCTCCCTCTTCTCTCCCGCACCATTTTCGTCCCTCTCCCGCACCATTTGCGGATAATATTTTATGTTTTATAATTAACAGTGCACAAATAATTGTACGCTGCGAATACTATTTTTTACAGCATGTAAAAATTATATGCTATTAAAAAGAGTTAAAAAAAATATATTATTAATAGCGCATATGGATGTACGCGGTTAAAAGGAGCCGGTCGAAAAGCTTAATTGAATTTTCTCCCGACCCGCTCAGTTACGCGCTAGGTTTTCCCCTCCCCGCTAGCTCTGTTTCCCCGCCCGCGCTCGGCCGCACTCTTTTCCCCCACCCTCTCCGTTCCTCTCCACCGTCGCGATCGGCTTCTCATACCTCTTCATCGTCGCGAGCTCCCCCTCCGTCCGTGCCCGCTTTGTTATGCGCTCGATCGGCTAGGTTTCCCACCCCCACGCTGTTTTCCCCGCCTCTCCGTTCCTCTCCACGCGATCGTGCTCGGCTTCTCCTTCCTCTCCACCGTCGTGAGCTCCCCCTCAGTTCGTGCTCGCATCGTTCCCCTCAGTCCGTGCTCGCGCCGGTCCTCGTCAGTCTGTGCACGCGCCGTTCCTCCTCAGTCCGTTCTCCTCCGGCCGTCCATCGCGAGCTCCTCTCCAGTCCGTGTTTTCCTCCACCGTCGTGAGCTCCTTCGTCCATTCTTCTCAGTCTGCTATTTGCTTCTATTTCCTCCCGTTGCAGCGGCAATCAAAGGTATTTCTAAGTTTTGATTTCGTGTTTTAGGGTTCTGATTTCGTGTTTTAGGGTTTGGCATGTTGTTGAAACCTTGTGCTCCCAAAGGATATCAACTCAAGAAAATTTGGATGGGTGATCCTTGTGCTCCCAAAGGATATGTTTGGGATGGTTTGAGCTGTAGCTACGCTTCCAATTCAACGAGCATTGAGGCAGTGTAAGTTTTCAGCATAGTGTATCATTAAAAGATTTGTTTTCCTCTTTTCAATGTGATTTCTAATGAATAACCAGTACCACGGCAATACTTTCAATGTTATTTCATCAGGTTAGTGATTATTTAGGTCTAAGTCTTGAGTTAGGGTCATTTGTTGTTGGTGTTATGATATCTACAACGGATTATGCTCATCATACCCTAGAACAGGCATCTTCGTCTCAACTCTATGTAATTTGCTTGAAGGGATTACTTAATTTTCTTACTTGAATATACATTCGGGATGGACTTTCGTGTCATTTGTTATATGTTTTAGTAAACCATCATCATGTCTTGATGAGTCACAATGCTTCTGTTTTTTTTCCAAACCATGCTTACTGAATTAAAGTTACTCTGCGCCTTGACTTTGGAAAATTTTAAGATCTACCTCTATTGGCTAAAGCAAAGCAATAGAAATGTAAATACTGAGATTCATGTCATGCCATGCCCTACAAAGCTGAATTGTGTTAAATTTGTTGTAGGATCATTTAGGTTCCAGACTATCTGCATGTTTTGGCTTTGCTCTCCTTGTAAGTTGTAATTCCTGAATCATATTGGTTGAGTTTTAATATTTTAGTGAAACGGAAGGGTAAACTTTTCTAAAATGCACAAAATGATGTAAATTTGCAAATATAAAAAGCTATTGGAGAACTTGAGAATTTCCTTATAAGTTTGTAACTGAATAAGTCTTACAATTGATAGCCTTCATTTCCGGTGTTTTGATTTGTAATTCTCTTATAAGTTGCTTTGGTTCACTTCCTATTTTGTGAACATATTTGACTGAACATTTCTCATTTATGTGTCTTCTAAATGCAGTTTCGGAGGTGCTTGCGAATAAGAAAATCTTGGTTCACCATCTTGAGACAGTTGGACAGTCCCAATCTATGAAAGATGCATTGCATTCTATTCTGGTTAGCACCTAAATACCTAACATTTGTTTCTCCATTAACACCCGTTGTCATTTGGTTTGAGAAATGCTTAGCTTTTAACATGGTTCCTCTTTCTTCTGCTTGTTTACATTAAGGAAGTTTATGATGCTCAAGTATTTGCTGCAAATTGAGTAGCTTGATTCAACATATCACTTCCTTTCTTTTTTGGAGATATGAATGCTCTTTTGCTTGCTGAAATGATGTTTATCAAGATAAATTGATTGAGCAATGCCCAAATTTTTAAGACTTGCCTATTTCTATCTCTGGGCCTACAATTATTCTTTGTTTTTTCTTAAAAAGGTTCTTTCATGCTTTTAACTAAATATTTCCTATGGATACTTGTTGTTCCACAGACAGGATTCTTATAGTTCTCCTGCCTTTTATTTTTGTTGATTAAAAGTTTCTTTATTGTCTTACATATTTAATTCCTGTTCTGAAAGTGATGCTTTATATTCTCTTTTCTTAGTTGGAGTACTTCCCGAGCAAATGTTATTCACTGTCAGTACCATTTTTCATTGAATAATAAAATATTTTATGTTTGTGAAATATGGAAGCAGGGAAAGGAATTATGGATAGGATTTGATGAAGTTTCTGTTTTTGATGCAATAGGTCAACCAAAATATGGTTTTTCATGTTGTCACAGATGCACAAAATATGGTTTTACAAACACTATGTTTTATGTAAGTGTCTATTGTTTGCATCTATACTCATGAGCTTGACTTGGTTTCATAGAATGGATGAAGTGGCACTTGTGGGTTCTTTACTAGAAGGTTCTTCAAAGAGTGTTAACTTCGATGGTGCTAGAAGGATGGCTCTGAAGCAGATAGAAGATTTCTTGCTGTCATTTTCAGATCCACACATTTTCTCAGTGACTGCTACATCATCAACTCCTGCAACGTTGGCACAGGTAGTAGAAGCAGTTCAAATACAAGAAGCAGGGCACTTGAGATGCAGGTGTGCATTTGATTCCTGTTACTAATTTAAATTTTTTAAGTAGATTTGGATGCCAACTGTAGCATATGGTGTCATAGCTATGAATAAGAATTACACTATAATCAATCTGTTGAAATAAAAAAGAGAAACATAGTTAGTTAAGAATGACTAATATTAATTTATATTATTATATATATAACAACAAAATATTTCATATTTCACATTGCAACTGAGAAAAAAATTACAAAAAATTTTAAAAACATTCTTATTGTACCGAAATGAAATAATAAAATATTTGCTTTGAAGACTATGATTTAGTGTTTTTACTGGCTTTCTTTATTTGCTTTGAGGACTATCTCCTTTAACTTGGAAGTGATCTTTAGATTTTTTTACCGTCATTTATGCTGCTATATATTCTGCCTACTTTCTTTCATGATGAGTGAAATCTTATATGTTTTTATTTTGCAACTTTGCATGTTTACATGATTTCCCTAGGAGTGAAATCTTAATTTACTTTGTCTATATCCGTTTGTTATTATATTCCAGTTCTGCTGAAATCGGGAGATATGTTGCAATGCTTCGAAATCCTTCATCTATTCTTCAAGCCTGTGCTGCTTTTGCTGTTGTTCAGGTAATTGCTGCATGTTTCTGGTGTGTTTGGTATTTATGTTGAACAGATTGCACAACTTTTTGTTGCTGCTCTCCAGCCTTTGTTCCCTTTCCCTATCCATACTATTTCTTTTCTAGAAATGCATGTCCGATGGATTACTTTAGAATGAACTAATATTCTTCAAACATTATAATATATTTGTTTGTGATTCAAAGTTCATTGTAATGGTATGGAATGCTGATCTCCATAATTCCATTTATGGAATTATTTATGAGTAGGTATGGAATGCTGATCTCCATAATTCCATTTATTTGTAATAAATATATTTGTTTGTGATTCAAAGTTCATTGTAATGGTATAATTCTTAGGTGCTATTGTGCCCATATTTTGGATAAATTAGTATTATCTTTTGGCAGGTTGGTCTTTGGCATATGAACCTGCTGTTACTTGGTGATGCAGTTGTTGCGATTCTATTCTGCTGCTAATGTTGTGATGCACCTGGACATTATTCTGTTGCGTTGAAACCTTTGTTATGGACCTGCTGCTGTTATGGAGCTTCTATGTTGGAAGTTGTAACTTGAATTTGTACCTTTATGTTATGGACCTGATGCTACAACTTTTGTATAAGTTGTATGTTATGGACATGTGTTATGAACTTGTATGTTATGAACCTGCTGTAACAATGGTTTTTGTATAAATATAAGTTGTATGTTTTATATGTGATTTAGTAAATTTTGTAGTCAATGATTTTGTATTTACAAAATATATTGGTTTCTTATTTACTGCTAAAAAAAATCAAAAGACAACGCTTTTTAAAACGTTGTAATACCCAAGCAATTTGTAACAAAATTACAACGCTTTTTAACCGTTGCAAAATGTGTTGTCATATCTATTAAAAACAACGTTTTTAAAGCGTTGCAAAAAACGTTGTAATATTTACAACGCTTTTTCTGCGTTGCGAAGGTGTTGTCGATGTTAACAAAGACAACGCTTAAAAAGCGTTGTCGTTGAGGGACCCCTTTTACAACAGGGCCTCTTACAACGCTTTTTAACCCCCAAAGACAACGCGTTTTTCACGTTGTCTATTAACATTTTTCTAGTAGTGTAATTTTCTGGTTTCAAATTAAAGAAAATTTTCTTATATCTCGGCAACAAAATGTTGTCAACATTAAATGTATATACGTGTCTTTTATTTCTTCCCAGTGAGTTTGTTTTTATTTTTTTATCTTTTTTTCTGCAGGTTTTGCAGATGGTCTTAACATTCCACAGCACGTTATTAGATTTTGGCCAGGTTATTTGAATCAGGATCTATAGGTGAGCAATCTAGGGAGACTAGTTTCCAATGCTATTGTGTATTATTTTTAATCTATTTTTAATGAAATTAGAATGTAGCCAAGTGCATATTAATTAATTAATTATATTGGGTAAAATTTAAAAAAAAACATCTAGATGAACTAAAAGGGCTTTTTGAATGAATGAAAGCTTCAAAATATACACATACACATAAAAAATGTATACAAAAAAAATAAAAATATTGAAGAGTAATAATAATAGTATATATAGATTACTGAAGAAAAGAGAAAAATCTGACAATGTGTTTGCTGGTTTAATAGAATTAATTAAAAGCTACAATATAAATGACATTAATCAATCTTTCGCCGCCTTTAAAATTTCCCTAATTAGGGCCGGCGACGTGCTCTCATGTAATTAAAGTAGTGCTGTCAACGATATTGAAGTGATTTATCTCAAATGGTAAATATAGAGATATATTATCTAAGATTTTAGGTATGAATTCTTTTAGTAACATGTAGCTGTTAACTGAAGTACTGTTTCAGCAGTAGACTTTTATTAATATAGAGGTATCGTATCTTCAAAAAATCTCTTTTTTTTGATATAAGGCCATTTCGACAGTGCAACCGGTCACTATAAAAAGTTTACTCAATACAATTTTACTCTTAGAGTATAGATGAGTTGATTACGATGAAGTAGACTTGTAGAAAAGGACAAGGATTCGAATCTCGATAAAATTGAATAATATTTTTTTTACCGTGATCAATTGCAGTCACGATCCGATTAGGTGGGACCACTGGAACGATAAATCCCATCGTTTTTTTTTTTGAAGAAAAATAGTGCTGCCATCCATCTTCCTTTCAAAAGACGGTGAGACGATCGAGTGGTCTCTGTCTGACGCCACATGCATTCCTTCGTATGATTCACATGCGTGCACCTGATGATCAGTTACGATCGACAATATCTTTTAGTTTATATGCATTTTCCATGTTTTTCTTGAGGATCTGATCTGCAAACTTTTCAACGGATTTCAAAGTCCGACAAAATTTAGGCGTGGATCTCTTTGTGAAACATGGTTGTTATTTGCCTCATTTCATCATGTGTCGTCGTGTAAATGGAGGTGACGATCCATTTACACATGTTATATAAATATATATATCCTTCCTTTCTAGCCTAGTTTGTACATGTGCCTCCATGTGTGTCTGATTAAATCCCTCGATATATCCATCTAATCTGACCTATTCGCTCGCTCTTCTTATTCACTAAACCCACTCGACCCACCAAGCTCACTCGCCCTAATATATTCAAATGATTCACCTGACCCATCTGACTTGACCTACTTGCTAGGCTTAATACATTCATTACATTTGCTACGTCCACTTTACGTTGAAGTTTCTCCCACCGGCCAGTGATTCACTCTAATAAACATCGTGCACGTGAGAAACTAAGTGGCAATTTATTATTATTTTTTTCTCCCACCGCTGATTCACTCTAATAAACATCGCCATAAGAAATTTTCAAATGGCGCACCACAATTTTTAATTTCTTAAAGACACACTTAATTTCAAAAATATCCTTCCTACCTTTTAATATTAAATTAAAATAAAAAAATTAAATCCAACCAAATAAAAAAAATAAAAAACACGTTTCACTCATTTTTTTTAAAAAAAAATACATTATTAAATTTATGATGATTTAATTTAAGGCATCATCAAAATGGTGATGATTTAACCAAAGCATCGATATCACAAAACACCCTTGCTATTGCATCAAAATAAATTATTATTTTTAGTTATTTAATTTATGTTTCTTTTTGATTTTGTTTCATTTTCTCATGTAATTAGCTATTAAAAAAAGATAAAAATAAATAAAAAGTATTTTTATTTTTATTTACTTTTATTAGCAAATTTTAATTTTATAATTTTTATTGACATTTTTTTGTATTTTATAAATTTTTTTATTAAAACTCTCAAAGTTTAAAAAAAAAATAAATTTAGGAGATTATCATGAATTTAATGACTTAAATTAAAAAAAAAAACTTTTTAGGATTGAAATTTGTATGAAACTCCTTATTGAAATAATTACATTTATATTTGGTTCAATTTGATTCATTCGGTTTAAATAAAAAAAATTAAATTCTTTATTTTAATTTAAGGTTAAAAAGATGGAAAGCATATTTTTAAAATTAAGTGGGGTTTTTTTTTGAAAAATATAAAACTGTGGTGCGTCTTTGGAATTCTGCACAACTTTGGTTGCGCCTTTTTGGTAAATTGCCGAAACTAAAGAGACCAAGCAAATGTATGGCTTCGATAAATCCTCTTATAAATCTGTCCAACTCTCGCCGACCTCCATTCCTCCTCTTCGTCTTCAATCTTGCTTTTGCAGCTTCTTGGAAGGAAACTAAATGAATCGACCACCTCCATTCCTGGAGTCCATGGACTACTCTCCTTCTACGGAGAGAGTACGATGCCATCAGCAGAAGCTCTGTGGCAGAGGCCATTGGAACCCAGCTGAGGATGCCAAGCTCCAGGAGCACGTCTCAAGGCACGGCCCCCAGAACTGGAACCTGATTGCTGAGAAACTACAGGGCAGATCAGGTACTCAAAAAGCAAAAAGGAAGAGAGGGGTTAAAAAAAAACCAAGTTTTTTATTCTGCTTTTTGCCATGTAGGGAAGAGCTGCAGGCTGAGATGGTTCAACCAGTTGGATCCGAGGATCAACAGGAAAGCCTTCTGCGAGGAAGAAGAAGAGCTGCTTTTGGCTGCTCACAAGGAGTTCGGCAACAGGTGGTCACTCATTGCCAAGCTTTTTCCTGGAAAAACTGACAATGCAGTGAAGAACCAGTGGCATGTGATCACGGCAAGGAAGCAGAGAGAACTGCAAAACTCCACTTCTATGAGGAGGAGGAGGAGGAGGATGAGGAGGATGACGGCGACAAACAACACGAATGCATGCAGTGGTACCGATTCGAGCATCAGTAGCGGTACCTGCAGAGAGTCTGCTGCTTCTACTTGCACGGACCAATCTCTCAACGGTTTGCCTTACGGTGGCAAAACCCATCACGGGTGCGAAGGCATGAGGTTGCCCTTCTTTGATTTCTTAGGAGTTGGAGAAATATAGAAGTTTAGAAAATAATTTCGTTCAATTAGACAGCAACAGAACTGATTGGTTGCTGAAGGAACTTTGATCCTTTACTCCTATCTGTACTTCTCGAGGATGCTAATAAACTAATTAATTAAATACTACTTCAATAGTGGAACCCTGAAGGTTGCTCCTATGACTCATTAAGGAAGAGTCTAGTGGCCATTAAAGTGAGGCAGACATGAAATAAAGCCACTGGGGAACCAGAAAATCATACGGAGATCGTGAACATGTAGAAATCATGATGGAAGATTTTGAACGCGGACGAGGAGCATGGCAGCATTCAATAGCTCAGAAGAGAGAAGGGAGGTCGACGGAGAGTCACTCACTGCTTTCACCTACGGCCATGTACGAGGATGCAAAGTTACTTAGAAGATGACGATCCACCACTGGCACTGGTGGTTTTATTTCTAATCCTTTGCGAAGAGCAGCAACTTTACCAAGCACAAAATATCGATCATTAACCATAAAGATTGAGATCTTACAGGCAACCCATCGTTTAACAAGAAAGCTCTTAGTTCGGCCTTCCTCACTTTTACATTTTACTCATTTTTCTACTCTCCCTTTTATTATCAAGAAGTGACATTGCAGCGGATAGAATGAAACATGCAACTAATTGCTCACTGAAATTTGACAATCCGACCACTGATAACAGACATGCAACTTAATGTTGACCCAACTGAATGAATCAGCATTAATGACTCTTCACCAGCGAATCTATGTCCAAGCGGCAAAGGGGTGCTCTACTTGAGTTCTTGATCGAACTTGATTCATCAAGAAGAAGAATACGATGGAACCTTTAGGATACCATTGTCCCTACAATCCTCAATTCTCAATTGGACCTCTTTAAGTTATTTTAAACTTATATTGAGTTCTCATCTTCTCTCCTTTGATTCCACCGGGATAAACATACTTTCATGCTCTGTTTGTGGATCACTCAGCATCTTTTGGGACCAACTAACAACACACCTCTCCCTTTTCGCCCTCCTAGCACTTCTTGTTGGTGCCTCAAGGATCAAAGAAAAGTAAATGTTTTGTGCCCACACTTTGGCATCGCCGTCGATCAGTTGTCCAAATGCAGAATTTGGCTTTAATTTCGCCAACTTTGCTGAAGAGTGTGCATCCTAAAAATATAGGATGGCAATTCAATTGCCTGTTTGATTGACACATCTGTAAGACTAGATTTTGGTTTGGTGGATCAGATTCAGAACTCTGTTACGGCTTCCTCAGCCAATCTTGATCACTGTATTTAAAAATATAAACAAACAAACAAAAAAATCTCCATCGGAAGGTTATAAAAAGGGAAATTAGATTTGGACATTTCAGTCTACTCTAAAACTCTTATTATTGCGCTTGCTCTTTAATACCTTAAAAATGCTTTGCTTGTATGTTTTTTTATCTTAAAATTTAACTTTCCCCATTATAGTTTTTTAGTTTTTCCATTTCTTTTTCCATTTGATTAACTTTTCTTTTATGAAAGAATGAAGTAATATATCTGTCAAATTATTATTTTAAAATGATCAATGTATCATCAATAATTTTAATCTCTAATAATTATATATATACATTCTGATTATATATACTACCATTTCTTTATGAAAGAATAATGATGCAATATATCTTATATTATTATTCTTAAATTAGCAAAATGCCATTCTCTTATCAATTTTCCCTTAATTATAAAATATATTTACTTTTCTTTATAGAAAATTAATATTATATATCCTTATATTTATAGGCTGAAATTAAAAAAAATCTTAGATTACTACTAATATCTATCTTATCTTACTGAATTAATTAATTTAAATATTAAAAGGGCAATTTTGATAGGTTTTAAAAGCTAGGGGTTTGTTGACGTTTACTAAAAGTCTTGCCGTTATTTCTCGATGAATGTAAAAACTTAAGGGCGTTTTTAAAACTTTCCCTAAAGGAAATAATCGTCCAAACTGACCACCTTCCCCAAACTCGAAACTTTGTCTTTGTCTATCAAGTGGGCTCGTTGATTATTTTCCACGGAGGATTTGGTGGGTGCATGACATCACCCTCAACCTTACCCTCTTATTAAATATAGTTTTATTTGTTTATTTATTAAATTTTTATTGGACATCATTATTGGGCTTAAAATTTAATAAAACTAAAAATTCATATTATATTCTTCATAAATTTTTAATATGAAATAAAAAAGATTATAGTAAATTATAGATAATTAAGCTCCCCATGAGTTTCCTTGTGCGTCATGAAACCGCGAGTAGATCACCATCCGCATGCATGAATCAATAATCCATGCAGCTGATCGATTCACTCTCCGGTCTCCACTGTCATCTTCTAAATTGCTAGTCAAATTGTTGAATCGCTCCGATGGCTTCAGAGATGTAACAAAAGAGCGAGGAGAGAGGAGTTTCAGGTCTGACCATGGCAATGCCACCTGGATCTGTCTCCGGGGAAAAGAAATAAAGGCCTTTACTGCTTTACCTTGGTTTTCTGGCAACAAGCCGCGGCTAAGCTATGGAAGCACTAAACGTTGGCGTTGCAGTCGGAGCAACAAGACGACGAAGAAGTTGTGAATGAGAGAGGATAAGAGAAAGAGGGTGAGAAAGAGGGCTTTTTGATGCTCTGTCGCTTTCTTTTGGTGGTTGCAGGGAGGCTTTAACAGCGGAAGTGGAGAAAAGAAGCTGCTTGCGTCCACTTGCTTACTGCCGCGCCGCCATGGATGGCTTCGAGGCGACGAGGGTGGTGATGTCGAGGATCCAAGCCCTGGACTCGGAGAACGCCCACAGGATCATACGGGCGCTCTTGATGCAGGAGCGCGGCCAGCAAGGGATGATTCATCTTGCCTTCGCTCCGGACTCGCTGTTCCAGTCGGTGGTGGAGAGAGCAGGCGTGGAGCTCGGCGTCGCCACTGGAAACCCTTCCGCCGCAGCTTCGCCGGTGCTCCTCCGCCAGAACTCCTGGGCTCCGCCGCCCTCCTTCTTATCCCACTCCAACAGCGGCACCGCCTGTGATGGGTTGAGCGATGAGCAATGGAGCTCCGATGAGCTCGTTAGCCCTAATAATCTCCGTCTTTCACCCTTCTATGACGGCGTTGGCGCCGATCTAATGGATGAATTATTCCTCGGTGACTACGGCGCGGCCGTCCGCAATTCGGACCCTAACGGCGGCGAACCGTGCCGCCTCGACATGGAGTACCGGGGCCCGAGCGGGAACGGCATGAAGTGGAGGACCAACGGCTACGACCACCACCGGAGCAGCTCCGGCGACGGGTTCGCCTGGAAGCCGTGCGTCTACTTCGCGAGAGGCTATTGCAAGAACGGCAACGCCTGCCGGTTCCTCCACGGGCTCCCGGAGGGCGGAGCCAGCGCCTTGAAGCTCATGGCATCGGCGTTCCCCTTCTCGCCAACTGGTTCGGTGCCGCCATCGCCTTCGTCGTTCTCGAGCCAAAGGTGCCACCTTTCCTGCTTCAAAATGCTTGCTATCTTCTCCATCTAATACAAAATTAAGAATCTGTAATTATTAACAGAGCAACAGCTGCTGCGGCCGTCGCCGAGATGATGCTGGCAGGGGAGGAATCTCATAACTTCATGGGTAGATCAAGAACTGAAAGAGGCAATTTGATGACGAAGAATCCTGGCTCGACACAGATTTATTTGACGTTCCCAGCTGACAGCACATTCACTGAAGAGGATGTCTCCAATTACTTCAGGTTGCAGGGCGATCCTGTGCATCTCAATTACTTCTTGTGCATATAAATGCAATCTTTGATCATTCTTTGCCTGGTTTTGTAGCATTTACGGGCCGGTGCAAGACGTGAGGATCCCTTTCCAACAGAAGAGAATGTTTGGTTTCGTGACCTTCGTCTACCCGGAGACCGTGAAGCTGATCTTGGCCATGGGGAATCCTCATAACGTCCGCGATTCTCGGGTTCTCGTCAAGCCTTACAAGGAGAAGATCAAGAACCCTGATAAATTCAGGCACGCCTTCATTGTTAGCTCTTTTTCGATCTTATAATCGTGTTGATGAATTGTTCTTGACACCTCTGATTTCAGAAAGAAGCAGCAGCAGCAAGCTGAAACCTTTGATCACCTTCAACAACTTGGTTAGATCATGCAACCAGTTTCTCTGATTCTTTTGTTTGTTCTATGTTTGTTCAAATTCTTTGCTGATGGTAAACAGCAGTGCCGATGTTGTCCGATAGTGGCAGTTACAACCAGGAACTGCTTCTGAGAAGAAAGCTAGAAGAGCAGCAACAAGCAGTGGAACTACAGCGATCCATCGAACTGCAATGGAGGCGATTTTTGGGTCTCCATATTGACCTAAGCAACAGAAGCTTGTCCTCAGCTTCAGTTTCCCTCAACTCTCCCTTTGTCGCTGTTACTAGACCGATCAGTAGTGTGGATAGCAGTAGCAGTGGCACTACCTCACCAACAGAAGGTCAATTCAGTTTTTGCCACAATAGTTATTATAGCCTCACCTTCTGAACACCACATCTTAGCTCGGAAGATTCTTCGTTTCTTATTCAGATAAGAGCCCTCGTGTTGCTGAACCAGAAGAGAAGGCGAACAATTTCGATAAAGATGATGGTTTGCTAGAAAGGTTTCCGTCAAGCTCTGAATTTCCTTCTCTTCTCCTTAAGCAAGAAACAACAATTGCTATAGCTTGCTCTTGTGTCTCACTGCAGCATTGACCATGGCTTGCCTGATAGCCCATTCGCCTCACCGATCGTTCATGCTGGATTCACTCTCTAACGACGAAGATGGTTCTCCTCTCGTTGACATTGTGAATACTCGCCATTTCATTCCCTCTGCATTACTGCCGATTACTTCTTCGCTAGATAAGCCCTCGTTTAGGTGAAACCACTAGAAACCTGAGCTTTGCACGGTTCAAATCTACATAGAATCTTGCTCTGGTCAGGCAGCTACTGGAATGTGAAGCTCAACATAGACGATGAAGTCTCCGTTAGCCTGTCGTGATCCCTTTTTTTTTTTCATTACTCATCTGTGCTTTATCGACACATAGTAAAGCAGGAAAGGGTGCTCGATCTGATTGTATCGACACATAGTAAAGCAGAAAAGGATAGTGGAACGTAACAAAAGTAAAGTTGTAAATGCTTTTTTCCCATGATTATGTTTCTTGCTTTTTCTCTTTTCCTTTTGCCTTGTAATCGATGCACTGAAACCTTAAAGGATATGATTGATAAAACAGCACAGAATTCTGCGAGGAACTGATGAGGTGAAGGACCACACTTCGACTGTTTCTTTTTGCTTCTGCTTTTGTTTTGTTCGTTGATCCCATACTGTAGCTGACTTCAAGATAGACAGAAATGATTCACAAAAAAATTAACAACAATGAATTATTAAAAACTGTGTTTGAGTTTGATGACTTACTTAACGAGTATTTTTGGATCAAATTACATGGCTGGTGGTGGTCCTACAATTCTGTAGCCAGTTGGTGGTGTGATGGGGCTTATACCAACAGGATAAGATAGAAGAGTTGGCAGAGTGGGACAGGATATGGCCATAGCAAGTGGTGACTCCAAAGACAGCAATGGGACCGGCAATGGATGTGATCTCTTGAGACCACTTGTAAACTTGCACAACTTGAGCTGTCTGCAATAAAAATGACAACTTGATTTTGATCTCTTAAAAGCTCGATAACAATAAAAATGGCTCTTTTGCACCAATTAAATACTGAATCTTACAAACATATATAAAATCCTACTCTGTTATAGATATTATAACAAAACTTCCATCAAATATTTAGAGAAATCATTAAACATAGAACTGTCTCAGTTCAAAAATAGTCATACGCAACTAATTAATCTTGCTAAGCACCAAGTTATTGTGATTAACAATAATCATAGTGGGTCATAGTGGAACTCATGGGCAAAGGTACTTACAGATTGACATTGCTAGCCTAAGTTGAGGTGCAAGAAATTGATATTAATTTCACATAGGTTAGCATCTAATGGTCTATGTTTAATTTAGCTTGATATTTTTCACATAGGTTAGCATCTAATGATAAAATGTTATTTTTTATGAAAGCTATGGTTGAAGAAATCAGCATGCCTGAAATAAGATTTATCAGTTCTAAGTTTCTAATTGTATACTAATGGAATAGTAATCTAATGAAGGCTCAGTCATTCTGTGCATAAAAATGCCATGAATTTTGAGTTGGAATACATCAAAAACTCAAATGTTTTTATAAAGATATAAATTTTGGGTGTATCCTGTCATATGCATGTGAAATAATACAATACATTACTGTGTTTAAAAGTTTAGGTTGAGCAATCTTTGCACTTACCGAAAGTAAGGGCTGGTGTGATGGTTCATTTGGAGACCATGGAGGATCTCTGTCATTTTTCAGCCTCCTTGCCTCAATACACTCTTTTCCCCTCATCCCCTCATTTCGGCAATGAGACTGTCTCTTCTCTAATGTCATTGAGCAAGTAACATCTTGACACAACAAATTTTCGAGAATTCCACCCGTCGGTGCAATGGAGATTGCTAGTGTTACTCATTCACCCAACATAGGGAATATCCAAATTAGTTGGCAGCTTATCAGCATCTACTGATTCATTCATGAACTATAGATTCACCTTGCATTCATTCATGAACTTCTCATCATAAGTAAGAAATTTCTTCCAGGAATCGAGCCAAGGTTTCATATTGGCATTGTAATGCAAGGACAAAGCATGTTTATGGCCTCTATTAATACCAGGTCAGCTCTGATTTAGGGGATAAATCAGATTCCTGAATGTAATTAAGCTTGCTGCAGAGCTGCAGCTCTAAGTGACATTTCATCCTTGGACTGAAACTGTCATGGACCATAACATATTGTTAGGTTTCTTTCAAGCAGAAAGGAGACTTACTAAGAACAGAAGGCAAATCAATAAAGTGTGGCATAGGAAACAGTCATAAGGGATTACTTGGCGAACAGAAGGTGAACATATAGCAGCATTGTTCGAGAAAAAAAGGAAGGAAAAAAAATGCAAGCAAGTGGGAAACTAACAGCAACCGGTCCATAAAGAAAAAAAAGGGGGTAGAGAATGTATTTGCTATTTAGGTGAAGGACTGTGATCAGGAGATTTGTTGGAATTTAGAACATCGTCTTCTCTTCTCGCCATTAATCATATCTTTAAAATATTAAAACATTTAGAAAACTAAAATTTATGTAACAAAAGAGACTCCTTTTAGCCCTGATTCGACAATCAGCTACAGAATTCAATTCGGTGAGAAGAAAAACATATCGAGATCAATATCACTTACATATTGAAGAAGTAGCAAATATTTCTGTCACAATCTGCTCCCTCTTTATCCAAATCAACAAAATTCAATCCAGACATCCAAGTACATGAGTTCGCGTCAGATTCTTGAAGAGCTCTGGAAGAAGAAAGTGAGAATGACCAAAACTGGCATGTATTTGGTACTCATTTCAGTAGCAGTTTGATCAGGTCTGTGAACAGATGCACGAAATTCCTCAGACAGTAACAGTGTTGATAGGCCAGTTTTTTTAAGGTACTTCAGGTTAAGTTCTTCAATATTTATCACGTGAACAGTTTCTTTCTGTAAGAATTTTTGTAAAATCAGGCCTTCATTTACGTCAAACCCTGCACCGAGAGACAAGAAACGAGGAATCATAAGGCTACAACGATGTTTACGAAGTCAATAGTTCGGTTTTGATATAGAGGAGTAAATCCAATTCCCAAATTGGGCTGAAAACGAACACTGTGTGGTTAATTCAATACCCAAATTCAACAAAGCAGACAGGGTGCCCACAAAATCGGACCCAAATCCAAGTGAGAAAGCCGCAATGTAAAATCAAATGACGGTCACACAGAAAGATTGGCAAGCAATGTCAGCAGTTCCATGGTGAAAGCAGTAGAATCCCAACGGTTTCGCCGATCCGGAGGGGAGGCCGAGAAGGAAGGAGAGGGGTGCCAGAAGGGGAAAAACGACGAAGACGAGTGCGGACACGGCGGAGGATCACCACCGCCGCTTCGACGACGTAGGACGCTTCCCTTCTTTGCCCTAGCCACCGACGCTGACGCTTCCCTTCTTCTTCTTCTTCTTCTTCTTCCAGTACTATTCCAGTTCTCTTCCCTCGACTCTCCTACTGCTACTCCATTCTTCTCGACGAAGCTCGCTGCGTCGTAATGCGCTTCGATTTGGAAAGAAGAAGGGAAAGAAAACCGCTACTGTGAGAAGAGCGGATAGGGCTTGATCGAAGCATTTTATTTGTTTGTTTATTTATTTATTTCCCTTTTTTCCCTTTTAATTTTATCCGAGTGTTTTTTAGTTAATGAGAAATGAAAAGAGTTATCAATTTAGTGAAACGATGACAAGTATTTATTACTTTGCCATTCCTTGAGTGAAGATAACATTTTCATAATTTTAGTATATTAAGAGATGCATTTTGAAAATAAAAGTAAATATAAGGTTTAAATTGGAAAAAAAACTGAATCAAATATTTAGTTGTAAGCCATGCAAATATAAAAATTGAATTATTCTCTTTGGATAATGAAATAAATGTATATCAAATTTTATTTTAAATAACTGAAAATTTATATGATTTATACAGAAATTTAAAAATATCATCATTTTATGATTCCTCGCCAAACTTTCATGCTTTCTAGCATGAGATTTTGAGTCTCAAGTGCCTACATTATACAACACCGCAGGCTGTAAATCCTTTATTTTCCTACAAATAATTATTATATTTGTCATGAAATTTATTCCCTGACAATTACTTCATAGTAAATAAGATAGAAGGGAAAAAAATCAAGGCAGTGTCTTCCTTTTACAAAATGTTATAGTGTTTTTTCTATAAAACAAATATCAAAAGGGAAGTGTTTTATTATAGATGCTTTCGCCCTTGTAAAAAAAAAAGATAAATCAACTGATTAATTGATCTAATACCCACATTTAAACAATTTTAAAAGACATATTTTAAAGATTAGAAAGATTTTCAGCTAAAACTTCAACCGTTTGGACATCCAATCCAAATGAATGAAGATGAATCCAATGTGATATCAGAAAAACTGGACGAAGAAAAAAAACGAAAATGTTTCAAAAACCAAATCATATTTAGCAGCAATCAAATTCCAATCTAAAAGTTGTCTTACTTGTATATTGATTATTTAAATATCCTCAAATAATTATTATTATGAATAATAATAATTGAAAAGGACAATTTTTGGTGGATAATTAACCAGAATTAATTTTACAAACCTAAAATTGCGAAGATCAGGCGCCCCACACGGCGATCCCCTCCATCATGTGCTTGAACTCGCCGAAATCGACCCGGCCGTCGGCGTTGCTGTCGACGGAGCCGATCATCTCCCGCACCTGCTCGATGTTGCGCCCCTCCGGAAGCCCCAGCTTGGCCAGCACCGACTGCAGCTCTGCCGCCGAGATGAACCCGTCGCCGTCCTCGTCGAACACCCGGAACGCCTCCCTCATTTCCTCCTCCACCACCGCCAGATCCGACGGCTCGGTGGCGGATCCGCCGAAGAAGGCGTCGCCGAGCGCGCGGTGGAGGGCCTCGAAGTCCTCGAAGGTGAGGCCGGCGCGATCGGAAGGGATGTAGGCGGAGAAGGCGGATCGGAGCTCGCCCGGGTCGGCTCCGAGGCCGAGCCGGTCGAGGGCGAAGGCGAGCTCCTCGATGGTGATCTCGCCGTCGCCGTTGTGGTCGAAAAGGTCGAAGACACGGCGGAGGCGGAGGGTGTTGAGGCTCTGGGTCCTGAGGCGGAAGGACGGCGACGGACGAACGAGTTCCGCTGCCGGAAGCGGCTGTTGGACGGCCTCACCTACTTCACCCATGGCAGCTTCCCACGTCGTTGACGGCCACGAAAGAACGACGATGGAAGAAGAGTGACGGCAAAGAATGGCTCAATGATTATAAAGGAGGATCAAAATCTGAATTTTTTTAGTGGAAATTTCATTTTAACATTAACAAAATGCTTACTCTCAAATTATTAACAACATTAAATTTCTTTATAAAATAATAAATTTAGTAAATATAATAAAATTAGTAAGACTTTTCTTAAATTTATTTTGATATTTTAAATATGCTCCATATTTTTTCTACCACTTTACCTTTCACTTTAGTTTTCACATCATTATTTTGTCAAATTGAGCAATTATTAATGACTATAAGATTAAAAAAAATAAATATAGTTGAAAATTAGTATTTTGAGAAAGTTTTGTGCAAATAGATTTTCGACGATATTGAAAATCTTCACTAAGATCTGTCTTTGGTCAAATATGCTCATTAATTGATATTTGGTATCCTTCCTTTTCTGCAACGTCTCTTACAAAATTATTTCTACAAGATTCATATACTTTTCAAAGTGTTATGACGGTGGAGCATGTTGAATATGTGTAAAATTCAAAGAAAGAAATCAAAAGAACTAATTAAGAGTCCTTTGGATCATCTGTAATATATTTTATCTAGAATGAGAAAAAAGTCTCTCCTTTCACACGGAAGCCGACCAAAAAAACGTCCTTTCTCCTTTGACTATAAGATTTTGTCCCTTTGATAATTGTTTGCTGGACCTAATACTAAAAGATTATAAAAATAACAATTATGTGTAACAATCAGACCTTAAATTAGAATTGAGATCAATTTTCAACTGTAATTTCTTAATTTATCTTTTCAGAAATGATCATGAGACCGTTAAAGTGACGAATTTCACTTATTTTTTTTAGAAGAATTGAGATCAATTTACTCTGAGTGAATAAAATAAAAAAAGGCTCTTTATATCATTCCCGAAAGCTAAATTTTGAACTATAACGCCATTTTGAAGATTGCTAACTCCTCACAAGTCACAAGACGGATTTACAAAGTATAATGTTGGTAACTCAAAGAAAAATATACTGTGAACATTTCACTGACAGTAATGTAAGAACATATATTTCTGTTCGTGTAGATGCCTTCAGGTTTCTCTCAGTTATAGAATTTCGTGTAATCGATACACATGCAAATCGGTTCGGTTACAAATTGCTGTGTTGTGTCACTGACAGTTGCAGCATTTTCCACGGAGCTTGGGTATGATTCATGAGCTGATGAGCGTAAGTTGTTAGTTTCCGAGGAGAGTAGGGAATTCCAGTGTATCCGCAGATTTTGACAATGCTTAATTAGAACAACTGAAAGAATAAGCTGGTAGAGCCATCACTGAATGATCGGAGGTCTGACGGTTTCACCAGCGCTCTGCACAATGGGCAAGTCCGTTCTCGCTCGAACCTGAAAGCAACAAATGCTGACAATATTCGATAGGCAGCTCACAGCAGCATTGTGGCATGAAAGTATATGGATGCTTCAAGATGAAAATAGTGCATTCGAAAAGATAGCATCTCGCAGAAAGGAAAAGATTGATGAAAGAATTTACCATTCGGAGACGCAGTCCTCGCAGAAAATATGTTTACAGCTAAGAAGAATAGGAGCAAGCATTTTCTCCTGACAAATGGCACAGAGATCACCGGCAGCAGTTACCTGCATTGATTTGGTATGCGGTGCATAAAAGAGTTTTTTCTCTCCTTTTTTTCTTAAATAATTAGAATACTGAAGCAAGAACTATTAAGATATCTACATGTAGGAAAGCATACATAGTAAAATATGCACGAAAGGGGTACATGATGACGGTAGTATCTGTAGGTCACACTAATCATTTATATTATAACTTTGCCCACATATCATCCAGTGGAGCAGAATTTGTCAATCCTTAAGAGAGAATGGCATATCAAACTAGAAAAAAAATAAACAGACCAAAACGCTACAAACAAGAATAGTTTGTGAAGAACAAAGGCAGGCCTTAGCCATCTTTGATATCCTTTTAATGAAGGATGATGAAATGAAACCACAATGATACAAGTCAAGCAATTGTAAGACTTTCTAAGTGGTGAAGATATCGTGATTTTACCTGTTCAGTGGTTGCATATGACCCATAATGTACTTCTTTCCTCGATAGTGCCCTTAACACAGTCAAAAACGATTGAACCTGGGATCAAAGACTGAAAATTAAGGAACATTGCTCACAGTAGAAAAAATAAATTTATTATAGCATGCTAGAAAGTTTAGGTGGCTAGGACAGAAAATCAATAGTAGCAGTAAAGGGCAACTTCAGCCAGTTAGAACATCCAATAATAAGAACAAATAATTGCTAACTCAGAAAGAGTAGAAGAACATACTTTCTCAACAACTGATGTCAGCTTGAAAGTAAGGTATAGCCCTGTAGTTATAGACGAAAAGAGGCTGCCATACTCCTTGTTCAGGAAGAACCTGTACCAAACAGGAGTTGGCAACAGAGCACGATACAAAAGAAGAAAGTATTCCACAACTGTCAACATTTGCCCCTGAGGAAGAGAAAAATGACAGGCTGTATGAACTTGTAGCTCACTACACTTTCTGCATTTACCAATCAAACAAACGGTTTCTAAAATCATTATGCAAACACAAACTTAGAAAATTACAAAATTAAAACCCGCAAACAACTCCTATCATGCATCTTCACACCACACTATGCATGGAAAGACAGCTAGTCAATTTTACACCTTGCAGCTGCTTCTGTTGATTGCAATAGGTTCACAAAAAAGATTAAGCCGGCGACGAGACTGGATAACTATGAACAATGAGAAAGAACTGAGAATATTTTTTCTACCTATTCTTGTCTTACTTCTCTACCCAGCATGACTAAATGATCCCATTAAAGACAATGAAACACCCTCAATTCTGAATGAGAAAAAGCCTAGATTGCCAAAGATGATCATCACAACATCATTGAATAGTTTAGGGGAAAAAATGACAACATAATATTTTATGCCATTTCAAATGTTATGCACCATAAGATACATTCTGCTATGCAAAACAAAATACTCCCTTTCAGTTTTGAACTAGAAGAATCCAACTTTATCAATTGCTCTAGTAGTTCACTATTAAGTGCTTAAGACACTCAGGATGAATGAAAAGATAAAACTACCAAGGAGATTGAAATGCAAGAGAAGATGGCCAACCTGCTTGCGGTAATTGTGTCCTCTACCATTTTTGTAGTAGATCAACAAAATACACTTAACAACCATTGCTGCTTGGCGTACCATTGTATCTGAAACCATACCCATATCAGAAGCTTTGTATTGGATATTCTAGATGAAAACAAAATATGATATGTTTATGACGTGGAAAAGTGTTCCAATGTAAATAGGTACCATTGACCATGATGATAAATAAGGCATGCCAAAATGGCAGTATTTCCTTTGGGGGAAGCATGACTAGTGGATAAAGAAGGTTGTCATTATTGTACCACCAGTACACTCCAAATATATGAATAACAAACACTAGTGTGATTCCAACAAGCATAGAGAGTTTTCTATCATTCTGCAGAGTTCAAAACAAGAGCAGATAATCATAAATACAGTGTACATGAGAAAAAAAGATCAACTGTTATAAAGAGTATCCTAAGGTTACAGATAGTGAACCTTTAAGGCAGTTTGCTTCCTCAAGATATCATTGGACTTAAACATCACTGCAGCAATCCAAATTGTGACAAAGAAACCTGATATATTCCATATTGAAGAAACATATCACACACTTCGAAAATAAAAATAGAGAGAATGAGAAAATCTTTCATAGTAAGCTTCTAGTCAAATTACATATTTGCTGGATATATTTTGGGGTGAGTGAATAATCAATGGACTCAGATAAGTATCCAGATTAGCAAAAGCCCCAGCCCTAACTAAATAACACTAGAAAATTGAAACAACTACATCAAGAAAAGCTATCATATAAAACTAAAATAGCCTAAATGTGTATCTGCCAATCTGGTTTAGTTCAAAATCCAAGTACTCAAACTACTAGAGAGTGAATATATAATTCTTTACTTGATTAAAAAAAAGTCTAATCAATTATTTTGGGATCAGTTCTATGGTTCTTGTCCCAATTTTAAGTCTATAAAGCTGCTTTGCAAGTGATACCCAGGTCACTTAATTTTGTAGTTCGATAAATTCAGATAAGAGCTAAAGTATTTTATCAGCATATGCACTAAACACACAGAATCCAATATCAATATTGTAATAAACGATATCTACATGTTTCTTGTTCATACTCATACATCACATTTAATGAAAATGAGGGATTAGATTATATAACAGTGATTACAGATATAAACAACTTTCACTTCATATTGCTAGACATATGGTTCAAAAGAATAGATTTTTCTTGTCTGTACCTTGCAAGTGCTGTCTTATAAAGACTACCAAAAGCAACAAAGAGAACGGGAGAATCTGTTCTATCCACCTGGCCACCTGCTGTATATCGTATCTCTGGTGCAATGCGTCTATATTATTACCTCCACTGGCGTTAGACTCACCGTCCGAGCTTCCACTATCAACAGGCGAGGCAGATGCAGGCGCAGAGGAAGATGACAAAGGCACTTCCCGTACCACATTATTGCCCTCCCCATCTCCTCCCTGCGGCTGCCTCCCAATGGGACCTCTAACCAATCCGCTAGAAATCCCAACATCAATGGAGCTTCCCTCTCTCTCCGACCCCGTTCTCAGACCCTCCGGGTCCCCGGCACCAACAATCCGTATCGAAACCTCCCTGCCGTCGACCCCGGAAGCATCGATCCGACGGTGGCCATGACCTCGAGACCGGCCTCCGATTAATTCGTCGCTCCCCGCACGACTTCCTCTCGTCCGAACGACCCCAAAGAGCTCCAGAGCCGCGGAGAGCCGCGCCTGGATGAAACGGGACGGCGAAAAGTGCACCCTGTACCTCCTCGACGACCCACCGGAGGCTTCTGTCGACTGGCTTCGGTGGTGATCGGAGCTTCCGCCGGAGGTTTCCATCACCGGAAACCGAAATTGAATCAGAATCAGGAAAATCAAACGCAGAAACAGCGACGAGGAACGGCGAAAGAAGGGAGCGCCAAACGATCGAACGAAGAAATCGAGAAATCGTATGCAGGCGGAGGAATTGCTGGAGAACCCTAGCGCATGGATCGAATTCGAAAGGGGCAGAAGGATGGAGACTTTTTACAGTAGGACCAGCAAGAAACGCAGAAGATAAAGACGAATGGGAAAGGCATATATTTGGGTATCGCGTTCTAACTCCGTAGTTGCAGTTGTAATTTCCTTTCAAGGTTTTAACAATAATCTTGTATTAAATATTTTTATAAATACAAAAATAAATAAAATTTAAGCGGCTTGTCGTATTATAATAATCGCATATTAAACTCCGTGCGATTGCTTTTTTGTCCCTTTTTTATTTTTTAACATTATTTAACGTTAATGAAGGCTCAAATGCCGGGACGGTGGGGCAAACCAGCGTAGTTGTAGTTTCTTTAATAAAAATTGACGCTAATGTCAAATAATGTCAGGCATTAGATTAATGGAGGCATCCGCTCCCGTGTTAGTTATGCAGAATAAATGCCGGTTACTTGTGTTCCAAGCTTCAGCAAATTATTACATTATCATATTCTATTAGGCGAAATCATGACAATTAATTTATTGGAAAACCTATCAATTAAACAATAAGTTAATGAGATAAATTAAAAGTATATATATATGATTTTAGCCGAACATCCCACAGTTGAGACTGAAACTCTAGCACTACCAACTCTTCTGTAAGCTCTTCAATGATATCAAATTCAGCTACTATACCAGCTCCATCAACGACCATGCTTTCTAGGTTTCTATGTGGAGAGCTGTCCTAGTTCTTTGCGGAGTTATCTTCTCAGATTCATCATGACAAGGAGCACAAAGAAAAACTAAAACAATGGAAAAGAAAAGGATGCCTCTGAACATTATGGCCATCTTTTACAACGTCTCAGTATCAACAAACTCAACCTGCTCCGGCCTGATATTTTAAGCACTAAATAATTCAAATTTCTCTACTTAATATGACAATGTGTGACATCAATCTGATGTAGAACACAATTCAATCATACAAATAATTCTCACAAATAATTTAAAAAAGTTAGATAACTTAAAAAAAATCACTTGTATAAATATGTTTGGAACATTTATTTGATCCCTTCTATTTTTTTCTATTATTAATATTCAATTTAAATATAATAATGAAATCAATTTTTAAAGTTCTATTTTAAAAAATTCACAGCAGTCCAATTAGGCGACTCGGTGGAAATTTCTGGAGACGTCCACGAATTCTACGGTCAAAGAGAAAAGCAGTATGCGTCCACCGAGGACGTCGGCTGATATTGGACGTTGCCTTATTTTACCCTAATAGACCCAACATCCACGTTGGCTAAGTAGGTAGGCCCTACAGAGGTGGAATGGGAATGTATCCTAAAAATTAACATTTCTACTTCTGTGCTCTGGGGAGATCAGACGCTGCACAGGTAACTTGTCAGATACACGTCTTCCATCTGGCCCGTCCATCTGCGCGGCTCTAATTGGAAACGACAGCTGGCGGTACCGTCACCGAGAGGTGTTCTTATCCACTGGAAGCGCTATAAAAGAACCCCAGAGGCCCCTACTGCCGATGCCTGCTTATCAGATCAAAGCTAAACGCTGTTTTAGATTCCCTTCTCTTGGATAAAGCATAAGGTATGCTTCTCATCTTTCCCTCTCATATTTGTTTGATTATTTTGTTCTTTTTCATCTTCTGTTGTGGTCATTGATTGGGTTTTTGGATTCGTAGGGTTTTATTGTTTGATATAGTTGCAAATTGATTCTTGAATTGAGATTTTTTCCGGTTCTGATGGGGAAAGTTGTTTGCAAGATTGTTATACTCTGACAACTTGATCCTTTTCTGGTTTGCAATAGATTTTCGTTTGTCCCTATTTTGTAGATCGTTTTATCGGTTTGATTGATTCAAATCATGTATTGTGGTCGGTTTCCTTATTCTTCCTTATAATTGATTCAGATGCAGATCTTCGTTAAAACTCTCACCGGCAAGACAATCACCCTTGAGGTCGAGTCTTCCGATACCATCGACAACGTAAAAGCCAAGATCCAGGACAAAGAGGGGATTCCCCCTGACCAACAAAGATTAATCTTTGCCGGCAAGCAACTCGAGGACGGCAGAACCCTTGCCGATTACAACATCCAGAAAGAGTCCACCCTACACCTTGTTCTCCGTCTACGCGGTGGTATGCAGATCTTTGTCAAGACCCTAACCGGCAAGACAATCACACTTGAGGTGGAATCCTCTGACACCATTGACAACGTCAAAGCCAAGATCCAGGACAAGGAAGGTATTCCGCCGGACCAGCAAAGGTTGATCTTTGCCGGGAAGCAACTCGAGGATGGCAGAACCCTTGCCGATTACAACATCCAGAAAGAATCCACCCTACACCTTGTTCTCCGTCTCCGCGGTGGCATGCAGATCCAAGACCCTAACCGGCAAGACCATCACACTTGACTACACCACATCAAAGCCAAGAAAGAATCTACCCTTCACCTCCAGAAAGTGTGCTTCGTCTCCGAGGCGGCATGCAGATCTTCGTCAAAACCTTGACCGGCAAAACCATCACTCTCGAGGTGGAGAGCTCCGACACAATCGACAACGTCAAAGCAAAGATTCAAGATAAGGAGGGCATTCCTCCAGATCAGCAAAGGTTGATCTTTGCCGGCAAGCAGCTGGAGGACGGCCGCACTTTGGCCGACTACAACATCCAGAAGGAATCTACCCTTCACCTGGTGTTGCGGCTGAGGGGAGGGATGCAAATCTTCGTCAAGACCCTCACCGGCAAGACTATCACTTTGGAGGTGGAGAGCTCGGACACGATCGATAACGTGAAGGCGAAAATTCAGGACAAAGAGGGGATCCCGCCGGACCAGCAGAGGCTCATATTTGCAGGGAAGCAACTGGAAGATGGCCGCACCCTCGCCGACTACAATATTCAGAAGGAGTCTACCCTTCACCTGGTTCTCCGCCTCCGTGGGGGACAGTGAACTCTTGCTTGGCTGCGTGTTCTACCCCCAAGTTATGGTGTCTAGTTCGAGTCCTGTGGTCTTGCATGAATAATAGAGTATGAGTTCGAGTCCTAAGAATGTTGAAACCTCAAGGTATGACGCTGTTGTTTGTCTCTTCTTTGTTTGTGTTTGGAGTATGGTTGAATGCTACTCCATGTTTTCATGCTCATTCTGAATCAAATTGTGGTTTTTGTTAACACAAGATTATACATATATATTAGTATTTAAATTTCCATCCATTTCAATACCGGTTGAGACATTTAAACCCTATGAAATAGGTGAGCATTCAGGAACTCAATGCTAGAAAACTAAAAATAAATCTAGTTGTGTATTTTCTGTCTTTATCAAATTTTCTGTCTTTATGAAATACGTGAGCATTCAGGAACTCAATCCGAAGAGCAGATAGCTCTCTACCCATCCTCTTAGTTGTGTATTTTCTGTCTTTATCAAATTTTCTAGGAACAATGGGCCGGCTCTCTGCAGTGCTCTTCTTTATCCTATGTTCTTGGATAAGCAATTTCTTCTTTCTTCTGATCTCAGAGAGGAGTGCTTGCTCTTCCCCAGTAAGTTCGTTTCCATCCATCTCAAAGTCCTCCTCGGCTGCCTCTCCTTCAAGACGAAGACCCTCTTCTCGTTCCAGCTCCTGTAACCTCTGCAAGATGTCAGGATCGACAAAATCATACACATTGTGCCCATCTAGGATCTCTGGCATAACATCTTCCTTCCATTCCTCGTTAGCCAACAGATAATTCTTTCTTAAGTTAGCAGAATAAACACCAGCCCCACCATTCTCCTCTTCCAGATCCTTCTCAAGTTTCCGTTTCTCCATCTCATTAGCCTTGGCTCTAGATTCAAGAACAGCTTGAGGAATGCATGGCAGACGCTCCTTAGTATTACGAGGTTTAGGAACTGCAACATGGAATCTATTCAAACAATCATTTATCTTTTTCGATTTCATCTTTATCTCTACCCGTTGATTCAAAAGCCGTTCACAAGCAGCATTCTTGACAGCAATTACTCCCTCATCAGTCATAGTACTCATAGTCAGTAACACGCCCTCGTCCATGGAGTCTCCACCTTGGGCTATTATTGAATTGAAGGCCTCAGCCTTCATCTCCATTACCAACTTCATGTCCTCCTCAGAAAGCCCTTCCAATGGCTGCAAATCGATCTTGTTGCAAACAATAACAAGTGGTTTGTTCATGAACAATGACTTGATGCTATGGAAGAGAGCTGCCCGCTGAGCAATGCTATAACCACAGGAACCAGATATGTCGAGGAAGAACAAGACTGCAGCTTTCAAGTGTGCCAGAGCAGTGATACTGCACATTTCTATGATATTTCTGTCTTCAAAAGGACGATCTAGAATCCCAGGAGTATCAATAACCTGATAACGAAGATATTTGTAATCTGTGTGGCCAACAAACAAAGACTTGGTAGTGAAGGCATATGGCTGGACATCAACATCAGCCTTAGTGATCTTGTTCATGAATGAACTCTTACCCACATTAGGATATCCACAGATCAAAACTGTACGTGTATTTGGATCAATTGAAGGCAGCCTAGCCATGTGCTGTCGTATCTGCTCCAAATAAGCCAAGCTAGGGCTGATACACTTTATAACACTGCACATACGACCCAGGGCAGCAACCTTCAAACTCTTGCAGCGGTACAATGAATCACCATACTTGAGCAACCTAACGTAATCCTTTGCAATCTTCCCAATAATGTTTCTGGCTGTGTTCACCTGACCAAGAGCAAGCTTGTAGTGATCTTTGTTATACAGTACGTGAAGCAAATCTCCATAGAATGGGTGTATGTCATCCAAACGAGGAAATTCATCAATGATGGCTGACAGTTTTTCATGGAAGTTCTGTTGGGTGTACTTCACTTTGCGCATATAGAATTCACGAAGGCGGGAGATGGCATATCCTTTGTGGACAACAGTTGGAGTCTGACGCTGGGTTCGAGAGAGGATGATATCAATGAAGTCCTTTCCAGATGGGACTACTGTGATCTTCTTGAAGTTGTACTGAACCATCTTCTCAATAAAGTAAGAACACCAAAGGCTTCTGTTCTGATATTTTATCTTTGCTGAAAAATGTGTGTTCATAAGAAGGATGATCAAGAAGATATATATGTTGTGAAATATTTTTGTTGAAACACTTATCAAGTGTTGGGGTCCAATTGAAAATCGAGCTGATATCAACGTTTTCTCTTTTATACAAGAGTTCTAATAGACTCCTAGTATCATAATTTCTCACTAATTAAAATAAATGTGATACATAATCAATAGAAGCAAGGTGTCCAAATCATCTGAATAAAAACCTGATAGCAATTTCTCTCTTTAATTGAACAAGAGTTCTCACAAACTCTTAGTATCAGTCTATTAGCTTCACAATAATTAAAATAATTATCATATGATCATAAAAAATAGAAGCAACCACGATTTAGCCAACATGAAATTTACACAAAGGGGTTAAACATTCAACAACTAGACCTAAGCTGATCAGGAAACTTGAGTGCTTTCGAATTGCAGTTGAATTTCAAGTTCTTAAGATTCAAGTTGTGTCAATGGTTTTTTGTCACTATTACACGAAAACAACACTCACAAATAATTTAGGTTCTGTCCAGAGACTTCACATAAGGAGAAACTTTAATATATCTTACAACACAGCTTTCTCATATTTGTGGCATCCATCGACTTATTGCATCAACAGGTGCTACAACCAAATAATAAACAAAGTACACAAACCTTAGCGATACCGAGTAAAAATATTATGTTTTCAAAAATCAATCTCAAGTTTCATGCTAAATAATTAAAGTTATGTTTTTAAACAAAAGTATTTTATTGCCTAATCTTGCTGAGACAATGTTGAAGAAGAGCGTTGAAGAGAAGACGGACAATGCTGTAGCAGTTGGACAGTGGAAACTTGGTGTTGCGGAAAAGAGACTGACCTGCGAGATCAGAGGAACGAGATCACAAGAGGCAGAAGGGGAGCGATGGCCTGGAGGAGAGCCCGACGGACGGAAGCCTGAGTTGCTCGACCGGCAGCGAGGCTGCAGCGATATCGATACAGAAACCGCAAAAGCCGAGAGGCGCGGTAAGGAGGAAGTGCAGGGCAGCTGATGTTTGTGACAGGGAAGGCTTTTAGGGTTCAAATTTTTCAGAGTTTAAACTTTTATAAAAAGAACATATCATTTAAAAGAATTGTCAAAATACCCACCAGGATGTAACAAATTTTCAAAAAGGACCTAAAATGTGCCTGTTTATCATTTTTCAAATTTCCCCTAATATGTCTTCTTGATTAACAAAATATCCTCTTTATACCTATTTTCACCTTATAAGTTATTAAAAGAAAATGACAGATAAATTTAAGAATTAATAAAAAGAAGGAAGACATTTTAAAGAAGTTATTAAATCTTAGAGACATTCTTAACAAGGAGATTAAAGATTGATTTCTTTTGTAGCACTTAGAACATACCATTATTGATAAAATTGTGTCACTAATGTTTGAAGGCAATAAAATTGACAAGTTTAATATATAAAAAACTTACGAGTAGTTGTAATATTTTGTAAAAAAAACAAAGGGGGCAAAACTCTTGTTTGATAAGTTTTAATAATGAATTTGTTTATTTTTAGATTTGGACAAGTATCAACATATTATGATCATTATACATGTAACAATTCTTGTGTATCAGGGCTAAGAAAACCTCAATTCTCCTGTTTGATCAGCAACATGGCTGATGGAGACAGACAGTGAGTCCGGGTGAAATGAAATGATTTGATAATAACACACATATTTATGCCTTGTATTGTTTATTCAGTCTAAATAAACATAAATATGTTTTACATTCATCGGACCATATCGAAGAAAGTCATCCTCCTGGGGAATCTTGGTGGAAGACGAAGGGACATTGCATCTTCGATCACGACAGGCAGGTGCGTTGCTACAAACACAATCCCACCTTTCTTCCTGTGTTCGGCTATTATGTACTCTAACAAACGGACACCTTCATCGTCCAAAGCAACTGATGGCTCATCCAGCAGCCAAATGGGTCTGTCAAGTGCCAGTAACCTCGCTAACTGCAATCGCTTCCTCTGACCCATCGAAAGCATCCTTGCCTTGTCATTTGCTAGCCTACCTATCCCCATCAACTCGAGGGCTGGCAATGATTTCCCACACTTGCCCTCGAGAACTTCAAACCATTGTACGTTATCCAACACAGAAAGCTTGTCGTTTATGGCATCTTTCATTGATAACCAATTGAGTTGCAGCTTGTACTGCTGGAAGACTCCAGCAGAGGTGATGTCGTGTCCATTCCAAAGGATCTCCCCGCCGGAGGGGCGGGAGAATCCGGCGAGCATACGAAGGAAGGTTGTCTTTCCAGAACCATTTGCACCGGTCAACACAAGGGCAGTGCCATCGTGCACAGAAACATTGATATTTCGAAGGATTATCTGCGCGTTACGCATACAAGAGACATTGTTGAGGAGGATTCGAGGTAGAGGAGGCCGAAGAGGTGGCATTTATTGTGATAATGTCTCCTACCTGCAAGAAAGACCTGTATCATCAAAAACCAGACAAGAATCAGCAAAACAAAATGGCTCGTGAAACCAAGGAATAAAGTTACAGGAAAAAAAATACAAAAAAAGGTTCCAGTGCTGCACTAACATCTTCAACAGACTGTTGCAATATTATATCTCACGATGGCATGCCCCTTCAATTAGTCCATTAAATATGGCGAGAATCAAGATATCGACACTTTTTTGATGCAAAGCAAAACCTTAGCACTATGAAGCTAGTTTCTATGATTCACATATGAAGTCAAGCATGCCATGGTGTAGTGAACTTCGTCAATGAAAGATGTTACCGACAGCCATCAAACCATTTACCAATATCGCAACAGTAGGGATGCATCCACAATAAAGCCAAAACAAAGCTCATCACATCAATTTTAGTCAGAAAAAAAAGTTATCATGGCACACATTTATAATTAAACATACAATCATGCAACAAAGACAAACAGACGTGTCGACAATCATCACATCCAGACATCAGGTTTTTGAATGCCTAATACAATTCTAAAAGTGGAACAATCAAGTTCGGAATCTCGCTTATACAAGCAAGATTACAAGCCGGCATCATATGTGAAGATTTAATTATACAGCAGCTTAAATATCCTAAAGTTCAAGGGTTAAGATATTTGCAAGAAAAAAAGGCTAACTTGGTTTGACTTGATGGATGGCAAGATACTACAAGAAAATGCTATAAGATTAAGATGGTACTAAAAGTAATTAGGCAACAACTGAAACTCAAAAAATCCTCACGCACCAAAGGATATTAATATATAACTGAACTAACTTTAATTTACATATAACTGAACAAACTTTGATCTAGCTTGAAAATCTTCAATTCTCCAAATTAATAGAAATTAAAGTGTTATTCCCGATGCTTCTGTGGTACAGAAGGAGACCAGTTTCTGTTCACATCAGCTGCACTGCAATAGGGGAGCAGGTGAAGCCACTCCTTTGCCTGTAACAATTCCTTCCTCTTTAACTGCTTTGATGGCTCAATATCAATCCGGCAACATGATCTCATCTCGGAACTACAACTTATGCCTATAAAAAAATGAAGCAGCTATCGGCCTTGTTGTGGGCTCAATAAAGTTTTTCTCTTGTGTGGGAACAATTACATTTCTATGGGTGTACATGAGAATCAACAGCTGGCATGTTCAATAAAAAAACAACTCCACTAACTTTAGGATTGGCCAGCCTCATACAAGGAGGCAACAAAGGAAGAAACTCAGAATCGATGAAGTCCCATCCTCCATATTATCTGAAGATGGCTGTTACAATCCTATTAGGTTGTAGGCAGGTCCTAGAGTAATGGATCTACCAAAGGATTTCTTCTTGTTTGAATTTTATATGCCAGTTGCACTCAATAAAGGAACTTAAATCATCAGCTAGAAACAAGCTGATCAAGAAACTTAAGTACATTCAGATCGCAGTTGAATTTCAAAATTCAAGTCCTGCCAGTGGTATTCTTAGCTGGAACCAACAAAATCCCAATCCAAACTGTTCTAATTGGTCAAAACAAGTAATGGCTCAAGAATAAAACCAGCTAGTTTTGGAAATGTCTGGTGATTTTTAGTTTGTGGTGGGTGAAACCTTCACAAATCCAAATGGTCATGACTATATACTTGACCTGAGAATATAATATCAGGATGCATGCAAAGGTAAACTAACCTCAACATTCCAAATTTTAACATTTATTTTTATAGAACTGTATATCAAAATTGAGGCTGTGTATTACTAGACCAGCAATTTTGGTAACAAGTTTAACCATTCAAATGTTATTAGAAAATAACAAAAATTAATAAAAAAGGAAATTTGCATCTATTGTCCAAAATGCTTTTCTTGGGACCTTAAAAAGGAGAACAAAAATTTGATCTTTTCTGAAATATGGCAAACTAACATATGAAAAGAGTACAGAATGACTAACATTTACCAATATACACTGAATGAAGATTTATATAAGCGCAGGAAGTTTCAATGGGGTCTAATGTTCTGTTCTAAAATTTAAAAATGATAATTATACTGGTTTTTCCAATTTTAAATTCAGATACCTTACCTTCATATCTCATGAATCTGAAAACCCAATGAAAGCAAGCGATAAAACTTGATCATGGCATTTTATACATCACTAATCAGTCATACAACATAAAGAAAGGTCATCCTGCCTTTACTATTGCACGAAAACAACACTCTCACAAATAAATTAGGTTCTCCCAGAAAATTCATTTAAGGAGAGTGTTTAATATATTGTACAGCACATAGCTTCCTCAAATTTATGACATCAGTAAATTTATTACGTCAGGTACTAAAACCAGATAATGAACAAAGTACACAAATTTTACAATATCAACCTAAAATGTTATGTTTTCAAAAAAAAATCAATCTCAAACTTCATGCTAAATAACGAAGAGATTACTTAACTAAATTTATATTTTTTATAAAAAAAAGAATTTTATTACCTAATCTCGTTGAGACAATGTTGAAGAAGAGCGACGTCGCTGGAGAGAAGTATGATGCTGTAGCAGCTGGACAGTGGAAACTTGGTGTTGCCGGAAAGAGACTGACCTGTGAGGTCAGAGGAACGAGATAACAAGAGGCAGAAGGGGGAGCGATGGCCTGCAGGAGAGGCGGATGGACGGAAGAACTAGTTAGTCGCCCGGCAACGATGCTGCAGCGATATCGATACAGAGATCGCGAGAGCCGAGAGGAACGGTAAGGAGGAGGTGCGGTGCGGCCGCTGGTTTGGGAGAGAAAAGGCTTTTAGGGTTCCAAATAGGATAAACGGCAGAATTTTCAAAAAACACACATTAGTTTGAACATTTTATAATATCATTTAAAATAATTGTTAAAATACTCACATAATGTAACAAATTTTCAAACCAGTACCTCAAATGTTTATCAAATTCAAATTTACCCTAATATGTTTGTTTTATTAACAAAATATCCCCTTCTATACTTATTTTTAGAGTCGTCAATTTGAATTGAGTTCATCGGATTATCTCATTCCCTCAAACAATTTAAGCGAATTTAATTAAAATTTTATCAATTCATTTTAAAGCGGATCCAAGTAAATTGACCCGCTGATGTAATTGATAACTGTAGGTTTCGTTGATTCATAAGTGAATATCAAAAATAATCTTCTATAGCCTGTTGATTCAGTAGAATACTAAGACATATGAAAACAAAAATCGTCGCTCCCGAAGAAGGAGACAACGACTAACTCTACAATATCAATCTCGATATAATACCAACTAATGTAGCGAATAATTAATGAATCTATTGATTTATATATGAATACCAAAAGTAATTTTTTTAAAACATATTGATTCGAAGAATACTAGAAAATAAGCAATCAAACTCGTTGTTTAAAAAAAAAACGACGCGATCATAAATTTTTAGTGATAAAAAACTTCAACCCTAAAATTAATTAAATAATAATTTAAATAAATTCAAAACTCTAGCATGATGAAATTATCCTTAAAATATAAAAATAATAAAAAGACTAAAATTGCTTTACTGATCCTATATCATTCATTGACGTAATGGATAACTATTAATTCCATTCGAACATTAATATCGAAAACATCAAAAACTATTGAATCCGTTGATTCATACATATATATCGAAAATAATTTTCTACAACCTATTAATTCAGCAGAATATCAAGAAATAGAAAAGTAAAATTCGTCGTTCCCAAAGAAGGAGATGGTGGCTAACTCCACAAGATCAACCTCTTTCTGATATCAACGGATGCAACAGAGATAATTATTGAATTTATTGATTCGCACATGAATACCAAAAGTAATCTTCTAAAACTTGTTGTTTCGAAGAATATTAGAAGATAAACAACCAAACTCGTTGTTCAAGAAGAAATGACACGACCATAAATTCTTATTGATCAAAAACTTCAACTCTAAAATCAACTAAACAATGATTTAAATAGACTCAAAACACTAACATTGCAAAGACGAAAATACCGTCAAAACTCTAGCTCAATAAAAATAATAAAAAAGACTAAAATTACTTTTATATTCCCGCATCATTCTCCCCATGGTAGAGAAATTTTGTCATTGAATTGCTAGTCATATCATCATTAGAAGTGTTGTCGACGCGTTGTTGTTTTTTCAATGTGACTACGCAAAAGACTATTGAATTTGTTAATTCACGCACGAATATCAACAATAATATTTTACAACCTATTAATTTAATAAAAATACTAAAATTGCTTTTATATTCCCGCATCATTCTTTCCATGGTGGAGAAAATTCGTCATCGAATTACTAGTCATATCATCATTAGAAGTATTGTCGACGCGTTGTTGTTTTTTCAATGTGAGTAATAAAAAGCTATTGAATTTGTTAATTCATGCACAAATATCAAAAATAATATTCTACAACCTATTAATTTAGCAAAATATGAGAATATAAAAAAGCAAAACTCGTCGTTCCTGAAAAATGAGAGTTCACCATGAATAATTAATGTTTGATTGTCGATGTGGTCGTCCCATCCAACATGATCCTCAAAACACTTAGCTTGGCTCAACCATACCAGTCAACTCAACTGTCATGCATTTCGCTCGACAATCTTTTCCTAATAGCATTCGAGTACTTACTTGGTTTGCTAGGAACAACCAATGTCTGATTGTCAATGTGGTCTTCCCATCTAGCATGATTTTCAAAATATTTAGCTCAGTCATACCAAGCGACTCAGCTAGGTCATATAAGACAGCTCAATCATATCAGATATCTCAACTATCCCAAGTAGTTTATTTTTTCTTTGTTTAATAATTTGAGATTATCAACTCAAGTCATTTTAATATATAACATTGAATTTAATTTTATGTATAATTTAAATTTAATATATTCCTGTATCTCTGGAATATCTGTAATATTTTTTATAAAGATAAACTAACTATGACATATATATTTCAGGATAGGGATAATATAGAGAACATAAAAGGCAACATTATAATTTTCTATATAATATTTTTTTATATTATTAAATTAAATTATAGATTTATACTTTAAAAAAACTTTTATATTTGTTTTTTAAATTTATAAGTCATAAAAAATTAAAAAAAATGAATAGAAATAAGTCTTATATATATGTAGATGGTTCCATCAAATTATCATATATATGAATATACAAATAGATATATAGTAGCAATTATAATTAAAATTAGTGTATAAATATTTTTAAATCCTTTAGTTACTTTAAAGAATGAGTTGATTCTAAGAGTTATAAATTCAAAGTTTAAATATATTTAATATCTTATAAGTTTTTCAAAAGAATGCACATTTTGACGTCCTAAAAAAAAGTGGTTGTGCCCACCCTTGAATGGTTGGTAGAATATTGTAATTTAATTATCCATATATATATATATATATACCATCACCATTCATTCATCCATATTACAACAATATTATTAAATTGTTATTTTTTACATTCAAATGTTGAACGATATATAACATATATATTCAATGTTAATCATGTGGACTAAAGATCAAATTAGGCACATGTAAAAAAGGTTATTAATTTAACATCATTTAATATACTTCAGATTTATTAAAAGCCCAAATTTAGAAATTAACAAGAAAGTAATTTGCATGACTTAACTTTCTACTGCATGACTCTTTCACCTAACATTCAGACCTAATTTTAAAAGTTGATTGTTATGGTTTTTAATTCCTTCAAATCCCTTGAGTCAAAGGAACTAGAATAGTAGAGATGGCTCTGTGGGGTGCCTTTTTGTAGGTTGAGTGGAACGTGATAACCTAACTTATTTTGCATCACAAAGTGATGTATGCTAGTATATATATATACGTCCGTGTGGTGGTGTTTCTCCATGCAGTTTATTAGCTGATTAATTAGGATTCACTTAACTGCGTAATTAGTGAGGGCTAAGAGAGGCCATTTAGTCAAAATGCCAAGTGCCTGTGTGACCGGAGGCAACGGCTACTTGGCGTCCGCCCTCATCAGGCAGCTGCTGGAGAAAGGCTACGCCGTGAACGCCACCGTCAGAGATCCAGGTTTAATTAACTCGTTAATTATATTATTTAGGTGTTATATTTTAATTAGTTTTTAATTAATCGGTAATTTCACGCGCAGGGAATGACCGGAAGGTCGGGCAGCTGAAGCAGATGCAGAGTCTGGGGACGTTGACCATTTTCCGTGCGGATCTGGAGGAGGAAGGCAGCTTCGACGAGGCGATCAACGGCTGCGATTACGTCTTCCTCGTCGCAGCTCCGGTCAAAATAATGTCGGAGAATCCCGAGGTCAACTACCACGATTAAAAATATATATTAATTAAAATTCATTAAAAATAGCATCTAGATTTTTTAAAATATTTTTTAAAAAATATAATTTACAGGAGGAGTTGATAAAACCAGCCACCAAAGGGATGTTGAACATGCTTAAATCATGCGTCAAGACAAAGGCAACGCTGAAGCGAGTCATTTTGACGTCATCCGGCGCAGCAGTCTCCGTCAACAAGCTCGAAGGAGTTAACCTAGTGATGGACGAAGAAGCATGGTCGGATCTTACGTTTCTCACCACTACGAAACCTCGAACTTGGGTAATTAGCTAATTCATTAATTAACAATATTAAACAATTATTATTTAATACTTGTATAATATTAACATTCAAATAAGCAGTATTAATAATATAGTGTTGTATAAAATATGCGTGTAGGGATATTCGGTGTCCAAGGTGCTGGCGGAAAAAGAGGCCATAAAATATGCGGAAGAAAACGAACTGAGCCTAGTGAGTGTGATCCCGGCACTCATCGTGGGGCCTGCCATAGGTTCAGAGTTGGGTCACAGTACGCAGCTGAGTCTGTCCTTGTTATCGGGTAAAGAATTTCAATTTTTATGAATTTTATTTATTTAATTATTTAACATAAACAGTTAAAAATATTGTTATTTTTTGGGCAGGAAACGAAGGTATGATTCGCGGACTCCGGCTGATGCAGTGCCTCTCTGGCTCGACCTCAATCGTCCACGTGGAAGACTTGTGCAGGGCCCACATTTTCGTCGCGGAGGAAAAATTCGCTGTCGGAAGGTACATCTGCTGCGCCGTCAACACTAGTCTGCCGGAGCTCGCATGCTTCCTCCGTATGCGGTACCCGCAGCACCGTCTGACTACAGAGTAATGAATTATTTAATTAAGTAAACAAATTATTTCTTTTGCGATTTTCTTTATTTTTTTCCTATGCTATTTTATTTTATTTTAATAATATATAATACATAAATGTAGCTGTTCTGACTTGCCCAAAGAGTCCAAGGTGGTGTTGTCGTCGGAGAAGCTCATCAAAGCCGGGTTTGAGTTCAAATACAATAAGCTCGAGGACATTTACGACGATATCATTCGCTCCGCGGAAGCCGTGGGATTCCTCACTCCAATTGATAATGGATTAACAAAACAGCAACTTTGTCATCCGAATACCAATTCGACTACACCCGTGAAGACAACTACGAATGGATTAACAGAAGATCAAAATAATGAATAAGATCTTAAGAGATGAGACAATAAAAGTAAGGTAGAATGAATAATGTGCGTCTTGTTATGGATTATTAGTGTTGAGTGATCTGTATTACCCGTCATCTGCACGCTAAGTGTTATCTTTAATATAATGAAGTTGATTATTTTATCTTACCGTTATACACAGTTGATATCATCCAAATGAATGCTCATTCCTAGATCTTGTAAGAAAATTTATGATCCCGAGGCAATGGTATCACAGTAAAACATTTAGGTTGTCATCCAGATATATTTGTAGGAATTTTTCTTTAAATAAAGAGCTCAATCGATGTTGGGCTTTGGGCGTCTGATTGGCCCGTTAGGGGTTTCCCCCGATTGTGCCGCCGATCGTTCGCACTGCGAATTAGGGTTTTTGATTGGGTTTGGACCATCATTGGCAGGTGATTCGGATGATGTGTGCTTTAGAAATGCTCGTAGGGAGGCAGAGCATTACAGTGCGAGGTTCAGTCAGACGTTGGAGGAGCGCGAGCCCCATCTTCCACTGGAGGAAACTCAACGATGGGTTGTTGTCTCATTTGCAGTTATGATTTCTGTCTGATTGATTTGCAGTCATAGTCAATCTCCATTTTGATATATTTAAGTAAATTTCCTGAGTTGCATGTATTTTGATTCTTCAATCCTTCATTTTTTTACTTATCTATTTCTTAGTTAAACTTTCCATATCTTGGGGATTTTGATTCTTGATCATCAATAATTGAAAATGCAAATGGCCAATTTGGGCTCCTTGTTCCTATATGCCATTGTTCTCGTAATATTTGGTATACACCTCTTTGAAAATGGGTCAGTTTCTCTTTCATAACCTCAGGGCTCAGGATTAAACTTAGAAATACCTTTTTTAAAAAATAAAAAATAAAACCATGCGTCTCTTTATCCTGGAAGCGTAAAGTTCAAATTAGTAAGATCAACTTGCTCGGTTGCATGCCAGTGATAGAAAACCTTATGGAGTATGGACAATTTCCTTTGCAGACCAACTTGATGGGCAGTATGCTCTCTTTACTAAGTAAATAGCGATAAAATAATGATTTATCAACTCTCTTTTGAACTGGAATAGTTTCTTTTTTCTAGTTTGCATATTTTGATTTCAGCAATTATAATTTATATCTAATGGAACTATGCAAGCAGGATGCAGTTGATTGTCCTGAATAGATTGTCTCATTTCATGTTTTCAAATCCCTACCCGAGGAGGTGATAAATTATTGTCTAGATTTGTTCTGTGGGATAAAAACTATATTTGAATTTTTATGACTTGTCTTATAATCTGGTTTATCATCTACAAAGTCTGCTTCAGCATGTATTCTGACTTGACAATGGTGCATGATTAGTTCTCAATAAGTTGGGAATTTATTTTAACTACTTTGTCTGTATGCGATTCTTTTGTAGGAACCATAGCAACGATACTTTTGTTCTCACTTCTCAGTTGTTTGGCAATTTGGCACATCATTATTGCAACGTTCAGTATCATGCCAGCAACTGGCTTGTTAATTCATCCTTTGAATAGTATGATTGCTCATATTTACCAGTTCACCTTCTTTTAGTAGGCTTGAGGACTCCATTATGCTTATCTTCAGGTGAAGTTTACCAATTTTTTTTTCTTGAGAAGCAGTCCATTTTTTGGACATACCACAAAAATTACAGCCAGACTGGCGGAATGGTGATGGTCTATCTGCTTATATTCATCATTAGCGGCTTGTTATACTCTTCAATGAAATCTACATCATGATCATCAATCACTGACTCTATTCAGTTCAATGAGTCTATTTTACTCAAGTTCGAGTATGTTTTAACATTGGTGCCCCACCCAATCTCAAGTATATTCAACTACTTATCCTAAAAAACTAACCTCATTCGCTGCTGCTGTTTTTAAGTTTGCCTTTATTTCATTTTAAAACAGTATGGTCTGGATCTTCTGTTTGCAAAAAAAACTCACATGAATTTGTTAACAAGTACTCAAAAGAGCCTGAGTGAGCTGAACTTAGGTGAAGACTTGGTGCTCTAGGCAATGAAATCAGGATCAGAGTAAGATCCTTTCTGATTTGTATACTTGTTCTCAGATTTCACGCCGCTAAGGTTTGACTCATGCAGGCACATTATCCCAAGAGGAGTGGGATTTGGCATTCGTGTTGAGGAAGGTGACTGATAAACAACATCGACAAAAGATTCATTTCAATCTTTGCAAAAATGATGTTTTTTTGCTCAGAGAGGCCAGCCAAGTTCAATTAGGAGGAACAGCAGAACAAACAAAAGGAAAAATGTACATAACGGAGATGACATAGACTTTATCAGTAGCTGATGTGATTCTCAACTTCCACCTTGCCCTTTGAACTCACTAGCAAGCAAATAAGCAACTCGATTTGAATCTTTCAACTTCATGTTTCTAAAGGATTATTATTTTCTTGCACAACTTGAAGTGAACAATCTAGATCAGACCATTTGTGCGTTTGTATGGATTGGTTTGTGTAATTGCCATGAGTTAATTATTAAAGTCTACACATTTTCTTGTTAGGTGCCTAAACCATTTGGCATTTTTGTGCATTAATTTGTTTCAAAAGATGTTTGTATGCTTCTGCTCTACCTACAAACTGATATAACTAGATTTTAAGAGAACACCTTGTATTAGTAGGTGAAAATTCAAAAAAAATTCCATTAAGTTTTACATTTTTTTTCCTTTTATCATCTTATTCCTTTGATCTTACTTAACAATTGTATGGTACATGAATATGTAAGATGTATTTTTTTTCCCACTTTGGTGTTTGAAGTCTAAGAAACTTCAATTTTATTAATTTGCATATGAACACTTGTGATAAGGTAAAGGTGATCTTTTTAAGCTTTAAAGGACATCATGAGACATGCCACTCTCCAGACTCTTCTTCTTCGAGTGGATGCCAACCTGAACTGCTTTAAGCCTTTAACGCGTACACGAGCATCATAAATAATGACCTTAAATTAAGGGAAAAAATTAGCACTACCAAATCATGATTTGGTTTGACTTCTCCAACCTAGGAAGACTTTTTTCCTACCACTTTTGATAACTGCTGCTTGGAGTCGTCGGTGGTGGTGCGTTGACTTTCATTGACATTTGGAGGACCCCCATCTATAAAGTAACGGTAGGTCTTAGGTTACAGTCGTAAGGTGGCATTCGAATAGAAGATCTAGTGGAAACCGTGTTGATCCAAAATAATGTTAAAAGTTTTCGTTAATTGTTTACATATAATTAGTATCCTAATTTGTCCTTGTTGTACGAGTCAACTCCACCATTTAAACAAGTTTCATGTCTCGTGAGATTGACAGTTCTACTAGATATAATACTTTTTTTATTTATTTTAATAAAAAACTGTAAGTAATGGAAATTCAATTTATCTAGTTCATCCTTTATTTACGTCTCACTCTTAGTTTATCCTTTCCAACAATTTATATTTTGCTCATATTATTTACCATACAAAAACTTTTATTTTTCCGGTTTGAATTGCAAAAAGATATTTTTATACTTTTTACGATGTGAGATAATTTTTTATTCATAATAAGAAGGATAAAACTAACTAACTATTTATTATATAATCTCTCTTTTTAACACACCATTTGCAAACTACCTTGTAGAACATACATTATTTTTCAACTTATAAAGTTATTTTTGTAAATTCAGATAAATTTAAAATATGAAATATCTCATTTGCCCATCTTATACCATAAAGTATTTCAAAAAATAGAAACTTTCTTAGTAAATCGTGCTGTATTGGGGGAGAAAAATAAAATAGGGCTAGGGCCACGTTCTGTAACCAACGACTAATGACACGACACGGATTTGTGCTAATTTTTTGGATTCGGAGGAGCACGCGTCGCGATCGCCTCACCTTTTGACTCGTGGCTCAAACTGCGGGGCCTTGCCGTCACCGGCACGCGTGCTCTGGTCGGGACCCACGTTGACCCACAGTCGTATCTGATGACGTCAGGTCAGCGTGGGTGGCGCTTTCACATATCAATATACGTATTTAATTATTTTCATTTACTTCATTAATTAACGTCATTAGACGTCCTCTGCAACGATAACATTAAACAGAATGACAGTTTTTTTTTTTATTTACGAGACATAGCTGAGTTGGTTACAACATAGCAGAATTACAGAAGAGAGTAAAGATTCGAATCCTAGCGAAGTCAGATAAAATCCTCCTGCGTCGTGACCAATATAATTGCAGTTTCTTGATTTACCTCTTCACAGATGGTCATGGGGCCGACCGTGTGGGGTCGTTAAGGTGGCAGATTCCACCTTTATGCAAAAGAATGATATTTTTTTTTTACCTCGGACATAACTGAGTTGGTTACGACAGAGCAAACTTATAGATGAGGATAAAGGTTCGAATCTTGACGAAGTCGAGCAATATTCTTTTCCGTTGTAATCAACTGCAGTTTCTCAATTTACCTCCTCACGAATGATCATGAAATCGACCGTGTGGGACTGCTGAGATGGCGGATTCCATCTTTTACAGAAAAAAAATAATTTATTTTTATGGAAGACAGACGAGAAACAAATCATGTTGCATAATGTCTATTTATTGATCATAATTACACAATATGGCACGTTGTGAAGAAAAAAACCAAGGGAAAAAGTTATAATTAGCATGAGTCTTAATTAATGGCTTATATATAGCTAGCTAACCAAGAGCTCCATTAGGGATTGTTTTTCAGACATTGGTTTTTTGATAATCAAATGTCTGTTGATATTTAATTCGTTTAAGTCAGATTTAAATATTTAATTATGTTTGATAATCTACCAAAATAGGTTCTATTTTCATGATCATTAACAATAGCATGCTTTACATCCACCAAGAATGTTAAATCCGAGTCTCCGGTGATAGAGCGGTATATATACTCATATAATGAGAGTTTGATATTCTTGTAGGACATATCAAATGTTCACGATGCTTAAATTACTCACGATGTTAAGCCGTCCGTCATGATTATCTATATTTTTCGAATTTACTTGGTAGTCGGTATGTGGAGTCAGACCGTCCACTAACAAGATTAATCGGATTGTACGAGCTGATACCTGAGTTAAAAAAATATTAAATCCAAGAATCTATGGTAGGTCAAAAGGCAAGGGTAGTACTGTTATGAAGGATAGGAAAGACTGATGTAAAGGCCTCTTTAGGTATTGATAAAACTTATACCAAGACACATGATCTGGTGAAGGGTGCCTACATCATTCATCCACAAATCTTAGAATAATTTTAGGTGAATCACAAAACACCAAATTAAAAATTAAATTAAGCACATGATATCACTAAAAAAAATATTTTCATTCTATTTTTTTTATACTATCACTAAACAATCACATATTATATCTAAATGAAGACGTTTATAATTATAACTAAACATATACCCCTAAATTGTGATTAATTCTTTTTGCCACACCTATAACCATAACCTTTTTTTGTAGGATCTTTATCTCTTTAGACTAATCAATTTCACCTTGACTTCATGTGTGTGTGTCTATATCTTCTCGTTGTATAATTTCTTAAATAATTTGATTTATATATATAGGGGAAAATCAATTAAAATTTACATATTTTGCATAATTTAATGAATTATATATCTATATTTCTCACCACAAAGAAAGATATCTTATATATTGCAATGGTAAAACAACTAAATGGATGAGGATTCGAATTCTATTAAGGATGAATTTTGAAGGTCAACTTCATCGAAATGCGAGATTTATCCTCTGACTGAATAACTAGGAACCCTCACGGTGATTTCTCCACAGATAAAAATAATTCCACAGAAATTGCGTCGTCCCACTCCTTATATATATATTTATATATCTTCAGCTGTGCTCATCCAACCAAACCTACTCCACCAACTCTTCACCTGATGATCAACAAGCAGATTTCAGATTATTAATTAGTTGTTGATCCTAACATCAACACATCTCCATGGCAGACCAGTTCCAAGCAGCAGCACCAAGTTGCACCAGCACCAGCACCACCTGGTGGAGAACTCCCACTACCACCGGCTTCGACATCGGCTCCCGATCCGATGAGTCCCCCGCCTCCATCTCCAGCAGCTCCATCACCTTCCAGGACATCCAAAGCAGCTCCCATGTCTCAGCCCCCATGTTACTTGACATGGATTTAGGCCTCTCTTCAGACTGGAACCAGCCTTTCTTGTAAACAACCATATATCATTTTTCCTTAATGAATTCTAATCAAATGATCGTATGATCAGTAGTTATTAGTGTTCTTTTGCAGTAGCAGCAGCAGCAGCAGTGGAAGAGCTCAAGAACACCAAAACAGCTTCCAGGCCTTGATGCAGGAGGACGTGATCTCGAGGCCAAATCTAGAGCTCAGCCAAATCCAGAATATCGGTTGCTTTGCATCCGATAACTTGATTAACAGCGGGCTGCCTTCGATTGACTATGAATCGATACTGCAAAATTCTGAAGTAAGATTAGCACAGTTCATGAAGGCTTCACCTTCGCCTCCAAAGCAACAACTGCAGTTCTCTAATGAGACTACCTTTTGGAATCCATCAGCGAGTAGTAGTATTAGTACTGCAACCAATCAGGCACGTTCAATGATCCTCCAAAACCAAACCTCAAGTTTCAGTAATAATCATTTCAAGGTCAGAAATTAATCTGAACAAGTACAGATTTGAGATTAATCACGGGTGTGTTTTATGTTTAAACACGTATATATATTTTTATGTAGAATAATGTTCCAGGCCTTGGGGTGTCATCGTCCATGGTGAAGAGAAGTGGCAGTGAGCCAGCACTCAAGAAGCCAAATTTAGTGACTCCATCGCCATTGCCAACTTTCAAGGTAAATCTCTTATCTATGTGCGACTTGCATATATAAAACAAGGCATGATCCAACGAATTGTTATTTGTCGTTTTATTTTCCAGAACTTTAATTTGTTGATGGGATAACATTGTGTAGATACAGGTGAGAAAAGAGAAGTTGGGAGACAGAATCACTGCCCTCCAGCAAATGGTTTCGCCTTTTGGAAAGGTGAGCAAGCTTTCCCTTGAGCTTTCGAACATGAATTTCTTTCTCCATCCAATTCTTTACACTTTAAACTATAGTTTTCATACTTGCATATCTTGTTCAATCGCCTCTTAATTTCTGGTTTTCCTCCTTCCGTAGACCGATACTGCATCAGTACTCCACGAAACGATAGAATACATCAAGTTCCTTCATGACCAAGTTCAGGTAATCAAAAACTCTCTCAAACAAACAAAACTTAAATTCTCATAGATTGATATTATCACTGCATATAAATCTTTCCATCTGTTTTTGAACATCTACATGTAATGTGTTTTAGGTTTTAAGTGCTCCCTACTTAAAGAACAGCCATCAAAACCAGCAAATAAAGGTAATTATTTATTGATTTTTTTTATGAGGCGTAATGATGGTTTGAATTTTGATATGAAACATGGATATGCAGAGCTTGCAGAAATCAACAGAAGATTGTGAAGCACCACAAAATGATCAAGATCTCAGAAGCCAAGGGTTGTGCCTCGTTCCGATCTCAAGTACTTTTCCTGTTGCCAATGACATCCCTACTGATTTCTGGAACACAACATTTATAGGCAATTTTAGGTAGGTAATTAATTAGATTGTGTAATAAGAGGAAGGACAGGAAGAATATTTAGCCATAGAGAAGTTAAGAAAATGACTCAATAACTACATTCTGATACTTTTAGTACACGGGAAGGAAAGAACAGCAGTGGTGATCTAAGAAAAGGAAGAACAGGGAATAAATATATGTTTTTTTTGAGAATTAATGATGCGAGGATGGAAATGGAGGAATAATTCATGGTTGTAGGGGATTGAATATGGCAGATTGCTGTTGGATGGTGACCTGTGGAAAAGGAACTTGGCACCACTTCTTTCTTTCTTTTCTAAAGAAATACTATTGTCTAAGGGAATAATGATCAATAAGAACAAGTGTGTGGTCTCTGTGATGGCTCAACTTTTATTAATTTATTAATATTATTTTGAAAATAAAAAGATTTTCAGTCTACAGTGTAATTATTATTATTCTGATGTCTCAGTGGAAGTCAGAGGGTAAACCAGTCTGCTCGCTCGCTTTTGTCTCTCTGAAGGAGAGCTTTCAGTTGACTCACTTGCCGCCCATGCTTAATTTTAATTTGTGCTGTCCACAGCATCACCATCACCATCGCAGTCTCAGTGTGTAGCATTCGTTTTGGATAGGTGTGAGCAAGGTTAATTAAACCTAAACGTAAAATTAATTAGGTTAGGTAATTAGGTTTTAAGATCACTAATACCAGATTAATTGACACTGGGAGATAGTGGTGATGTTAGATTCTGATCGTTTGTTCGTCTCTGCCTCCTTGACGGTCCCACTGCCCATTATCGTTTGTCTGTCTTCCCAAATATGCAACGACAGAGAAGAATGATTTTCTTCAAGGCAGTGATGAAGGTGTCTTCGTTAGCTAATTTGGCATTTGATTTGGTTGCTGTCGCGGCTTTCTCTCTCTCCTCGCAAGGTAAGAGAAGGAAGAGTGGTTGGCGTTTTCAAGCGTGGCCAGCTCCTGGCCCTGAGAGAGAGAGAGGAGAGAGAGAGCAGCGGAAAGCGAAGTTGCATGTTGAGCGATGGTGAAAGAGTGCTCAGTGGGTTTTGTGCCCCAGCAAGAGAGTGCTCTGTAGGTTCCATCTTCCATGGCTCGACGAGCAGGCGAAAGGATGGTTGAACATTCCAGCGCAGGAGAAGAAGAAACTTTAAGCACATAAAAATGGACAAGTTGAGCCAAATTTGATTGTGCTCGAACTTATTTCTTTATTAGAGAGAAGATTGCCCCTATACTTAAATTATTTAAATAATAATCTAATCAGTAAAATTTATCATACAAGAGATTTTAAACTGTATTGGTAAGATATATCAAAAATGATAAACACCATATCATAAATATGTATGTGGATTATAAAATTTAAAGAGTAGACAAGTTTATATATAAATCTATACGTGACTAATGATGAATTATGATCATGAACGTTAATTAAATAAATTGCCTACAATTATTCAAGTTTATTTATTTATATATTTTTTTAACTCAAACAAACATTTAACTCTCACTAATCTGAGTATGGAATTTATTGACAATAAATTGTTCAATTGCAACCACAATGAAAGAAACAAATATTTTGTAAGTATCACAATTTATCACCACAGTTTCGCAAATGCAATACTAACATAGTTCTTTCAACTCACATTTATAGTGCTCGTTAGCCATTATGAGACAACACAGTGACTTGAAACAAGACAAGACTTCAAGGCGCCTTAGGTATGCACGAATAGAATGAAACCACTTCAAACTGTCCATCCAAACAGTGAAATGGAAATGCAGAAGGATGAATCATTCTCAATTCACTCCATTCCACCGTACCGAATGTACACAGATTTTTGTGTCATACTATCCACTCAAGCACTTGGAAAGTACATAATCCCAAGGCTTTAACAAGCAAAACTAATATGATATCCAAATATATGGGCCAACAAAAACTCACATGTTTGGCCCAAGGTATGATGACTAAGGTGGTGGAGGGAACCATAGCCCAGAGGGATCTATATACAATTGGAGCACCCAATCCATCCATTGCATTTTACCTGTTAAAAGAACAAGAAATTGTACGCAACAGAAAGGAAATTCTCAACTTCATCAGTTTAAAGATTAGTTTAAATTTTTTTAGCTTGCAAGATTTGCCCAAGCACTGCTGATTGAAAAAGCTCATTACTATTGAGAAGTCAGAAAACATAAGAGTGAATCAACACATGGACTATGTTCACTTGGCTCAATTAGTTAGAGATAGAAAATATCATGGAGCATATATCCCATATAGCATTCAAATGAGACCTGTTTGTGATTGGTATTGATTAGGAGATGAAGTAAAAAAAAGGATACATCATTCACTAGCTCAATTAGTAATACAAAGTATCTATAAAACATATCATGGAGTATATGTATGAGGATACATCTTTCAAATGAGAGAATGTTTTTGGTTGGTATTGTATAGGAGATGAAGTAAAAAAGGTAACGAAGGCAAAGATGTGAGGGGTACATTAGGAGTTTGTTGCTCTAAGCATGTAATTGTAGAAAGATAAAATGAATCAACTAGTTCACAAAAAATACAGTGAACCTTTTGGCTCACTTAATTTGTGCTCAGATATATAACCAAAAAGGTCTTCATTATCAGGTGTCTGATAACCCTGCTACTTATTCCAAAAAACTTAGCCTTTCCCTTGAAGGGAGTGGCCATAATATAGACTTGAACAGAAACATAGGAAGATCAATATTGCATAGAAATTGACTTAAAAAGGAAAAGAAAGAGGCTCAGCATCAAGCAGATCAATATTTCTTAAACTGAGTATGTTATTTCATCATCATCATATCATTTTTATTCCCATATTACCCAATCGTCTTATGTCTTTAACCCTTTATCTCTTTCTCTGAAAAAAGAGTTAGGCAAACAACAGAACTATTCTCACCTTTCTGTCCTTACTATTTTTCTTCTCCAGTCAAGTCCATTACTAACTATTATTCTATCTCTTCAAAATATGCCAAGTAGTGATCCTAATATGAACATGGAATAGAGCAAAAAAGAAATTGCATTCTTAGTATGATGAACAATACAGGATTACCTTTTCAGGTCTCAGGAAAAAATCAGCTTATTGCAATTGAAGTTTACTTACCATAGTCTAACACTCATCTCAAATGGGTTGATTCCATGAGTAGTTGTATGAAGAAATAAATAGTTAACTAGGTATACCTAGTTTATGTGTTTAGTTTTGATGATCTGGGATATTGCAGCTTGCCTCTAATAATATTTTCTTTGTTAAACAGAGACAAGTTTCTTCTTACAGCACCAGCAACTACTGTCTGTTTTGTCACAGCTACATTTGTTTGGGATTTTGGTTTGTTGATCTCACTTGCAGGCTTCCCAATTTTGTTTGAAGCTAAAACCTGCAAAATATTATAAAAGATAAAAGGATATTGAAAATGGTTAATATGCAAGTAAAGATGGTGATATGGAACCTAATAGTATAACCTTGGGCTTTGATTCTTTTCGTGCAATAGTTTGATGCTGCGAATGTTGAACTCTATGTTTACTCTTCTTTTCATGCACCTTTGGTAGACCAGCTACTGCCTTCTTACTTTCATTGTCCCTTCCATTTTTTGCTGAATTAGTAGAATGAGCATTCTCAAGTATGCTTCCAAGGCTGTTAGAAGAACCAACACTGGATTTTCCGGATGAAGAATTGCGCTTGTGCAAGAGATCTTCACTCTTGTTTATTTCTTTTTTGGAGCATAATGTGTTCCTATTGCCTGCCAAGTTTGGCTTGCTAGTGCTGCTAGCAGCTTTGAAGGCTATCCTCGTAGTTCCTCTCTTAGGAGTGCTTCTTGTAAATCCAACACTCACCTTGGATCTTAAATTCTGATACTTAGACATGACAGTGCTTGATGAGGCCTTTCCAGATATAATTTTCGTTTCAGTAATGCAGCTTTTGCTATCAGTCAGTAAGCACTCAGATGGTGTTCTTGATAATGAGCATATCGTGATTGTGCTTCTTGAGGTCTTATGACCAAGATCTTTCTTTATTTCTGTCAGCAAACTTGTTGCACCCAATTTCCTAGGGCGTTAAACAATCATCAAATTAAAGAGCTGTGAAAACATTCAGAAACATCTTCACTAGGATAATGCATCACGGCATACTAATACCTAACAGGGTGTTGTTTAGCAGTGGACTCACACTTACTCTCCAACCACTTTCTGCTCTTGTAATGCTTGCCTCTAGATCGCGAGACAGAGTCCGGAACCTCAGGAGAGTGGCATCGCAAATTATGCAATCTCTCTTTATTCTTGCCATGAAGGGATTTCTTCAGTTTCTGAGATGGCATTTGATGGATCCTGAAACAAATGCACTGCTAATTCAGTAGGCTATCCATGGCAAAACTGAGTATAACCTTAGATATGAGGGAAGCTTACGAATGTGGTACCAAAAACCAAGCACCGTCACTGCCAACACCAAAACAGGTAGTGTTATTCATATAGATAATAGTTAATAATGGTGAAATAAACTAAAAATTAGACTGCTCACATGTCTTCTTGGTCCATGAGTAGAGCTTCCATTTTAAGGTCTGCCCACATCGGGGCTTCGATTTCTTCCTGGAATACATTGCTGGCCATGAAAATTTGGTAAAAGCAGAATAAAACATACAGAGACCAGAGATGCAAGACCTAGAATTCGTGTCCCAATCAAAATGACACACACACAAAAAAAAAAACATGATCTTGTGATTCCAAGCCTAGCGTTTGGCAAAAACAGTCAGATAAATGCAGGATGTTTTTAGAAAAACTTTATGATGTGGAATCAAAATCCAATCCCAATCAATCACAGAGTCGATGATAAGGCTCAGAGGTTCGTACCAAAAACGCCCAGTGATCGACAGCATCACTTTTGTTGCATTCGATCGCCGCTGCCTTAGCCACAGAAGATCTGCCCTTCTCCTCCTTCAGACCCATCTCTCCTGCCCTCCACTTCGCTCTCCGCTCTCTAGCTGCCTTCGGGCGCACACTGGACCGTTCGGATTTGGGAGGGCAACTCGAATTCAAAGAAAAACGACGACAACCTAGCACGTGTAAGTCATGTGACATGTTTATATATATTAAGTCGATTCCAGAGAAAATTAAATCAAGGGGTGATTTGGGTAAAAGTCGGAGTTGTTTATTGTAAAAACATAAAGTCGGAGTTGTTTATTGTAAAAACATAAAAACACGAAAATTACAGGCTCAATCTCACACTCGAACTCTCGAAGCGATAATTAAGTAGACGATTGGTCCTTGGGATTATTTAGAACACTGTGCGACCTCCCCAGCATCTGCCGCTTCCTCCTATCGATGAAATCCTTAGCCCTCTGGTTTATGTCCGTTATCGCCCTCGAAAGCTTGGTCGGCCGAGCCTTCTCCGCCGCCGGTGGATGACTCTCCTTCGCCTCCCTCTTCGACGGTGCCCTCTTCTTGAGAGCCTCGACTTGGATCTCCTCACGCTTCTCTTTTATGGTCACGGACTTCTTCGCCGTCGCCTTCTTCGAACCGGTCTCCGGCGAGGCCTCCCCCTGCACCTCGACGAAGCGACCGTGGATGGTGACCGGAACCCGCTTGTCGTCTTCTAGCTGCGGGCTCGGGGAGAAGGTGTCGGCGAGGAAGCGACGGAGCCTCTGGCGGATGCCGGGTGGTGGCGGCGCCGCCGTGCTGTTTCTGCTTGCTTCCATGATCGAGAAGCAGACGCAGTTGTGGACAGCAAAGACAGAGTTGTATTTGAAGACTTAAGGCAGAGATTGATGGAAAGGAATGAACGAATCCACCTTCGGTGAAGAATCCATTCCTTTGCTCTGCAGCTGAACCAAAGAATTCACCTTTTTTCCCGTGAAAGAATTAAACTTTAATAAAAAAATTAATTCCATAAAAAGTTATTCGTTTAGATTTGATTGCCTTGCATTAAATATTGGGATCTTTTTGCATGCAAAAAAGAAAGAAACTGTTCAGGATTCCGACTGATCTCTATTGCCATTGATATTGACTGAGACAGAAGGGGCTTTCCGATAGAGCATTGTCGTTCAGATGCTCTGTTTTCCGATCTCTGTCGCCGTTAATCGAACATTACCTTTTTTTCTCATTCGAGTCTCCAGGAGAGGGTGCTTTGTTTTCCGATCTCCATCACCATTCATCTTCACTGAAACGGAAGGGGATTTCACCCCAAGAACATCAGCTTTCTTTCGCCGTGCGGATGCTCTGTTCTCCGCTCTGCATCGCCAATAATTTCACTGAAACATAAGAGGATTTCTTCCCTACAACATTCCCTTTCTTTTCCTCCGCTTCAAGAACCTTTCTTCCAGGAGAGTCGACGGGAACCTTCACAGGAGAAGCCACGGCACCAAGTTTGCTGCGAGCGCAAATGGTAACAGGAACTCGGGAATCTTCTTCTCTCGCATAACTGGTTTGTAACACTGTAGAATGAGATTGCTCTGCTTCATTCGTGTCGGCCGTTGATTTACTCTTCCACTGTGCAGTGCGACTCTTTTGTTCAAATCCCATGATTTAATATTGTTATTTCAAGATTTGAATTTTCATCCTCTTCTGCAACTCTGTTTCGTCGTAACCAACTTAGTTATATTCCAAGGCTCCATAATTGTATTTCTATTACAAATATACTTATCTTCTGCTCTGTTATAATCAACTCAACTATTCAGCTATGTTCAGGATTTCTATTACAGGTGTACTTATGTTCATATAACCACTGGTTAGTAAACCTATGGGAAAGCTACTGATGAATACAAAGGTTAATTGCTATTTTTAATTGATAAAATATAAATTAATAGTGTTATAAAAATAGATTTTTTTAAAAAAAAAGTCTTACTTGGGCCGGCCCATTTGACGCTCTTATCTCTCGTGGGTCCCACATTTAACACTAACCACCAATGGCGTGAAGGGTACATTTTGTGCCGCGTGCATGGATACCAGTTCACGTTATCTTTATCTAATGGTCTCCGCCTCTCCGGTTCGATACCCTTTCCGCACTTCTTCCAGTTCACTAGCGATGGCGGTGTACATGTCCGCCGCCACGGCGGCGACGGCGACGGCGACGGCAACTACCCGCTCCCGCGCCGCCCTTATCCAATGCGGCGCCTCCTCCCCGGCTTCGTTATTTTCGATCCGGAAGAACTCGGTCATCCGCTGTGTGAGCACCGCCGCGGAGGAGGGCGAGAAGACGAGCGGGAAGGTCGCGACGGTGAAGAACGGAGGGGACGAGCTGGTGATATGCCGCGTTCTCAACGGAATGTGGCAGACCAGCGGTGGGTGGGGTCGAATCGACCGCGACGACGCCGTCGAGGCCATGCTCCGCTACGCCGACGCCGGCCTCTCCACCTTCGACATGGCCGACCACTGTAAACCCTCGCCCCATTTTCTGCTCTAACATTGCAATTTTCTAGACAAAAAGTTCGATGAGCTCGTTTTTTCTTCATGAGCAACAGTAGATGTTGCGTAATAGATTTTGTGATTAAAAAATTGTATCTTGATGTTTTTTTTGGTCGGCAGATGGGCCTTCCGAGGATTTGTACGGGATGTTTATCAACAGGGTTCGCCGGGAACGTCCTCCTGAGCTTCTTGAGGAGGTTAGAGGGTGAGTACACTCTCTTCCAGTTCTTGAAAATTATTGTAGGATTAGCTCTCTAAACCCTCTCTAGTTTAGAGTTGGATACATGATTGGAAGGATCTTTTAGGGACTAAAAGGATCCTGTGTATGAATGTTATTCTTTTCCTTACCGCTGAATTCATTCTTTGAGGGAATTAAATTCGTAGTTGACAACTGGAGAATTTATTGTGAGTCTTGTATGCAATTCTTACACCATGTTTGGCTCACAAAATGGAATTGACGAGGAATATAATAGTTATTCTTGAGGAATGAAATATAAATGGAATAGGAATATACACATAGCTTGGTTCAAGGAATATAATAGATATTCCATTCTCATTCTTATATTTTTGCCGGTAAAATAATAGGTAGGAGACATGACTATGAAGGAACAAGCACAAGCACAAGCGATTCTGTACTAAAAGAAATAATTAGGTTTCATGTAAGAATTTGAATTATTAGCTATCTTTTGAACCAAAAATAAGAGTTGTTCCATCATAATTTATTATAGAAATCCAATAGTTATTTTTATAACCATGTCATGAGGAACTTTTCTGGATGTAATGTGACACATTTGCAGATTGTGCAATGAATCCTCTGCCTTCATATTTTCTGTCAAAAAGATAGACTTAAGTTATCTTACTCTCAGATCCTCGTTCCTACTTCATGTTATGAATATGTATGTCTTCACAATCAACAGTAAAAATCACCATTCTGGAGTTGCAATGTTTGTGAATGTTGTTTACATATGTGACTCAGGGATCATTTTGCCACAGGCTCACCAAATGGGTACCTCCTCCAGTCAAAATGACAAGCAACTATGTGCGAGAGAACATCAACATCTCACGGAAGAGGATGGATGTTTCTTGCCTTGACATGCTTCAATTTCACTGGTACAACCTTCTTCCTTTCACAATTCAATTTGCTGGCTCCCCCTAGTGAAACTTTTATATAAAATGTGGGTGTAAGCTATTGGGACCAGTGATTTGTTGTTATTTAAAATATTGATATTCTCAATTATCCTGCTTTATGATCACTATATAGTCATTTAGTAGTTCATACTTGATCATCGCTTTTCTTCGACAGACCACTTTATTCTTTGTCTGCTGCTGCCACAAAGTTTGATTTGAGTATATTTTTTTGTAAGACAGGTGGGATTACTCTAACCCTGGGTATCTTGATGCTCTAAAACACCTAACTGACCTTAAGGAAGAAGGTAGGATCAAAGTTCTTGATGCTTCCTTTACCTTTTTTCTTTCACTTGTAACCTATACTGGAGACTTTTCTTTGCTATAACTAATTGAAAGTTGTCAACTTTCTGACTTTAACATGCCCTGATGTTGACTGTTTTGTAGGTAAAATTAAAACGGTTGCCTTGACAAATTTTGATACCGAACGCTTGCATACAATATTGGAAAATGGAATACCAGTAGTTAGCAACCAGGTAAACAATTTAGAATGAATTAGTGAAGAAAAAGGCTCAATGAAAAAACATTTGTTTATTTTGGTAAATCTAAGTAAATTTCTCAGTAGTTTGAGATATAAGTAGCTGGAATGGTGTCAGGTGCAACATTCTGTGGTGGACATGCGCCCTCAGCAGAGAATGGCTGAACTTTGTCAACTAACTGGCGTGAAACTCATAACGTCTCTCATTTTCTCACTTACATTCTTATATTACTCAAACAATTTGAACATTAGGATTTTGAGATTTTTGTGGTGCAGATATGGGACTGTAATGGGTGGTCTTTTATCAGAGAAATTTCTGGATACTAATGTGTCAATTCCTTTTGCTGGACCTCCTTTGAATACACCATCTTTGCAAAAGTACAAAAGGGTATGTTTGGCGAATGTGTGGTGGTTGATATATAAGCACCTTTCTATATGAAGGGTGAATAGGTTTTCAATGATTCAGAAATTATTGAATGCACATTTTCTTGGATATGTGACAGATGGTTGATGCTTGGGGAGGATGGAGTCTGTTCCAAACTTTGCTTCGAACTTTGAAGAAAGTGGCTTCTAAACATGGGGTCTCAATTTCTACTGTTGCTGTGCGTTACATACTAAATCAGGTAATGACATCAATATACGTACTTCTGATACTAGAAGCAATCAATCTCATCTCTGTTGAGAAAAAGGATATGCACTGTGGAAGATTATGTTGAATTTGTTGTCTGATTCGCATAATATGTTCTTACTTGCGCTTGCAGCCATCAGTCGCTGGATCCATGATAGGTGTCAGGCTTGGCCTATCGGAGCACATTCATGACACCAATACGATATTCTCTCTTGCAATGGATGAAGAAGACATGAACAGCATCAACGAAGCATCATCAAGTGGGAGGGATGTGCTTAAAGTAATAGGTGACTGTGGTGATGAGTATAGACGAATATAAACACATCCACCTAATTATAGACACACTATACATACATACTAAGCTGAGATTATATCATTAACTGAGAATACATGATCAATGTTCATTCCAGAATTTGAATTAATCTCAATGTATGGGAAATGCACCAGTGATTAATTTATTTATTTTTCTCTTATCCATTGATCGACCTACTTAATTATATGGATGGTCATGTTCATATATAGCCTCTCATAGTAACCATTATATAAGCCTGGGATCCCAAGAAAACCATATAACCATTTCTTGGATCCACAAAACAACACTTGTTCCCACAACTTCAGCTTGATAACATACAATCCCTTTTAACCAAAGTAAGAGCAACCGTGCTTTCATTTTTTAAACAAACTATTTATATGTTCATAGCTTCTGTCGCTGCCAATCCTCAATACTGGAAACAAGCAGCAACCGCAGCCGCGAGCAAGACGAGCAGGTCGCAGCTGGCGCGGCCACTTGCCGCGTTGTGACCGCCGCCGCGGTAACGGTTCCTCGGGTAGTGGCTGCTGCTAATGCTGCCCCTCAATGATCTTCGTCCCTCTGCACAATCCAAAGATTGAACTTTTATAAGCCATCCATTTGTCTTAACGAGAATTAAATTAATATACTCTGAATCATTCACCTGTGTGTTCGGAGTAAACTATGAGGAAGAAGATACTGAAGAGGAGGAGGAGGAGGAAAGCCAATATCCTATTCTTCTCCATCGTCGAATTGATGTGGCTGCTCATTAATATTGGATTAATGGAAAAGAAAAGGTAACACTGAACTTATTCACGCCAAGAACAATGCTAATTCTTTGCTGAATGTTGTGTGTATATATATATAAGCAGCGAGTAAGCATGGATTCTTACCTCAATTCGTAGGTAAAGTATCAACTAAACCACGCACGCACACCGTGTTTAGAGCGGTAGTTATAACAATTATAATCATAATAATAAATATGATAAATTTGAAAATATTATCATGCCGACGATGATGTCAAATATTCGAGATTATTAGTTCTTGCCGTAGACATTCGCAATATCGGATATCAAATCTGATAGTTTTATTCTTGCGTCGGTCGGTGCGAAAGGAATTAATGTTTTGTCTAAAAGGTCAAAAATCAAACTTCTTTGTTTTCTAAAATATTTTTTTTAAAAAAAAAAAGAAGATGCTTCTTAGATTTACAAAATCAATTACTTATTCAATTTAGCTGAGATCCAATGATCGATCCATGTCGAGCCGCGTTCCGTCTGTTCCGGACATTTTGGTGTCTCTTCCTGTTCCACGACCGAGTCAACCTTTTCGATACGGAGACTGCTGCGCCTTCCGCGTTAATTAACGTCCCGTCGTGGCCTTAATTTTATTGGAAGCTCTTTCATGCCACTGCGCTGGTGGGCGTGGACTCGAGACTTGACGGTGCATTTATTTAAATCGATCAACAGCGAAAGCACGCGGTCGTGCATGAGGATTACCGCGGAGACGAAGCTCTCAGGTACAGAGACAATGGATTTTTTTCTCTCTCTAAAACAATAGAATTATACTATTATAAATTAATTATTCATTTAATATTTTAAAGTAATTATTTGGCATCTCTTCACGTGTATTTAAATTTTATTCAAACTGTAATCTATCCTTCCCTAGATCATACGGAAACAATCACCAAGGGACTTGAATGAGTCAATAATACTTCTCATATTGTTCATTGAATTCAATGTCAAGGTCAATTTTCAATGTATATTAGTTAACCATTTAGAATGCATATCCTTATATATAGTTTATAAGTAATACTTCACGATCGATAAACTTGCTTGTTTATAGTCTCATTGACTACATTATGCCACTTTACCATTGACTATTATTAATTGGTCACTTGAATTTCTTTATAAAGTCATTTTTTAAGAACGAAAGGGTACATTAAACATGCAATGAAAGACATCAAGTCAATAAACCAAACGCATTTATGATGTTGTTATAGCAGTTAAGAATTTATCTATACTATAATATGAATACTTTAATTATGTACCGATCAAATATAATTATTATAATATGAATATTTTATTTTTATCAATATTAATGAATATTATACTAAGATAGTACTTTAACGTTGATTAGCACTTAAAATCATATTGTAGCAATTATATTTCATAATTAGTAATTATTATATTAATCCTAATATTGATCAATATTATATTATACTAGCTACGAATGATAATATTTACAATATAATTTATTTCTAATCAATAATAGTTAACATATACAACTGTATAACTATAATAGTTATGGAATCATACTTGTTATAATTATATATATATATATATATATATATATATATATATATATATATATATATATATATATATAATTTTATTATAATAGTACTAAAAATAATTATAATTTTGAATAGAAAAAAATATATAAGGTACGAGATGGAGTGCTGTTTTGATAATAAATGAAAAAATATTTATTTTTACAATTCCAATAGAAAAAATACCTTTTTACTTGCTCACCTTGTCCTTTTCACGGTTGATCTGGTCCAAGATCAAAAAGGAAGAGATCACCAATGAGGATGTTGGTGACGGATCGAAAGTCTTGATATTAGAACACCAAAATTGAGGATCCTCTACAAAACTCAAGGGAAGTTAGAATGGAGGTCAAAATGAACTTTGACATAGTTATTCCAATGCTCAAATTAGCTCTGATGATTGAAGTTTTTAGAAGATGAAAAGTGAAAAAGTAGTCAGGATTATGTACAGATACCTACACCTGTCGGACCGAGCTTCCTTTTATACTACCTTCCTTGTGGAAAGGGCGACACTCATGACCTTGAATTGCCCACATTTACGTTGAGGGATAGCTGCATCATCACATGTCCTCCTCATCTCATGTGTCATGTTGTTTCACGTCCTCCACTATGGTCATAAATAGTGCCACTCCATGACTCTCACATTCTCGGCTAGTTATTATTTTCTTTTGTTAGAGTTGGGCGTAGAGGAGGAGAGGTATCGGAATTGGGCTTCCAGATGGACAGGGGACTCGGAGTCGATTATCGAGTGATAGGGGACTCAAAGTCAATGATTGAGCGATTAAGGGCTCAGAGTCGTTAACCGAGTGATAAGGTGACTAGGCTGACCTTGCTTTCGACTTTGTTATGCCTAATTGTGGTTTTGTATGCCCTTTGACTAATCGTTACATTTGACTCTTGACTCTCACCCAACCAAGTGGAGGTCAACAATCCACCGCATCAACTGCGCCTAATTGGAAAAATGAATTTATTTATATAGTCATTAAAGGGTACATTCAACATACAATGAAAGACATTAAGCCAATAAACAAAAATTAGAGAGGAAGATATATTATCTTAAATTGTTGGTTTGTTTTAATAGACTTTTTTTTGCAAAAATATATTAGGGCAAAAAAATTAAAAGAACATATTTTTTTATTAAAATTATAATACTTAATAAATATAAATGTTCTAATATGAATTTTTATCTATTATCAATATTATATTACGACATTACTCAATTCTAATCAATATTTAATATTATATTATAGTAATTATATTTCATAATTAATAATTATAATATATATATATTCATCTCTTATTAATATTGATAATATTATACTATACTATTTATAAATAGTAGCTATTATAAAATAATTTATTTTTATCCACGTATAAATATTAGCTATTATAAAATAATTTATTTTTATCCATAATAATTAATATTATATTGTAAGAATTAATTATAAAATTACAACTCCTAATAATTATATGAAATAGTTATTATTATAATTACATAATAGTTATGAAATGACAACGACTATAATAACATTAAAAATAATTATAATTTCAAATAAAAAAATATAAAGATGAGATGAGATATTATTTTAATAATAAATAAAAAAGAAATATCTTTTTTACTATTCCTATAAGAGGAGTCCTGATATTCCGCACAACACACCCTGCGCGATCCTGTGCGCGACACAACCGACCCCCGTCGCTTCCAGCAATCCTCGCCGTGCCGTCCGACCACCGCCGACTGCCGGATCGGACCCGATCGACGGGCCACTCGCTGGTGCGTCGGCCGGCGTCTGATTCCGGCTGGATTATAACCGAAATCCGATGAATTTGATCGGAAATTGTCGAATTCAGCGCGCGACCACTAGTTGCCAAATTGCGGCTGGAGACCGATCGCGATTTGTCGGAATCCAGCGCGGCCACTGTCGGGCATGATTCCGGCCAAATTGTGTCGGATTCCGGCCACAATCCGGTCGGAATCCGACACCAGCTGACACTCCAGCGAGTGGCGCGTCGATCGGGCTCGGTCCGGCGGTTGGCGGTGGCCGGACGACGCGGTGAGGGTTGCGGCAACGGGGGGTGGGGGGGTCGGGGGCGAAGCATTGTACATTCCCAGTTTTGGACGATCAGATGCGGCGCGTGATCGCGTAATGAATGGTAGATTCGACGTCGCACACGGGCGCGTAGGAAACAAGTGCGCAGAATATCATTTTCGCCTATAAGAGTATGATCTTTCAGTGTTGCCCAACATATTAAATTAAAATTATTTTTTGGAGAATTAAAAAAATCAATTTGAGCTTGACTCAATATGATACCATGAATGTAATACACAGGCCCGGCTCTAGGCATAGGCCGGTAAGGCCTGTGCCTAGGGCCCAATTTTAATTGGGGCCCACTGGTTAGGGTATTTAGGGTTACAGGAGGTTGGATTATTGGATTTAACCCGGAAGAACGCCCCGATCCGCATCCGCTGTCCCTTCACATTCTCGCCGCCTCTTCAAAACCCCGATGGCCTGATCGCGGATCGCCTCTTCATCTCCCCTTTCTTCGACGCAGGAGAAACCGCGATCATCTCCCTCCCCTGTCCTTCGAGGCTTCGACGTAGGCGGCAGGCGAAACCGCGATCATCTCCCCTGTCCTCGCGAAGCACCGCCGGCTTGCCGCCTCATTTCTCGTGAAGCACCGCCGGCTCGCCGCCGCCCCATTTCTCGCGAAGCAGCGCCGGCTCGCCGGCCGCCGCCCCATTTCTGATTTCTCGCGAAGCACCGCCGGATCGCCGCCCCATTTCTCGCGAAGCAGCGAGCGAAGCAGCGCCGCCCCATTTCTCGCGAAGCAGCCCCCATTTCATTTTCTCACGAAGCAGCAGGTTGGGCGTCGGACTCGGCCGTCGGATCCGGACCATCCGGTAGTTTCTCTTGCATTCTCGCCGCCCGGCCCGCCCCATTTCTCGCGAAGCACGAGCGATCCGGTTGTTTCTCTTGGGCCTAGGGCCCCCCGTAGGCTTGAGCCGCCCCTGGTAATACAGTAGTAAAGTATTGTGTAGGCCAATTTTTAAATGCACATAAATACCGAATTTAATCGACTCAGTCCTGTTAATTATAACACCGTCTGCCTATTTTATATATATATATATAAACTTGACTCAGTCCTTGCTATCGTCATAAATTCTGATCTCAAATTCCACACGCCAATTTCAATCCCTCTACATAAACATGAACTCCCACCCCCAACCTAATTAACCTTCCTCCAAATCAATTAATATATAACAACACCATTACCGCTTAATCCCCAAGATCATGAGCTCAATCGCTCCGCCGGGCTTCCGCTTCTACCCAACCGAAGAAGAGTTGATCGGATTCTTCGTCCGCTACAAGCTCGACCGCCTGCGAGAATCCGACATCGAGCGAGTCATCCCCGTCGCCGACGTCTACTCCTTCGATCCGTGGCAGCTCCCATGTATTAATGAAATCAATTAAGCTCCATTTCATCGTTTTAGAAAGCATAATCGTCCAAAACTTGATTTTTTTCGATGCTGTGTTGGATCGCTCGCAGCCATGGCGGGGGAAGCGTGCAGGGCGGACGGGGAGCAGTGGTTCTTCTTCTGCCCGCGGCAGGAGCGGGAGGCCCACGGCGGCCGGCCGACGAGGACCACGCCGTCGGGGTACTGGAAGGCCACCGGCTCGCCCACCCTCGTGTTCTCGTCGGAGGAGAACAACCGGGCGCTGGGCGTGAAGAGGACCATGGTGTTCTACCGGGGCAGAGCGCCTACCGGCGCCAAGACCAAGTGGAAGCTGAACGACTACAGAGCATTCGCTGACCACCAAGGCGCGGCCGCCGCCGCCGCCTCCTCCTCCTCCTCCTCCTCGTCGTTGAAAGTACGTACTTAATCTTTCACGATCGATAGGTTCTAAACTACGGCGATCTGTAACGGACTAATTTGCCGTCGATAAATTTTTGCAGTTGCGCAGCGAATTCAGCGTGTGCCGTCTATACACTAAGTCGGGCTGCATCAGAGCGTTCGATCGACGTCCGGTTGGAGGCGCCGAAAGATCTCGGGAGCTCGAGAGGCGGGGCCATGACTCGGCGCTGCGCGGACGAGACGACGGCGGCGATAACGTCAGCGTCGATGACGATAGTTTCCCGGCCTCTTTCTGGAGTGGGTTTGAGGAATATTGTCAATAACGACGGTAATAGTAATAATTAATATTTTATTTATTGATGTCATTAATTAGTTCGTAATAATTTAAATTCATTGAAATTTTTAATTATGTTGGAACTCTGAATTAAGTTTGTGATCCAGTGAATCCTTGTTAACAACCTTTTCTTTCTTGACTAATTGTGGAAAGATTTCGCACGCGCTCGTTGTTGTCGATTACAGCCAAAGTGCAGCTGTCATTCTTTGGCTTTAATTGTTTAATCTTTCTGTTAATTAATTAATTAAAACACCAATTGTGGTCATTACCTTTTGAAAATATGATAATTAATATCGGAAGGGGCGTTTCTATAGAATTATCAAAGGTATTGTTCCGACTGAATGCAGTCAAGCCATCAATCAATGGTATGACACCTCAATCTTCACTAATTCCATCGGCAAATGAACTTGAGAAGAAAGAGCTGAGCAAAGGGATTAGCGAGGTACCGGAGATTTCTAACAAGATCATTCCGACGCTCAAGTCAGCAAAGAGAAATGAAGAAGAAGAAAACAATATATGAAGTTGAATGAGAGCGAGAGAGATAGTTCTTCATACCTGAGGAGAGTTTATATACTAACCCGAGGGAACATTCCTGCTGACCTGGGGATCAGGCTGTGGCGGTATCTGAGGAGATAAATTCTGTAGATTGCTGACAAATGAGCAGACAGTATAGTATTTGGGGGACTGAGTCTGCCAACCTCGTAATGTTAGCTATGAGCAGGGGCAAAGAAGGATTTAGGGGACCAGGCCTGATAACCTAGTAACTGCCATAATCATTTGGCAGAGTCCGCACCCTTGGTTGCCCTTTAGTGTTGGGGGTGATCGAAAGAGGACGAGCTGATCAAGGCCGAGACTGAGAGGCTGAGCTGATCGAGGCCAAGACTGAGGGGCTGAGCTGATCGAGGTCAAGACTGAGTGGCTGAGCTGATCGAGGTTGAGACTGAGTGGTCGAGGCAGAGTAGCTGAGATGGCCGAAAATATGAACGAGTGACAGTTGAATGATTGCAAAGGTCGGAGTGGCGGAGGTCGAGTGAGGTCGATTAGCTGAGACGTTTGAGGGTATAGTAGAGTGGCCGAGCAATCGAGACGGCAGACCGAACGTCCGAGAAAGGTAAGTATGTAATTGTCGAGCTAAGTCGTTTGAGAGCCTTTTAGGGCTAGGCCGAGTGAAGCTGGACTAAGTCGAATATCATTGTGATTGGTATTGCGCCAGTTAAATATGATTTGACCATTGATCTATTGATTTGTCAGATCAGATAGATTATTGATCCACTTCGCCATGTCAAACCAATAAAGACCCACCCCTATCAGGTATATTCGATTTAAGTTTAGCCAATTGTGAATTGACACAGGGTTCAATTTGTTTATCAAAAATTAGTAATTTAAATATTTAAATTTCATCCGATTAATTTTTTCACAAAAAAATCTTAAAGAGGTACATGATTTTTTCTGATTCACTTACTGGCTAAATCAAATTTATAGGTCGCATATGTTTTTCGTATAGACCGGTTATCCTCTATTCCACAGGTCACCGCACATGAGATATTAATTTGGAATAAAACGTATTTTTTGAATAAATAAAAGGATAAAAATTGAAAAGGTCAATTAGTGAGTATTATAATATTTATAACAGTCATTTAAAGTATTAAATAATTAAGGGTAAAAATAAAAGGATATCTCTTTCTATGGAAGGAGCGTCAATATTGATTTTTATTAAAAAATGCCCCACTCTTATAAATGACATATTATTTTCATTATTTCCTTTTTATAGTCTAAATTAAAAATATTATAATAATTATAAAATCATAATTATTATAATTATGTAACACTGATATATTATAAAGCTATTATACTATTAGGATGAATTTGATTAAGATTATTATTGTTGATATATTGTTAGGAGCTTTAAAAAAGATTTAAATGAATTTTTTTAGTCTGAAACTCAATCGTTATTAGTAGGACTCAATAATCAACTGTAGTTTGATAGATAATAAATATCAATTTGATATGTTATAAAGTTCTTGAATCATAAATTTGGAGAGGTTATAATTTTTGATTCGAATTGAATTACTTGATGTATAATATATCAAATCAAAATTCGTTCAAAGATCTATAATTTATTATAGGATGGAACTCAACGATTAAGTTTTAGGCTTAAAAAATATCATTTAAAAATTTTTAAAAATTTTAAATAATTTATTTTAATTTTTTCATATTATAGTAATTATGATTTCGTAACTGCTATAACGTATCTGATTAATTTAGAATTTAGATAGAAGATATAAATAAAATAATAATAAAAATAATATTAAAGGGCAGTTTCTCAATTTGACATGAGATGTTATTTTATTAAAAAAAATCAACATAGAATATATTTTTGACGAAAGACGTCCACAAAAATTAATTTAATTTTATAAAAATATTTTTTTATATAAAAAATAGAATAACACATCATTTTGACTTTTTTTAAAAACGGGAGCCCTGATGCTTTTTATTTTTAGCCTAAATAAAAAGTACGACGTGTTGTCTGCTGGGAATAAATGAAAACCAAGGGCGTCTTTAAAAAATTTGACATACAACTACAACATAACAAGTCCGTCAAGTTAAATTTTTATTGTGTAAATTTATTTAATAATATAATCAAGTCAAGTCAATGGATCGAACTTTTTTTATGAACAACTTGTTTCAAATCTGACTTTGATTGTTTTAAATGTTATATTATTAATTTAATAATATAAATGTATTTATTTATTTTATTTTATTTTTTAAAATATTAATAAAATTTTATTAATAAAATATAAATTATAAATATTATTTATAAATATTATTCAGATATATTAATAAATTAAATACATCAACTTATTTACTTAATTTAATAAATTATTTAAATTTATTTATTTAATTAATCTTACGTTCTTTTCTTCTGCATCGAACGAACATTTAAAAAAAAAAGCTTTTTACTCACATCAACCTTATTCACTGACATTCGGTTCATTTACAGCCTGACAGAACAGCCGCTCGCATGGACGAAAGAAGGGGTTTCGGTCCCCGGAACCCTGACGACGCATCGTAAACCATAATTACTTGTTGCCATGGCGATCTTCTACGCGGTGGTAGCAAGGCAAACATTGGTGTTGGCGGAGGTTTCCGCCGTCACCGGCAACGTTGGCGCTATCGCTCGCCGGATCCTTGAGAATCTTGCGCCAGATTCCGGTTCCAGGCTCTGTTTCTCCTAGGATCGCTATATCTTCCACGTCCTCAGATCAGATGGGATCGCCTTCCTCTGCATGGCCAACGAGACCTTTGGGAATGTATCCGAGCCTCCTGCTTTGATTCCCCATTTTGCGTTTATCTTCAGTTGTTTTTTTTGGGATCTCGCACAGAAAGTAGTTCTTCTGATGATCTCAGTAGAAATCCATTTTTTTCTGCTTCCATTGCGTCTACGTTAACGTTTTCTTAACAATCCACACAGGCACAGCAAAAGGAATGAGTTAATCGGGTGAATCGTATTTGCATCGAATAAAGAAAATAATCACGAATACTCCGTGTAATTCAAGGCATCGTTAGTTTGCTGCACCTACTGTGGAAGACTAAGTTTTAAAGGCATAGGGCTTGGGAGGAGGGGTTTTATAGAGGCAGCGTGTTCTGTGAAAGATTTGGGTAGCTGAAGAATAACTGTTGCACATGGATTTGTTAGATTGCACATCAGAGTTCATGTGTTTTGGGAGGTCTTGTGGATAACACATGGGAGTTCTCTTTTTAGAAGTGTTTATAAGAGTATTCTGTGATATGGCAAATATGGTAGCTGATGATCGGACATGGAAGGAGTTTCTTATGATGAGAACTTATGTTTTGTAAGAATTTTACTTCCATTGTGTTTTAACTCATCCATTTCCCTCCTTCCTGATAGTGAAAGTTTTTATTGCCAGAGAAATTAGATGCCTATACATTTCACTAATAGATGACACACACTGTTCGATACATAGATTTGGTTTCTATATCTTATAATATCTTCGAATGATGGGTTGCATTTTTGTATTTTACATATTGTCCAAGAACCTACCCTTTGGTCTTTATTTCTACTCATTTATGTCAAGGCCCTACTGAGGAAATTAATGTAGTTCAACAACTATGTATTAAAAAACTATTCCTTCTAAATATCTGGTAACTGATGGCTTTGCCTATTTATGATTTCTAGTCCAGGAATGATTGCTATTTTGTTTTATTTATTGTTGGGATATCTTCCAACATTTTCAGCATATACATTTTGGTGTTTAGTAAATGTTTTAAGTATCATATTATCTTACTCTTTTTCTCTTCAGGTTTTAACGAAATTATATGTCATGTCATACTTATCACTTTCCATTTCATTTGATTCATAGTGAATAAATTTTCTATTGAAGAGATAACAAATTCAGGAATCCTTGATGGATCACGGGATAAATCGCAGTATTCTAAACTATAGTGTTAACTAACACACAAGTTCATAAAGAGAGGTCTATTAAACACCTTCACATGGTTCCTATGGAAAATATTATGCATAAATTGGAAATTTAGTGATATCCTTCAGATAAACATTATTTAGTGCATAAAGAATTATTTACTTTATTTTAGCAATTTGCAACTTTTAAGTTGTACGATTCTGTTGATTGTTGCTCCAACTAGAGATGTTTTTCATTGTAGGGAGGGTTCACTATGGCAAAGTAGTTCATTCAGTGCTAGTTTACGCAATGAATGATGAATTCTCTAGAGTGGTACATCAGCAAATGGAATTCTTCTCAAGCAATCCAAGCGCTGACACACTTAACCGTGTCCGAGGTGAAGTTAGTGAGGCAAGTCTCAAAAATCCAATAGAAACCTATAATTTATCTATGTGTTTAAATTGCTTGCAGTTGTTCCTCTCTTTTGATTCTGTTGGAATCTGTGATAGATGATAGTTTATTTCTGAGGAAATTTTCAATTCTTATTATTTAACAACATATCTACTTCTTGTTTCTTTTTTTGTTCAAAGTCACTTGGCATGCTGAGATTCTGCACTCCAATACTTCTTGTGTCATTGTCTTTACATAGAACATAGTATAATTGGTTACACATCAAATGAATGACTCTGTATGAGGATCCACTTAAATAGAAGAATTTAAACTAACCCTTTTTTCACTATTGCTCTGGTCCTTAGTGTGATGCTTTATTGATATTTTATTACTTCATATTTCATTTTCTGGAGCAATTACACATTCATTTATTTGATGAAGTTCAGTGTATTATTCCCTGATGATATTGCTACTAGTCTTCTACTTTGTCATACATTATTTTTACATAGATTGGATGTCTTTTTCAAATGAATTCTATCTTCTTGCTTTGTTCTTTTGAATTTGTCACAGATTCTGGATGTTTGGCTGTTTTAACTTTGATTGACCCTTCAATATGATATCTGTTCTTATCAAACTGTACATTTGTCACAGATACACGCTATAATGGTGGACAATATCGAGAAGATACGGGACAGAGGTGATCGGCTTGCACTTATTGTGGACAAGACTGCTACCATGCAAGATAATGCTTTCTATTTCAAAAAGCAATCCAGGCGCCTTACGGAAAGCTCTGTGGCTGAAAAATGCCAAATTTTTGTGAGTATTGATCTTCAATGTTTCCCCTCAAAAGAAATTTATGATTTTACCACCTAAAATCTAACAATTGATTCTTCTGTGTCTAGAATATCTCAGAGAATAAAAGATTTAACTTTGATTTGCTACTGTTTCCTGTTGATTCCAGTCATTGATCGTTTGTTGTCTCTGCAGAGTTGTCTTGACACTTTCGATAATTCTGCTGCTTTACGTAATCGTAGCAGCTTGCTGTGGCGGCATCACTCTTCCGTCATGCAGATCAAGATAGGTTCGATTGAACTCCATAGTGGTGGACACTGCTGCTCTCGTGCTTTCAGCTTTGTACATTAATTTGCCTTTTTTGGAAAGTTCTTTGGTAATCCAGTTTTCCTCGTTTAACAACTGAACCAGAACTTGTTTGATACAGTGAGCGGTTCACATTTCTTTGTTGGTCTTGTCAAGCTCAAAAGCCTACTAAATAAATCAGTTATTCTCTGCGTTCACGACGTGATTTTCAAATATTGCTTATTTCTTGCACTTATAATTATGTGAAAGGAATTATCTGGAAAATGTTATATGCACTGCAGGATAACTGTCAAGTGTTATCTAAAGTTGATTTTGTTTTGTTGTATCAATTCATTCCAATGCATATTTTCAATTCATGCAACTTTAGGTTTATAAAATACAAATGATAAAGAATTAGATAGACAGCTAAACTTGGAATGAAATGGAAAAGTAAAACATACATTTCGTAACTAAAATAGAAATATTTATTATATAAAAATTTCGGTATAGTAAAAAAAAAATATTTTCACAGACGAAAATATTTATTCTCCATAATTAACAAAACAATCAAAATTTTCAACCACTCAGAAGGAGGGTAGAAGAGCGTGCGCTAATGATAGCTCAGAGTGTCTGCATTTCGCCCCGTCGGGCTCACAAACAAGCTATTCATTCGATGGCCCATTAGAAATCTCCCAGCTCTCTATCCAAATTTTCATCTTCCTTCTTCCACTCTTCCTCTCGATCCCTCCGCCTCGCGTTCCAAATTCTAACTGTCCTCCGCGAGGGGAGCAAGACTCATCGCATCTCTATCTCTCGCGTTGTTCTGGAACACGTTCCTTTTTTTTTTCCCTTCTTCTTCGATTGATCGTTGCTCGAATTGATGCTAGGTTTCTTCTGGGATCTGGATTAGGGTTTGGTCGCGTGCTGAACGGATGGCGCAGAACGGGAAGCTGCTGCCGAATCTCGACCAGAACAGCACCAAGGTCCTCAATCTTACCGTTCTTCAGCGCATCGATCCTTTCGTGGAGGAGATCCTCATGACCGCCGCACATGTCACTCTCTACGAGTTCAACGTCGAGCTCAACCAGTGGGTGAGTTAAGATTGGAATTCTATTTGAATATGTTTCGGATGCCCTTTGGCTGGGTTTGTCTTGTTTGATCTAGATTTCGTTTTGTTTTGTTTCCTTCAGAGCCGTAAAGATGTTGAAGGGTCCTTATTCGTCGTCAAGAGGTAATTGGGAACCTCGCTTCTAAGGTTTTTCATGTTGTTAATCTTGCGTGCTGTTGGTTCAAAATTGAGGTGTTTACACGAATCGTTTCACCTTCTGTAAGTGTTGTGCTGGTAACAGGATGTGCTGACTAACAGACCACATGGCAGGGTTTTCCACACATATACCAATTCTCAATCAAATTAGTTCATCTGTGACTTCTTTTACCTCCTCATCTGTTATGTCTGTTAAAATCAATCTCACTTATTAATGTCGTTTATAAAATGATGATGAAACCATCTTCATGGTCAATAGGGAAGATTTGAAAGTTGGTTGGATGGAGTAGGAGAGAAAAGACAAAGGAGTTAGGGAGGAGGACATTATTTTTTCAATGTTTGTTATTGGGCCTTCAACTTACCTTTCTAACTTACAAGTGAATAGATCTGTTCATCCAGGCAGAAGGATAAATTAGACATCCATCTGTGTATTAATCCATTTGTCCAGCTCCATTCATCCACCCATTTATCCATCCTTCTAAGTTCTGAACTAAAGAGCAAATAATAAGAGGGCTTAGACAAAGGCGCTGACTTGGTTCTCGAATGATTGTTTTGAGCTGAAGCAATTTCTGATCCAATCAAGATAGATGGATCTTGCAACAGAGACTTTACATGCCCCTTAAAATTTAAGATAATGAATCACCTTAGATAATGACCAGACCAAGTGGAATAAGCTCAAGGTGCTTTCTTGGCACTTCCAATATTGTTGCAACTTGTCTTTTTTTTTAATCCTATAGCAGTCAAGGGATTTTTAGACGAAGACAACCTAGTTCCTAATGTAAAGTGCATCTTAATCTCAAGATAGAGAATTACCTTGGAATGCCACTCATGCAATGGTCATAAATCCATCATAAATCATAATGTTCATCTCCGTTGTGTCACACATAATGTAAATAGGAGATGCATCCATCTGGTTAAGGATTTGCATATTATAAGGCATAAGTCCTAGCCTCCATATACTTGCTCTCTTTGCATGCCTCTTTTAGTCTCATCTTTTATTTTCTGGCAACTGTTTAATTATCGGAGGTGACTCTCTAGGAAGCTGAACCCCCAATTCCAAGACTCTTTTCTATGAAAGTTTCCAAACCAGATGTAGTTTCATCCTCTGACACATGGTCCAGACTGACTGTTAGCATGTCTTCTTATTGATGGCCTAGCTGACATTGTCAATTGGATTTAGTTATTATAGATTTGCATTGTTTTCCTTTTTACTAACTTCTCTCTTATATATTTGGAATAGAGCAGTTGGTTTAAATTTGCTATCTTTCAATGCTGATTATGTACAACGGGTCTTAATTTCTTGTTTTCTAATAATTTTTTCCTTGAATTATGAATTTTGTTGATTCTGCTATTGGTAAGTATAAACAAGAAGCATTATATATTTGCAGAAATACACAGCCCAGATTTCAGTTCATTGTGATGAATCGACGTAACACAGGTAAGAGATCTGTCCATGTTAACATCCAATGCTTGGAGTTAATTAAAGCTTTTCTTTTCTTTTTTGGTACTTTTGTCTTGCCAAGTTTGTTATAACTTTAGCTCAGGATTATCCTACAGTTATAGTCATGAGAAGGTAAATGAAATGTCATTTCTGCAGACTTGTTGTAGGTCTCTTGTAAGTTTCCATGGATATCTTGGTTCAATATTTTTTCTAGGTCATGCATAGTAAACTAATGCTCTGTTGTGGTTTTTTTTTTTTTGTGGCGATGGGCATATTAAGTAGAGCGTACAAGAATATGGATTGCCTGATGAAGTGATGATGGGAGTATGAGTGCTAAGGAATGGTGAAGGGGTGAGCATTAAGTTATAGCTTGTAGATCAGGCAGAGTGAACAAGGACAGTATTTGTCAGGTAATCATGAAGGGGTGAGCATCCAGTTGTAGCTTGTAGATTAGAGAAATAGAGAATTACCTACCTTGCCTTTTCATGTCTTTGAAAACCAACTCTTGAAAGAGACAGTAGAAGGCATGAGAAAAAAATTAATATCTAAACAAGGGATAGTATCGAATATGCCTAGAAGAAGACTGGTTCTTAGCAATTACAAATTTAACATATGCATTCTTCTTCAGCTCAACTCTCCTTGAACAACAATATGCACTGACGATGACTACAAACCCTATTGCTTTTTTGTGCTGGATATACAGTCATCTCTTTGATAACCCAAAGTCACTTGGGTCTCTTTTTATTATTGGAAGAAAAAACTTTTTCTAAGTCTCTCTCTGCACCTTACATTTTAAATCCTAATTTATCAGTTAATTGAACTTTGTAAAAAATTATAAAATGTGAGTACCACTTTGTTTTATTTGAGAGACATGTTATTGTAAGGAAACTAAGGATTGCCAATTTATCTTTGTTGGCTTTGTTTAGGCACTCCTAGTCTTTTTGGTCTATGCTGCCAGATTCCACACGGGCCATCTTATTAGAATAGGCAGAAATGAGGCAGCTAGTACTATTTTTTAAATTTATTTTTAATCATTAAAGGAAACAAGCTTTCCAGTGACATTCATCGATTACACCCTTCTTAAACAAGCTTTTTGACTGACCACTTACTATGAACTACTAAGTTTTCTAGCTTATAAATCAATTAAATATGTTTATTTCTGTTACAACATGTTATTTGTCTCTCAGTTAATGTTATTTGTTATTTTTCTAGTAAATCTCAGGCTGAAGAGTGGGCTTATTATTTCAATTGGGCTCAGAACATGAGTTGAATGAAAATAAATTGCAGATTCAGTAAAAAATTAAGTGAATGGTTGTTGGCTTTATAAATTAGATGGGTTTCCATTATTCATAAATTTTTTTGTATGTTGCACTTTGAAATTGTATCACTGCTTAAGAAAGTGCTTCAATAGGTTCAGTGGTTCAGTTGCTTTTATTGACTAGGCTGCGGCTTTGATCTTTGATGTTTGCACCTGATAGTAACTGCATTGAATTGAAATTTACACACACACACACACATACATGTATAATGTACAAATGTTCATCAACAGGTTTGCTATCTTTTATGTGGTTCTTTTCTTTCAACAGATAATCTAGTTGAGAATCTTTTGGGAGATTTCGAGTATGAAGTCCAGGTTCCTTATCTTTTATACAGAAATGCAGCTCAAGAGGTCAATGGCATATGGTTTTATAATTCACCAGATTGTGAAGCAGTGGCAAACCTTTTCAGCAGGTACTAGTTTGGGCTTTTTCATGGTGCTTCTAAAATGATTATAATTAAAAAAATTTCTTTTGTTCACGTTTATAAGATTTTATCATATATTCTATTATATCTTTAATGATATTAAAGTGCTATTGTAAAAAAACATCTAATTGATTATTATTGGTTACAATGAGCACGGTGGTTATCTCACCTGATTCTGATTGAAAGCTATCCATTCTGGTTGCAATATTTAGTAAAGTTTGTCAAATATTTATCTAGGAACAGGGATATCTGATAGCAAATTTCTTCGAGCATTTGATTTGTTTAAAACATTAGGATGTTATGATAACTCATGAATCCTTTTGTAAATAGAAGTTTAGTCATAGATAATACTGTTCTTTGTTGTTTGTTTAATCCTCCATGGAGTGGTATTCTAACAGGTGATTCATGGTTTTAGCCTATTGTAATGAGACAGTGTTCATTTAAAAATCGTTGCTAGAGTAGTCACATTCACATTTTCAAAAATGGGAGTTTAAGTGTCTTCCGTCTGAGGTAAGATATGAATATTTTTATGATTCATAAGCATTGAATATCCCTTCTGAGAGCTTATTGATTAGCAGTTACAGTTTTGTTTCATTTTATTTTGCAATGTTTCTTCATACATTGCAAATAAGAAGCTAATGCCCTCTACCATCACTTTCTGTTTACTTGCTGTATTTGTGTCCATATGGTAGATATTGTCAGTTACTAAGACAAAGTAGACACTGCCTTTTGTCACCTTTGGCATCATAGATGATATTTGAACCACAACATAATTACCCCTAAGCTTACATTTCTCCATGTTTTACATTTTTTATAAAATATTTTCTACAGATTGCCCTCTTATGTACATGACATATTAGTACCATATGCTATTCAATGTTGTTTTCCCATTATATCTCTATTTATGTATGCACCTTGACAGTTTCTTCATTGAAGAAGTTTATCATGCGTCCAACATGAGCTACATTCCTCATTTTTGTTTATTATGATTCTCTATATTGATACAATTTATTATATTCAGGATATTGAATGCCTATTCAAAAGTACCTCCCAAGCCTAAGGTACCTTCTAAAAGGTATTTCTCATATCCTTTTGTCATTCATTCTTAACTGCACATAGTTTCTTTTATTCTTTTGTTTTTTAATCTTTCAGAGTGATGATAATATTCTTTTCATATACTATCCATGACAATATTGAATGTTGCAGCTCCTTATCTGTGTTTCCTTTAGATTGCTTGAGAACATTGACTAATGTTCTTTAGGTGCTTTCATGCTGAACTTTGATAGGATTTTTGACAAAATGTTGGGCCATGATAATTGAATGGTTCCTAAAACAAATGATATAATCAATGACAATCTAGGTGATACTCAGCCTTTAATGTTTCTACCAACACAGTTAAGTGGACGGAAATTTCTTTGTGGTTGACCATGGTATTTATCTGTTACTTTCTCTTGATGCCAGAATGTTGACTTTTATGATGTGCAGTTTGAGTGATTCACTGATGTCAACATGTTATTTTTAAGGTTGCTAGCATGGATTTGAATTTAATGTGTTTTATTGCTGGTCGGTTGATTTGATAAGCTCCTATCTTTTCAATTGTTTGCATTTGTATAGATGCTGATATTCTTGTTTACATGACTTTTTGGATGATTTTTTTTTCTCTCCTTGTAACAGTGAATTCGAGGTGCTTGAAGCTGTACCCACCTCATCGGTTATTGAAGGTCCTCTTGAGCCAACTACATCAACTGCACCAACTCCTAGTGTTCATGATGATGTTTGTGTGAACTTTTTCAGTGTACGTAAAAAGTATCAAGTACATAATTTTAGGGTTCTTAGTTTCTGTTTTCTATATTACACTCCTTTGGATTTTAAGTATTGTGTACCTCAAGCTGGAGATAATTTCTCAGATAACCTTACCTGTAATTTATTTGATTTTTCAGAATGCAATGAACTTAGGAAACACATCAAATGCAACAATTGGTGGCCAGCCACCTCTTCCTTCTGCACCTGTTCCTGTAACTACTCATGCTTTCAGTGTCATTCCAACTGTATTGCCAACTATTCAGTCAATTCCCATTCCCTCAGCTTCACCTGCCCCTCTAATGCCACCTTTGGATAATCCTGAATCTGGCAATGGAAGTAGCAGTTGGGCTGCAAATCTAGTGAAACCTTCATTTTTCTCGCCCGCTTTGTCTTCTGCACCACCAGTGCTTCCAGTTTCATCCTCGGTTCCAACTGCTCCTCCCCTCCATCCTCCAGTTACAATGCAGCGACCATATGGAACTCCATTACTTCAACCATTTCCACCACCTGCACCATCTGCATCTCTCACTCCCGGTCCAAACTTTGCACCAGTTATCACGAGAGACAAAGTCCGTGATGCATTGTTGAGGCTTGTTCAGGTAAGTTTCTTTTGGTGTTTGCAATTACCATAGGTCCTGATCTAAGATAAATTATCATTAACTCGTTTCCATTCTTTTGTCAATGTAGCATTTAATTTCTTTATTATCTGTTTTATGTAGAAATGCTAGAATTATATTGCTGCAATGTCATGACAAAATGTTGTACACGTACTAGATTCCTAGCTGTGTGGTTTCTCTGTCTCCACACTTTGACTTTGCCAGTTACCTCCACACCAAAGCTGAAACTATGTCGATATAACTTTTAGTCTAATCTCTGTCTCCAAGCTTTTTTCCTCCTGATAGTTTTTTTTTTTTTTTTTTTTGTCTTCATTGCTTGTTACCTTTTTGTCACCTTATGCATTCCTAGGAATCCCCACCTTTTGTTTCCCATTTTGTTATTTTGTCCTATTAGCATGTAACTTTACTGGTACTATTTCTTGCATTTTTTCTTTTAGAACTATGCTCTGCTCTGATCATATTTATACTTTGCAAGTCCATTAATATTTATATTCTGATTTTTAAACTAATCTTTAAGTTGGTTTGCCTAGTTTTTTTTACTTATATTATGTTGACTATATATTTTAGCAAATATTTTGCTGAAAATATTTCTGTAAATTTTGGCTTTTGGTAGGTAAAATGAACCTTGATTGCAGGAAAAAACTTGATTCAGATTAACAGAGATGTTATCTTTTTTGGATTTTTAAAGTTGATTTAGGTGAACTATTTCTTGAGTTAATTTTGCTTGTGTGTTTTCAAATTTCAATGGGTATCAAATAGTTGGCACACTTGATTGCTGCTTTGGTCAACTCATTTAGTCCAGTTGATTCAAGACAGCGATCCCACTATATGATGCGCTATAAAAAATTCATTAAAAAAGATTCTATCAAAAAAAAATCTGTATGGCCGGACCGTTTGCCTAGAAGATTAGTCGGGTTGTAAAAAAAAAAATCAAAAATGCAAAAAGGTTTTTTTTTTCTTTACTGGGTTTAAATTCAACAAGAAAAACATAGTGCAACATAAAAAACCCAAAACAGATCTAAAGCCAAGAAGAATCATCGACCGACCTGGCTGATTTGGTTTCTGAACTTATCTTGCTCTTAGGTTTTTCAAAAAGTAAATCTAATTCCTTAACGCAGCATGCATCTTATTAGATCTAATTCTTGTATACTGTGGATTGTAATGATCTGATTTGCATTTTTTTTATCAGAATAATGATTTCATCGACCTCATTTATCGGGAGATGCTGAATGCACATTATTCGTGATAAATCAGACATCAGTGAATGGGTTTGATCCTGATCCATACCGTTGCAAATGATGCAGCTGTTTCTTGTAAAGTTTCTGTAAAAATTTGCCAACCAGTGAAAGGACAAGGAACTTTTGTTACCGTTATCTTTTGCGTTTGTATATGGTGGGAACACTGCAATTTTAACATTTTTTGTTATTGATTATTTAGTTGATATTTCTTGGTTACAATTCAATTAAGATGGAACCAGCCTTCAGGCTTAATTCTCTAATTCTTAAATTTGAGTGAATACTCACAAGCAACAGATGGATCGATTTAGCTTTCACAGTGAAAACACTGCTGTTCTTCGTTTGTTGGTCGATTATATTTAGTATGTCATTGTGGTCAAGTTGTTTTTCTTGGTTCTGGTTATCGAATTACTCCATGGAAGGATCTAGCGGGATGACCATCTCATCATCGGAAGTGCCGGTCAGGCCACGGCACTGCACGGCTACAAGTCAAGTCAACTAGTTTAACTACTGTGTTGAACCAGGTACGATATGGTATCACAGAGGTATTATATGCGTCTGCTAGACACAGGCACAGGTCAACTAGCTACGTTCTTATACTTGCCTGAGCCCCCAGTCTGTTGGATCATTTATATTATAATAATAAATTATTTTAAAATAAAACAACTATAAAAAAATGGGGTTATCATTGATTAATAAAAAAATAGGTCTACTACATTGATTAATGTTGTAATCTTTGAACGTGCCTTTTGAGTAAATTGATCATATCGTTGGGATTTATCTAATATTTAGAGTTTATTCCCTATGAAACGTTACTTTTAAGTCCAAAAAGTATTCAATAAGTTTTCATACAATTTGAGGTTATCATTAGTTGTTGTTGGCATGTTAAGGCATGTAGCGAATTCCAAAAGTTGGCTTGGGCTATCAAAATTGATTGGCCTTCCACCAACCATTTAATAGCATTATTAGCACATTCATTACTATCAACACAATCCCTCAAACACTACCACTTCCTGACAACCATTTCAGAAATTCTTCTAGAGTTTTATCCCACTAAGTTACCCTTCAATTATATACTTTTAAAATTTCCACTTCCAAAAGCCCTCAAGTCGTTATCTGTGAAGAAGACCATACAACCACCAAATATTTCATAAACAAATATGAAAGCAACTTGTGTGGCTTCAATTTCAATTTGTGTGACAAGCCGTGCAGAGTCTTCTTCAAGTGACCATTACAGCTAACACCTTTATCATCATCAATAATTAATCTGCCAACCGATCATCTCGCCTTTTGGACCTATTGCAATATATAATTAATTCAATCCAACAAAATCGATCCGTTCAACCTTTTGATCAGCAATCACCTTCCCTAATTCACACCACGAGCATGCTGTGCTAATAAAGTAAGTGAGCTAGAGGCATGTCTTCTGCACCGAATCCTCACCAAATACCAAACAAGCTTCGTAATTAAGTGACACGAAATGAAAGAGGTGCCTAAACGATGATGCTATTAATTATTCCAATAATTACACAAAATTATTATGTAGCGTAATAACGTGCAGCCGCTTTATATATATTTAAGCATTTCGAATTAATTATACAGGAAAAATTAAATTAGACCCAAAGAGCGAAGTGGCGAAGACGACCGTTACTTGACGGCGTCAAGGAGAGAGAAAGAGAGAGCGTGTCGCCGCCGTTAGGGTTGTGGCGGGCGGCGCCGATACGACCCGATCAGATGTCGACGCTGCAACGCGCATACTGCTGGAACTGGAATCGGTAAAAGTAGGATCCGGCGTCGGGGGCGTAGGGCTTGGAGGAATCGAGGACGAGGAAGGCGGGGCAGTTGACGTGGATGTGGTATCTTCTGGAGATCCAGGTGCCGACCTTCCACCGGAGGCGGCCGTCTATGCGGACGGAGAGGAAGACGTACCCAGCGTGCTGGTCCTGGTAGAGGGCAGCGGCAAGGTCAGGGGGTAGCGGGACGGCGGGGCCGAACAGGTAGGGCGACCAGACGGTGACGTCGTTGTGGCCCTGGTAGCCGGTGGGGAGCATCAATGAGTTGGTGATCTGCTGGCCCTGGTAGCGCGCGTAGACGACGAGGCGGTCGTAGTAGATGCCGATCCGGTCGTTGGGGTTGCGGGAGGAGATGGTGACCTGGAGGACGGAGGTGAGGAGGCCGCTGCCTGCGGTGAGGTTGAGCTGGACGATGGAGGCGTCCTGGAGGTAGAAGCGGGGGCGGGTGGGCCGCAGGACGAGCCAGACGATGAGGAAAACGATCAGGACGAGGACGATCAGGAAGAGGAAGCCGGCGAACAGCCGCCGGTACCAGCGGCGCCGCTCGCAATCCCCGTCGCGGTGGCCACAGTCCCTCTTCTCCGACATTGGCGATCGGTCGAACACTCGGCGGTGGGTCGGGGAAGAAGCAGCGAAACGAGGTGGGTTTATAAAGAAGACTGCCTTGGACGACTCTCTGTGGTGATTCATCCCACGTGGCGAGACATGGTTAGCTACTGAAATTATTTTATATAAAACTCCTTACAATTTCACAAAAATCCCTCAAAATTCGGCCAATTCTCGAACCAAACGGAGAAAACAAAAATGAAAAAAAAGGAGAATAATATTTTTTAACACATAAATTCAGAGACTAATTTTTAGGTAAGTGATAACTTATTCAAAAATGAATTAGAAATATATATTTTTCTTTTTTTCCAACATGTTTATAATTATTTTTTATTATTCATTAATAACCATAGAGTTTAGGTTTGAGTTTTGACCATATTTGACTTAATTGACTTCAATGATGTATAATCAAATTTATCAATCTTAAATCCTTATCCAATACAAACAAGAGTAAAGATAGGAAAAGGACTCATTGAAATCGAGATGTGTTCAAAAGAATTAGAATAAATTGTGCATCTTACAAAGCAACAAGAGAGACATTAGTCGGTCAATAGAGAAGGGTGACGATCGATCTATATGAATTACTAACAAATCTAGAGTCTCAATCAATGTGAAAATGATAGTTAACGATGTCAAAGCACAATAGAGTCATCGAAGAAAATCAACATAGAAGTCTTTCACTCTATGAGAATAAATTTCAAGTGAGAAGTGAGGAAGAGTGAAAGGTAATAGATCAATCAAGGAGGCCTAAGAACACACAAAAAATGCTAAAAGATTAGTGGTGGTTTAATACCATGTTAATTATAGAAAAAAATACTAACAATATTATTAATCAAATAGATTTTATTTTTCTATTGAAATCAAACATAGAATCGAAGTTTGTTACGGAGGTGGCCCCTTGAAGAACATGGTAGCTAGTGCTTATCTAATCTACACAAATCTAACCTCGTGGAAATTCATTACTCTTTGTCTCCTTTCTCCCACACCTCCAAAAGTATAATTCTTTTAATTAGTAGGGGTGGACTAGAAATTACTCAAGGTCAACATGGCATGTGTAAATTATAATTTAGAGGAACAATTTTGTTGAGAGATCAATAGTTGAAATATCCAAAACTTTGTTCAGATTTACTTTTTATCAATTAGATGTTTATATTATAAAATAAAATAATTTTAGCTAATATTTTGTTTATCGAATTCAATGTTAAAAATGTTATTTTGGAAGTAATTTTTATAAATCGGATTACGTGTTGGTTTTGAATTACGATGAGCTAGAATTTGGAGGATTGTGGTAGATTTGAATAATTGAAAGAGACGTGTTTGAAGGAGTGGGCGGTGAGTCGATGCCTTGATGGACGCGTCTCAACTAATATACACACTTTAAAAAAGGAGCCATAGAGAATAGATAAGACACGGCCCTACCTAATTTCTCTTTAATAAAAAATAAAAATTATAACGAAAATAATGTAGTGACTCGGTTTTTTTTTAAAAAATTATGATGCATTTGGTTAGGGGAATATTGTCATAAACTATATATTCAGTTAAAGAATGAATTTGAAATATAATTCTCGTTAATTTTTGTAGTCATTTTTTATATGTTATTTCCTTAATTTATTGTAAATATGTATATTTCTACTTTAAATTTTATGACGGCATAAATTGATCAACTTGACTTAGATTGAATGAATGGAGCTGAATAATTGAGATGCATTAGGTGGACTAGGTTGGTCGAAAAAACAAAAATGAGTTAAATGATCAAATGAATACAATGAATTAAGACAAATGCACTAATTGAGATAAAATGAATTAATAATTTTTATTGACTTGGTGGTCAATGAGTCGAATAAAATGGATCAACCCATTAGACATGTTAGACAAATTACATTGAGCTAAATGAGTGCAATAGGTCGGTGTGGAATGAGGTGTTTTAGACTTTTTGGAGCTATTCATTTTTCCTCCTTACTTGTAACATTATTACAAATTAAACATGACAAACTCATTCTATTCTATGAAGCAAACCCCTTAACAATACAATTTTTATTTATTTTTTAGAAATAACTGTTTTAATGTATATCTAATTTAGTTTATAAATTAAACTATTAATCATATATTATAATAATAATGCCCTTTGAGACCTTACCTATGTCACTTAAGCCCATATCCGGCCCAGGAACATGTAGAGGAGAGCCCCATATCCGGTCCGGTATTGCCGTGCCCAGCCTGGCCCAGGAACATGTAGAGGAGAGCCCCATATCCGGCCCGGTGGCCCGGCCCAGGAACATGTAGAGTAGCAATTGGGCGATTTCGAAAATTTCTAAAAGGGCAGGGGCAATACCGTCAACCTAATTTGCCGAATCCAATTCCTGGACCGACCTTGTCGTCCATGGCGATGCGAAGCGATGATGGTCTCCTCCCTCGGCACCCGCCCCGCCGCCCTCGTTACTCGGCCCTGGCTCAATAAATCCCTCCTCCCGTTCAATCCTCCCACGTTCTTCAGGTTCACGTTATCCTCCGCCAAACCATCGCCCCTCGTCGCCGCCTCCATGGAAAATTCTCCCCCGGGCTACCGCAGGAACGTTGGGATCTGCCTCATCAACCCCGAGAACAAGGCTCGTCGCATCGCATTTTGTCCGATCGGCTCTTCGTTTCTCGAGAATCCTTCTTATGGATGATTTCGTGTTTTCAGATCTTTTCGGCTTCGAGACTCGATATTCCCGGCGCTTGGCAGATGCCTCAGGTGATTGTAACCGCCTTGCTGTACTTGTTCTTCCTTGATGAAAAAGTGTACGTTTTTATGTGCTAATGATCTAAACTTGATCTCTAGATTGTTCAGATTACGTGCTTATGCAGTGCCCATTCCATTCTGTCTGTTTTCCTCATATTTTGTCGAGGATTTGTGTTTTAGAAATCATAGGTTAGGATTGTGCATGATTATTGGAAGTGGAGGTGGATCGTTAATAGATATTAGGATGTGCAGTGTATCACTCCATATTGTTCCATTTGCTTCAATTAAATTCCTTTATATTTGGAATATGACTACAAAGAATTTGCTGATAATGAGATAAAAATGGGAATTTCATTTATTCGTGATGTTTATGACGAGAGGCGCTTCTGATAAAAACAGCTTGTTACTACATTCCTCAAAAACTTGAGATGCGTTACTGCAATGCTTTTAAACTCATAGCTTAGACTTAAACAACATTACCATAATAAAATCACAAGTCCAATTTAGTTAAATAAAATGGTCAATTAAAGAAAAATAATTATCTAAATTAGAACAAGTAATCAATTGTTTAACCTATTCTACTAATTACAATAATATTCAAATTTAGCATAATTCAATACTTTCAGAAGTATTATAAATATTATAAATTAACTATAATCAAATTAAACATAATGCAAATCTTTGTCTCATTTAAATAATTTCAAAAATATTATCATAAATTCATCGTGAGAGAATTATTCACTTTTACCATTAGATAATAATAAAATCTATTAAAATTTACTATTCTGGTAAAGCAACATAACAAGTCAATCAATTATCATTCATAAAACAGTTATTTTTCCTAAATAATTAATTCCAAATTTTTTCAAAAGTGATCTTAATTATTTGCATCAATTATTTGTCTTATATCACAAGTCATTTAATCATTTAGTCAAATAATTGAACTAAATAATTTCCTATTGGAAATAATTTCATAAAACTGCATGGCTGTGGGTCCCATTGCATGGATGTGGGATGCAGTGCAGTGTGTCATGTTGATTTCATGCTGCATTTTTTCATGCTGCATATCATTGCTCTTTCATAAATAACTGGACTAACTTAATACTCCTAAAATTTGGTTCTAACAAAGAATGGTTCCAAATGACACTTCTGATTAAGGGGAGTGTTTGTACCCTTTTTATTCTGGTTTGTGACATGTCTGTAGAATTTGTTTGAAATTGATGATTAAATAACTACCTCTTCTATCGTCAAACCATGGAGAGACCTGGATATGGGAACTTCAATTTGTGACGTTCCGTTTACAACTGGAGTTATTCTCTCTTTAATGAATTTCTTATTCAGGGTGGTATTGATGGTGAAGAAGATGCTAGGATTGCTGCCTTTAGAGAGTTGAAAGAAGAAACAGGAGTTACATCAGCAGAGATCCTTGCCGAGGTGACCAATTTATACTACAATGAGCATTCCTTCTCATTTTATTTTGGTATGGAATAAGATGCTGATTCTTCAAATGGGTTGGGGATATATCATGTAACTTTGTTCTTTGAACAATCATCACTCGTATTGGTTTGTAGGATACACCACTGATTAGACTCTGTTCTAACAAAAAGAATTATCAGTAGGAAGAATGGAATATATATTAGTCTGTTGATTAAACCAAAGCTTCAACTACTAGTTTTATGCTATTGAATCTAGACATAATCAAATAATGAGGTTAATAATTTAATTCTTCAGCTGCCTTACTTTTTGCCATACTCCAGTTTTGTTCTCTTCTTTATGTGGCAGCAATAATCCTAACTGCATTCTGCATTCAGCTACCATCTGTGACATTAATCCTGTTTTTCTTGTTGTCAATCAATTTAAGCTATAATTCACTATATTTTCTCTTGCATATGATCTTAGCTAAGAAGATGTGGTTTAATTAGTATTAGATGAGATCTAGCAATTGGTTAATCTAACCATATTTTTTTCACATGGATTTTAAAACTGCATTAAAGTATAAGAAGCTACTGAGTATATGCTTTCCAAACTCTGCTACTGCAGGTTCCTTACTGGTTAACCTATGATTTCCCTCCAGAAGTAAGGGAAAAGCTTAATAAACTATGGGGAACAGATTGGAAAGGTCAAGCACAAAAGTGGTAAGCATTCCAATGTTCCTGATGAATTTCTACCTCTTAAATGCAATGGAGAGGCTTGTTACCATAACCATTTGAGCTACACAAGCTTGGTAAGGTTGTTGAAAGGTGCATGCTTAACATAGCATTTTGAAAAATGATGTGCATGAGAAATGGTTTGTACAAAACACACATCTTATCTAGTAGTCTTCACTGGGGGCTAATTTGTTTTCTCGCTTTGGTCCCTATTAAATCCAATTTCTGTTTCCCTTTATAAATATTTAGTATCTTTTCTATTTTTGTGCATTAAATTTTTTGGTAGATATTCTACCTTTGGAAAGTAGTAGTTAACTGCACAGGGATCAGCCTTCAGTGAGTGTAGCATAGGATTGTAGTTAACTGCACAATTGAGACAACTTTGATGTTCTTAGTCTTAGTTAATGACCAATAAGGTTCATCTAGAATATATTGATTGTTATTTCTCATTTAAGTGCTCTTGAATTAGAGAAAGCTTTACTTCCAGAATGTTGATATTTATTCCTTCTAACTTCGAACATGCTGGTGTTGGAATCTCATTCTCGATAACTAAGCCTACTATGAAGTACAGGTTTTTATTTAGATTCACTGGGAGCGAAGATGAAATTAATCTTGCTGGGGACGGAAGTGAGAAGCCAGAATTCGGAGAGTGGATGTGGATGACACCACAGCAAGTGATCGAACATGTGGGTAAACCTACTCTTGTACTGCTATATTGGAAGGTCACTACAAGTAAACTTGAATCTCACACAACATTACGTTCCTCCTGAACAGGCAGTCGATTTCAAGAAATCTGTCTACGAGGAGGTTCTTAAGTTCTTTAAGTCTCATTTACAGCCAGAATCAGCTTCTGAAGCATAGATAGTTTGCAAGGACTGAACCACCATTTCGAGAGACCATAGCAATAACTGGTCAAATGAACCACTATTCAAGGACTAGTATATGATCCCATGTACGCCATACATAACATGTGCTTTGTTAGTGATCAAACCTTGTTGATATGTAATCATGTTTAACTGCAATGATGATCCCGAAGACGAATACCGACCTTGTTGAATTCGAAACCATTCGTTGCTTTAATGTGATAACATCAATATTGTTGTCTACTGATGATCTGTCATGGTTAACATGTCATCTTAATCTTTGTTTATACATTGATAATGCCATGTTATATAGTGACTATGCAATGCGTTTGAGATGTCATTCATCAAGTTTGTTACTTCATTGATGGCTAAGAAAATACCTATAGACCAGGTAATGATAAGTGAATCAACTGACAACTTAAACCGTTTGGATCGAGAATCAGAATCCAGCCGGGTGTCGGGTCGGTTAGAAGTTAAGGGGATCTTTCAGCTCCATCATAATTGGAGATCTATCAATTTTATTTGTCTAAGGCATCGAGCTTTTTTAGAAGAACAGTTCCAAAAGGACCAACAGGTGGAAGTAGACAAATCTTTTTGAATGGGATGGTATTTCTTTTCTTTTCTTTTATTTTTAAAAACTAGTTTAGACTTTTCAAAAAAAAAAAAACAAAACAGTGAAACAAATAAGTATAATCGCAGATTGTCTTTACTTTGATAGTGTATGGCTGAGAATTGGATAGACTTAGTATGAGCTAGACGATCATGAAATTGTCGTAGAACTAGGGATTGACTTTAGATTCTTCTACATATATCTATATCACAACTAAATAGGGAGATATTATTTTCCTATGTAGACTATGGATGAACCTTCTATTTCCAATTGACTTACAAAACTCAACCCATTTCCATGATGGATGACTGACACCTTCTTGGAAGAAACTTATAAATGATTGTTATAACACTCACATATATGCCAGCGTTCAATTCTTTGAACGTAGTTAATAAGTAATTTTTTTTAAAAAAAATACTTTAATATAAAATAAGAATAAAAATAAGTGGACAACGTAAAGATTCATAAATAATGAATGTTAATATTAAAATTAATATGAGTATGTGTTAATAAAAAAGATATATTAATATATAATGAGTACGTGACACCGTGAATCTTTAAAAAGAAGGTCATATATGTTATAACTCAAACTACTATGTATACCCTAATATATAGTTGAATCTTTGGTTTGCTATATGGTTACAAATTCTTGGATAAATTAATTTAGCACATACATGAATGTGACTTTCAATGATGCATTTAGATTTTATTTTGACTTTTGGTTTTTTCTTTTATTGTTGCATAAGTTTTTTTTACATCATGTATCTAGCTGTAACATTATCCAACTATATGTATAAATAATTTGGGTGAAATTTCCTTCATTGACAATGTAATTAAGGACATCTTCAACACATGTATCACATCAATCTCATTAACAATATATAATAAAGAATATCTTCATTATATATAACACACTTGTTCACGCCACTTTGATTATATGCTCACTTTCAAGTTCATGAACCTTCGTTTCTTAAATCAATGAATCTGTAGACTATACTTTAATTAATGTTGATCAATCTACTAAATTACTGTATTTATATTTAAGGTATTTCATGAAATACAAAACTAGTGCAATTTGGTGTAATACCTATCCTTAGTCAAGTCATAAAACTAATATAATTACATTTACTAAACTGGATTAGTGCATTTTAGGATATAAAATTGGTGCTTTATGTATTTTTTCAAAGTAAAATTTCTAAACTGTATACAAGTTGATAACATTGATTGACCACACTGTATTTACTGTTGCTAAATTAATGTACCTTAATACTAGTCATAATAATGAAGAATTCAACGATAAGAATGCTTCTCGATCGAGAAAGAAATTCACGCGAGGACGTCGCTGTTGTTGTCCTAAATTTCATGATCTATTCGTCTGTTTGACTGAGTCCTAGATTTTATTGACTGACTGTTGACTTTGTCTAGATTCTGCGGCTGAACCAGCTTGCATCAAAATAAATAGTCTACCAGTACTCCTTCCTTTCTCTTACTGATATACCCTCAAATTAATAATAATTCCAGACACGCCCGTGTAAATATATTATTAAAAAAAAACGAATGCAACAAATTGTGGGTAGCTTAGTTAGGTTTGACTCGGCAACAAATAATTAATATATATATTAATATTGATTGAAATTAGAGTGAGATCTTACTTCATGCAACAGCACTCCTTCATGGACGAGTTCAACGCTAAGGCTACGGCTTAAACTTTTCCTTCTCTGCCATCCTTTTCCTTCATTACTTTTCATTTGGCTTCCACAATTTATACATATCCTTAAAATTACTAAAACCCTTCGAGCTGTAGGCGTTTGGAGGACATTATTTTGATAATTCTAAAGTTGAGGGAATTACATGAAAATATTCCCATGTTGTGATTGTGCAATCCATTGCTTAATCTTTGACTATTTGTGCACGCCCATATATATGATCATAATCTCCTCTAGATTTTCTCCAAGTTTGGGTTTGATTAGATCACTCTCTTAATCTTTGTCTCTTCTTCTCTCTCTTTTCTTTTCCCCAAGGTAGAAATAATTATATTCTCTCCGCCATGGATAATTCCGGGGCCGGCGCTGGGGCCGGGCAACAATTCGCACGGCCGCGAGAGCTCCACGGCCCTCGGCCGGCGCCTCTCACTGTGAGGAAGGAGTCTCGCAAGATCAGGAAGCCCCCGGTGGCTCCGCCGCCGCTGCCGCAGCAGCAGCAGTACCGGCAGCCCGTCATCATCTACGCCGTCTCGCCCAAGGTCATCCACACCACCCCCGCCGACTTCATGGCCGTCGTGCAGAGCCTCACCGGCGTCCATTCAGCAGCCGCGGCCTCGTCGTCGTCTTCTCTCTCCGGCAGTGCCACCGCCGGTAACCCCCACGGCATCAGGGGATCGGCTCAGTTCTCTCCGGCCGCCCGCTTGGCCGCTTTCGAGAAGACCGCCGCCACCTCCTCCCCCTCCGGTTCTGCTTCTGCACGAATATTAAATCGCGGAGTAGTCGACGACGTGGTGGTGGAAATCATTCGTTCGCCGGAAGAACGGAGACTAGGAGGAGGAGGGATCCTGTCGCCGGGGCCTGCGTCGCTGCCGTGGATATCCCCGGGGATGTTTACTCCGACGGCGCTGTTTACGCCGCCGCCGTCGATTCAACTGGTGGCGAGTCCTGACGCCAACAATCTAATCTTTTCCAGCTCCGGGATGGTTCCTTCTCCGGCGGCTTATTGGGATCTCTTCAACCATTACCAACATTAATTAACTTCGATCTCTTGCTGCATGCACGGTATGGAGTTCAATTGACTGCTTGTGATCTTTCTGAAGACGTTCTCAATCATTTCTATTGTGGCATATATACAATCGACAAAGATCAAATTATATATATATTATATATATATATATATATTCATACTGATTTAATTAATCATGTATTTCAGTTGTTGATCTCAGTGTTATCGAAATTGGATGAGAAGAAGGATTGACTCACCTTTGTTTGCAAGATGCTCCTCTTTGTTACATTAACCCCTTAACTTTCAGAAATTCTAACGAATTTACCCAGGATTAATTAGAGATTTATGAAATATATATACAGGGAGCTCATTGTAATTATTCATAATGTATGCATGACTATTCTGATAATATTTAGATTATTCTTAAAGGAATTCAAAAGGATTAAGTATGAGACATTAATTAATTAACTTTCTTTCGTCATCTTACTTAATTATCGTTTATTGCTTTAAATTAATAATGACTTATATTTATCTATTATCAATGTAAGATTAAATTGGGAAGTCAGTGGCCACTAAAAGGTCATTTATGTTATTGATGCTATAGCATTCTTCAGGTGGTGAGCTCGTTGACTCATTTAGCTCAACAATATGAGATGATTACTAGGGTAATTATATATAATGCGGCTCATATATAGTTCATTTAGGTTAGTTATCTCTGACATGTAGTTGTATTAGGACAAATCAAAATAGAGTTGGATATTATTTTTAAAACGATATTATCTTACTTAAGTGCTTAAGATTGTTGGCATTTATTCCCAAGATATAACACCCAGTGAAATCTCAATGTCTTAAAACTCTTTAAAAGACGAGCTAGAAGAGAAGAACTCAAGAGAAAGATGCAACATTTGAGAATGTTGTGAGTGTCGTTTGAGTAAAAAATATAATTATATATGATCTCTTATAAAGGATGGACAGGCAAACTCTATTTTAAATTTAACAGTGGAGATGAAAAGGGAAATTCACTCCTCAAATTTGAATCCAAGAGGTAAAAAAAAAAACATCTTTTAATTAGTCATTAGTCAGTCACACACAAATTCAATATGTACACATACTCTAGTTAACATTAAGTATATATATGACATTTAATTGGGCATTCATTTCTTATTTACTTAAAAAAATATATAATAATTTACTTGTGGAATAAAATTTTAAAAATGGCCATGTAAAAAACTTAACTTGCTAGTTCACAGGGGAATGCTTAGCTTGGAGAAGAACTAGCTAGCTGCATTAGAAGAGGTTACGGGGGAATGCAAGTTTTAATTTGTACTTAACTTGCTGTTAAATTAATCCTAAAGCAACACATTGACAGGATAATATCTCACTTAATTTTCTAATCATGATTCAACTTTATATATATATATATATAATATAATATAAAAATTGATGATAATTACATGTTGTTGAGTTTGTCAAAGCACGTGAAAGATCGCAGGCATCATTCATTAGGTATATATTTATGAGGTGGGCTCCTCGACGATTAAATGCCTCATTTAATTAGAAACACATATTCGAACGTGTACACTCAATTTTTTTTATTTTCCTGAAAGGCACTCCTCTTTTTTTTCACTTAAAAATAGAATTTTCAATTGAAAAAAATATATATGTTTATTTGTGAAAATTTAAAATAATTTTAGTATAATTTTATTTGCTAAAAATACAATGAATTTCAAGGCAAGTAATATCACTTTATTTTAATTTTATTATAATAATCTCGCTTGAAATGACTGGTCAATTGATTGATCTGACTAATTGATGAATTTTCAACTTGTCTTATCCAATTAGTTCCAATTGATTTGTTTGGTAAATCCATTTTGATTCACTCAAATTAACTTTAAAATCAAATATAAAAATTTTAAAAAATATTTTTTAAAAAATAAAAAAAAAAATAAAATTCATAAAATATGAAAAATCTAAAAATAAGATAAAATTTATTAATTTGATATATACATCATTATAATATATACATGTTAAAAATATTACATCTTCAACATAAATAATTTAACATAATATGAATATTATATCTCGAGATTAAAATTTAAAGAAAAAATATTTATGTTTATAATCTAAATGTGGATGTCTTAGGTACATTCATTCATTTAAAAACCAAGATCCACAAAATTCGATTTACCTTTATTTAAGATATATATAAGAATGAGTGGAGGTGAGAGGTTGGATCATTATCAAATTTGCAATAAATTTTATAAAAAAAATTTTCTCACTTTCTTAATGAAAATACAAATAATGTTTGCAATTCTATATATTCTGGTGGCTTTCAATGAATAGTAAACTTCTTAGTTGTATCAGAAAATTTTCAAGTAATTATTGATGAGCCAAATTTAGCAAAAGTAATTGGATTAGAGGCATCCTTTTCATATAATTCAATAAAAATAAATTAAAGTACTCTTTTAATTTTTATCCAATAAATCTTCTTTTCCTGACCAACCACATATAAATTATTTAATTGCTTAGGGTAATTGGGCCTTTCTTAAATTCACCTTTTACCTAAACTTTGATTTTTACGTGTTGAGTTTGTCAAACCACGTGAAAGCATTCAATTGTCGTTCATGACACCTTGATAATTAAATGCAACATTTAATTAATCTTTTTTTAATTATTTCTTGAGATTGTTAAGAAATCACTTGAATAAAGTATTTTTTTGTCTAAATGAATAATTCCTCAATCAATTTTGTGAGAATTTTATATATGGACTAATTAAGGTTCAATCTTTATTTGATTTGATTTGTATTGTGTGTCCAATCTGCCATGTGTTTGATATATCTAGTTTGATCGATCCCGTTAATAGCTTAAGTTTGATCTATTTACCTTAATCAATTCGGTTCGCTTGATCGGTGCTACTTGCTAAAGCACCCGGTTAGCTCGATCGACCAATTCAATTGGTCACCTTTTCTCAATCAACTTGCCTTGACTTAACCGATCGCTTGGCATGATAATCCACTTGGTGCAATTGACACGCAGAATCCAATCAGTCGACTAAAGTCTATGGGAAATTAATGGTTTATTAACAAGTATTATGTTTAGTAGAAAGAGAATGGATCTTTTCACGGTTTAGAATATATCCCATTAGATAGAAGATATATAAGAACTGATAGAAAGTGATCCATCCACTCGACTAATTTAGATTCTTAACATACAGATCCTTCCATCTAAATTGTCCATCAAGCATTGAAATTGAACTATAGAGTGAATATTAACAATCAAATAAAACACCATATATATTTCACTTGTTTAACTTCTCATATCTGAAAACCTCATTTCTAAAAAAAACAATTTATCAAAAGCAAGCGTTTTCAAAAACTTTTTTTCCCTATTTTTAAAAACTTGTAAAATAAAAAAAAAAAGCTGAATGAAAATGATCATTTAATTTAGCCTCCGAGTTACTGGAAGAGGCCACAAGACATAATTGAGTATTGAATGATAGATAAAAGCAACTTGGGAAAAGTCCCATGCACCTTCCCCATTTCACAGTGGACAACACAGAAAAATAAATTATCAAACCTGCTTTTTCTTTCTTTCGTCTAAAGTTGTGGGCATGCATCTGCGTGAATAATTGTTAGAAACACAGATTCAGAGCAGATAAATATTTGTTAGAAATCTTATGGAGTATCATCCCATATATAATATTCTTTATCTCATGCATTACTGCTCACTTAATTAATTAATCCTTGCTTTAATTTGTTTAACCTAAAATTGCATCAAAGGCAATGCTGATCTATTCAGCATGCATGTGGTACAGAATACAGACCTAAATCAGAACACTGATCATGATCTGAAAGAAAATGAAGGATATAAAGAAGGCAAAATTGCTATGGCATGGAGATAATTGAAGGATATGCATAGAAAGTATATACTATGCGATCGAGCACTATAAAGGCTCCCTCATGGCGTGTGCCTACCACACTACGTACTCTTCTCTCTGAATCCAAGCTTCACTCTTGCACTTGTTGCCATGGCAGTCGGTGAAAACATGGTCTCCCTCGACGCCGTCGAGAGACAGTGTACGCCTGCTGGCGTCGACGACGACTATGATTACTCCCAGAGAGCGCAGTGGCTGCGCGCCGCTGTTCTTGGGGCCAACGATGGCCTCCTCTCCACCGCCTCCCTAATGATGGGCGTCGGGGCCGTGAAGGACGACGCGAAGGCCATGCTCGTCTCAGGCGTGGCCGGGCTCGTCGGCGGCGCCTGCAGCATGGCCATCGGGGAGTTCGTCTCCGTGTACTCGCAGCTGGACATGGAGATCGCGCAGCTAAAGAGGCAGCAGAAGAGCCTCGACGGCGAGGGGCTGCCGAGGCCACTGCAGGCCGCGGCGGCGTCCGCCCTCGCGTTCTCGGCGGGCGCGGCTGTGCCGCTGGTGGCAGCTGGGTTTATAAGCAGCTACGGGGTGAGGTTGGGGGTGACGGCGGCCGCGACGAGTACTGCACTCATGGTGTTTGGCTGCGTCGGGGCAGCGCTTGGCCGGGCTCCGGTCGGGAAGTCGTGCCTCAGGGTGGCGCTCGGAGGATGGCTCGCCATGGCCATCACCTTTGGGCTCATGAGGCTGTTTGGGTCCCGAGCCCTGTGATACTGATCTGAGATCATCAAATAAGCACAAACCAACGAGTAAAATAAAAATTAATATAATGACCTCTGATAATATTCGAAAAATGTAATCGGATTAACAAAAATATAGTAGAATTGTGTTGGAGATAGAAGAAAAGAAGAAGGAAATTTGAAGAGGAATCGAGTATGTTTCTTTAACCTTTTGATCTTTCCTCATACCTTTCATAGGTATGCAGTACATGAATTTATAGAGAAATGCTTCCAAACTACATTGATTGCATAGGAAATATAAATTATAACTAGCCTTTAATCTAGCCTAGAAAAGGTAAACTTTGACTGTCTAGAAAAGGTAAAATTACTAGTTACGAAACCCACCTTTGACCTCTAGGAAAACTAAACAGAATTAATACTCCATGCTAATTACAAATTACCATTTAACAGCCCCTCTTAATTTGTAATCTTCATGATGTCCTTGAATCGTTGAAGCTTTTCAATAGATACTGTTTTAGTAAGAACATCCGCTGGCTGATCTGTGGTTTTGATAAAGTCCAGAAAAATTTCCTTCTTTCGAACCATATCACGAATATAATTATGTCGCAACTCTATATGTTTTGATCTTCCATGAAATACAGGATTCTTGGTCATTGAGATTGCAGATTGGTTATCACAGTAAATAAGAGTAGGCTTTGCATCTTTTTGTTGTAAATCAATCAAAATCCTTCTTAACCAAACTGCTTCTCGCACAGCTTCATTTGCGGCAATATATTCAGCTTCTGCAGATGATAATGCAACTGAATTCTGTTTTTTTGAACTCCAAGAAATAATCTTAGATCCCAAACAAAACACATATGCAGAAGTGCTCTTTCTATCATCAAGACTTCCAGCCCAGTCACTATCACAAAAGCCAACTAGCTTGTTGTCTTCTTCTTTCACATATTTGATTCCCAAAGTTTTAGTCCCTTGAAGGTAACGAAGTATCCTTTTTGCTGCCATAAAATGAAGCTTGCTTGGAGCATTCATGAATCTGGATATTAAGGCAACAGGATATACAATATCAGGTCTTGTATTGGTTAAATAAATCAAGGAACCAACAAGACTTCTGTAAATGTTTGGATCACATTTTTCTGCTCCATCATCCTGCTGTAACTTTTCATTGAAACCCATAGGAGTTGTTGTTGGTTTGCAATTTTCCATTTGAAATTTTTTGAGCAAATCGACTACATATTTGTCTTGAGAAATAAAAATCTCTCCTTTTGATTGCTTCACCTGAATTCCCAGAAAATACTTCATCAATCCAAGATCTGTCATCTCATATTCTTTCATCATTGCTTCTTTGAACAATTGTACCATTCTGAGATTAGTTCCTGCATAAATCAGATCATCAACGTAGAGACAAACTATCAAAAAATCACCTTCATTTTTCTTCACATAAAGAGATGGTTCGGATGGACTTTTTATAAATCCGTTTTGTAGAAAATAAGCATCAATTTTGCTATTCCATGCTCTTGGAGCCTGTTTAAGCCCATAAAGTGCTTTATGCAACTTATAGACCTTTTCTTCTTTCCCTTTTACTTCATATCCTTGAGGTTGTTTGACATAAATCTCTTCTTCTAACTCTCCATTCAGAAAAGCCGACTTAACATCAAGCTGAAAAACCTGTAATTCTAGTTGAGCTGCCAAGGCAAGAACAGTTCTAATAGTCTCCATACGTACTACAGGCGCAAAAGTTTCATTAAAATCCACACCAGGCTGTTGAGCATACCCTTTTACCACCAGCCTTGCCTTATGTTTTTGTACACTGCCATCTTCATTATACTTGGTCTTATAGACCCATTTTAACCCGATTGCTTCTTTTCCTTTTGGAAGGTCAATTAACTGCCAAGTGTGATTTTTCTCAATGCTCCTTACTTCTTCATTCATGGCATTTCTCCATACTTCCTCTTTTACAGCATTCTCAAAGCATTGTGGTTCACAAATAAAACATGCAACATTAGAGGAAGATCTATAAATATCTGTCAAGGAACGATACCTTCTTGGAGGAGTTTCTGAATCTGAATCATCTTCATAATCGCTTCTCAAAGAACCAACATCAGTAGTTGTTTGCTTTGGTGCAAAAGATATATCTTCCATAGGTATTCTATCAACTTCTTCAGCTTCCCATTTCCATACTGCTGTTTCATCAAAAATTACATCTCTTGAAAGCACTAACTTATTAGTTATTGGATTGAAAAGCCGATAACCTTTGGATTCATTAGCATAACCAATGAAAATAAGTTTTTCTCCTTTTTCATCAAATTTTTCTCTATCTTGAACAAGAGCATAAGCAACACATCCAAAAACTTTAAATTGACTTACAATTGGTTTTCTGCCATGCCATGCTTCAAAAGGAGTTTTATTTTGAACTGCTTTTGTAGGGGAACAATTGAGAATATGCACAGCCGTATTTGTAGCTTCAGCCCAAAATTTATTAGGAAGTCCTTTGCCTTTCAACATACTTCTGGCCATTTCTACAATGGTTCTGTTCTTCCTTTCGGCGACACCATTCTGTTGTGGTGTATATTTGATTGTAAGTTGTCTTTGAATGCCCTCGTCTTTGCAATAATTAAGAAAAGGCTTGTAAATGAACTCTCCTCCACGATCTGTCCTTAGGCACTTTAGAACACAACCACTTTGCTTTTCAACAAGAGCTTTAAAGTGTAAAAACTTTATGAAAGCCTCAGATTTTTTCTCAATAATATAGATCCAAATCATTCTAGTGAAATCATCAACAAAGAGAAGAAAATACCGTTTGTTGCCGAGAGAAGGAGTTCTAGTGGGACCACAAATATCTGCATGCACTAGCTCAAGAGGGGATTGAGCTCTCCAAGCTGTTTTTGGAAATGGAAGCCGATGCATTTTCCCATAGACGCAACCTTCACAGATTTCATGCTGCCTTTTAATTTCTGGAAGTCCAACAACCATATTCTTTTGTTTTAATAACTGCAGGCCCTTAAGATTCAAATGACCGTATCTCAAATGCCAAAGAAAAGATTCATCAACACTTTCACTTCTAAAGGCAGTATTTTGAAATGTCTTCATACTGAAGGGGAACAGATTATTAGAAGTTAACATTGCGACAGCAATTTGTTCACCAGATTTTTTGTCAAAGATTTCACATCTATCATTATCAAAGACTAACTTGAAACCTTTTCTCATTATCTGTCCAATACTCAAAAGATTCTGAGAAATATTAGGAGAATAATGCACATCATGGATGAATTTTTCGTTACCTCCACTTGTATAAACTGCAATAACTCCCTTTCCTTCAATCTTTACTCGCTTTCCGTCACCAAGTTCAACATGAGAAGAATAATCTTTATCTAGCTCTTTGAATGCCAACTGATTTCCAGTCAAATGATTGCTGCAACCGCTATCTAGATACCATATTTCACTAGATTCTTTATCATCCATAGCAGACAAAAATAGTTTATTATCATCATCCTTTGCTGAAAAATTAACTATCTTTTTCCCTTTCTGATTTTCTTCTTTTTCTTTATACCAACAATCTTTATCAGAATGATTAGGAATTTTGCATCTAGTGCATTTAAAATAGCAATTTTTCGATTCATGACCAACTTTTCTACAAATGAAACAGTAAGATTCTGAATTACCAGGTTTTTGTTGCCATGAAGAATCGCTTCTACCTCTTCCTCTGCCTCTGCTTTGAAAACTCCTTCCACGATTTCTGCCATTAATTTGTCCACGAAATGAGTTCCCTCTTCCTCTTTGTTCTGGTTTTGAATTCCTGGAGTTTTCTTCCTTTGCTTGAAAAGCATGCTCCATAGGTTGATTATTGTATCTGTTTACTCTTCTCTCATGTGCTTCTAAAGATCCCATCAGTTCATATTGTGTAAACATTGTGAGATCTTTTGTTTCCTCAATAACAGCAATTATATGCTCAAATTTCTGAGGAAGCCCTCTCAAGATTTTCTCAACAACCTTCTTTTCAGGAATAACGTCTCCACAACATTTGATTTGATTGACAATCTCAGCCACTCTAGAGAAGAAATCTTTAACAAGTTCTCCTTCTTTCATCGACAAATTATCAAATTCACTCCATAAGCTTTGTAACTTGATGGAGATAACTTTTTCTGACCCTTGAAACTCTATTTTTAGAGTTTCCCATGCTTCTTTGGCCTTTTTGATACCAAAGATTCTGGGATAAATATTTTTGCTTACCCCTTGTTGGATGATCCTTAATGCCATAGCATTTTTCTTCACGTTTTCTTTATATTCCTTCTCTATTCCTTCTATCTGATCTTGATCTCTCTCTTTTCCCTTATTCTGAGACGAGGAGCCTTGCTGACCTTGTCTCTCCTGGTAACCTTCTTCAACTATATCCCATAAGTCTTGTGAAAGGAAGATGGTCTCCATTTGAGAATTCCAGTAATCATAATGCTCTCCGTTGAAAACTGGAATCTGATTTGCTGTGTAGGAAAAAATAGAGTTTGGATTTGAAAGAGCCATCTTCTCTGAAAATCAAAATACGCTCTGATACCAAATTTGTTGGAGATAGAAGAAAAGAAGAAGGAAATTTGAAGAGGAATCGAGTATGTTTCTTTAACCTTTTGATCTTTCCTCATACCATTCATAGGTATGCAGTACATGAATTTATAGAGAAATGCTTCCAAACTACATTGATTGCATAGGAAATATAAATTATAACTAGCCTTTAATCTAGCCTAGAAAAGGTAAACTTTGACTGTCTCGAAAAGGTAAAATTCCTAGTTACGAAACCCAACTTTGACCTCTAGGAAAACTAAACAGAATTAATACTCCATTACAAATTACCATTTAACAACTTTTCAACAAGTCCATGAGTTTGATCTTTTTATCAGAGGTTTCATTGCCTTGTCTTCTTCGAGCGAGACCATTCCAAGATGTGATGGATCTTCCAACATCATCTTAGCAACCAAGTAACCTGCAATGGACCATGTCTGTAACTTCCTAGCCTGTTTTCCTACATATCTCCCTAGTTTGCCATCATAGTACTCCGGCCAGCCATCCTTCAAAAGCCGGCTTTCTGCTAGCTCTATTGCGCGTCGAGCAATCTGCGGTCGACCAGTTTTGATACAGGCTGCAGTGAGCAGCCAAAGGAGAACTGCAATCACAGAAACAGAGGAAGAATGGTTGCATGAGAGTTAGAGATACAAAAGAGAACTTGTATTTGAGTTTGAGCATAAATTCTTTTGATCTGTTGTTATTTATGCAAGTACTAATGATCTCAATTTAACTAACCTGGCCAAGATCCCCCATTGTGATAACTCCATCGGGTATTCTTTGGATCACAACCAGTGATGATTCGCCACTCGTGGTTCTCAATCGCAGGATAAGTTATTTTGAGAGGCATATCCCCTAGCAGTTCTTCCCAACGCTCTTCAAGCAGATCCATAATAGCCATAGATTGCTCTGGTGTAGAAAGAGAAGACAGAATGGCAACAAAATTGCCCAATGCAAACCATCTAAAATCCATCCTTGCAGGACTGACATTACCAATAAAATAACCACCACGAGTAGGCATAAAGTCGAACACCCAGTCTGGAATTGAATCAGGTATCACGTTAAATTTGTTAACTGCTGTATGAGAATACTCTTCAGTTTTGTAGCGGTATATATCATTTAGTTGCTGAAAATCAAACCAAAAATAACTTCTCATGTGGTAGCTTAATGCATGTAATCGTGTCACTATCCGTTCCACAAATTCTTTCCCTTCGGCATCATGTTTAAGCATTGATAAAGCACACCTCAAGGCCATAAAGAAAAGAGCTTGAATTTCGATAGGATAACCATATATACCCTGAAAGTGGCACATAAAACAAGTAAATTGTAAGATATAAAAACTAAACAAATCACTTAAGAATTTTTGTGGCAAAGCAATAATTCTTTCCAAACAGAAGTGTTTTAAGAAAAGTATAGTCATGTCTAACTGCTAAAACCAAACAGGGATGTTCTAGACTCATTGATGCAATACAAAGCAAGCTTGATTAGACCTGCACTTGGTCAGGCTCACCATAGTACATGACAATTAACAAAGAAAATTCCCTAGAATAACTACTAAGGTAACAAAGAAGTCTCTTGCAACAGTAACTATACATATAATTCCCACTATGCATGTTTAACAAGTAAAACATTGAAGGATGCCGAGTAAAGATAGATGAACACAATGTTTATAATCTTACCATTCTTCGATCAATCATTGAACATCCATCAGCACAAAGGAGGGTAGGAAATGTGTCAAAGCCCTCGGACAGACATAAAGCTAATATAAGCCTCATTCCCTTTTGGCAATCAGATGTTTCTGCAAGAGATAAATCGCCAGTGGACTTTGTATAGGCACGAAGGAGGATGATCCACCAGAATCCCGAGTCAACAGGTGCAACTCTTCCAATTGCACTTTCACCAAAGTCAGCAATCAAAGTATCCGTTTCCCGAGCAGGATCATGGAGCACTTTGAAGCTTGCTGGCATCACACCTTCACCCAGCTTGAAGCGATCAATCCTCTTTTCCCAACCTTGAAGACGGAGAGTTTTCAAAAGGAAGTTTTTGACTATCTCTGGTTCTCCATTCATTAGAAAAGCAAGCGCACTTGGTACAAAATCACGAACAAAAACCTACATGATGTAAACCAATGGTCGTACCAAAGGTTAGTTCAACATTTCACTAGAAGTGGAGATAATCTTAGTGGATTTTTTTGTCATCTTTTCCTTATGATTGCTAAATCATGAGACTAAAGATAGGCAAACTGCAAATCAAATCGTCATTATAGGCAACCGACAAAGCAAGTAAGGTCTAACATGGTTTTATCGATAGCATCATGAATATTTATCTAGAAAACAGATGTACTGAAAGGTCAAGTATATAAAGTCAGTTTGCACTTTGCAAAGCATGTAAAGACAACCAAATAACAATTAAAAAAAAACCTCTAATATGAGAAGTAGTAAGAGGGATCACAAACAGTAAAAAGCTATCATGCTGAAGACTCATGGTGGGTTTACCTGAAGAGCAGTAAAAAAAATAGTATTTTAAGTGAGCAGAAAACTATATTATCTTACTTCATTCTGCTAACTTCCACCCATCTTATTTACTTGGATAGAACAGGAAGGAAGAAGGTAATTTCCGTATATTGCGCTTATTAAAGATTTTTTCTCTCCCTTCATTACTGTCAAATTTGGTGACAATAAATCTGAATTCTCTCCCCCTTTATTCAAACTAAAGAAAAAAAACATCTTTCTGCTTTCTTTTCCCTATTATTTCCATATAACTGAACAAGCCATCAACTATTTGCTACGAAATAAGCTAAGAGGTCACGATATCATATTTTGGTTGGGTTCTAATGCAAAATATAAACACAAGCACAACAAGAAATAGAATCCACTAGAGATCCATGCGAATTCGAATAAAGCGTTTATATAGAATATTATCTCTTGATGCCCATAGAGCCGTCAATTTAGGTCAGACCCGACGGGTTGGTCCGCCCCATCAAATAATTAAGCAGGTTGGGTTGAAATTTTATCAACCCATTTTAAGGTGGATCTAGGCAAGCCAACCCACCTAGGCTCACGATTCACACAAGTTGGCCTGTGGTGGGCTTGAGTTGGCTTGCAGGTTGAGAAAAAAATATTTTCTTTCAAAAGTTAAAACTAAAGTGGAAAACTCAATGAGTTTATGGGCTTGGGTTGACCCGCGGATTGAGAAAAAAAATTTCTTCCAAACTTTAAAACTAAAGTGGAAAACTCATGGGCTTGATTCAACATTTCTATATATATTTTTTATTTTTTGGTGGGCTCGTGGGTTGGCCCGCTTAACCCACAACCTACCTTGAGTCAGGTTGGAGATTTTCCAACCTTCCAAGATGGTGAGTCGGCTCACACCACCCCGCCATATGATGGGTTTTTGACAGGTCGGCCTGCTCCGTCATGGGTTGACCCCTTTGACAACACTAGATGTGCAAAACTTTTGTGAATCTGGATAGTAAAGTCAATCTAAGCACAATCAGTGTGCAAGCGCCTCTATGATATCCACACGAGTACAGCCGTCGACCGTCTCACCAGCAAGATTAGAATATCATATAACCAACGCCATAATGCTAGCTTTTATTTAAAATTGAAATCGAACCCTAACTTTTAATGTTGACATGATCTATCATATAAGATCGTGTTTGAAAAACACTCAACTTCCAAATCTTATCTAATAAGATAGTTTCATGCATATCCAAAAATGCAAAAGAAAATACAAACATGGGTATTAAAACTGTGGCCTTTATTAAAACTCAAACCCATATTAAACTAACTCATTAATCCAATATAAGTCCCCGGGGCAATGGTGCCGCGGTAGGACATCCAGGTTGTCTCCCAGGCACCTGCGGTTCGATCCTCAGCTACGGCGTATTTGCCAAATGGGGAACAACCCTCCAAATGGGGGAGCACAACAAAAGGATGTTGGGCATCTGGGTTGGCCACTGCGTGCACTTTCCGATTTACCCTGGTGGCCGATGGGAAACTTCCGTGGAGCCGGTGGGTCATCCCCAGAGATAGTCAATGGGCTAACTGGGATTTATCATTAATCCAATATATTTAAGATCTATTTAGATTAACCCATTAATTCAACAAACTTAGACCCATATTATTTTAACCGTACTAAAATAAAATAAACTCCAAACTTGATGAGCTCTTTGTGTGTGACTTAATAGACTCTCGTGCAGTGACTCTAAAATCTCATTTTAAAAACACAAACAATAAGTGATATTTAGCAATGCTTCATGGTTACCCAAGTGATAACAATATCATAGATTCAACTTAATCTGTCTATAACTATTTTATTGTATAATTTAATCTCGCACAATCAACTCAAATAATTGATATCGCATAGAACAAAAACCTACCACTCTAAGACATTATTATTACTTATAAATTTGCATAGATATAAAGTAAATATAATAAATACAAATATTGTCCTTTATTAAAGTATAATACAAAAGTCCCAAATTAATCTTCTCATGATTGACTCTTAGGCTTATACTAACAATTTTTAGTTTATAGTTTCTTGTTATCATACACATGCCAAACTACTTAGGATCTATCTGATCAAAAAGATATATCTAATCAATAGGAACTCTGAAGCTAGAAAATAACCTGATCATAGTTTACGACCTCCTCTGAGCCATGATCATTTGCCGCAATTGTGCCCACAGGCTGCCCTCTGTAATACACCAATGACTTCCGCAGCGCCTCCCACGCCTCACCAATCATCGGATGCGGCTCAAAGGAGTGGCGAGCTGACGAAGCTGGAGTATCGAGCCCGGACCTAACTCCAGGGGAGTACAAACTGTCGTAGTTCTCAAGGTTTCTGACATTGATCGATAGCTCGCTCATTGACCTCTCGTCGAATGACCTTTTCCGCTCGATGTTCAGCTTGGGCTTGTCAAGAAGCCGCGACAGATCAAGGTCATCGACCTCCGGTATCGAAGCGTAGGATCCGACCTTGCGCAGCCCCGATGCCTTGAACCCGTCCATTCCTCAAACTACCTGCACCAAAAATTCATCTTTAATAACAAATCCAACGGGAAAGAACAATTTTTCTTGCTCTAGAGTACAAATGAACTGCATTTCTCATTCGAAAATAGATCAGAAGCCAGATGACAAGGATCTACTATTCTATGATAAGATCGAACCAAAAAAACAGGGAAAAAACATTTTGCCCACAAAGTAAGCAATCTTCGATTCAACAAAACAACCACGAAGAAACTAGACGTGCCTGGAGGAGAGAAAAAAAAATCAGAGAGAAAAACGGGGAAAAGTACCAAGAAATGCGGAGGGGACGAGACCTAGAGATCCTGGAGGAGCGAGAGGAGGAGCGGCTTCACTCCACGAATCAAGAGGAGACTACCAAGATCCAAGCGAAACGACGTGGGTAAGCCGCCACCAGCTCAAGGAGCGAAGCGCAGAAGGAAGAAGAGGGAAAAAACAGGTGGGAGGTAGCCGCTGGCATTTAACGGCAGTCAAAAGAGTCAGTCAATGCCCTAAGGGCTTCGCTGACGTGGAATTAACGACGTGAGATCTGACGTGGAATCTTAACTAACCAAGGCAGGTTCCCTTCTATTTAGTGGAGGTTCCTTATGACGATGGCTTAGACAAAATTTACAGCGACATATAAATAAACAATTCAATCACTCTCACAAATCCATTTAAAATATGTCCAATCTTATGTTAACATTTCGAATAAAATTATTCATATCTAAGTTCATGTTATTAATTTAGTAATTCAGAAGAATTTAACATTATCATTATTATTATTTTTCATAAAGAAATCTGTCATTGTTACGGGTGTGGTGAGCAATCCCTGAGAAATCGGGTCTAGACCAAGTGGGCAACTTGGCATCAGGCCCGACTCCCGTGTCAACCCTTAACTGTTGACTCGATGGACAGCCCGAGCTGATCGTCGATTTGAGATCCCGATCCCCGAGTCCCGATTCCATCTCATCATTGAACGCGGATCGGCTCTGGAGCGCAAAGCCATTGCCTTTCGGTACCCTAATCTCACTCTCGAGCCAAGTCCCTAATCGAATCCTCTCGCAAGACTGACTTCTTAGTCGACTCAGCGACATCTCCCTTATTTGGACCCGACTGGGGCTCGAATTAAACGATCTTGATTTACGGTACCCTGCTTCATTACGCTTTCCATTATTTTCTCTGACAGTCCTATATCCTTTAATTATGATCACCATTCTGACACCCACATGTGAAATGACACTACAATCATAAGTCAACGATAGGATTGTCATATTGATCATTCCATTCCTTCTGACTAGATCATGATCCATGACAAGAGGATGTGACCTCCTTCTCATGTATATAGAGGTCACTCCTCTCCATGATCAGGTAGGCAGGCTCACATGCGCCCTCGCAACTTCTCCTGTTCTTTTTGTTCTTCTTCTTCTTCCTTCTTCACCTACTGACTTAAGCGTTGAAGTAGTCGCGCTACCTACTGATTTAAGCACCCCTGACCTTCCTTCTCACGGTTGCTCTTCTCGCAGGATCAGCAAGCTTCATGACCTTTCTTCCTCCAACCTGGTTCTATCTTGATGCTGAGGAGTTGACGGTGTCCTAAACATGATCTCAACTAACAATCATATTTAACATGCTATTAAGCAACTCTTATTTAATTAGCTTTCTGGTGGTATAAATACACTATTTCCCCCAAATAATTTATAATTTTCATATATAAAATCTATAATTCAGAGAAGTTTCTGACTGCTTTAATCACTCCGTTTGTGCCAGAAGATGCCATATCACATGATAAATGCCATCGCCATCAATACGCCATGAATCCTTTAAAGTAGATGCCTTCTATTTCCACCCTCTAAGCCGCCTACACAATAGAGAATAGAGGTGAAACAAAGAACTTGTTCCTGTCTCCTCCATTGCCACTTCTTTAGTTGAACTTGGTAGCCATGGGCTCATGTGTTGGAAAGGTCTTTATCGGTCCTTCGAATCCTGCCGGCGACTCTATTGTGGTGGTGAAAGACAAGCTTGTCGTCTCCGAATCAGCTCCTCCACTACTCTCTTCCTCTTCTTCTAATTTACTCTCGGTTTCTTCTCCTCCTTTCGCCTTTTCAAGTTTGAGGACTACCAAGTCTTTATCATCCCATTCTTGCTTGCGGGTGAAGCCTAGCACAAAGCAAAGGCCATACACACTGGTAGGTGATCATAAAACTGCTAGTCCTTCGCGGGTGGCTCTTTCAGGCAGGAAATTGAGCTCTTCATCCACTTTTCACAAACAAAGACGCCCACAGAGAGAAGTGACGAAACATGAAGTTGAAAGGAAGGAGAACATTCAATCTCGGAGTCTCTACGGCACTACAAACTGGCAGAGATGGAAGAAGAAGGAGATGAGAATGCATCGGGTCCACCAAATCCAGAGTGAGAGCATAATTCTGCTTGTTGAAGAAGAGCTAAATAATCCTATTATATTTTTGGAGTGCTTTATTTTTCTTTGAAATTAAGGTATGCGATTAGTTTTGTGTACTAAAAGTTGATGCGAATCATAAAATCTACTTCAGTTAAGGCAGCATCCTGTATGCCTACATAAATTTCATAATGATCCATGCAAAACTCGCAAACAATTGCGATATGGCACTATGAGTTGAACTCCCAGAATCTTACAAACTTCAGCCATGTACAGTCATCACTTGACAGCCCGCATCGTAGCTGTTTTCTCACCTGAGATTCGGTTTTTAGTGGCACTTCGAAGAGCAAACATGGACCCACTAGCTTCATCGCTCTGCCAAGCTTCATTCTTCCTGTGTTGCTGCAAAATCTTCATTCTTTCCTTGGCTCTAGCAATATTGCATGGAACACAATACCACTCACCCCTGGGTATCATTGTTCGAGGAGGTTTCATGCAGTAGGTGTGATAGGCCTCATCACATAAAACAATCTTTTCGTCATCCTGATCACATAGGCAAGCCCTGCAAAGGCAAGACGGACAATACCAGCACGGCTTGTTCAGTTGTTGAGCACTAGCTATCTGACTAGATTTTAGACATCTGACATGGTAGAACTTGTAGGGGCATTCAATGTGACCGCATATTAAGAATTTCCCATCTTCCTCCTCACATTTGCCGCATACCTTGCAAAAGATGACTCTGCCGTCCTTGACAATTCTGGTGGCTCTTCAGACTCCACAGTAGTGACAGAGCTCTCCTCGCAATCAGTATTCTCATCGACATCCTCTAGTGTCTCAGCAACTATCACAAAACGCACAGTTTTTGTGCAAACTACCTTTCATACTGTCAGAAGATGTTGGATCATCGGAGTCCTTGCGATTTGAACTACACGCACTGTACCAGCTCCGAGTTGGAATCTCGTTAATAGAAGGTTCAATGCAGGAAAAATGGTACATTGCTTCACATCCATCAAAAATGAGGCTGCACTGACCATTTGCTTCGGTGCCACACTGCTTACAAGTGCAAACTGATCCGCTATATTTAGATTGTACAGTTGGATCTGCACTCAAATAATGCTTCCTTCCGCCACTGAGTTGACCAGTCACCTGCAATATAAATATTAAGATGGAAAGCTATAATACAAAATATCTATGTTGTAAGCCAACATCGTTATGCAGATTAGGATTGTCTGTTCAGTTTGATGATAAAATAAATATATTAAAACTACTGGCTGCTCGCCTAGGCTCACATGTGTATTTACCAGGTCTGCAATAACCTGATGCAGCTTCAAGAAGTTGTAAGCCGTGGAGATAAACACAAACACATGCATGTAAATCATTTCTTCAAATTTAGTCTGACTAGTAATGTTTCCTTTAGTATCACTTTTTGATTTCATTGTTCTCAAATCAGGAATCAACTTAAATAGTATGAATCTTTGATGTTGAATCTGGTCAAAGAAAATTCAGTGTTAGAAAATGGCATCGCCATTGATAAATAACCCAAATAAATAGACACAACTGTGATAGGGTTTCACAATTCAACATGAGAAAAGACTGAGGATGTTTACCTGCTTCTGGCAGAAATCCCTTGAGATGCTTGAAAGACTACTCAATATAATAACCATCTTATGAGCCAATATTTGAAACTTGTCCCATATCTGACAAATGTAAAGATCAGTTCGCCCACTCACATTATCAAATTTTCAATCATACACAGCCTGGAGCAATCAAAGATCTAAACCAAGATAGTAAAACTTGAATGCGCGCGTAGCAAAACTTTTCTCATGCAATTCCAAGCAAAAGGAACAAACTGATGACACAATGCAGCACAAAAAAAGGCAATAATCAACCTCAAATGTGAGAGTAAGATTCGAAGATGATCAAATCTTATAACAGTTAGATCCTGAATTTTCCTACTAAGATGATTTCCTCATAATAAAACAATAAAAACATATTTTGTGAAGCATCAGAAACCAGAATCCAGTCACTGACAGCAACAGGACTTCTGATATCTCATATGAATATTAACATGTCCATAAGACAACCAACTAATTTCAAGTTATCGCCTGTGCACTATTTTAGAAACTGGCACCAACAACCTCCTAGGCAGGATCACATCACATGCAATATGTGTTTCCCTCTCAATCAAGTATTTTAAAAGGTGATCCAGGAGGACCACTTAGGTGGGTTAGGCAAGTACAAAAAAAAACTCGTTCAGTTTACTAAAAAATTTGTTTTATGTAGATAACAAAAAGCTTAACTTGGTTACTTTCTCATCCCATTCACACAACCACCGCCCTCAGCAAAAATACCAACTTCAATGGTCTTCTTCCTTTTTTTTTATTTCTCACGTACAAAGTTAACTTCTACTTTGGTTTATTTTTCCTATTTAATGGCCTTTAACTTCTTGCAGCATTCAATTCATTTATTATGCTTATTTTGGATTAGATCAAATAAGTCTTTTGAGTATGTTTATTTGTTTAATGATTAGAGTTTACTATTTATTAAACCAGAATATACACTGATGTGCCAACTATTTCCCACCCAAAACTGTCTTTTAAAAGCTTAATCATGCGAGAGTTTCAAGTGCAAAAGTAAACCCTTATTGGATAGCATCTAACAACCAGATTGCATAAAAAAACAGTAGCATGATATTTGCACCAACGTGAGACACTTGTAACTTACAATGCCACTGTAATGGATATTCAATGGCATGATGCATTGTGGTACTTGATGGAAATACAGAAAAAGATCACACCCATCACATGTCAGAAGAAGCTCAAAAGAAAAAAGAAACATAAGTATAAAAAAACAAAAATGATGCAAAATTACAAGAAACTCAACAACATTGATTCTAGTATCAGCTTTGGCAATTACTGAAACAAATATGAGGTCTCAATGCTGATAACAATCAGAACTACATCACAAAACCATCATAGATGACAGAATAAGGTTCATTAAAAAATAATATTAGAACAAGAATAAAAATTAAAATATAATTACCTGTTGGGCATCTTGGTTTAAGAACTCTGGTGCCCATTCATAATCTCCATTTTTCAATTTTGTATCAATCAAGCAAAAGTCCAAACAATTCTTAGCTTTGCCCTCTTCAAATTCACAAATCAAGTCACACAATAAGGCAAATTTTTTGGAAATCAAAATGTCATGAAGAGCTTTTTCACACTTCCAAGTGTTGGTATCTTCACCACAGTAGCTGGCAATTGATTAATGAAGTGCATCTGATTGGGCAGATTTTTGTTCTTTAGCTGCCACAACACAAATTGAGTTCTGATGCTGAATTTTCATTTCAGAACCCACAGAAGAAATATCCTGGAGTTCATGAGAATTTTCAAGTATGTTACTTTCTTATTTGAAATTTTCTTGCATATGTTAGGGAAAAAGAGGAACTTTCAACTACCTTTAGCTGTTTATTATCCTCAACATAATCAACCATCCACTTTTCAGTAAGTTGATAGTGATTTAAAGCTGCACATCATTGAAACCATTCCACATGCCATGACCAGGATTTACATAGGACAACCTGAACTGTTGTTCTATAACATTTTTCCAATGACTAATCATTCTATTAATAGAATGTGAAACAGTCTTATCAGGATCCTCCAAGCCCTATTTCAAACAAAAATCATGAGATTAAGAAAAAGAATATACAAAAAAAACTACGTGCACTATCAACAGATCATTTTCATGAACAGAAGAAGCTAGTATAGTAAAATAAAGAAAAAAAAACATTCTCTAAAAACAGAAATAATAAAAAAAACAATTATATAGAATGAGTTTCGTAAATTTCAGGTGGACAGATGAAAGGGCATTTCAGCATAAATCTCTCGTCTAGTACAATGAACCTTAGACTCTTCAACGATGTGATATAATGAACATTATTTTCAACACGTAGTTGATAGACCAATTACAGCAACTTTACAAAGAAAAAAAAACACTAAAAGGGAATTATATAAATTTCTACTAACGGCTTCCACTAGCTATGGCTTCATATGAAAGTTTCTACCCTTTTCATAACTCCAGCGCTTCATTGTCTTTGTTAATATACTGCAGCATATTATATAGAACATCGACTTACGAACAAAACAATAAAAGCATTTGCAAAGACTTCCATGGAGCCAAAAATTCCAACGTTTCCCAACTTCAGGAGTTAGCGAAAAGGGTTAATTTTTTTTAGCTCAAGTACCAAAAAGAGTACCTGTACAACTCACCTGAACCGAGTCCGCGTCGGAACTGGCACGCTTCCGCCTCTTGTAAGTTATGAAGCCCTCCCATGCGTAATCTTCCCGCTTCACGAACCCTTTGCAGCTACTCTCCTTGGAGGCCATGGCCGTTCCCTAAAGACCCACCTCTTCAGAATCGCGGGTTCCGTAGAAGATCATCGCATCCGAACCGCAGATCCCAATTTGACGTTTGCAGGGGACTGAATAGGCAACGCAGAGATGGGGATGCAGGCAGGAAACAATGTGCAGGATGTTCCGGAGACGAAGAACAAAACAACCCTAATTTTTGAATGGGGTGAGCGGGATGGAGTGCGCGTGGCACGTGCGCAACAAGGCCTCGGATTTTAACAATGAGTCCGCTTTATTTTCTTGATGGTATTTATTTTCCTGCTCCCATTTTATGCTTTTTATAAAAATATTTTAGGTAATTGATATAGCGTCAAAATTTAACAACAAGTATTTATTTATTTATTATTTTTAAATTATACTTTTTATAAATATAATTTTAAATTTTAATACTAATCTTTTATTGGTAATATTTATGTTCTCGAGTCTTTTTCTTTTTTGTTTTAAAATATATAAAGAAATAATATGTATAGTTTCTTGGTTTCCCAATAAATTATTTTTGTTGAAAAATCTAATACACAAGATTAAATTAAAAAAATCGATATGAAAAAAATCATGATGTACGAGAAAGAGAACTATAATACATTAACATCCTTCAGATCTCCAGAGGTGCAGTGCGATTCCCAAGGTCACCTCGGCCGCCGGCCGTCGACGAATTACTCTTCTCCCCCCAATTCGCCAGCATGCTCTTCCAATTGCAGAACGCCTCGGAGCACACCTCCAACCTCGGATCCGTAATGTTCCTTCTCCAGTGCCCGTCGGCAAACCCCTCCGCCTCCGCCCGCCTCCTGTTGTACTCCAAGAACGCCTTCGCTTTCGTCGGCAGAAGGCAGAACCGCTGCAGACTCTCCGGCAGCGCGTCGTGGACCTTCCACCACTTCCCGTGAGCTGTGTCGCTGGCGAACCGCCAAAAGCTCTTCAAATTCCAGTTGCAGTCGTAGTCCCGGAAGCACCGCCACGGCTTCAGTCCCAGGTAATGCGCCAGGTAGATCGCCGGCGGCTCTGCTGCGAATAACCTCTCCTTCTTTGCCCGCCTCTGTTCGTCGCCGTCGAAGTGCTTCAAGTAGTTGACGTTTTTGGGCAACCGGTGCCACCACGTGAAGATCTCGTTCAAGTACCCCTGGTCGCCGCCGTTGTAGGATGTGATCTCGTCGACGTGATCCATCAGTAGCTGGAACATGCACTCAGACGGTTCCACTACCATGACGCCGGAGTTGAACAGAGTCGCGTCGTTGCCGATGGCGCTGAGCTCCGTCAGCGAGAACAGGAAGTCGACGTTGCGGAGGACGAGAAGGTCGGCGTCGATGAAGACTACCTTGTCGTAGTCGGAGAGCTGCCATAGCCGGAACTTGCTGTAGTTCCACTCGTTGTAGGCGTCGCGCTTCGCCTTCGGGTTGCGGATCCGACGGATCGTGCGGACCTTCCACCCGGCGTCAGCAAGGCCTCGCCGGTACTCCTCGCCGATCGTCCCGTCAACGAGGACGACGAGGTCCTTCTTCGACCCGGCCAACCGGATGCTCTTCGCAGCGGCGATGGCGCCGCACACATACTGCTCCGCTGAGTGGAGTATGGTCACGTAGGCTTCTCGCCGGCTGCCGAATTCGGTGTACGACCTCTCTGGACACAAAGAAACAGAGTATTTATTACCTTCCGCCGGCGATGTCATCACAGATGAGAGAAATTAACAAAATGCTCCCTAAAATTTAAAATTTTTAAATATCTTTGAATTTTATCAATATCTATAAAGGAATGTCTGTGATATTAATAAAAATTTAGGGACTATTAAAGTGTTAAAATTTCAGGGGTATCGCTGACCTTTTGCTTCGAAAGGGACGACGAGCTCGCACGACCCGACCGGAAGGCGGAGCTTCTCCTCCATTGCCGCCGGCTCAAGCTCGTAAAGCCAAAGATTCCCCTCACGCTTAACAAGATCTCTGCACCTGAAAAGATTCGGAATCGGAAAGCAATCGCTGACGACAAGAACACGCACGCGAGCCGCCGCGGCATCCGCCGCAACTCTGGCGGCCGCGAGCTGGAGGTGCAACCTCGCCACGTCCCGTGACCACCCGCTTCTGGAGTTATTGCAAGGCAGTTTGACGGCGACAAGATCGAATTTTGATCCCTCCTCCGATATCGGTTGAGGGAGAGAAGGGCAAGAAGGCACTTGGTATTCTTCTTCCTCGTCGATCCACTCCGGGTAGAGAATCTCCCAGGTGATGCTCGTCGGAGCGTACTCCAGGCCGACTGGAGAAACCACTGTTTCCGGCATCGTCCGCCGCCAGAATCCCACCTCGCTGGAGTTGAAATTTAGCAATCCAATCCTTAGATTCGTGTTATTGACGAGATTAGATAGCTGAACCCAATTGACTTCCACATGCGACAGGTATCGAGGATCTGAGCCTGTTGCTTGCCAAATCTGCGCCATATCTACAAATCTGGACCTGAAAAATCTCCCGAAAAATACCTTTTTAGTGATCTGAAATGATTAAAGTCGATTACTATTGCAACAGAATTGCACCTTGATGATGAATCCGACGAGGGCTGTTGTTCTTTGTGGATTACAGGGGAGAAAACAAGAGATAGAACAGCGCAACAAATGATGATGAGCAGAGTAAGCTTCAGGTACTCAAATTTGCAGCTTGAGTTCTTCTCAGAGAACAGGAATCTGTATCTTCCGAACTTGAAATCTCTCAATTTCCGAGGCTTTATTTTGCTGACGAAAGAAGAAACACTTAAATTTCTGCAACTTAATTACTGTTATGAAACTGATTAAATTGATATGAACATACTCTGTCGCTGTTGATCTCTGCCGGGCTTCAATGGAGCCATTAGCAGCAACGACGAGCTCTTTCATGACCATCAATCTGCAGAAAAGAAAATTGAGGGTTAACACATCATTAATAAGAATGAGGAACTTAAAAGAAAACGAAGACTTCGAAGTGTTTGTTAAAAGATCAAATGGCAGCAGTTCATCAAATGTTGAACAAACTGAAAACTCTTACCAAAAATTGAGAGGAAGAAGAAGAAGGGGGATTTTGTTCGATTCTCTTAGATTTTGGTGGCCTTTTATGGATGATCATTGAGCCCGTTGATTGAAGTTGGACTGCAAAATTTGATTTTGATACCAGAGGGGAAGAAAACAAATTCTAGGTAATTATCTGATTTTTTTTCCAAATAAAAACTAAATTTTTTTGTCATAAATGCAAGCATACCTAATCTAAAAAGTCCACAGAGTATTCAGGAATTCTTTTCTGGCTTTATTTATGCTATTGAAACAAATTTGATTTCCACGGGCATTGGGAAAAAAACTCTCATATTCAAATTAAGTTTGGCTGGCTGATCATGACATTTTAAATTCTTGTTAGGAATCAAACAATGTAGAAACAAAATATTTAAGATCTTTTTCATCGTTGAATTTATGGAGTTCATTCCAGTTTTTTATGCCCCCAATGCAGTCAAGAACTTTTTACTTCAAATCAGACAAGATCGATCGATTTAATCAACTAATAAATACAAAAAAATACCGACAAGATTTCGTTTCCACGGAGTATAAAAACTACAAAACTAATCGAATCTTTTAATTTTAATTTTTTTTTTATTTGAGGATGGCTACTTGCCAACTCAAGTTAGGCGAGGAATTTTTCAGAGTTAGAAACACATGTGCTTTTTGATGATAACAGATGTCGAAGCAATCTGTAAACTATTTCCCCTAATTTTAATTGACTTCAGAAGTGACTTGCTCCGTGCAGGTTGAGTGATCAAGAGGAACAAGGAAGGTGACGTTGACCGACACATAGTCAACTTAAGTTAGCTAGTCAACTTGGACATAGGTCATGTCTATAAAGCATTTTAACAAATTGATTCAGACATCAGATCAAGATTACTAGTTTTTGATCTTTTAGTGTTTAAAATAAAAAAAACTTTTAAGCACATTTAAATGCGATTATAGTTTTGCATTATCATTTTGAAAATTAATATGATTTCAGATCAGTTTTTTTATTGTTAAAAGTGATATTACAAAATTATTATAATAGTAATGGTACTTTTAGAAGTTCATGAGGTTTTTGTTTTATTTATTTTTATTTTAACCTCTGGAATGCCATTAAAACTTGTTAACTAAACTATTTTGATATTTTTATGGTTAAAATAATAAATAAGAGCACTATTACATTTATTATTCTTGTTAAAAAAATAATTTGTGCCGTCACTTATTGATTTTGACTATTGAAAAATCTTCAAAATATTTCTTGTAGAGGTTTTAAAGATGTTTAAATGATTATAAAGGTATTTTAAAAAATGAGATATGTGTTTTAGTAAATTTATAATTATGATTAGTAAAATTTGTACTTATCAAAACATTAAATACACCCATTTACAAAAGAATCGTCGACAGCAGGATTCGAACCTGCGCAGGCAAAGCCCAACAGATTTCGAGTCTGTCTCCTTAACCACTCGGACATATCGACGCTTGCATTATAAGTGCAATATAATAAATAATATACGCAAGAAAGTAACATCCCACCAAATACGTTACGCCGCAGAATTGAAACTTCCACATTCGAGGCTAATGGCATACGGAAAATACCCTTAAAACATCAGAAGGAACATTAACAAGTTGTTTAGTGCTGAACATTTTTGAGAGGTTACTTTGTAAGTGTTATAGAGAGATCTTCTAGGGATATTTCTCGTTCCTTATGTAGCACGGCTTTTCTAATTGACGTTGGTTTATTTCACCATCATAATCAGCAGCCGAGCTCCCTTTCAAAAGACTTTTGTGGTCCAATTTATCATTCCGTTTGATTGGTGGACACAAAGGAATGTGAAAGAATGATAGCTACTGAAACAAGAATGATACTATCTTCGCCTTGATCGATGTGTTTTTTTTTCACCCCACTGTTCTCGATATTATTCCATTTATAACTCACTGTTAAACGAGTTGCAGCTTTTTATATATATATTTTAACTGTATTCGAAAGATTAGCGAAACATGAATCCAGATGAACAGTGGTTTGCAAAACTATAGTAAACGTAATGAATATATTAACTGCTCCTATCTTATTTCTAGACCGCAAGGAGAACAATCTTCATACTGAAATGATGCCGAACTAACCTAGTTAACCAAATAATTTTTCAGCATCGATGCGCTCCAGAACTCGACGAGCTTCTTCTTCCGTCGCAGGAACCACATTGCGAATCTTCAGTCCATTCTTTAGCGCATCATGATTGACAGTGAAAGTGAAGTAAAATGTGTTCGAGACCTGCACATCGATGAAACAATCAGGTGAAGCCATATGTATATGTAGATATTCCATCAACATTGTGACGAAGCACTTGAGATCTTGCTTCACCGTCTTACCTCGCTGGTTCGGAGCTCAGGTCTTGTTACATGAGCAACAACTTCAATATTGATCAAAGGTTTCTCCGGGTTCTCTAGTTCCGTATAGAGAACGCAAGATTTTAGTCGCAAGAAGTCTCCTACATCGACCTGAGAAAGAAGATAAAATTTGTCCTCAAAAGCAGAAAAAGAACAAAATAACAGTTTCAGTGAGTGAGTTTGTTAATACTCACTGGTTTTAAGAAATCAACATGGTCTACTTCAAGAAAGGAAGGCATCTGCCCAACAAATGCATATGCAGTAGAGAAGGCCAATTCATACGCCAAGTTCATCAAAAATCCTCCAAAAATACGGCCATGGAGATTTCTTTGTTGAGGTTGGCAGATTAGTGAATTTTCGAGTCGGGTGTCTCTCATCAGAATGCTGTCTCTATCCGCTAATGCAGGCATATCGCAAAACACACGCCCTTCTGCTAACAAATCCTTTAACCTCTTTGCATCATCGCCATGTAAACTACTGACACCAGTCTCGTATCCTTTTTTCTGTTCCTCACGTTTTCTTTTCCGGAGTTTATCCTTTTCTTCTGCTTGTGCAAACAGCAACTTTTCTTGTTCAGTCTCAGGTGACAAGCGGTTTACAGGAGCTGCCTTTCCGGTTTTTGAATCGCGCGCAACGAATGTGAAGTTTGCCGTCAAAGCCACTGGATTTGACGGTTTAGAGTCATCTGCAACAAGAAACCAAGATGAAAACTGAAAATTTGAGGATGGAATGATGCTTTTAACCGCGAGTGACACTTGAGATGGCCATGTATAAGGGAGGAATAATCAAGGAACGATCATGAATACCTTGTTGATTCTGTCTAACTTCAATTTGGATCTCCATGGATGAACGACCCACCCAAGTGACAGCACCTTCTATCTTTAGATCAGTGTCCACACGCAATGGCTTCTTCAGAACCATCTTATCCACAGAAGCAGTGACCAACAACAGAGGCCTTGTAGTGCTATCATCATCAGAACAGTGCTGGAGCCAGGCAACAACACGTTGAAGAACAGTTACGTTTACTGACGATTACTTAGAGTTGAATTGCGAGGACATGTTCATGGCTACAGCATGTTTGCGACTTTACATACTAAGGGATGGGAGAGGATCAAAGACAAAAATCTGTTAACCAAATAGCTTGAGAGCAAAAGGGTACCTTCACGGCAATCGTCCCGGCGAGAGCATCAAGATCCTCCAGCAACTTTTCGATTCGGACTTTATACCATGGATCACGGTACTGCTCTCTCAGTATGTAATCGCTCGAGAAATTGTACACGATGCTCGTCCTGCTCTGCGCCGGCGTCCTCGTGAGCAACTCCGTCTGCGGTGGCCCGTCCTTGGCAGGGTCCAGAAGCCTCTCGAAGATGCTCGAGCGCGCCTCCCAGAGCGCGTTGGTCACCGGCGAATGGTACATCCCCGGCCACAGGCTGAGCGGCTTCCGGAACGACGAGCCCGCGTCGATGTGCGGTGGAGCCGCGTCGAACGGCGACGCGAACGTCGACACCACGCGAATTGGCGAGGCTGGCTCCGCCGGCGCCGCTCCGGCGGAGGGCTCCTGTGGCGCATCATTTTCCATGAACCTGATCGGAGAGGTGGAAAAGGGGGAAAGGTACGATCTTTGCGAGAAATCCGCCGATTTCTTACGAATTCGTGAAAAAGAGAGCAAAATAGATCTCGACACGGAAAGATTCGATTTTGAGAGGAAATTTACGGTGTTTTGCGGAGGAAATTGGGGGTTCAGATCGGCAGAAGGCGTTGGAATCGAGGATTGCTTTGGGATTTCGGGGAATCTGTGGAGGTCGACGTAGGCGTGGGATGAGGGTTTACCGCGGTGGAAGAGAGTTCTAGAGAAGAAATATGCGGAGTAGCGAGCGGATGCCCGGTTCATGATGGAGTCAGAGAGGGAAAGGAGCTTGGCGAGAAGGTTAGTTAGGTTACGGATTAGTTGAAATGAGTGGTCGTGCTCCAACAATCTTGGAAGGGAGGATGGGAAATCTAATCCCACAATTAAAATAAAATTAAATAAAATAAATGATTTTTAAAGCAAAAATTAAAATAAAAAAGAAACTCCTAATTTTAAAAATTATAAATTTAAGAGAGGCAGTTACAAATCAAAAGAAAATTAAGGACATTTTACTGGTTTATGATATTTTAAAATATTTTTTATATGTTATAAATATTTTTAAAAATACTTTTTAATATTCTCTCAGTTTAAAAGGATAAATAGGTTATTTTAATATAAAAATATTTAATGTGAATAAAAATTTTAAAATATAGGTTAGAATTGTATTTAAATGATTTTAATTAAATTATGATATTACCATTTTAAATAGTTTTGTGCGTCTACCTCATTTATTAGTTTTGACAAAGAAAAATATTTTATAATTTATAAATTATAAAAGGTAGAATATAATACATTAAATTATGGGAGTCAAAATGGAAAAGAAGTTAAGTACGGGGGCAAATTGAAGTTTTCCCAGATTCATTGGTTCGTGGGCGAAGGCAGCGTCGAAGCAGGCTCCGCCCTTTCCCCCAGTCGCTACTGTTCGTTGCTGCCATTCGAGGATTTTTTTTTCGCACGGTAAACACTTGCTTTTGCCCTAAAATCCTTGACTTTTTGGTCATGCTCCCGATTTCCTACCTCAGAAAACTGATTTGTTTCACTATAAAACTTCAGTTACATGCACTGGGATTGAAAGGCAAATCCAGGCCCAACTGAGTTGGTTGTATTCATGCCTTATAATCGTTTGTTGAAATGCCTGTGAAAAAGTTCTTTTACCCCTTGATTTCTTTTTAACATTATAATCGTTGGTTGTATTCATGCCTTATAATCGTTGGTTGTATTCATGCCTTATAATCGTTTATGACTTATGAACATGGATCTTAACATTATAGCTTAATTGCCTGTTAGATCTTTGTAGACAACTTCAAATAATTGGGACATATTACTTGTTTGTTTTCTGTTGAGTTGATGATCTTTTCTGGACTCAGAAAGCATCACAAATTGAAGTTTAAAATTGGAGAAGTTTAGATCATTATCTACTGTGATTTTTTAAGAATTATATTAACTTGGTTTTAAGTGAAATTAATGGTTGGGCATCTTCCATTCTTTTGGATCGCTCTTCTTCCAAGGATTAAATTAAATTGTGCCAATAATTATCTCACATTAAGATTATTGACCAACCAAGGACATTGATCTATTTATCTTATGATGGTCAAGAGAACTGATCTATCGGCCAAATTGACTGTGGTTATGTTCCTTATTCAGTTGATTTAAATGGTTTTGGAAATCAGTTTTTGTCATCTATACTTCGTAGTGATTCTTGATCTACTTTCACTTGCTTTGTTGGCTGGTGGAAATAAAGAACATGAATTCGTTTTCTGCAATGAAGAGATCTCCAGACAGGTTCTTCTACCTAAACAAGGTCAAAGTGATCAAATTATCCAAGAAACTCGGCTATGGGATGAAGGTGCTCAGGTTTGTCATTCTCCATCTAGTACTGACTACGAGCCTTTATCTTCAGTTTTTGTCAGTGTGGCTTTTTGTACTTCGAATCTTTAAGGTCTGTTTTTTCATTTCATTTTTCAGAAAACTTTTAACAATGAGGAAAAAGGAAGGACTAGCAAATCATAGACATTTTGAAAAATGAATGGCTTTCGATAACTGAAATGAAACTAACACCATTTGAGCTTTCTGAGTTAATAGCTTCAATTTCTTTCTGTGGTTCAACGAAATAAACGATACGCTCAGCCAATGTGTTTCTAATGTTGTGGAACTTGAAAACATCATTGATCTGAACATTCAATTGTGATAATTTGGTGTATGGACTCTCCTATTTAGGTCTGTGAATCAACAACAATATTGCCTTTGTTTCCCCTTTCGAAATGCAGTATCTGTGTTTATGAATGACTTCACTGCAGTCTAATACCTTCACTTTTGGTTCTCTAGGTGGTGAAGGAATCCAAAGGCAAGGCAAATTCTAGGAGTTAAACTGAAAGGAGAGAGCTGATACGAGAGTTCACTTTAGTAAAGCCAAAGCCATATAATCTACTGCATAGATTTACCTTGGAGCTTGTTCCCCTTTATAATAATATTATTAATATTATATATTTTAATATATATATTATTTGATTCTTTCAAAAATAAATGTGTATAATTGATTTGATGATAAAATTTATTTGTTTACACAATTGGAGTTCGTGATTAAATTATTTATTATTATTATATTTATATTATTGGAAGTTATTTACAATGTATAATAATTATTTTTGTCATTTAGTATATGCTCTTTTTAAATTTAAAATTTAAGATCCTAACTTAAAATAGATGACTATATATTGAAGGTGCTTTTTAGTTGGATTGGTTTTTTTAGTACATGTTCAAATCGTCTAGATTGGCTCTTCTGTTATATAGAGCATACCATTTTGGGTGGCACATTAATTCTTCGATATTAGCTGTATATTTTTCATTTTTAATACAGGGGAATTTTGGTATTGTTCAATTATATACTTGAATTATATATATTTTAAATTTTATCTAATATCTTTTTAAAAAATTAAAAATCCTAACATATGGATCTTATACATGATTAAAAATAATTGATCATGAATCATTTGGTGCCAATTGATGACCCGATTATAATAAGTAGCTCCTCATAGGTCACTAATCATGCTAATTACCAATTGACTTTTCTAGTAATTGCTATAACAATCAAACTTAGTGTCCATTCTATTATTATGGTTGTTGTCGTCGTCCACTTCCATGATTAATTGATGAAATTTAGATATTTAAATTATCAAATATATGTCCGAATCACTTCCGAACATCTTGACTCATCCGGACATGTATTAAGTTGCAAACGAACACCTATGAGTGCATAGCATATCAAAAACTTATATACGAGAAGTGTTAATCTGTGTGTCATTCTATGTAGACGTCCACGATTGAGTGTGCGGGGTGTCTAGATCACTTTTGCACATTTTGACTCATTCAAATACACACTCAGCTGTGAATGTTGCGTGTATACCAAGATGCACAATATATTAAACTTCGATATATATATATATATATATATATATATAACACATCTTGTGTATATTAGAGCATCTGCAACGCAGGTATAGTCATTAATAACAAAGAAAAAATAAATAACACATCGTTCAAACTATTGTGGCTGTGAGCGTTGTGGATGTTATTATAAGATTTGAAGAGAAATAAAAAGAAAGAAGGAAAAAAAAAATAGAGAAGAGACAGAATTATTCTATTGTAAGTAAGTGGAGAGAGAATCAAAATTTAAACATCACAATATAATTTTAGAGAGATGAGTTTTCGCAACATATTTTCCACAAAATCGAGAAGTGCACCAACGATTTTAAAATAGAAGATTAACATCCTTTGATTGCGCTTCCAAAAAGAGACGATCTGGATTATTCTATTGTAAGTAAGTGGAGAGAGAATTTAAAATTAAACATCACCATATAATTTTATTAGGCTAATTAGTAATACAATTGCCCTTGTATTATTATTAATTATTAAATAATAATAAAAAGAAACTTCTTGCGGGAGTCCACCTCTCTACTTCCGGCAATAATATATAGCTTACTTGACTAGTAAACATGGCATCATTCGCCTGCCTCTTCTTCCTGGTGGTCTTTCCTGCATCCCCATAGATCTTCGTACCCTTCTCCTGTTGTCCTCGCCATGGATGAAGAATACGACGTCATCGTCCTCGGTACCGGCCTCAAGGAATGCATCCTTAGCGGCCTTCTCTCCGTCGATGGCCTCAAGGTTTACTCTCGCCTCCCTTTGCTCGATCCTACGCGATGCTTAGGGGTTTGATTCGATCTGTATGTTTGCTCACGAAGTAGCTAAGGGAGCAGCCTCGTGATCAAAAGTTGAGCTTGGTGTTTTCATGGTCTTGTAGGCTTTATTCGGGTTTCAGATTGAATGAAGTTGTCGGTGCTTGATTGTTGCTTTGGTGTGGTTTAGTAGTTGGATTTGGATAGAAAGGTTGGATCTTGACCCTATATGCCGAGTGGGTTGCGTATTTACCTGATCTGGACTTTGTTTACTTATTTGACTTAATAGCCCGATTGAAATTCTAGGTCATCTTCATTGGATCATTGAGGGGCTGTTCTTTTATATTTCCTGTGGTTCTTCCAGATGTTGCTTGATAGATGAAATTGCTTGCTTAATTTTTGATTCTAGATGTTTTTTACTCTCTAGTTATGTTGGGTGCATAACTTTTGACCTGAGTTTCGCTTACCTTTTCTGACTTTAGGTAACTGGTTTATTATCAGAAAAATTCCTTTGAAGGGTCCCGAATGGGAATTTAGTGCTGAGACATGAAAGATATGGCATTTTGTCAAATTCGGGTTTGTTTTTTTTTTTTAATTTATAATTATCCAATTTGATCTATGTGATAAAAAAACTGTAACCTTGCCCCCTTTTTTTTTTGACATAATCTGTTACTTTTATAATATCAGATATGGTTGCCTTTGTCTTCGTGAATATCCTTGGTCTAATTCCAAACAGAGATTGTTGGATGAACATAAGTAGGCTGTGTTCTCTTCCAAAAAGCTTCTTTGGTTGCTTGTAGCGTGCATTGAGGACCTTCATCCTTGATTAACCAGTCTACAAAAAGTTTCTTTACAATTTCTACAAATATGTGAATCTCAGTTTTTAGTTCTTTCATACATGAATGACATATTTGATTCTGGGAATAATGGAATGGTCATAGAAATGTAAATTTAAATTAGTTTTTTAATTTTCTTCTTAATGCTGATTCTTCATTTTAGGCATAAATCCCTGGGAAAGTTTGTCATTTGTTGGTATTTTTCCTGTATGACTAAGTCATCTATGAACCTCTTGTGTGGTTTATATAATTTCAATCTTAAGTGTGCTTCCATGTTGACAGGTCCTACACATGGATAGGAATGATTACTATGGAGGGGAATCAAGCTCCCTCAATCTTATTCAGGCAAGAGTAAACTCTACTCCCGCTAGGTGTTTTAGTTACTTCGTGAACATTATCTCCATGAAGTACTAGAATGAGGGTATTATGTTTGTTACGTCTTGCTAAGCACAATAATCTTCCTTTCCTTTCTGCAGCTCTGGAAAAGGTTCAGGGGTAGTGATAAGCCTCCAGCAAATCTAGGGCTTAGCAGGGATTACAATGTTGACATGATTCCAAAGGTTTACTTCTTTATTCACTTGTTTTTCCTTTTTCCTGTTTTTAAAGAAACAAGTTTCTGTAGTGTAGAGGTGCACAAACGCTGTCTTTAGTGGAAGGCGTTGGTCATTTAATAACTAGAAAAAATTCACTCTATTGAAGCTAAAATCAATCTGTATGGATAGCTATTTAAACTGTAGCTAGAAGCTAATTTTTCATGTATCCATTAATTTCTATTCCTACTTATTTTAGAGTCTTATCTGTTATAAGATAATCTGGGAGAATGCATATGCATACTACTATATACTCGATGAATGCTTAAGGTCTTGTCTTTGAAGATATCTTTTACTGTTAGGGGTCTGCATTATGATGCCAAATCATGAAAGTTAAAGCAAACTTGAAATTTTCCCATTCCTTTCTTGCTTCCAGCTTCTGTCATCATGCTCCTCCTCCTTTACATATTTGACTTGCTGGAATCCTCTTCTCCCGTGACTTCTGTCTGCATCTTAATTACTGGATGCCATTTCCAAATGTAGATTTGGCCTTGCTAACCTTCAAGTTCTTTCCTGCCTTCTCATCAATAAAAATTCGGTATGGCCTTGTTGGCTAATCAATTGAGTCACACTAACTTATGAATCCCATTGTGCACTTCTGTTTGTGATCATGTGGAGAAGCCAGTAGCTCCATTATCCTCATCCTCAATCACACAATCTCAAGTCTCTAAATAGTTAGTAATTTTTTACTTTTCTAACACCTGATGTCTCCTTGCAAAGGGATTAAGGTTGAAGGAGGTTCAAAAGCAAATGTGAATATGTGATATGATTCAGAAGGCAAGTGAAAATGGAGTGTGGAATATAGTTTCATGTTTCCTTCAGGCATACCAGGTGAATGGTTTTAACTGAGTGTCCTCATAGTTAATGCCTCATAAGAAGCATTAGGAGAGTGTGTGTCACCTAGGCTCTTACCTCCTAATTAAAAATAATAATAAAGTAGATGCACAAGAAGTAGAGCTCATGTTAATAAGGTAATTGATCTTCTACATGGTGAAACATGAACAAGATAAACTTTTCTTGTGCATTTTAATTTCATTGTACATGCTCCAATCTAAAACATATGATATTTATACACATTCACATGGCAAAGCATCAAGCAAGACAGTCATGGGGCTTTTAGCAAGCAATGAGTCTTTATATTGGAGTATCTATGTGACAGCTAGGTTATGATATTCAACTATGATTATTTGCAATGATAATCTTCCATTTTCTCCCTGTTCTGTTTCTCTTTCAGAATTCCTCTTCTCCAATTCTCCCTGTCCTGTATAGGCGAAGCCTATGCAGACTGAGCCTAATCTACATTATCTTTGCGAAATGTCTTCTTAACTAGGGTAATCATAAACTGGAGGAACTTGCTCTACGAAGAAAACAATTTTTAGGTAAATTTCTTATCAGGAGCTAGTTGTTAAAATTATATTCCAAGAGTTATTTGAGAATTAAAAATTCTTGCATGATATCCGCTGAAAAAAATTCAAGGATATCCTTTTCTATGGTCCAAGTGCTGAAATTATATTGGAAGCTAAATGGAGGTAGGCTGTTGTATTGGATCAATTTATCAGGTAATTCCATTAAGTTTCGCTAGTTTTTACTGTGCCAAGTCTCAAAGATATATAAACCGTATAGATAAAAGACTTGGAAAAAGAAAAATCAAATACGAGGTGTTAAGCTTTTCCATAATCTCTGTATATATGTAGCACGCCTTGATTTTAGTATCCCTATCTACAGGTGCTATGCTATTGCATACTTCACTTTTGATGAGTATCTCAACAGTATGTATCTCTGTAAAGCTACATGACCGTATTAGATGGAAATTTGCAACATGGTTAAAGATCTTGAATATTATCTAATGGCAGCCTAGGCTAGTTTTGCAAGTTAATTTAACTCCAGTAGGTTAAACTCTATAGGAGGCAGGCAATTAAGTAATTTTGGTGGTTAAATATGCTTGGTGATATGTCTTGTTTTGTTGACCTCTAAACTAACTTATGAATTATATTGAATGTCTAGTTTATGATGGCTAATGGTACTTTGGTACGTACACTTATACATACTGATGTGACAAAATATTTATCTTTCAAAGCCGTTGATGGGAGCTATGTCTTTAATAAAGGAAAGGTACTTTCATCTTCTTTGCTGTTTGCTTCCATTACTTGGTTGTATTTGTCACAATTATTAGCACATGGTAATGCTTATATCCATTTTTTGTTCTGTTTTAATTGGAATAGATTCACAAGGTTCCTGCCACTGATATGGAGGCACTAAGGTCGCCATTAATGGGATTGTTTGAGAAGCGTCGAGCTCGGAAGTTCTTTATATATGTCCAAGACTATGACGAGAATGATCCAACAACTCATGAAGGATTAGACCTTACTAGAGTGACTACAAAGGAACTCATTTCGTGAGTGTCTTGTTATTGCTATTAATTAAGTTCCACCTAGGAAGTTGCTGTTTTTCATTAACAAATTTTTATATCATGTGCATGCACAAAATTAAGGTCATTTTTTGGTAGCATGCATTACTATGTTCATTATCCTTCACATTTCTTCATACTTTTCTGGCCAAGACAACTGTAATCAAGTAGGCACTTGCAAAAGTTACAATTATGTCTAAGACTCAGAATAATCCAATCTGCTGGATTTTACTTTTTTTGTAAATTATTGCTATTTATTTCTTTGTAACATAGATATATGATCTGATTGAAAGATAAGTTGGAGTTTAAGCAAGCACTAGGTAGATATCTGTTCCTATCATTCGACCTACTCTTATACTAGGAAATAATAATTAACTCCGACTTTATTTATGTTGTTTAGAAAATATGGTTTGGATGACAACACAATTGACTTCATTGGCCATGCCTTGGCCCTTCATCGAGATGATCGGTATCTGTATGAACCTGCACTTGATACTGTGAAGAGGATGAAGGTAAATGTTTTATGCAACAACCACTATATGGAGTTCTTTCAGATTTCAATTCTATTTTTAATTCCGTTAATTTCCTGATAGTGGATCCCTTACTATTTTCAACATTTAAAAGTCTACTCTCTGAATTATTAAATGGAATGCAGCAAGATACCTGTCTTCTGTCAAACTTTATGGTAACAAATTCATTTATCCATCCTTTAGCTGAGCAGTAACCAAACACTTGGAGTTTCAAAGCAAATTTGTTTGATCAACATATACTTGTTAGATGGTCAAAATAAATAAATAAATAAATTAGAAACACAACATTTCGAAAATGCTAAAATTACCAACCAATGTTAATAATACCCTTTCTATGTCTATACAAATACACACTAGTTGTCTTTCTTGTTTGAGTGGGAAATAGTGATTAACAATCAGACTGGCTTGCTCTGTTTTTTTGGTTATGTTGCTGGGATTTGTTTCTAGTTTTAAATTTTGGCCTCTTTCTGTGATAGCTGTATGCAGAGTCCCTAGCACGGTTCCAAGGTGGTTCGCCATATATCTATCCTTTATATGGACTAGGAGAGCTACCTCAGGTTGGTCATTTAATTCTCAGTTATGTTATAAGGTATATATTTCTGATCCAGTGAGTTTTTTTTTTTTCTTCTGGAATTACAGGCTTTTGCACGCCTTAGTGCAGTTTACGGTGGGACATACATGTTGAATAAACCAGAATGCAAGGTTTGTTGTCACTGCATAACTATTACAGAATCAATAACTTTGAAGTCAGAGAAACAAAATTTTTGTTGCTTATCAATTCCATGCTGTTGCTTACTTTTTGTTGCATTATGTTATTTATGTCTAATATTGCTTGACTTAATACAGGTTGAATTTGATCTTGAAGGAAAAGCTTGTGGTGTAACTTCTGAAGGGGAAACAGCTCGATGCAAGAAAGTTGTCTGTGATCCTTCCTACTTACCAAACAAGGTAGAGTTCTTGTTTATTCACATGGACGTAGAACTAATATTACATTTGATATTTTCTTCAACATGAACTGTTACTTTGGTAACAATTGCAAAGTGTCAATTTTCTTTGATAAATAATTGCTCTTGCTGCTGTGCCTAGTTGTAATATGATAGTTTGCTTGGAGAAATTTCAATGATGAATACCTCCTTGCTAACGATTTTTCAATTAATAGGTTAGGAAGGTGGGGAAGGTTGCAAGGGCAATTGCTATTATGAGTCATCCTATACCAAATACGGACGAGTCTCATTCAGCACAAGTTATATTGCCGCAGAAACAACTTGGACGCAAGTCTGACATGTGAGTCCTTGGAGAGCATATACCATAGACATTGAATTACTTCCAAGCTAACTATCTTGAATATTTTATGATCTTCATTTGTGGTTTGGCAGGTATCTCTTTTGTTGTTCTTACTCTCACAACGTTGCCCCCAAAGGGAAGTTTATCGCATTTGTCTCAACAGAACCTGAGACCGATCGGCCTGAGTTGGAACTAAAGCCTGGTATCGACCTTCTTGGACCAGTAGACGAGTTGTTTTTTGAAACTTATGATAGATATGAACCTGTCAACGAACCGTCACTGGATAATTGCTTTATCTCAACTGTAAGTATCCATGATGCATTTCCTAGTTTTTCGATTCCTTTATGTTTTTGACCTTCTAACAACTTCAATCATTCTCAGAGTTACGATGCTTCAACCCATTTCGAGTCCACTGTCATGGATGTGCTTTCCATGTATAACATGATCACCGGAAAGGTAAATCTTTTGCCAGGTGTCACAATCTCATCGGCCTAGTAGTATTTAGTATTTAAATACTTCATGCTATAGATGATCACCTAATGCGCGGTAACTACCACAATCAAAAAGGAGTAACCGTGCTTAGAATTTTACCCCATTTTATGAAGAATGTTGCTCCTGTCTTGCATCATTTTGTTAGCAGTTACTTTCTAGACTTGCATTGTTAGCAGCTTAACATATAGAGATTGTGTTCTGCAATTCCTATCCAGTACTTCATGATGTTTCATCACCCGCCTTGTAGTCAATGTCCTCAGTTCTTCAGGAGTCCTTTTCTTGACCTCGAACACATTCTTAACATGTTGTTTTTCCCTGCAGTCTCTTGATCTCAGCGTCGATCTCAGTGCTGCTAGTGCTGCTGAAGAATATTGACAACTTCCTCTGGTGTATGCCGTAACTTAATCGAGCTCTATTTCCCCTCAGATGTTTGCTATAATCTGTGTTCTCCAAGCTCTGCCGTGTCATTTGGGTTGGATTATGACATGCAAGATGAATGGCTGTTTAACTGCTCAAACGGTTGGAGACTTTTTGCAATCTTTAAGGTACTAATCACTCGATGGTTTGATATACCAGCCATGCCTTGTGCTTTTGGTTCATTAGTTTTTTAAAAAAATATATCTCTTCTTAATTAAATACGTTTTCGAAAAAAAGGTAAATGAAACAGTAAATAGTTTATCTTCTTGTGCTCATTTTAATGTTAATTAAATTATTATAAGGAATACAAAATGCTTGCTATAATTAATAACAGTCTATTCGTCTCTCAGCAGTCGCAGGCTAATAACGTGAGATTTAACTAAGGCTCTCACACTTCTTACGACCAATTTAATTAAATTTAAATCGACTGGTAATTCATGTAATTTAATTTTATTGTTTGTTTCAATTTTGTTAACAATCGTATGGATTGGTTAGCATTAAATTTGATTTTAAAAACTGTATATTATATTAAATTCTAGAAAATATTATAGAAAAATAAATTCAGGCAACACAAAATTTGCAGAGTGAACAGACAAGTCACGGAAAAATTTCACTTTGCCCAAGTTTACTGATCTTTTTCAAAATTTAAACGGTTATAAGTTACCCTGGATTTTTCAAAAAACTATATCACTTTTGCAATTTAGCATTTTAGGTTAATGATCATTTTTTTTAATACACTAAGTATCCCGCTTAGGAAATAAAACCAAATGACATTTCTTGACGTGAAGTTCTCAGCATCATTAATTATTTAAACAGCACATGCATGTGCCATGTAGATTTTAAGAGCATCACTAATTTCTTTTTACCACCGCACTATATCGTAGGGGTTCGAGATAATGATCATTTTTTTATTAGATATTCAACTTACACAAACTAATCTTAAGTGGACGGTTCAATCTTATATTTTGTTCACTCAAATAAATTTAAGAAGTGAGAATACTCTTGACATGATATCTCAACATCACTAGTTATTCAAACGCCACATACATACGTTGTATGGATTTTAAACCTTAATTACTTAGAGGAAAACACTTTGCCTCTTACCACTGTATTATATCTCAAGGCTTAGATAATGATTAATGTGGCAAAAGATGATAATGTTTATCCCAAGCATCTGTCAATGTCGCCCCCGAGATAATGATTGATGAATTTACGAAAGTACCTAGAAACACTATAATGTTGCTTTTTATCACTATATTGACATAGTTTGAGGGTAAAAATGTGTTCTTGGCGAAGCCACGCAATATTCTCCTGCGTCGTTACCAACTGCAGTTTCTTGATTTACCTCTTCACAGATGATCATGGGGCCGACCGTGTGGGGCCGCTAAGGTGGTGGATTCCACCTTTGCAGAAAAAGAGGGTAAAATGTACGTGATCAACTGCAGTTTCTCGATTTACCTCCTCACAGATGGTCGTGGGGTCGACCGTGTGAGGCCGCTAAGGTGGCGGATTCCACCTTTTTGCAGAAGAGGGTAAAAATGTAGCCTTCGGGCATAGTTGAGTTGATTACGATGGAACAGAGTTGTAGAAGAGGACAATTTCGAATTTCGATGAAGTCGGACAATAAAATCAACTCGTGGGGCCGTTTTGGCGGATTCCACCTTTTTAATCTCGACGAAATCGATCATATATGATGAGACGGTTGAGATAGCGAATTTCACTTATGCATAGGGTAAAAATGCATATATCAAATTTAGAGATGAAAATGCACAAGTTAGGGAATCTTCGCATCCAAAAGTCAAAATTGATTTTGACCACCCTCTTGCGTTTCTTCTTTCGTTGCGGCTTTCGTTGTTATTGTTCGATGGCTCGAGCGCTCTTGAGATGGACTCCCTTCTTCCCTTCTCTCAACCTCAAACCTTCATCCTCCCCTCACTCTTTCCTCCGGCTCCCGCATACCTTTCTGCCCCGTCCTGCTCCCACTTTGCCCTTCTTCTCTTCCTCCTCCTCTCCTGCCGCCGCCGCCAACTATCTCGATCTCTCCGATGACGATCTCATGGCGCAGTGCGACGTGGACACCTTCAAGTCATCAGGGCCCGGAGGTCAGCATCGGAACAAGCGTGAGTCTGCAGTTCGCCTCTGCCACCGCCCAACTGGCGTCATGGCCCAGGTCTCGCATACCCTAGACCTCCTGGGGAGTCAATCTTAGCCGTTTAGCATCATATGATGATAAAGTTGGAATTTTGTAGGCTGCAGAGGAGCGATCTCAGCACAAGAATCGAGCAATGGCGCTTACTCGGTTGCGTACTAAGTTGGCTCTCAAAGGTTACGTTCCAAAAATTATTCCCTTTAGGGAACTTGCTTAACTATAATTCAAATTTGAATCATTCTACAAAGATTTGAATGGATTGGGCTAGCATATATTCTTATGTGATATATATCATATGGTCTTCCGGTTGAAGTATCCTTTTTCTTAAATTAGTCAGGAAGGCAATAGACTTGGAAGGATATACACCTCCTTACGAGCTTCTTCAGATCCTGCCTGCAAAGTCAGCTATTAGGGGAAAAGATGTTGGTCCTCAGATCGGTCCAAACAATCCTAAGTTTGCTGTTGTATGAACGACTACTGCAACTGCTATCTTTTACTAATGGTGGATTTTGGAAGCCATTATTTAGAAAACATTAAAAAAATTTCTTTGTTCAACAGGGAATGCAAGCTCTGTTAGATCTAATATATGCTGTAGAAGGATCTGTTTCAGAAACAGCAAAAGTACTGGGGTATTTCCCTTGCGTCTTCCAATTGGATTCCACATTTTGTTAGCTTCTTTATAATTTTAGTGCATGAGGAATTTTTGTGGATTATTTACGTTCCATACTTTAAATTTTTAAGCCTTAATACTTACTGATGGAAGATTGCAAGCAAAGATACTCTTTTTCCTTATTTATAACAGATATAATTGATATTGCAATTAATTTTTATCTGGATTCAAGTTCACGTACACTGAGTTATTTTCATTCTTTTTATGTTACTATTGCTTGCTAAGGTATTCTTTTTCTACTAATTCCATGAATGGTTTGTATTGAGTGCACTTGTTACATTGTGACATGGTTCGTCTTCATTTAGATGTTACTTTCTAGATATCTGCAACTAGAAGTTAAGATATGACTTCCAGATTAGGAAAACAATTTGTTTGCTTGTTGGTTTGTTCGAAAGAAGGATTGATGGGTTTCCTTGAACAAACTAAGATAAAAGGTATGGTTGAATTCTGCCTTGGTTAGCCTTGTTCTTTGAAGACAAAAACTGTTCTTTGAATCAATCTGTTTTTCACGTCTGATCCAATTACTTGGTTTTCCTTCCACTCTGTTATAATCATTTTCTATTTGACATCATCTTGCATTCTACAGTTGAGTGAACTGATTGGAAACAGTCTCCTTTCTATGTTGTTTATGCACATCAGATTGAATGGTCTAATCCAATGAATATCTTGAAGTTGTCCTTTGTTTTGCTACTCCTAGATCTGAACTTTTTTATTTTTTAATACCATCCAGGTCTGAGTTCATCTTACATGTACATGAAAAGAAAAACAGTCTGTACCCTTCATTCCTTGATCTAGTATTTATTTTGTGTCCCTTTATCAATAAGTTTGTTTGAAAATTTTAAGGAAGAACTATCAGAAAATTGATTTATCCAAAAAGATCATACCTTTAGTAACATTCTTTATTGTAGCATCCTGTGAATCAAACTATTGCATATCTCCTCAACACCTTAATTTTAAATTTCAGGTTGAGCACTGGTGCCTTATCAAGGTTGTTGCTGTCAGATGATTCCCTTAGAATTGCAGTGAATGAATTAAGAACAGCCAAGGTAATTTGTCCATGTTCCAACCTTATTTCTTTCTCTAGACTTGATGCTTCGACAAAATCTTGGCTTGAGAAGCTGCATCATGTAATGCTGTTTGTGTCCCAGTAAATCATGACATTCCATTCATTCACAAACAATAAGAACGTTGAAGAGGAGCTAGCACACAGCTTGTTCCTGCACTAGTGTTTTAAATCTAAGCTCTTTCACTTCATTAAAAGCTTAACCTAATAGATGGAGAGGAATGTGATCATTTATATCAGTCCCCTTGCATAGAGAATAATCAGATGGCTAGATTAGTGTGAAAAATGGAGCTAAAGATTAAGCACATGCTTTTCTGAAATTATAAGAAAACTATTAACCTTCTCTGTTCATTTAAGGTTAAGACAATAGATAAGACACAATATTTGGCTCACATTTATAATATCGGCTCACAGAACAAAGTTGTGCTACTAAAGTCATCCTTAGATTTATTCCTAGATTGAGTTCTATAAACTAACCTATATTGACCCAGTTATTTCGTTTTTGTCAATTTTCAATTGTGTAATTTCATTTGAATCATTTTCACTGGTTAGTGTTTTTGTTGATTTCACAAGCATATTACTCTCTATTAATATATTTTTAAGTGTCTTGGTTAAGGTATTAGTTCAATTAACTTCATGCAGAAAAAAAAAAACTCAGTTCAATCTGCAGTCTATCAGCTTTTCCTAGATTTGCAATCTGTATCTGAAAACACTATTCCTTTGCAGGGGCTGAAGCCTCTCAAGTAGCCAATTCTATAAGGTCGGTGGCGATTAACGCATCAGCATTATATTACACTTATCTTGTTTAAACACCTCTAGTAATTTTCATCTTATCCCTCATCAAAAATCCTTTTCCCATGTTCTTCCCTTTGGTTCAGAAACAAGTCTGTTAATGCAAACAAGCTGCCATCTTTGTTATCAACTAGGTGTAGGATTCATGAATATCATCTAAAATAAGAAGTGTTGAATGCTTATTTCCAAACTATGACTTGATGCCCACATTGGTGATAAGAAATTAGGTTTGCACTTTCTATGTAATTCATTGACGGCAGTGCAACCAAACAAGAAATGTAGGTGATAGATAAATCAAGCAGATGGTTACTGCAATCCGGAAGGCATCCCAAGAGTGAGAGCCCCATGTTGCTAGGGTTTTCCAAAGAAAAGTGGGCTGGAGACTTGGAGATTGAAGAACAAAAGCAAGGGGCTGTGAAATTTGAAATTTTGGTTATCAAATTGGCTCTACTTCTTCATTGTTTTCGACTAGTCAATGGTTTTTTGGATGGGTTCGATCAGAAACATCAGGTGCATTTTGATGGATAATTTTCAATTTCATTTTGATAAATAAAAGTGTTATCATTTTATTTTACTATGAAATGATAAAATTAAGTGTCTTTAAAATCTAAGTCAATTTTGATAAAATATCGAGCGGTCTAAGATATTTTGATGGAATGGATAGAAGGTAGTAGTTTAGATGTTATTTTAAATTTTGATTAAAAAGTAAAATTAAGTATTATATATGAATTATTCAACCGTTATATATCGGTAAAAAAACCCCGAAATTCTTCGTTAATGAGGGCCTCTACCATTCGGATCCGACCTGGATCGCAATCTAAATTGAAAAGTTGACTTTGACTTTGACCACAATCCACCATCCTTCTTACTCACGCGAACTCATCGCGGCCGCAGACCAACTTAACCGTTAACTACCGTCTCTCCTCATCGGACGCCTGCTTCCCTTTGATAAGCCAATGCGACTCCGCCGGACCACCACACCCTCGAAAAGGAGAGAAGAGACGAGCCGCTTCCTCCTCTTCCTCCTCCTCCTTCCCAGCTATATAAGTTTCTTCCCATCTGTCCTTTTCCTCGGATAATTAACTCGATGTCCGCAATCCTCTTCCGGTCCAAACTGCGGGCGGCCGCCTCCGTCGGCCGCCGGATCTCCACCGCCCGCTCGGGAGATCCACTCGGCGTGGCAGCCTCTCGCCGCCGCGAACTCCTCTGCCAAATCCGCCGCAGATCGGACGACGCTGGCGCCGGTGGCGGTGGTCCTGAAGCGCCTCAAGTTCGGCGGATCCGAGCGGAGGCCAATTGCCCCCGCTGCTCGAAGCACATGGAGGTCCTTTTCTCCTCGCAATCTCCGGCGTCGCCTCCGCCAGCTGTATTGGCCGGGACCGGTGGTCGCGGAGGGGGTTATCAGGCTATCAACCTGTGCCCTAGCTGCCGGTCCGCCTTCTATTTCAGGCCGAATCGGCTCGTGCCGCTTCAGGGCAGCTTTGTGGAGATAGGGAGGGTAGCGGGGGAGGAGAAGGGGGGAGGTGATAGTGGCGCAGGAGAGGAAGAGGGTAACCGGATCAAGGCCTCGTTCTGGGATATGCTGCGGGCCATGTACGGCGGGGATCCTCCGGAACTTTGGCCACCAATGCCGGGCCTCCCGGGGCCACCAACGCGTCCAGGGGGGAAAGAACTGGCGATTCACACGCCACCAGGGCCGCCGTTGCCTCAACCTCATCTGGAATTAGGACGCTCAAAGAAGCATGGAAGAGGTGGTAGAGGCGCGGGATCTGTGGTTTTGGGTGGCGAGAGCAAGGAGGCTTGGGGAGGATCCAATCTGGGGAAAGATTTGCCAACGCCCAAGGAGATCTGCAAAGGGCTCGACAAGTTCGTAATTGGGCAGGAACGTGCTAAAAAGGTAGCTTTTTTCTTGATTTTAACCCTTAGTTAAGAAAAGTATTCATTCTGTCGCTGCTGTAGTACTTTGTATTCTCTGTTCTACATGCTAAATAATGATCCATGCCATGATAATATGCAAAATTAGTGAATGATCCATTAGACTTGTCCAAAAGCTGACCTTACATTCATGTGTTTGGACATCATCTTCTGTGTATCCAAACTAAACAAGTTATCATTTTGTATCAATTTAAGAAACAATCTATAGGAGCATTTGCACCCCTAATAAAACAGGACACATTTCTGAGAAAATAATCCATATTCTTAATGGAGGATACAAATTTGTGCAATATCCTGGCACCACAGAAAACATGTAGGACAAACCTATCCTGCCAGCTCTCTTCACTGGCTGACCAACAAGCATCTTATTCAGTTAGACTGAATTTCAGTTAAAAAATTTGCATGAAAATTGCAACCATTTAAAAGTTGGGCAAGAGATGGGTGGATAACACTTGTCGATTGGCTTAGTGGAAGATAATCCTTTACTTTTCAGGTCATGAGAATTATCTCAGATTCTCAATTGGACTTTCTGAACACGCTGCTACTTACTGAGAACTTTCCAATAATGAAAGGTGCATATTCTTGTTATATATGCTATGAGAGTCTTGTTCTCTGTTAGTTTTGCATGGATAGAAAGAGACATTAGGTATTATAGGCCCAAGCTTGATTTGTAGTATCAGCTAGCTAGTAAGTTGTCATTCTCTCTGTTATGGCACAGCAGTAAGAATGGAGAACAGAATATCAGTAAGAATGACCCAATTCAGTGTCTGCATCGAAAATCACTGTTGGGTAGTTGATACTAGAACTAAAGTAGACAACTTTCAAGAACTGAGGCTAAAAAAGAACAGATCTCTGATAATGGGTGAAAACCACAACAATTAAATTAGAGCGAACTCAATCTCAAAATTCTGAATCTCAATTTCTTGAATTTTTCTACTCTTTGACCTGTCATGGCTAAGAACAGAATCAGAACCATAAACATAACTGTTATATTTTGCTGAATTATGCTTTTCTCTGTACACATCAATCAGCAGTATTGCACTCAGTTCATTCTGGTTTAGATCATTTTACTCTCATTGGTCTTACTTGATCTCATTGTTTCAAGTTACCTACAAATTTAGCATAAAATCTCCAACAAGAAGATGAAGCTTTTTTAATCAATATGGACATAAATAATGATTTGCTTTCATCTGAATTTATATATAATGACAATGCTTTGCATTTGTGCTGCTCTGTTGAGGCAAGTTCCCCTATGCAGGAATTAGGGCAATATTTATGATGGTTCCTTCTTTGAGTTCCAGTACAATGAGCCTGGAATTTGTGGCTTGTGAAGCTTTATATTGAGACAATGTACTACATTTTTTTCTTGCATGTACTTATCTTGCTAAGTTCCATTTGTCTCTAATTTTTCTTGTCTAGACCTTGCACATTTAAAACTTTCCACATTTTTGCATATTTAAATTGCATAAATTTGAGTCTTCTCCATATCAGATTTTTCATGGTGTTTCTTTTCAATAATAATAAGCTAGTCAAAATATGTTCTTTGGTAGCTAGTAATTGAATTTGTTCATTATGCTTGTAGTCTTTTATGTGACTCAATATTTGTAGTGTACATAATAATTTTGAGAACCTAAAATTGAAATTGTCTTATTCTCATTATTGAAATTTTAATGTTTGACTGTTTCATCAAAGTTGGTTATTTCAAATATTTATTTGATTTTGAAGCCTGTTAAAGTTAAATGCAGGCACTATCTGTGGCTGTTTACAACCATTACAAAAGAATCAGTCAAGCATCTCCAAAGAAAGGGTTAGATTACCATTCCAGTAATTCACAGTTGGACTTTTTGCTTCTATAGAAAGTGTCCATCGGCATGAATTAAGTACATTTGAAGGGTTCACTTCTAAAAAGATTAAAATTTGAGGTTTACTTTGTAATGAAATATACCAAAATTAAGAATTGTAACAATTATATACACTAGCTTTTAGAGTGGAATAATTGTAGTTATCAGTTAATATGCAACTTTGTCCACATGGCTCTATTTAACAATCAAAGGCCATGTAAGACTGCATATTAATTAATCAATCAGATGCACATATCACTTGTATTTGGTTAACATTTGTGATGATAATCTGCCAAGTCGCAATAATTGTTTTAAATGAAGTAGTTTATAATTATTATAGTTCTTTATCTTTTCCATATGTCACAAAAGGCGATTTTTAATTTCGATGAATTTTTATGAACTAAATTTCCTGGTTCCATTTCCAGTTCAGGGGCTGATTCTGAAAATGTTGAGGCAGAAAAAAATCCCCATGATGATGTGGAGCTTGAGAAAAGCAATGTTCTGTTGATGGGACCAACAGGATCAGGTAATATATATTTTATTTTATTTCAAATAGATTTTAAATGCTATAGATAGGTTTAATTGAGCCCATATGTCATATTCCACTTCTGATCAACATAATGACTAAAACAGGAAAAACTCTACTGGCAAAAACATTGGCCCGGTTTGTTAATGTTCCATTTGTTATGGCTGATGCAACTAGTTTAACACAGGCAGGTTCATTTCCTTAGCTTACTGTTCCACTCATGCATTCAAAATACAGTAATTTCTTGTAGCACATTTAATGACCATCTTTGAAGTATTTTTGAAATTAGTCTTCTGTTTCTTATCCAAAATACATTTTTCTATTTTGGTTCAGACAACTTAATTGAATTTTAGTGTAAAATGCTAACAGAAACTAAATCTTTTGGGTTCACTTATCCTGGTAATTCTCATTTCTCATTTATGCCATATCTTGAAAGAATTACTTCTTATGATACCATAACAATTACATTTTGTTTACTTGCATCAAACCATTAAATTAAGTGGCCTTGCCTAAATATGTAAAACTAAATGAGTCGATGAGCTGATATCGTGAACTGTTGAAAATAGTATTGAATTTCCATGGAGCTGCCTGTCCAGTTCACATGTGTGAGTATCAATGTGGTTCACCCAGGAACACTACATCACTGTCATATATTTCTCAATTGTAACATTCTTTGAAATGACTAGAAAACAATGGATTAACTAGTGGAAAACAAATGTCTTTATCAGTTTGATTTATTTATCATGTATAGTATTTGACTAAGTGAAATGCACACATATTTTCTTACTGAGGGTTTTCACCTTGTTTGCTAGAAACTGAATTTGGTGAAATGTCTTGCAGGCAGGTTATGTTGGAGAAGATGTTGAGTCAATTTTGTACAAGTTACTAATGGTATGATTTTGGATTACCCATAGACAGTTATATTAGTGCAAAATATTTGTCCCACCATGATTCCTTGTTGCATAAAATTAGTATAAATCAGCTGAAATCATGATATTATTAGAAAATTTAAAATTATTTATTAGTGTATGGACTAGTAGCTGTAAAAAAAGCATATACAATTACTTCAAAAGTCCTCTTGTTTTACTTTTTAGCTACTATAATGATTGTTATGATGCTAAATTCTAATATTTATAACTGGCAATTGTTCTTTTATCTTCTAGTTTTGTTATTCATGGTCCCAAAATTATGTATCTTTTTTATTTCCGATTGCAATATCACCTGATTTGATGATAAGTTTGCTCAACAAAGTTGACAATTTAGCGTGCTCATGGTTTCTTTGAGCATTTTAAAAATTTATGTAAAAGGTTCAAGGAGAGGGCTATGCTTTGTATATGAAGAGCTATAACAGGAGGAAACAAGCATAAGAGTCTCTTTGTGTTTATTTGCACTAAACCTAAAATTATTGATAAATTTTATTATCTCCATACTTTCCCCATGATTTAGCTGATTATCTAATGTCCTAAAATATTGTCCAAATTGATGTTCCTTCTTTGGCTGCAAGGATTGGTGTGTTTTGGTTTCAAGGAACTGAGTGAACTTTCGTCAAAATAATCGAATGCCCATGAGAATGTACCAGTTACTAAGATTTGGCTGCCTTTGACCTCTGTACCCTAACAACTCCACCTTGTACTTTAAGGTCGTTAGTCACTACTTGTGTGTGTGTGTGTGTGTGTGTGAAAGCAGCTTAAACTTTTGGGATAACAGGTTATCCAATCAAATTTAACGTGATCAAATATATATATCACAATCACCATCTAAGTTGGAACATATATATTAATCCAAACACAATTACACAAACTACTACTAAGAAAAAGTGTCCCATAAATAGTTATTGTTAATGCCAAGCATAGAGAAGATGCCACATTGGTGCAAAGGTTGAGAGACTTTAATGGTACAATGTCAAGCAAGAGGCAGGAGATAGGAGGCTGAAATGATGTGTTAGTTGAGAGGATAAAAAAAATTGGTGGTGGCCAACAGGAAATGTGACATGTCATGGTAAAGGAGGGTAGAATTCTAGAGGAGAAAAGGTGAGTGCATTAGCTGAGGAAAGTCAGCCAGTGATTGCACAACAGAGGAAACATTGCTGGAGGAATAACACTGGATTCATAGTAGATCTGTTATAGAAGTAGGGAGGAAATTTGTCTTGCGTAATGGATGCCTTGAAGCTCTCTCCCTATGGGGGGGTTTTCATGCTTGAGAATGCTGCTGATAAAGAAACACAATCTGTAAAGTGAGGGGAAAATAAAGCACCATGGGATGTGATGGAAGGGAACATGCATGCAGGAGGATAGGAGAGGACAGATTGGTACATCAAACTACAATCTGCCATTTCTAACTGGGACATCCAAGAATTAGAACGTTTGGACCACTCTGAAGTGAACTGGTGGAGAAATATTATTCAATAGAAATGGAATATTATGTCCACATTTAACTCAACATAATAACTGATGGCTTAATGGCTTATCATCATCCTCTGTCGGTCTAAACTATTTGTTCTAACAGGGTCATGCTCTAGCAGTTTTCTTCTGACATAATTGGGCATATAAGCAAATTTAACAAAATTTTTCTGGCAGATATATCTGTCCTAGTATGTTCGATACATTGGTTTATGATTCAAGAACATTATCATGAATTGTAATTATGTACCTTTCCACTAAATGCTTCACTATGAATTGCCTTATACAATCTTGTGCAAAAAGTTTCAGTTACTGTAATACCACAGATAAAGTTACACCAAAAAGACTATCTTGGAAAGTTCTGTTTAAGAAACACTTGTTTCATTGCCATCTATCAACATATGTGATCCTCCATTTACCATCATTTCTCACTAAACATTTTATAAGGTTGCTTTGCAAAAATTTTAATGGTTGAATTACCACACAGATAAAAGCATGGTTTAAAATCTCGACCTATATCAGAGTTTCTGTTTATGATCGAAACGATACGATTTTGGTACCGTATCATGCCGTGCTGATATGGTTTTAATATTTTTTAAATATAAAATATATTAATTAAAATTTAAAAAATTAACCTAAATATTAAAAAAATAAAATAATAAAATACTTTTTAAAAAAGAAGTAGAAAAAAATACAAGATTGCGGCGCCTCCACGGAGGTCACCAAGATTCCATTGTAGCCCACAGTGTCAAGCGACGGGCAGAATGATAAATTCTGCCCATTTCTCTCATCATGGTATGGAATTTTAAACCATGTATAAAAGTACATATTAAAAAGTTGTTTAAGTAGCTTGTTGGTTCATTTCCAACTATATGTGATCTTCTAGACTTCCACTCATGAGCATGGATCAATTTAGCATTGTGTCCCTTGGGATTCAACGCTTCACTTCTTTATGTATCCCTTCAAATTGAGTTAGCTTGAGATACTGCCTTTTCATGTCTAGTTTTCATTATGGTCCAATGGCATTCTTTTAATAGCTTCAACTTGTGTATAAATGCTCTATTTTTTGTGTGTGTGATTTTGTCTAGGTAGCAAATTTCAATGTGCAAGCAGCTCAACAAGGCATTGTCTACATTGATGAAATTGATAAAATTACTAAGAAGGTCTTTATTTGGTTAAATCATTATTCATCATAGCCAATATGGTATCAATATTTATCTAAACTCGATACTGCAGTCTGAGAGTCTAAACATCAGCAGAGATGTTTCTGGAGAAGGTGTTCAACAAGCATTACTCAAGATGCTAGAAGGAACTGTAAGTCGCAGATTATTGTGATTTTTTAGTTCTATATTTATCTTCTTTCTACTTATAGAAGGTGGCATGGACATGTCTGAAGAGATATTTCACTACGATTATTTCTGACATTGCTGAAGCATGGATTTATTGGTTTATAATGTAATTAGGATTTGTCTAAGATTTGTTGCAAGAGTCAGATAATGACCAAATCATCATTTTAAGAAGCCCTTGCTTGAGCCGCACAAACATTGTTTTAAACAACCCTCGCTTGAGTTCACATAACCATCGCATATGCTGTCTATACATGCAATTAAAAAAATCTTGTCTCTTTCATTTAAACTAATTCAAACTAAACCAAATTGCCTTTGAAATTGTAATCTAACTTATTTAGTAGCTTGTAACTTGTAAGTGTTAGTTTAAACAGATGGTAAATACTTCTATTATCAATATAACTATTTTTAATATTTTAACACTCACTGCATGTGCCTTGCATATCACATATTCACTAACCACGTACCACGTATGTTTTTGAAACCTTAGGTTCAATATATTAAGTATACATTATCTCTATAAACTATTTTTTGGTTTTCTTTGGAGCATTCATGTTAAATAGTGTTTTTTTTAAAACCAAATGTGTCCTAATCTTCTAGAACCAAATAATTTTCCAACTCTCTCTGATAGATTATACTATTTTCTACTCGTTCACCTCTCTATAATTTTTGAACAAATTCTTGTCCTCTAGGAATGGTTTAAATTTAATTGTACTATCATTGCTTGCATGTTAGGGGTGAACCTCATACTGAGGAATTCGTCCAGGCTTTTTAACCAAGTTTCCTATATCATTCAGATAGTCAATGTACCTGATAAAGGATCTAGGAGACAATCTCGCGAGGGTATACAGGTATTTAGAATTTGTTGTCAAATACTTTAGCTATATGCACTTGGAGCCTTTTAAGTTTTCAGTGGTTCTCTGCACATTGTGTTATAATTTTCAAACTTTTTGCTATTTGTAGTTGATGATGGTTTACTGGGAAACATTCTTCAGTGATGCATGCATTCATTTGAGAAAATGCAGATTATGTGAATGATATTTAAAATAGTTTAATGATAGATATGTGTAGTTTCTTGTAAGCATAATTTAACAATAGGTTAATGAATAATTTGTTCCATTCAAGTTAGTCAAATGTTGCTTGAAAGAAAAGTTTTAAAAGTTTAAACTATTGTTGGAGTTAGAACTGTAAGCAAAATCTGCACTTTCTTTGGGGTAAAATGCATCACAATGAGTTGCAAGGGTGATCGATTAATTTTCACTAATTCAATATAAGTTGATTATTCCCCACAATATTTAAGGTAAGAATTATGACCGTTGATCAAAAGTACCATAAAGCGATTCTTTTGTTGCATTCCTGGGTCAGAGAGGCCAGGTTTTATAGGCTAACTTTTACCCCTTATTTTAATTGCTATCCTGCTAAGTGGATTATCTGTGTTAGCAAAGAAAAGGAAAGACACTTTTTATCTTCAATCATTCTAAACTCTTTTGAACTTGTTGGCTTGATCCTTAATTTGCTCTAGAAGATTTGGCATGTTAAACCATTAATTCTGTTTTAACCTTGCCTAATACTCAATCAAATGCAGCCTTAAATACCAAAGGAAATTTTAGGATGTACAAGTGAAGCTGTCAATTAATATGTGGACCACGATAGATGTTTTGGTCTCACTGCAAATTTTCCCAGTATAGCATATTGCATGAACTATTTGATGTATACTTCAACTTCTACAGCTTTACATTTAAAAAAATAAAAATAAAATCACTTCATTCCATTACTTTGATATATTTTTGAAAATTCTATGCAGATAAATACCAAAGATATACTTTTCATATGTGGTGGTGCTTTTGTTGATTTGGAAAAGACTATTTCAGATAGGTAAAATAATTTCCTGATCTTAGATACCTCCAGCAGTATTCCCTATATATTCTTGCTTGTCAAGGAGTATGAGTACAACCTTACATTTTAATATGTCACAGACGTCAAGATTCGTCAATAGGATTTGGTGCACCAGTACGTGCTAGCTTGAGAGGTGGTGAACATACAAATTCTGCAGTGGCATCGTCATTGATAGAATTGGTAAGTTCCAAGTGCTAGCTAGCTGGATGAACTTCTAAGAAAAAGTTTTGCATGAATCATAAACATAATTGGTCAAACTATTGCTCTTCACAAAACTAGTACCTATTTTTGCATAGTTTTATGGTGTATATATATATATATATATATATATATATATATATATATATATATATATATATATTAAAACTAAGAGAGCTAATGTATATTTTCTTGAAAGGTTGAAAGTGGAGACCTTATATCATATGGTCTCATCCCAGAATTCGTTGGGAGATTTCCAGTTATTGTTAGTTTGTCATCGCTAAATGAAGACCAACTTGTTCAGGTAAGATAAAATATCTATCATGTTTCTTCCACTTTATTTCCCTTTTGCTCAGTACATTCAGTTTGTGCTGTGTCAACATTTATGTTTCCTTTACAGTTCCACTGTAAATGGCTATAGGAGTAGCATTTCTTTAGTTTCTGATCAGGTGAGCTGTAGATAATAAAATATCCTAATATATTATGTGAGTTTGGTATCATGGAGTTGCCTAACAATGAGTTCTAAGTAAATCGGTTGAATTATGTAATCGATCAATTTCTGGAATTTATCATCCTACATAAAAGGTGCTACCTTGAGCTTGTTATAGATTTACTTCATTCATCAATAGGGAAATCAACTGACCAAGAATGTCAACTACAGGTTTTAACAAAGCCTAAGAATGCACTTGGGAAACAGTACAAGAAAACCTTTGATTTGAACAATGTAAGTAATCTATATATTTCTCGTAGTTCATTCTTCATTTGTTCAGAACCTGTTTTGAGTATCAAATTATATCACATTACCTCACAGGTAAAACTGCATTTCACTGATGCTGCTCTTAGGCTGATTGCAAAAAAGGCAATGACCAAAAATACTGGTTCCCGAGGTTTAAGAGCCATTCTGGAAAGTGTTCTTACAGAAGCGATGTACGAGGTATGCTGAATTTCAACTAGTCATAATTATCTTTTTGTATAACTGAAATTTATGGCTCGTTATACAAGTTACCAGCATGAACCTTATAGAAGGATATTTTCTCACTGAGAGAAACTTCTTTTAGAGAGATTTAAGTTGGAAGTTCTTTCTGCAAAAGGTTGGACCGCCAACCTATATGAGGGGGAGTAAATCACGGTGAATGCGGGACCGGCCAGGACGTGGTGGCCGAAGGCTTTGAACAGGGCAGAGATTGATGTTATCGCAAATGCTACCCTGGACCTTCGAACCACTCACCTCATTCTGCAAGCAACCACGCCCTGACCAGCTGACCCCGCCCGTGGGGGCTAAGTTGGAAGTTCTTGATACTATTAGCTGTGGAGCATGGCCCATTTTGAGTTGATTAGCCAATAATGAGTTGAAAGAAAGTATGAAGCAACCCACACCTTGCATTGCCAACATAGCATTCAAAATTACTGTTTTGCATTTCATTTTTAGATTACAGTACCAACATCTAGTTTGTGGTTTTTAAATGCATTAGACCTTTTTCCACTCATCTTCAATATAAAACTTGCACAAGATTCCTTGATGATCTAGTTCTTTTTCCAGTTATATGCTTTCTACTTATTCCTTGTTTAAGTACCATTTGACCTCTTGCTAATAGGCTCATCTGACACAGGCCTAATTTTAACCAAGAACCTGCTATTTAAACTTTTGCATGTTCCAGAATTACATATCCAAAATTATTTTTGAGATTGAGCCTTGTCCAGCATGACTATATGAGAGGGAGTGCTCCATGACAAGTTACATTGCAAATAACTTTTCACAAAACATCCCCAACTGTATCATGTTTTCTTTAACCTTATTTTCTCAGCTTCTAGAGGGTGTCATTCTAAATCCAGAACTAAGAGACTTGGCATGGATGCACGGCCATATTCTCTAATAACCTTTGTTTTTTTTTTTGGCACTTGGATTTAGATTCCAGATGTGAAGATCGGAAAGGATAGAATTGATGCAGTTGTGGTGGATGAAGAAGCAATTGGCTCCCTCGACAGGCCAGGGTCCGGAGTAAAAATTCTACGAGGAAATGGAGCACTAGAGCGCTACCTTTCCCAGAATAAGGTAACGTTGGCATTGATTTTTTACCTCATTAAATCATGCCTCGAGAATGCATGATGCTTAGCATTTATTAACTGCATAGCAATCCTTTTTTTTTATATAATGTTACTTATGTTAAAACAAACAACCACGTACAAAACCTTTGGTTTTATTAAGCATTCGTTTTACTTATTAAAACTTTTCCCGTTTGATCCTAACTAAAACATTTCTACTCAAGCAATCTTGGATGGAACTAAATCTTACAGAAGCCATTGCGGTAGAATTTTCAACCTTCTTCAGCTTATAAGTTATTATTATATAGGATAGTCTCATCTAGAGCAATTTACACTGGACACTTTTAGGGTGTATTCAGTCGGAGAGGAAGAACTCAAATACGCAGGGAGAGAGAAACCAAAACAAAATAATATATTTATTTGACTTGAGTGGCGGAAGAAAATAATTGAAGATCTTGATCTTTCTCTTTTTCACCAAAATCAATCTGTCTAAAACCAGACAGATTGAAGAAGGAAAAAGAGGAAGCTCCACTGCTGCTTGGCTAAAGGTGGTCGTAGACCAAAGCTGGTCAACTGCTGGACATCTCCAGTGATCTGACTGCCGGCAAACACCAACATCACCACCACCATCATCTATTTATTTTCTTCCCTCTTAAGCTCATTACTGGTGTGGCACGAAGTTTCCTACAGCCAATATGCATCTTTTAACCTATAAATACGCCGTAGTTGGGGATCGAATCGCGGGTGCCTGGATTCCTACCGCGACACCATTGCTCATTACATGAGCAGCCAATATGCACTTAACCGTACTTTCCTTTATTGACACTCTGCAGGAAAAGAATGACCACTCGGAGAGTGAAATGGAGGGTGAATCTGAGCTAGCATCTGGAGCTGCCACCCTATAGCTTCTCTTGATCATCTTTACTAACTGGTTAAATAAACCATTACTTGAGCAGACAAAATAATCACATTTATTACTCAGTAGAGGATATTCTTGAAGCCAGATTTTCCAAAGACATGGAAATCATAAATTTAAATAGCAGGCAAAGTAGTAGCCACTCGGAGAGACAACCACAAGGTGAAGACTCTGACTCAACATCCAAAGAGATTAGAATATAATGTACTTGTAATTGTCATTTATTGTTGTAAACAAGCATTTATTTTCATCGGGCAATGCTTTCTTCTGATTTGTACTTAATCTGTGTCATTTATCTAAACCTGAAACATCATGCTTCAACAGCAGGCATTCGATTCTTTTATGAATGAACTAAATTGGAAAAAATATATATGGAAAGGCTCAGTGCGGTAGCGTCTGATTATAAATGCTTGCACAAAACTCAAACAGCGAGGCAGATGGAATGGAAGGTGATGATTCATTTTCTCCCTGATTCGATTTTAACTTTAGTCCTTTTATTCTACCATTTGGATGGTCTAATTATTTCAAAGGACAAGTCATTTCATTCTATTCATTTCACAAAGAGACACAATACTTCATTTTCTATTTTATTTATTCCATAATATAAAAGATGTAATGCTTCATTCTTCTGCAAAAATCTGTCACCTCAATAATTTCATATGATCGATTATGAATATGTATGTGTGAAAAGGTAAATCGAAAAATTACAATTGATTATGACAAAAAAGGATATTGTTCGATGACAAATTCAAACTCTTATTCTCTTTTATAAATTTACTCTGTCGTAACCAACTCAGTTATGCTCCAAAGGTTGCAATGCTTCATTCATCCCTTGTGAATATGTTGTGTGAGTAGATTGCACATTTAGAATTGATAGGGCAGCCAAGGAAATGAACAAACTTCTAGTTGTATGGTCTAACTGGCCATACTCATCATAAGCTACTACTTTATTTCGAAAGCAGAAAACAAATGTGAAGAATTCTCAATTCAACTCCCGAGGAAACACCGGAGCTATGAGTGAACTTCTCGATTCAAATCTTGAAGGAAACACCAGAGCTATGAGTGAACTCAACCAGAAGTAAACACATGCGCCATTTTGAGCACATCAGTTCCTATGGCTTCCTGTTGAAACAAAAAACGAAGAAAGAATAAACAAAGTACCTTTTGTAAGCAAAACGAGAGATAAGTTGTTCTATCAAATTTCAAATTACCGTCAAACTAAAAGATTTGAACACTAAGAAAAGAAAGCCGACCTAAAGTTTTGTCCTCCCACCAGTAGAAGAACCTGAGATTTGCAGCCTGTTTATCAATCTTGTAGAGTTGCTTCCAATGTTCAGCAACTTCCAATCCAAGGACACCGCCACAGAGAGCACCAAATCCAGTAGCCAAAACAAAACCTATAATCCTCAAGCGTATCAAAGAACTAAATGGCAGCCCCTATAACTGATAAATATACATGTTTCGATGAACTGGGAAAGAAGCAATTAGTCCAAGAAATCTGACACGGTCAATAAAATAAAGGCATATCTGGAATGCAGATGAACTAGAAATTTTTGACACCAGGAGTTGTGGTGAATGACTGCAAAACATTACCATGTGGACTCTTCGAGTATTTTAATGAAACTCCACCAAGATGTGCAGCACCAAGTAGACCACCAGCAACTGCATATTTCCTTGATTCCCTTATTGCTTTCAGCTGAGAAGGAAAAAATGGGTCCATACATCATCTAAATGGATAATTTGAAGCTTCAGAACCGCAGGTAGATAATTTCCACATCTATAAATGTTAGCTTCTAATTCATTTATACTTCCTTACCCAAGTTGCCTTTTCACTTGAAAATCAAGTTTATGAACATGCAGTTATAAATTGTTATCAAACAATTGGTGAAGCAGTTAAGTAAGAACCGAACATATGAATCCATAGATTGCCTTATAGCAATATAGTTAAAGATCAATATTCAAAGAAAAATATACAAACATACGTTAAATAAGACAATATATTGGATGGGCAATATAAATTCTAGAAAAAAATGGCAGGCAATCGATGGCAACACAGCATTCCCGATCGCTACAATGGATTTACATGTTAAGGTATCTAAAGATCGGAAATTTACATGTCAAAAATCCAAATTATTAGTCTGGTTAAAAGGGGATTGTGTGAATACCTAATAGCAAACAGTAACCCTTATTAGTCAGCATAGTGATACAAACGATGACAAAATTGAGTTAATGAGGGTGCAGGAAAAAAAAATCGGGTCTTTTTTGTCACCAAATCCGAATAATAAATAAGATGCACATTTATATCTACAAACCGAAACCAGATCGCCGATAATCTGCCACCAGTTCATCGCCCAACAACAAGAACGGCATCGAAACAAAAGCCACCAGGAAGAAGAGATAAGAAACTAGAATAGCCTTCGCTGGCATGGAGAAAATCCATAATATCAGGAGATAAAGCGGGTACCTGCGGGCCATAGACCGGATCGGAGGCGATGAACTCCTCGACATCAGCGTCGGTCCAATTGGGGAGCGACTCCTTGCGCCCCAAGGTCTTCTTGTAATAGTCCAGGAAGGCAAAATTGCTCCTCCAGTGTTCCTTCACCTCCTCAAGGTGCTTCCACAAGAACCCTAACGGCGACGAATCCGATCTCTCTGCCATCGCCGCAAGAACTCTACAGGAGCGTTTGAAGGGCAAGAAGTCTTAGAATGAATTGTAACGCTCTGATGGAACATCTTATCACGGACGCTACTCGATATGACCTTATAACGTCCCGGTTTTCCACTAATGAATATGACAATTATAACGTCCTGATTTTCCACGAAGGGCCCGTTAAATAGGCTGCCGAAAACCGTTATATATATATATATATTTTTGTTGATGGTGTTGGTGTTGTGTTGTAAGTCGTGAACAAATTTAAAATTTTAGAGCATTAAAGACTTCAATTGGTAGGTAATCTATTAATTAAGAAATTCTAATAAACATTTCATTTTTTTTGTATAAAATTGTGGATGTCATATTAATATTTTTAAAAAGAAAATGAAAAGAAAATAATATTTGATAATATTAAATTTGATTTTTTAAAATAAAAGAATATATAAATTTAAGAAAATCAAGAGTTTTGTAAATAGAATATTATAATTTATTTTATTTGGATTTAGTAAAAAATTTTAATTAACTATTTTATTGCCTTAATGATAACAGCATCTATCTTTATATATATTGCACTTATGTATAGAATATACTATTCATGTAAATAATGATTAACCAACTTATCATACTTAAGTTGCCTTAATATAAATGAGCTATCGTTAAATTTGGTGTATTAGAAACTTTTTAATTTGGCATATTCCATAATTTTCACTACACATTTCATAACTAACACGCTCTTATTTTCAACCAATTTGATGAAGTATGGTGCCCCTTTACGAGGCCCCCTTGACCTGTGCATCTTTATTACTTTGACAATGTACACAAATAGTTTGTGATATAAACCTAATAAATATTCAAAATTAATTAAAATATGACAAAAAGATTATTAGTTGCTATGGCAACATTTTTAATTACTTATTATTCTGACTCAAATTTAAAAATTTAATGCGTTGTAAAGGTTCTTTTTATCAAATAGTAAAACACTTAAATGATGGAAATGCCCCCATGCAGGATCGAACTACAGACCTTCAGTTTACAAGACTGACGCTCTACCACTGAGCTATAGGGGCCAAGTTGATACTGTTTTGAAATAATCATTTATAATATGTGTTAAAAAATAATTTATCTGCATCAAACTAAAAATATAACTTCATGGTAAAGAATAGAGTTACAATGGTGTTTTCTAGTACAACTTTAAACAATTCCTTGATACCTGACCCACTTGATTTTACTTGAACCAAACCAGATAAAACCCAATTCAATATGATGAATCCAGCTTGGTCGTCTCATTCATCATCTTATATATATATATTTTTAAATCTATTTTATGCCAAAACTTACGTTTTCTTCGTCTGGCTACAATCTGTTATTCTATTAGATGGTGAAAAATATACATTGTAAATTTGTTCACTAATTTGATGCCCCTGTAAGAGAAAAAAGGGCAAAATAAATACCTTTCTGATTTCAAGGAAATGTGACCAGCATATTTTAGGCGACCTTTCAAGCATTAGAAACACAATTTAACAAGATTTCTAAGAGAAGCTGAAGGTAGTGCAAGGATTTACGTTCAGTTACGAGTCAAAGGTAGCTTTTTTTTTTTCTAGCAAAATGTACACATCGTGATTGTGGAGCTTTAGGGACAAATCATACATAACTCTTTATGAAATTCATAGCCCTACGACCACACAAAAATGTCCAACTAAACCTTGATCTCGTAGAACAAACCAAAATGCTATCTTAAAAGCACAAGAGGCATATGTAAGATCTGATTCTAATCCACTGTATTACAGATACTAACAATTAAACCAAGGGAAGACATCATGAACCGGCAAATGAGAGAGGGAAGCGAGGGGTAGTTTCTACAACAGACTGTAATGCCTTTCTGCGTCTGGCATGAAAGATACAACGCCTAAAAGGACGTCAGAAGCCATCCATGCTTCCTAGCATGGTCCACGTATGCTTTGAACTTCTCATCTGCATTGGGAATGTCAAGAGCAATATCGTCAAGCCCATCTGTAACCCTAGAGAACCCTTTCGTCATTTGGTGAATGGTGATCAACCCTTCGCTGAAACACTCCTGCAGCAAGCCCAGAAGCCTATCATTTTTCTTCTCCATTGCCATAACCAATGCTTTCTTCACCACTTCATGATTGAAAAAAGGCATTCCTATATCACGAATGCACTGACACGCTTCTCCGATGTCACCCCCACTCTCGTATTCCTCCAGCAGCTTAATTATCTTATCCTTTGCGTCTTCCACAGCCCAGCCAGTGCCACCACCCCAGCATCTAAGGAGTCTCTCCCCGGCATGTCGAGCAGATACAAGTGAGCGAGCCATGCGTACGGTTTCACTCCCACTTGAATTATGAGGAAGCTTCTTGCAAATCTCGTCCAAGTTGAGGGGTGCTAAGACATCATCGATTACTGCCCTTGCAAGGAATAGCCCCAGTTCATTTGAGGCATCCAAAATGTCCAATGCTGTATCCTCTGCGGACAGTAGCAGCATGATGAATCCATTAACAATGTCATCGCTCGAGAATAACTCCATGGCAAGTGCAGATAACAATACAGAGACCATCTCCTTCTCCCTGTTCTTCCGGTCCATTGCAAGTGTAACCAGTTTCTTGATGAAAACAGGATTGTACTCTGGTGCAGCTAATTCTTCAAGGCTTCTAATAAGTTCTGGTATGTCATCAGAGAGAAAGTATTCCTGTATAATAGTAGAAGCTTCTTCCTTGTACTTCCTCAACTTCTCATCGCCATCATCATTGTGCCCCTGATCTGTATCATTGGACTTCAGGAAAGATGGATCAAGCCATCCATCAGCAATTGCTTTTGGCACTATCATCTGGAACAAGGATTTTGCAGTGGGAATATCCAGAGATAGGTCATCGAGGCTGTCAGCAAGCCGAGAGAATCCCTTGATCATCTGACTAGAACTGATTAGGCATTCTTCCGCCGCTTCTTTTAACAGCTTCAGTATAAGAGGTTCAGATGTTGGAATTTCCATCGCAAGAGTCAGAGCCCGTTTCACAACCTCATGATGGAAGAATGAGACTCCAAGCTCCCTTATGCACCTGCAAGCCTCTAGCGTGTCTCCACTCTCAATATATTCCCTCAGCAAATCTGTGATCTTCTTCTTGACTTCTTCAACGGTAATATGAATGGTACCACCCCATCGTCGCTCAACCAATTCAGCATGGTGGGGAGCTGAGAGATAGCTTTTTTCAACAGTCTCAATGACCTGAAAACCTTTAGAGACTTCAGAAATTGTCCTCTTTGCTTTAGTGAGAAAGGCAGGAGGTAGTATGTCATCAACAATTGCACGGGCTATGAATAAGGCCAGTACATCAACTGCATCAATGATGTCAAGTGCCAAATCATCAACAGACTCAAGTAACATAGAGAACCCTCGGCTAATCTCAGATGAACTTATCAAATCAACATACAAAGCAGATAGCAAAACAGATGCCATCTCTTTCTCCTTATCGTGTCGGTCCATCGCCATGGAAACAAGTTTCTTGGCAAATAAATGATGGTACTCAGCAGATCCAAGATCTCTAAGATCAGTGGCAGCCAATACTACATCACCAGTGCTGAAATACTCCTCAATGATTGTCACGATAGACTTCTTATACTCATCTATGGGATTTGAAATAGTTGCACCAACAAGTTCATATGGTTCCTGGAATTGCATTAGTGTGCACAAATGAAAATGTTATCCCCAGCACTCGTTTGTTTGTGCTCCACAAAATTATTTTATTACACAAAGAAACTAATGAATGTCTAATGAAACACTACACAAACATATATGCAGATACATACATATGAAGTAATAGATAGTCTATGTGACATAAAAGACAATGTTAAATAAGGTGGACATATATATATATATATATATATATATATATATAGAGAAATGATATCCCGCGCGACTCCAAATCCCGACTCCCGTGCGCGACACCCGACCCACGCCCACTGCCGCCGCGATTTTCGCCGTCCGGCCACCTCCGGCCGCGGACCGGGCCCGATCGACGCGCCACTGGCCGGCGCGTCGACCGGCGTCGGTCCGGCGGCCGGAGGTGGCCTGAAGGCGGCGAATTTGGTCGGAATCCGAGACCACAGTCACCGGCGCGGATTCCGCCCAAATCACAGCCGGAATCCGGCCAAATTCCGGCCGGAGACCGGCCGGGGAAGGACCGCCGGCGCCGGCGGCCCTTCCCCGGCCGGTCTCCGATCGGATTCCGATCGTGATTTGGCCGGAATCGCCGCCAGTGACTGTGGTCTCGGATTCCGGCCAAATTCGCCGTCGTTCGGCCATCTCCGACCGCCGGACCGACGCCGGTCGACGCGTCGGCCAGTGGCGCGTCGATCGGGCCCGGTCCGGCGGCCGGAGATGGCCGGACGGCGATGAAATCGCGGCGGCAGTGGGCGTGGGTGGAAGAGCGGCGTTTCCGGCCGATTTCGCCGCCGTCCGGCCACCTCCGGTCGCCGGCGGTCCGACGACCGGAGGTGGCCGGACGGCGAAACGGGAGCGGCGGCAGCGGGCGTGGGTCGGGTGTCGCGCACGGGAGTCGCGTAGGGACGTTGCGCGGGATATCAAAAAATATATATATATATATATGATATCCCGCGCGACGTCCCTACGCGACTCCCGTGCGCGACACCCGACCCACGCCCACTGCCGCCGCGATTTCATCGCCGTCCGGCCATCTCCGGCCGCCGGACCGGACCCGATCGACGCGCCACTCGCCGGCGCGTCGACCGGCGTCGGTCCGGCGGCCGGAGGTGGCCGGACGGCGGCGAATTTGGCCGGAATCCGAGACCACAGTGGCCGGCGGCGATTCCGGCCAAATCGCGGCCGGAATCCGATCAAATTCCGGCCGGAGACCGGCCGGGGAAGGACCGCCCGGCGCCGGCGGTCCTTCCCCGGCCGGTCTCCGGCCGGAATTTGGCCGGATTCCGGCCGCGATTTGGCCGGAATCGCCACCGGCCACTGTGGTCTCGGATTCCGGCCAAATTCGCCGCCGTCCGGCCACCTCCGGCCGCCGGACCGACGCCGGTCGACGCGCCGGCCAGTGGCGCGTCGATTGGGCCCGGTCCGGCGGCCGGAGATGGCCGGACGGCGATGAAATCGCGGCGGCAGTGGGCGTGGGTGGGAGAGCGGCGGTTTCCGGCCGATTTCGCCGTCGTCCGGCCACCGGCGGCCGCCGGACCGACGCCGGTCGACGCGCCGGCGAGTGGCGCGTCGATCGGGGCCGGTCCGACGGCCGGAGGTGGCCGGACGGCGAAACGGGAGCGGCGGCAGTGGGCGTGGGTCGGGTGTCGCGCACGGGAGTCGGGATTTGGAGTCGCGCGGGATATCATATTCTTATATATATATATATATATATATATATATATATATATATATATATATATATGATCTACTGCGCGATATCCCGCGTCCGCGAACCGTGCGCGACACCCGACCCACGCCCACTGCCGCCGCTGCCGTTCCGCCGTCCGGCCACCTCCGGCGACCGGACCGGGCCCGATCGACGCACCACTCGCCGGCGCATCGACCGGCGTCGGTCCGGCGGCCTCCGGTGACCGGACGGCCGCGAATTCGGCCGGAATCCGCAGCTCTGCCACCCACAGCCACTGCCGCCGCGATTTCATCGCCGTCCGGCCATCTCCGGCCGCCGGACCAGGCCCGATCGACGCGCCACTCGTCGGCGCGTCGACCGGCGTCGGTCCGGCGGCCGGAGATGGCCGGACGGCGGCGAATTTGGCCGGAAACCGAGACCACAGTGACTACATATATTGCAAATTTTATGTATGCATATGAAGTAATAGTAGACATGTGGACATGAAAAAAGATGCTAAACAGATAAACTCATACCTCACCACTGTCATAGTTAGGATCATTCCGATCAATGCGAGAACCAGGATCAGTATCCATGAGTTTGCCCCATGTACCTTTGCCGCCAGCACCGTCTAAATCAACAACCACATGATAGAACTTAGAACATGCCAATTGGTAGGTGAATAAATAATTTTAAAAACACACACAAAAAGAACAACAATCATTCAAATGTACATAGCACATAAATTAAATGTCTATTGACCAATTATGGAAAACCATACAATTAACAAACAAATCCGTTCATCCTTTTATATGAAGCAAATAAAAATCAAAGAAATAGCATGCATGATATTTAAAATATCAAGAACTCAAGAAACTTTCGTCGAGTTTTGAACAAGGCTATTCATGTGCAGAACCTAAACAAACCTAGTGTCCAGTAAACACATTATGGCACAGGGTAGGCTACTTAAAATGTATAAAATAAAATCATTTAAGTAAGCATTAGTGTCAGCCTACCAGTTGAATATTTTCTCAGGAAAACAAAACAAGTTGGTACAACTCAATGGGCATCAGTTATGTGCTTTCAAACTTAGCGAATTAAAGCCACCATAGTCTATGATTTAGGACCTGAAGTTTTGAGAACATTAGATAGGGCTATCCTGCATTAAGATATATGAAGCAACAATGGATAGCAGTCTATTAGTAGGAAAAACATGAGGGTTAGCTTCAAGCAACCTACTGAATCATAAAGTCACTTGAGAAGTACCAGCCAGAATATTTCCAAAGACGACCATGACCAGTCAAGATTTCATAATAGATCTTCACAAACAAAAGGTACTGATTAATTCGTGAAGTCTTGCTTTAGTTGAATGTAATTTATAAGTCAAAAAATATTTGTTTTCAAGTTTGTTTTACACCAGCATGGTTGATACATCCGTTAGTGTTGAATTTTGACTAAGATCCAAGTTCTCTACATTACTTGTTGGATTGACTTAGGTGCAGCAGTTAATGTTGTAACATCAGAGAACTTGAGAGGCAAGTAGCTTGGCATGGCTGGAGGTGGTAGCTTGGTAGATGGGCAGACACAACATATGATTTATTAAAGCGGTCGATCAGGTGAAATTGGGCATACTAAACATATTCAACATAACTTGAATCACTTATCAATAAAAAATATAACATGCCAGAAGATTGTCTAAGCAGCACTGACTGTAGTAGGAAATTGACAGATAAACCATAAAAGTCATTTAATTAGACCAATTATACTTGGTTAATTTTCCTGAAAATGAACACCCACCTTTTATCCAAAATTAAATCATCTATAAAAAAAATAAAAATAAAAATCATGGCCTGGCCCCCTAGTCTTATGGTATATTGTCATCAAATTGGATGATAGGATCATGATTTCCTACCGATAATTTATATTATGCTAATTCTTACATTTTCTAATCCATACTTCTCTAGAAAGCATCTACAAGAAAAAATATAAAATAAAAACTGAGGATGGCATAATCATACAAACCCAGAATCAACATAGGCAGCAAAATTAAACACCAGTCATAGAAGCAATTACGGCACATAACATGGCCGCATTAAGTCAACCATTAACCAATTTAGTAGGACAGTTATTAAGTTTATGTTGTTATCATAAAGTGGAACATGAAATTAAAAAAAATGTTTTGGGAATAAAAACATAATCATTAAATGATGAGCTCACTAGAGAAAAAGAGTATGCAATGAATCTTCAAGGTCAAACACATTCTACTAGACCTTGCTCAGTTCATGAAAGTATTTATCAGGAGCTATAGACTGAGACTGGTTTTCTACTGCATTAGTAATGAACAATAGAAAGTTCATTCAAGAAAATGTAATATTAACTGCCACTGAAAGTAAATGTATCAAATCTTAGCCATGCTAGAAAGGCAACTTTAATAGAATCTACGCATCTAGGATATTCAGGAAAATCTAGCCATGGGGAAAGATAAAAAATGATTGCACAATATTCCCATGGAAATGATGATAGTTTTGTTAGTGACAAACTTGTAGGTATATGACAAACATAGTCTACTAGACCTTACTCAGTTCATGAAGGTATTTATCACAAGCTATAGACAGATACAATCACATTGAAATTGATTTCTACTGCTTTAGTAACGAACAATAGAAAAGTTCGTTCAAGAAAATGTAATATTAACTGCCACTGAAAGTAAATGTATCAAATCTTACCCATGCTAGAAAGGCAACTTTAATAGAATCCAGGCTTCTAGGATATTCAGGAAAATCTTACCATGGGGAAAGCTAAAAAATGATTGCACAATATCTATCCCATGGAAATGATGATAATTTTGTTGTTAGTGACAAACTTTTAGGTATATGATAAAATGCATAGTTGATGTTTCAGAGTGTTGAAGGATCTCACATATCAATAATTTGCAAATGTTTCTCTAGGTTAATAGATATGACTTATGACAAAAATAAAACCATTACTAAGACAGGATGTATCATCCTCACGTTAACATGTGATGCCAATGAACAAACAATTAGAAATGCATTAGAAAGTGAAGTCCACAAGCTGTGATATCATTATTGTCTTGAAATATTGGAGATTAAGATCTGAGTTACGGCATCATTTCTTGGCTTGTATGGGAAGTGAGCTTGATTGGCTGTATTCACTCTATCAAAAGCAGGCATTGACCACAGGCTTATACACCATAAGCTGGCTGTTGTTTCTCAGGGCTTGTTAAATATGGAAGGAATTTGAACATTTCTTTGAATTTGATGCATCTTCAACATGATAACCACCATACATAGAACCCTTTTAGTGACATAATTGCCCCCAGGGTGTAGCACAGACGGTGGGTGCATAACATTTCTGGTGTAACAGTCAGGGGTTGAATCTCGTAGAAACTCACGACCTGAAATTCACCCTATTATGTGCCTCCTGCTTGTGTACCTGAATATACCTCCCTCAATATCCGTGGGGCCGGCTCTAGGAGGGCTGCTGAGGCAACGGATCCACCTTTTTCTTGTAGTGACATAATTGCATTTTCAGCCCTTAGCTTCCCATGATGTATTAACCGGAGTCTACAACCTTCTATGTTCAGGAAACCAAATCTTGTCAAGAACTGACAGAAAGTAAACCGTCACAGATGAGGAAAAGATTTGCAGAACAATGCAACAGGCAGAGGACAGAGGACAGATGAACAATGTCTGGTAATAACCTTCCAATTTCAGCCCTCAATCTTTCATTAACTAGAAACTTATATGTCCAAAACAGGAGTTGCAGTTTGGAAAAATAAGACTGTTTGTATGAGGAATGAAAACAGTCTGGTCGTTTCCAGATTCAATCATGATTGTCACACAGTCAAAGCTTGTTTCATTCCTCGTACTCAATAAGGACTCAAGATAATCTTCTAAACAATTCAATTGGTTGATTCCACGGAGTTTACATGTCTGCCAATTCATAACTCCATCCACGAAAGGATGACATAGAAAGAAACCGGCACCAAACTAATAAGATTTTACTTAAATTAACTTTATGGGGGCATGTGTACAACTTATCGATAACATGTATGATAAATCCAAAAAAGTGGATCATAATTATGCAAAAATCTCATTCCGAAAAACTACATCTTTATCTGTCGATGGGTAATTCAACTGCCTTAAAAGTTAAGAGAGAAGTATAGACAATCCATCAAAATTCAGATTCTCAATCCAACCTCGTAGATTCTAACTTTGACTTTATTTAAAAATCAAGCTCATGGATCCGCAGAATGATTACCAGGAGTGCCTCTTTTCAGCAGAAAATCATATTAAGCATTTAGATTTAGTATCCGTTCGACTTTCGCACAGTTCTGAATTTACCTACCGAAAATTCCAAGTAACAGACTCACCCTTCTTCACCCGCACAAATTTCCCTGAGTGCGAACGGCGCACACGTCTCCCGCTGGTCGTAGGAGATCTCGGCCCGCCTCCACCACCCTTGCTGTAGAGTTCAGGGAGCACCAGCTTATTGGGAGATCTTGGCGACGATGAAATCGCATCAGCGTTGGAAGCAGCAAACTTCAGCGCCTCCCGCTGCTCCTCCGTCAAGAACCCCTCTTTCCTAGGCGAGGCCATACTCTTCTCCCCGATCGCTCCACCGGCCTACACATAACCGAGACGAAACCTCATCCATCGAGCTAAAATACGCAGTGAGAAGACTAAGAGGAATCCATAGTGAGAAAGAATCGGACATCGAAGGAAAGGCACCTGGATCGGGGCTTGGCTCCGGGATCTCGAGCCAAGCAGGGGAGAAAGCCAAACGAATCCGGAGGCTTATTGGAGGTTCGTCGTTTTCTTTCTACTCGGATCTTGCCGGAGGCGGTCGATCTCGCTCCGGCGAAGTGGATTTGGAGGAGGAAGCCCACGAGGAGAGAGATCAAGGAGAGAGAGCGAGAGCAGTGGTTATGCACGGATCAAGAAGGCGGTTTCGGTTTCTTGTACACGTCAAAGAGAGAGAGAGAGAGAGGCTGGTCGGAGGTACCGAATCCCTATGGAGTTTACACGTGGCCCAATCCGAACCGGGGGTGACCCGGCTGCGCTCGCTCCTTCACTGGGTTTGTTTAGTCTCAAAGACCTTCGCGGAAGGGGAGGAACTGCACAAGGAAACAAGCAGCTCCCTACGTTTACTTCGTCGGAAGATCCAAAACGATGGAATAGGAGATCCAAAACGCTAAAGGACGAAAATGCCCATTCGTTTGTCTTCTTCCTATTCGAATGTTCATCGTCAACCAGCCACAAATAATATGATCAAGTCAACAGAACTTCTAATCTTTTTTTTTTGTCTCTTTTTCTTTCCCTTCTCCCCCAATTTCCTTCCCTTTGGATAAATAAACCTTATCCGAATAAATTAAATTAGGATTTCTAAAATTATTTTTCTAGAAATCGAAACCCACTAAATTAACATGTAACCAGAATTGAAATCCAATAAAAGCTATCAATTTAGTTGAATTCGAACTTAATTTTACTATACAAACAGTTAACATTACATCAAGTCCACTTATACCCCATCTTATACAAGCAGTTAGTGGGGAGGGGTTATATGATTCCTTCCAAAAATATGCTTCCATCAAACTTGCGTAAAGAGGATACAAGTCTGAGCAAGCTACTGATGATGATTGATGAACAACTCCTTTATCCTTATCAGGAATCTCACATGTCAAGATAATTTTTCTCTGTTTTTTCAAAACAAAATGATATCATGGTTATCAGAATTCAGAATCAATGTGGCTTGCATGAGGAAGCATTAGCCTGTGCTTCTACATAGTATCTGCCACTGATCATCATTCATGAGTAGCGAACATACTATTATCGAATTGCATCAGTTCATATATCCAGGTTGAAAGAATACTTCCTACCAAACAACGTTTCATCAGAAGTCAGTAGCGACTGACATACTCAAAAGTAAATCTGTGCCTAAATGAACATTTTCTTGCAGAATATTCTGGGCAAAAAACAAAGACCAAAGAATTCGATTCCACAGCTATCGACAACCCGATTTTCTGTATCTTGGCTAAAACAAACTAGTCGAGATTAATTAAGCCAAATCTGATATGAAAAAAGAAAGGTAACTGATTTTTTCTGTGAAGTATATCATTCAGCATTTCTAAGCAATCCCTAAGCAGTTATATGCTACCATACTTGCTTCCTTGATTGATGGCTTGAAGTCTTGTAAACACACTGGTTGGCATGTACTGGTCCATGCAAAGACTGACTTAAGAAGCACTCAATATTGAGTGGATATTTTACTGCCTCAGCAGTTACCTGCTATCATACTTGCTTCCTGTATTCATGGTTTGAGGTCTCATATTACATGGGTATGTATGAATCAGTCGGTGCAAAGACCACATAAGAACCACCTTAATTTTGGGTGGCTATTTGATGTTGAGAAAATATTTTCTAAAGACGGAAAAGAGGATATATATATATATATATATATATATATATATATATATATATATATATATATATATACTTTCAAAGTGAATTAATATGAACAACATAAAGTCCCAATCTTGAAAAAAAGGACAACGTGAAGTGAAACATCATAAGTGGAGCTTGGCTCTTATATGTGTTTAACTCGACAATCTATGAACCTTATTAATAAACATGACGAGAAATTTTGGTATGCAAGGAGTTTACCATGGAATAGAAGAGAAAAGGAAAATCTTTCTGGCTCTATTGATGGGTGACCATATCAAATGTTAAAATTGCAATTTAGAGCAAACAAGAAGCATGTCTATGGTGGAATTATACAGCAGATAATTGACTATTTGATATCCATATGTGATGCGCTATTTAGGAAGCAATACTTGCAAAAGGTTAAGGTAGTCGAGATAAGAATGCTGCATCAAATGTGTGAAATTATTAGAAAAGATAATTTAGTATAAATAAATAATTAAATATCTGAGAATAATTAAGTGTAGATCCAATAAAGAGTAAAATGATAGATAATAAGTTGCAATTGTACAGAGCATGAACATATTTAAAGGCGACTAGCAAATTCAATGGTAGAAGAGTAAGGTGTAAAGGAAGAATAAAGCAAACATTAGTTAGTGTAATAACAAAAATATTATTAACAATAATAGATCAATGGAGGAAAAGAATTATGTAGCCAGCATCAAATAATTTGGACAAATGCAGCTTATGAAGATGATGATCCTTAACTATTAGTTAGTAGATTATATTAATAATCAATGGTCTTCATCGTGATAATAGCACACAACCATAGTGCAATAAAAGGTGTATATGCCGGTGGGATATGACTATTTTTTTTTTTTAATAAAAGTTAGATATAGTTTTACTATTCTTTCTCCTAGAAATGGAATGTAATGCACAGGCTAAAAGGAATTAGATAGGTTGAAGGCAGAACCCTGTAGAGCATCTCTCCCTTGCCAATTGTTGTCAAGAATTATGCAGCCAATCAAGACTATGAAGATAGTGATTGGCCAAGTATGTGTTAAGCATTGAGCCTTCGGAGAACTTTTTTAAGCAAGGTTCAAAATCTAGTTCTCTCAATCAGAGTTTCAGTCTCTAGTTGAAAACATATGCCTCACTATCGATGGTGTCGACAACCGAAGGTGGTGCCATTTGGCACAAACAAAGGAAAAGGATGAAGAAATCACACCTGAGGCTGCAAGTAAGATTTTGAAACCAAATAATGCATTTCTTCTTTCCACCATGAGCTAGGATTCAAATTTTGGTTATGCTGTGAGCTAAGGGTTTGAAATCACAGAAGGAGAAAGAAAACCTACCTGGAAGCTAATCAAAGTCATCACCATCAAAAGCATCACTGAGATTACTTCCGGAAGACTCTGTCGAAGGTTATCTGGTGTACCAGCACCTCAGCCTTTGCTGGCACCTTGTCACATGTCTGGAATGTAGCATCTTGCTTGATTGAACATCATGCGAGACAACACAAGATTTAAAATCATGTGTTTGAGTTCAACAAAGAATATGGAATCACAGAAATGCCCAATCAAGAGGTCATTAGCATTGCTTTTTTATAATTGTTTACCCTTTACATAAAACCTTTTCAGGTCCCTCAAAATGCCATTTTGGATCCCAAGTACAGAATTTATTTGCACTATTCTAGGGAGAGTTAAAGTAGTAGTCTATTCCGTAGTAGAACATGTGGAATGTGAAAGTTGGAATAATTTTTTCTTACCAGACCCAATCCACAAGGAAAGGTCGGCTTTTAGCAATCTGTACAATTTTCTCCTCGAATCTCCTGATCATACTACATAATCGTAGTAAACCAAGAAAAGAGTATCTGGAATGATCAGTGGCAAACTATCTATATACCTGTATAAGCGCTTCAAATTATCGATCTCCAAAGTCATCGTATCAATCACATCGCTCTTGTTCGTAAGCACCCACAGGTCTCTTGATCGCACTCTCTTAATGCTTCCTCTACAGAAGGGACAGGACTGAGATCTCACATTCCTGCAAAGCGTATTCACAACTTGTTTAGCAAACAGAAACTGAAATAATTGATAACACAGATGCAAACAAAGTGTTTACCAGTCGCGATAGCATTTCATGCACATGGCATGGTTGCAGTTTGGCAGCACCATCTTGGTGCAAACTTCCAGACAAATACCACATTCATCATCTCGGTCTGAATCCTTATTGAAAATTTTCTTCCAGTCTTCCGCCCTTTTCCTACCAACTATCTCTTTTGCTCGGACTTTCTCTTTGGACAGCTCTCTCTCTGCTAAATTACCTTCAAGCTGTTGAAGGGAAGGATATATGATACCTGCAGTTTTAGTTCAAGACAGTAAAGATATGTAAGACACTAAAACTATGTGCTTCAAGAATCATTAGCACACGAAAAAAGGAACTTTGACTTCAGATTAAGCACCATAGAATTCTCGAATACTCGCCCTTCTTTCGAAAGTAGATATCGTGGTCACGCCATCTGCATAAACCTGCAAGATTCACCGTTTCATTACCTTGCATGCCCTCAAAGTCATTTCCTTTTCAACGTTTATGTAAGGAGTTGTTCGAAGAGTACCTTGTAAACAAGTATTTGAAAAAGCCCTAAATGGCTAGTTAGAGCATAAGAACAAGTGCAGTCCAACCACTGCATTAGGTAAACAAAGAAGGGCGCCAAGGGGCTACACGACAACCTCATCTGAAGGCAAGCACCACCATACGCTCTTTGAACAGCATCCGCCCTGCAACCCCCAAACTACTCATAAAACCCCTCGATTCGATTCCAAAATCAGAAATTTGGGGGGCAAATGTTTGATAACTACCCTTCGATTACTGAAACTAAACAACTGCGAAAAAAAAACAACAACATATGAGACATGAAAGAGAGAGCGGAGCTATTACAAGGTGTTGGCATGGTTGATGTCGGCTTCAAGGGCTTTGAGGGAGCCTCTGAACGATGGTGGCCTGGGAACCAGCTGGCTCTGAAACATGGCTCCGGAACCTTCCCAAATCCTCGATGAAATCCGAGAAGAGAAGAAGAGTCGAAGAGGGATTACGATTCTTTGGAGCAGTCGCCCTGCAGCTTGATTAAATAGAAGAGTACAAAACAGAATGTGGACCACAGTGGGAAAGGCAGGAAGAAAAGGCAGTTCCTCCCATGGAAAGATAACAATTAAACAAATAGATAAACAGAAGAAAAGGAAAGGAAATGGTACGGCAGCGAAAGGCTAAATTTGCCACCATAAAGTAGACGCATAAATAAATTTAATATGTAAATATTCTTTTAAAAAATTAACGTGCAAAAAAATTACTAGATTAATTTAATTTACATCACACATAACAAAAAAATGAACCCAAAAGAAATTGAACCGGACTGGACTTGAACCAATGAACCGGCAAATTTAGAACCTACTTTTCACTTGTTCCATTAAAGAAGAGCCAGACCTGGCCGGTCCAAAATCAGCTCTCTTTTTTTCTCTTCTTGTTGTCTCTCCTGAAATAGACTGCAATTAATGGCCTTAACAACTAAAAACACTTTTTTCAAAATGCTTCTATGATTTTATTGATTCGAAAATATTTTTAAATTTTGCATTTCATTACCAAAATATTTTATAATTTGGGGTATTTTCGATGGTAAAATAAAAATCTCTCTCAATTGAAAAGACACATAATTAATAATGGAGTTAAGAAACAGGAAGTAGATCGTGATATCAACTGCCAAGAATTCTTTGTTTGATTTATTTTATTTTATTTTTGGTTTGACTCAGAGCTTGCGTCTTCCTGTTTTCCTTCGAGTATGTTTGATCACGAGGGGCACTTTTATTATAATTTATTATTATTATATAAATAAAGTGAATATTAAAAAAACAATTTTAATTTTCATGAGATTAGTTTATTACAATATTAAAACACCAATAAGTTAATCTTTAGATTTTGTGCCTTTATATTAAGATTATTGATTGTATGAACCTGCCTTAATTGCATAGAATTTGCCATAAGTCAACAGGAATTGAACCATAAAATAAATTAAAAAATGCATTAAGACCTAATTAAGAATCAAAGCACACAAGTCATGGAACATTTAAAGATCCATTCATGATTTAATATTTTTTTTTATTTTCACTGAACATTGTTTTTCAATGCTAAATGTAATTCCCTCAACATTTATTGTGAATGAATAAATAGTCTACGAAATCAATTAATTCATTTAGAAAAAGGAAAACAAAAAATATACATTGACCAAAGTTAACCCATTTCATCAGCTATGTCTTTAGACCCATACTTGACTTTTATTAAATTTAAATATTTTTTTATAAAGTAAAATAAAATAATTTGTTTTATAGATATGAATGAAAAACATTTTAAAGAGAATTTTATTTCAAGGGTTATAATTTGCAGGAGTGTAATCTCAGTCGTCGAATCTGATCGGGGCTGGATCGTAACCGTTTGTAATTAATTGGAAAAGCATCAACGGCCAAAATCAAATCCAGAAAATTTGCATTTTCCGACCGCGAGAATCACCGGCCCCGCGTTGCGGCCGCTCACAGTAATCGCATTACCACAACCGAGAAACCATTTCCTCCGCCCACCGTTTTCTCCTCCCTGAGCGCGATGCCGCCGCCTCATCATCCCTTCTCTACCTCCTCCTCCACGCTCCACTCTTCCTTCTCCTTCGCGATCCGTCCATGGCCACCAAGCACACCCCGACGCACTACGTCTTCCTCCTCGGGATCGTTGTCCTGCTCGCTGTATTCCTCGTTGGAGATTATCTATGGGCCTCCACCTCCTCTTCCCGCTCCCGCGCTTCCTCCTCCGCTCCCTTCTGGTCCAGATCGTTGGATCTCTCGCTCGGCCGCTCCAATCCTGGGTCCAAGCAGGGTGAGTTGCTTCTTCGTTTACGTTATAGAAAGTTCGGTTCTTCAATGTGAGTTCTTTTCTCGGGGGATGTGGGTTTGATCTCCATCTTATTGGTTGCTAGTTTCCAAAGTTCCAAATTTTATTGATTTTTTTCGGTTATTTCCTTTTTGAATTTGAGCTCCAGATCAATTGTTGCTGCGATGTCAAAGTTTAATTCTTTTTATTTTATTCTTCTTCTTCTAGAGGATGATATTGCTGTTAGGATTGCTATATCGGTGAAACTAATGTTACTGTTTCAACTTATTCTTAGAGATGAGTTCAACTGCTTCACCTCCACTTGTGAAACGAATGATCACTTCTTACTTGCATGCCATATTCTGTTCTGCTACGAATAATATAGCCCATTTATGAAATATATTTTGGAAGAAGGTTGGATTATTCTTGGAGGAATTGGTTTGCGTGCAATGCTATGTAATGCTGATTATTTTCCAATCGAGTCTGGGCTTCAGATCTATTGTTCCTGCAATAACAAAGTTTTCCCCTTTTTTTATTTCTGCAGAATACTAATGTAGGATTGCTATATCGGTGAAACTAAACTGACTGCTTCATATTATTCTTCGGAATGTGTTCAACTACTTCACCTTGAAACGATTAATCATTCTATTTATATATATTAGTTCTCACTTGGATATTTTATTCTTTTCTGTTACGAATAATGCACCTTATTTATGAGATCTAGTTTGGAAGAAGGGAATAATTCTGTCAGGACTCCTACATGTTGGTTTTTGGAATTCATTCGGCCTGATGATGAATCGTTCAACAAAACAAAGGGGCATTAAAGCATTTCAAAGGACATTCAATGCACTTTTAAGTCTTCATTCTAGCCTTTAATCTAGAGAAGTTTTCAGTTTGGATTTATTCCATCCAATTCAAAGCATAATATATATACTTTGACAATAATGTCTCTAATTTGAACAAGACCTCTCCAATTTAATTAGTCAATAGTTTGAACGATGACCGTGATGACTACAGAATGAATGATTATGCATTCGTTGCATTTGCTTGATTTCTTATTATGTTCTGGTCTTTTATCCATATACGCTTTCGACTCAGTTTTTTCTTTTTCTCCAACAACTGCCATTTACTAGACAAGCAGAAAGCACATAGTTAATGGATTTTTGTTACATGGTTGTGGAATGTGGATGCTAAAAACTGGATGGTTGAAAGCCCTTGCAGAATGCCATTGCATTTCCGTGCTTTGCTATTTATTTAGGCTGACTATCAGCTTCAGGAATGTATGTTTTTTGTTTCTTCATTTTTCTTAGTATTACTGTTTTGCCTCTTTTTTCAAGTTCTGATTATTAGAATGTGGATTTGACAAAATAATTGTTCCATACTTTTGGTAAGTCCTGCAATCAAATAACCTTAACTTTCTGCTTAAGAACAATGTTTTTGCAGCATCTCCATATATGCTTAATTTGATCATCTGTTTCTTCCCTTGCAGCCAGAAACAAAAACTAAAGGTCTAAAAGTGTCAATTAAATTTCTCAATGCAACATATACTGATATTCCAGCACCAAATTTGGTATGGGAAGAGATGCCTGAAGCACCTGTACCTCGTCTTGATGGAGCTTCTATACAAATCAAAGATCTGCTTTATGTATTTTCTGGATATGGCACCATTGATTATGTAAGAACATTTGAAATTCCTATATCTTTTTTCCTTTATTGTAGATTTAATGCATTTCTCATTTCTCCATGAAACAACTGGCCAACACGGGCCATAGTTCTTTTCCATTTTTGCTTAGTGTCTATTCGCTCCTCTATTTAGGCATTAAATGGTGAATTTGTTGTATTACTGCAAAACATGCCATCTTATTTCTCCTATATATGAAATTAAATATGTCTTACTATTAAACAGATTTCTAATGAAGATAGTATAGCTGGATTATTAGGATGAACTTGCCCATTGAAAGCTTGAACTATTTTATAGTTTCAAAATCTAGTTAATGTTTTTGCTATCCACTCGATAATAGCTGGAACATGTTCAAGACTTGCAGCCATTTCCTTTTGACATTGAAAAAGAATCTATTCAGTGTGATAATAGAGCTGCTGCAGACTTTATATCATGCAGTATATACCTCATATCATAAATATATATACAGTTTGTGATGTCTGATTTCTATCATCTAGTTAGTATTCTTGTCAAAAGGACTATATAATGTTACAACAAGATCTTTTCTTGCCTAATTACTTACTTTGATCTGCAGACCAGCATGTGAATATCTTCAAGTAAATATCCCTAAATGTTATAGTATTAAATGATAAAAAATTTATATGGTTATTGTTCTTCACTTTCCTTTTTGTCAAATTTAATTGTTACGGACATGATGAATTTTCTAGGTTGGTCACACAAATTTAGTTGCTTTCAGTATAATAACTTTTTTTTGGCAGTTACTTTCTGACTTACCCCTATAAGTTCTGATGTTTCTTTGCTGCTTTCATCCTTTAGGTGCATTCACATTGTGATATATTCAATTTCACAAACAACACCTGGGGTGGAAGGTTTGATACACCAAGAGCAATGGCAAATTCACACTTGGGAATGGCTACAGATGGTAGATATATTTATGCTGTCACAGGACAGTATGGCCCACAGTGTAGAGGTCCTACAAATCGCAACTTTGTGTTGGATACACAAACAAAAGAATGGAATGAATTGCCCCCGCTACCTCTTGCAAGGTATGTTCAGTTTAGAACACTATATTTATCATTAATACCTGTGCTTTTTTTATCCATTACATCAACCATAGAAGAAATTATGTTTTTCTAAGGCTATAATTCGCTATAAAAATTTGACTAAACATTGAAATAACTTAATTCGAACCTTTTGGTTTTCAGATATGCCCCAGCAACTCAACTTTGGAGAGGCAGATTGCATGTTATGGGTGGTGGCAAGGAGGATCGCCATGAGCCTGGATTGGAACACTGGAGCCTTGCAGTAAAAGATGGCAAGGCATTGGAAACAGAATGGAGAACTGAGATACCAATACCACGTGGTGGTCCTCACAGGTAGTTTACCATAAAATTGACAACTACATATATTATTAAAATTTTAGGTATATGTTTTTCTACTTAATTTGTCACAAAACTATGTAACAACTACATTTGCTATTAAAATTTTCATCTTTTTATTGAAAATATAATCTCAACCTTCAGCTACACATCTTAATTATGAGAAAAATCAGGTTCAGCATAAACGTACGTACCTTCTAATTGACATTCAAATATCTTAAGCAATTTAAGAACTTAAGCTATATGGAAAATCTCTTTGAGAGACTTTGTAATAACATGTCTATATTGTTAAGAATTATCAATTCATGAACGTAATATGTTTGATTGCACTTGTGTCCTTACATCGCATTAGTCTTTCATAATTCTTCATTTTCATGTTGTTCAACAATAAGAACGTTTATTATTAGTAACATTTTTGTGTAACTGACTTGAAATATTTACTAGTTGCACTATCATTATCTCATTTTTACTATATTAAAATTTTACTTAAATTATTCTACCACACAATATACAAAGGGTGTTTGCTTTGAATTGCTATCTTAGATATTCTTGTGGTTCTTTTGTCAGTAAAACACACCTTTTAGTTATATTAGCAATCTAACTTAGAATTTTTTTTCTCACACAAGAGTCAATAGTCTATAACTCAAGTTGTGATCTAATAGTTCTTTTCCTATTTCTCATGGTACAATGTGCTTTTCCTTCAGGGCTTGTGTAGTTGCTAATGATAAACTGATAGCTATTGGTGGTCAAGAGGGCGACTTCCAAGCTAAGCCAGGATCACCTATTTTCAAATGTTCACGGAGACATGAGGTACTACTATATTTTTACAATTGACATACATCAACTCAAGTAAAGTAATTGTATGTCGTCTATGCTAAACTATAATAGCTATATAGTACTAAAGTCATGTTTTACGTTATTTCACAGTATAACAAATATGTCTTTGCACAACAAAATACATTATAGCCATAAGTGATGGATCATGAGGATGTTGTAAGCTATAATAATGAGTTAGATCACTTTAGAAATTTCTTTTAAAATTTTAGACTCAAAAAAGTTTTAAATGGTTTTAAATTGATCCTCAATTGTCAAACTACTTCAATAAGCTTATTTGTTGCAAGTGAAGTTCATATAAAATAATTGTTCAAATCCACTTTAGAAAAATACCCATCAAAAAAGGTATAGTCAATCAAAACATTCGTTAAGAGGATTTTTATAGAATTTAAATTTATCTGAATTTATTGCTTAAGTTGAGCTTGTATTGTTTAAAAATATTTTTCCGCAAATGGTTTTAAGTAAAATAAATAAATGTTTCTTGTCTTCATCTTTTTTTTTCTTTAAAATATGGTATTATACTATTGCAATGCACCTAAAAGGATTTCTAGACCTATCATTAAAGATGATCTATAATTTATAAAAATATGGAATCACAGCTAACTTTGACGATGTTATATGATTTATAATAGGGGGATTAAAATTTAGGTCGAAGGTCGGAGGTGTTTTATGGTTTCATGAAAATGAGGAACTACAAATGAGTTTATTTTAATTTGTCAATTGTATAATTTGTCAGATCTTCCTGAACATATTGCAGCCAATTCATATTGAAAATATCTTCCTTTTCATCCAGTTTTTCTTTTGCTTAAAGAAGAGTATAAATCCCTTTTACTATAAAAGCATGTTGTTGAAAAAGTGAAAACAATTATGTATTTGACATCATGCTAATTGGCGTGAGCATATTGTCAGTTTGAGGAAAAATAACTTGGCTATACATTTATCTGTTTGGATGTTTATGTCGATGCATGATTTCACCAGAGTATCTCTTTGGATTCCAAAAGCATCTGTACACTATACTAGACCATGTGTATGTATATATGTTGAAATTTGTAGCCTTGCTTAGAGGTCCATGCAACCTATCAAAAATGGTGAGGATTTTGATAGCTAGATGGTGGTGTTCTTAATTAATGTCGTTATTTCTCTTATCCAGGTGCAATATGCTGATGTTTACATGCTGGATGATAGCAAAGAATGGAAGCAGCTACCTCCGATGCCAAAACCAAATTCCCACATAGAGTTTGCTTGGGTACTTGTCAACAACTCGATTCTTATTGTTGGCGGTACAACAATGAAGCACCCGATCACCAAAAAGATGATTCTAGTTGGTGAGGTCTTCCGGTTTGATCTACATACCCTGGTAAGAGCAGTTGTCTCTTTCTTGTTGCTTGAAAACTGCATTTTACATTGTTTTCACAATTTAATATTTTTTCTCATATAAATTGTAGCTACAAGCCTACAACAAACGCTAAATAAACTGTAACTATTCAACATTGGTTGAATAGTTTTTCTCTTATGGTTCAATGGGAAGTAGAGGGAGATCTGATCCAACTGATCTTTCTTTGAAACAACAATGAGATTTAGTGCTAGTTTGGACCTTCATTGATCAAGAAAAGTTTTATTCGGGAATTGGAAAATTAGATACAAGTATTAAAACCTGATTGAAAACTATCCCTGAAATATTTTTAGCATTTGAAAAAATATTTTAACTTGTTAATTTATTATTATTTTTTTGCTATGTTAAGTCATGAATAAATGCTTTGTATATCGCTTATTGTTTATTTTCATATAAGAGACTGTCTAGTAAAACTCACAATCAACCGTATGTATAACTCTCCTCTAGTTAAAAAAAATCATAACGTCATCTTCAATAGTTCTTTAATTGTCTGTAATTACTATCACAATCCACTCGAACAACAGAACTACCTCATTAACTTATCGAATCTCTATTTGAACCCAAGCATATAGCAATTCATCATTCTAAGTTTAAAATTTTCTTTCATTTGCTCACAACTCACCTTCTAATACTGTACTAGGATGTGCCAAATTATTTTATTTACTATGAATATGTTATGATGTTAACTTACTCTTTTGTGATTCTAATATACACAGAAATGGTCAGTAATCGGGAGCTTGCCATTCCGCGTCAAGACTGCTTTGGCTGGTTACTGGAACGGTTGGTTATATTTCACATCCGGTCAGCGGGATAGGGGGCCAGATGATCCCTCTCCAGGAAAAGTTATTGGGAGCATGTATAGATCTAAAATAATCTTGTAACCACCGGATTGTTTAGATATCCATCAATTAATTTTAAAATAAAGTCATTTAATTGTATGTTTTTTAATTCAGCCATTTGTATGCCCAAGTTAAGATCTTGTAGGTATTTTCTAGCCTTTCTCTTCCTAGTGTGAAGGGGGGAAAGGGACAAATGTATATAGATGTTTCATTTACCATCTCAAATCTCATAAAATGTTTCAAGTTTTGTACCAATAGAAGTTGTTCTAATTTGTAATTACAGTGCTCATATGCTTGTAGTTGATTGGCACATCTTCATCTTCCAAAACTGATTACTTAGCCAAGTTAATGCTTGATTTAGATAAAAAGCAGTGAAGCTGCTAAGCTCAAATGATAGATTTTTCTATGTTTGGATATAAACATGAACTTGGAACACACCACTTCTTATGAAATTATTATTCGCTTTGTATTTTTTTATAGCTATTGTTTACATCATTTCAAGTTGTAATCTTTTTGCTTTGTTATTGTTGAAGAATATAGTGTTGTAGTTCTATATATAGGCAGAATCATTTTCTTCAAATATCTATCAAAGTTATATATAGTTGATTAAATACTGATATAAGTTTTCATTACTTGCTATGAAATTTATTAATGTGATTTGTAATTAGGATATCTTACCTATCAAAGTTATACAATCCTAGCCTTTCATTGTTGAAGATCATCGATCGCATTGTTTTAGCATAGATTTTAAGTTCCAACTATGCCTTAGCCATCATCAACAAATTTGATAATCGCTAAAGAACCACTTTTTGTGTTTTCTTTGATCTCTAACATTGACAAGCACCAATCGAATCGAATGATATAATAAGTTTAATCCTTTCCAACACAATATTGATGATGTCTAATGATTTTCATAACATTCAAGCTTCATAAATCAATTTAACACAAACGAACTCTAGATCTTGTGATTTAGCAATATTTGTTAACCCTATTCTTTTATATATATAAAATGATAATTATGGCTAAACTATGAACCAATTTAACTCGATCGTGTTTTATCCAAATCCACCAAAACTTTAGGTGTTTATTTATTCAAGCTATGCTAAATCACAAATGGACCAACTATAAACATTTTTCTGAAAACTAAATAATATAATTTATTAAGGGGGAAATTTCCTTACAAATAGTTTTATTTTTCTAAAATTTTGCTCCAATATTTAACTTCATACAAGCTTCAAACACCTCGACAAGGTGTTTTTAAAATCAATACCAAGCAACTCATTTAACTAAGAACCAAAATCCAGAATTGAAGGGTACAATACTTTTACGATTAACTAAAATTAATGAATATGATGTTGGCATCAATGATTAATTTGGCCAATCCTTTCGAATCTCGAAGTAATAGTTCATATCCAAGTAGCACTTGCCATCATCATCCACAAACTGCAACAAAAATAATAATACAAGCTAAAGATTTCTTTAAAATATTTTCAAAAAAACATGAATAAATTTAAATTAATCAAATCGAATTTACCTTTGTTTTTGCACTATAAGATCCCCTTGCCAAGAAACCAGAAGGAGTAGTCTCTTCTTCTAGTTCATACGTGTAAGGCTCTTTTTGAGGACTAAATGTTCCCAACATCACTTTATTATTCTCGACTAAACAATGAGAGCGTATACATTTTTCAATCGATAATATATAGTTAGAAAATCATACATATAATTTAAAAGTTTAATTTCCTCATGAATATTCACAAAGAAAAAGAAAAAAAAGTAAGAGTTACCTCTTACTCCAGCTTTCCAAACAGTGTTGGTGTATCGAAGACCAGAAACAATGTTATTAGTGACGGTGAAAGAAAATTTGAGACGATAACGGCAACCATCCTTGAGTGCGAATGCAAAGCCCTTCGAATCAGGCACAAAGGGAATTGGCAAAACTAGATCATCACGATCAGAGCTCAATATCGTCAGCGCCTGAAACTCCACATTTGGTTCAAGTACCTCTGCAAACATAAACATATATATATATCAATGCATGAACAATATCATTAAGAACAATATTATTATAATTGCTAATGATCAAACTATTAATTATATATATATATATATATATATATATATTAAGAAAGGATGAAATTAATTAGCTCTCGAGATATAATTAAGTTAGTTATGACGGAACAGACTTACAAAAAAATAAAATTAATTAAGAATTCTTAATTAGTAATATAATTACCCCCAACATCATTAAGATCAACGCTGCCAAGGAGTTGCTCCTTCCACTTCCTCAAGCTCTCGTCATCCTATGCATGGTTTCCATGAGAAGGAAGTCTACTGTTATCGCATCATTGAACTTTCTATAATGAATGAAACAATTGCATACAAATCAAACCTTATCCATCTCCAATTGTTCCTTGAGGGCAATTTGCGGGCCGAGCAAAATAGCTCGCTTCTCATCATCATCATCACCGCCATCCTCGGAGACAATCGAGGTAGAGCTTAGCTTGCGAGCCATCTTGTCCTCATCATCACTATTATCATGTCCGCTTTGGGTGCTATTTTCCTTCTCCTTATCCATGGGTACCAAAATGACAATGGAGGCCTAGCTATTGAGCTAATGAAAATTTAGCAACTTCTCTTCTCGTGCCTAACATTCAATCAATACGCGCACGGGGTGCAAGGAGATCGAGGTGAGGGAGGAGAGGCTTTTGGAGGGAGAGAAGGAGGTAGATATACGACAAATGGAATGATTTTAGTGATGGAAATCACAAGAGCCATTGGTGAAACAAGAGTAACAAACGGCTAAAAAATAGGACAAGTGGTAGGAGGGTAAACAATTCAATCTCCCTCCCTTCTATTTATCTTAATCAAAATTCTATTTTAAGTAACATTTCAAATTATTGAAAATAAATACTTTAAAGTTTTTATAACTTTACACGAATAAACTCAAATGACCTCCTAGAGTTCATAGATCGATTGGAATCCAAAATTCGAGGAGAAAATATACAATTTTACTTTGAACTCTCTATGTGATCATTTAAAAGTATTTTAGACACTTTAAATTTAAAGTTTGAGAAAGAAATTTTAGTTATTTGATGAATTAATAGTCGTGTTTTATCTATTTAAATTTAAATTTAAATTTTGATTAAAAATGATTATACAATAATTTTTTATCAACGCTATTAGATGAAATATAAAATTTGTATAAAAAATAATATAGAGTAAAATGATATAAGTTAAGTTTGAGTAAATTATTTTTTAAAAAAATAAAGTGAAATATATTTGTAAAAATTGTGATAAATTTGATCAAAATTGCAAGATGACTATATTTAGGCGTGTGCTTTAGATTAGTTGAGTGATCGATTAAGTTTTAATAGACATAATGAATTTTGATAAGTTTGAACTTTGAAGACATTTAAGCTTATTTTGAAGACATAAATCAAGGAAGGAGGAGGGGAGAGATTTTTTTATTTTATAACAAATAATTTTTTTAAAAAAAAATGGTTTATCATATATATATTTATACTAATCTTTTAGAACCCTTGTAGTTCTATTATTTTTATCCTCTTTGTTATTGGTAGAAATGTTCATATAATTCAAGGTGAATTTGTAATAAAGATAAAATAACAATACTAAATTATAAGGATACATTTGAAAACATTTATGAGACTGTGTTGTGATAAAACAAAATAATAGAAATATTTTTAAAATATAGTTAAAATTATGGGATAAAATGAAATATTCTCTCCCTTTTTTCCATGATTTAGTTTGATTTTTCGACTTCCCGTTTTGGATCGACACTCGAAGGGCTCGCGAGGCTGCTGCAAAATTGGGATCTTCCTGTCGAAGGCGAGTTTTCTTCCTCCTTTTCTTCCTTTTCGATCCGCATCTGTTCTTTGCCGATGCTGATCCCTTTTGCTCTCTTGATGTTCTGATCTGCCGCCGCCTTCTTCCAGCTCTTTAGGTTAGCCGTCTGTGTGGGTAGATATGGTGAGGGCCGTTGGTTTGGAGTTCAGGTCTGTGCCGGTGGTTCGGGCTCTTTCCGACGGAATAAATGGAGGTGGAAGGGTGGCTGCGCCGGTGAAACGACAGAGCTTTTGCCGTTGATTCATTGTCTTCTTCCCTCAACACTTCCTTCCGCGGTGGTGATCAAGGTCAGATCTGTGTTGATCTGGTGAGCTAAGGTTTATCTCTCTCTTTTTTTTATGTTGATGTCGCTTAGTGCTATAATTTTGTGTTTACTTGGACGGAAGTTGGAAATAAAAGAAAGGAGGGAAAATATTTTTTTTTAAAGATACTTGGAACGAAGTAGAGAGAAAGAATGGATTTGATTCGATCTATTTCTTTTTTTATTTTATTTTGGCCAAAATTGGGCAGTAGTGAGCAGGTAGTTCATGGCTCTAATGTAAGACATCAGTCCTTGAAAGTCCCAATTTTGCAGTTGTCTGCATGAATTTTATTAATCAATTTTTGATACATCAACTTGAGTTTTCTTTGATCTCAAACTATTTTTACATCTTCAATTTTAATTGATTTATCTCGCTTAAATATAGAATACCTTTTGCAATTCTACCAGTAGTATTTATTGTTATGCTAATAGGTCTTGCCAACTTTCGCTCTAGCTTGGCTAATGTTTATGAACTATCAATTTATTGAAAATAATACCATTATGCTTTAGATTTAGAAGTCATACTAATATGAAGTAGGGCATCTTTTCTAAAGACCTTTGGCAATTGTGTTAATGATTGGTGAAATCTTCATATCGTACACTTCAAGATGTTTGGCACCAACTACAATGCCTGAACACTATGCTTATGGAAGTGTAAAAGCTATGATGTAGAAAAAATTTAAGATGTTTTGTTTTTGACATAAAGACCTCACTTAAATAAGTTGACCTATTTATCTCAATTTTTTCAAATAATTGTCTTCAAAGTATATTGAATAGTTGTTGTAGAGAAATAAGTTGCCCAACTTTTAAATGTTTGAATATGTATAATAGTTTCAAATAATGTTATGATTCTGTCTATACCTCGAATTCTCCGAAGGCCATTCACAAATCCCCCTTCCTCATTCCCAATGAGGAGGATAAGAGAGTTCCTTTTTCTTTCCAAGATGTTGCTGCCTCCTTGCTCGCCGTGGTGTCAACTTCACAATAAGACACTTCGTAGTATGCTTCCCTTTCTAGTGCTTTGATGTACAGTATCTTTTCTAGTTTTCAATTGTGGCCAAGTTCCTATTTGTCCACATGAGCTAATTTTTGCCCAATAATGTGGTTACTTTGTCCATTTCTTGTTTTTGTAATAGTTTGATTACAGAAAAAATTTACCTTGTTTGGTTTTAGAAACAATTCCAAAAAACTGACGAATCCTTTTTACCTTTTGATGTTGCCAAGGATCATGCACCTTTGTTTATAATTTTTCCCTTTGGCTATATATTGCCTTTTCCAGCTATATGATCACTTTTGGAATTGCATTCTACAGTCATTGCCATTAAGGAAACTGCCTAAGTAAGAGTTTCATGGCATCAAGACGACATGTTAGGTACTCTCCTCTTGCTGCAGACGACAATGATGATCACATGAAGGAAGACCCTCGCTTTGCCTACAACCCCAAGGCCTTTGATAGAGTTCCATGGAAATCAGTTGCTCTTGCACTTTTTCTCCTGGCCCTTGGGACGCTTCTCCTTATTCTATCAGTTTTCATCTTTACAGACTACATGGAGGGTGAGCAATCCCAAGCATATGGCCTCTTGGCGCTTGGTATCCTTGCATTTCTTCCGGGTATGTAGTGTATAGGTCTGACATCTGTTTGCTGAATGTCAACATTTTTTTGTCTCAATGAACTTGTGCACATGATGTTCCAAATTGCTCCATTTCTTCCCCTTGCTCCAAATTTACTGATGTAGACACAAGTATCTTGTTGCTTTCCCTTTCCTTCTGTTTGGGCTGCTTCCCCCTAAATTAGACTCTCCCTTGGGCAAAGTTGATGTATCATGTGTATTGAATCATCATTTATGTTTATTGCAGGTTTCTATGAGACTCGGATTGCATATTACTCCTTGAGGGGTGCACCAGGGTATCGGTTTTCTGCCATTCCCAGCTAGTGCAAGTCACGTGAATCATAAAGCATGGGAACATGATACATCATAAAAATAGCAGTTCGACTCCACCTCAATCTGCGTTACCAACTTTGTTTTGCATACCTTGTTATGCAACTTTGATGGTTGCTCACACATGTTTCACAAATTTTCAGCGTCTATAAATGCATAGTGATCTTATAGTGAAGACTTTTGACTTCAGGTTTGTTTATCGCCTAGTAGATCCATGTTTTGTGATGTGTTTTTTCTATAATTCATGTTGCGTATCTCACTGTTTTGTTTGTGTTAAATCCTTTTACCTTGGAAAAGGAAAGAAAACAGGGGAATCAAATGTTGGAAAGATATCACTGAATAGAAGTCTTGAGTTTGGAAACATTTCCGCAATAAGTTTATTTTTGGAACTTTTTCTCAGTGTTTTCAATATTTTTTTTTTGATAATAGATAAACATCATTTCTCTTGGTTCATCTATTGGATAAATCCTACACATAACTTATGCATATTTAACAAGATTCAAATTCTGATTCTTTTAGTTGTTCTTTTGAATAATTTATCACTCATCATACTTATGAGAATAATTTTTTTTCAATATCATATTACAATTCTAATCCTATCGAGCATAAATTATTAGTGGCATTATATCATCTAAGTGATTTTTGTTCAACCTTCTTATCTATAATATGACATATTATGTAAATTAAATTATGATATTTTAATTAAACAAACTAAACTGGATAGTGTGGGGTTGGGAGGGGGGAGGACTATAGCAATAAACCACAAAGGGTGCAAATAATCGAAAATGTCAAATCCTCCTTGATCTATCCGTTTTGAATGGATCAAAAACGAGAGATGGGAACCCATTTGGATCTAATTATCATCCATGCAGAAGACAGCAAGATCACAAATCAAATAAATCCCATAGTTTTAAATTTCATTCCATGCTAATTAGCACTGGTGAAAGTTATAGTTGCACCCATTCATAGACATAAAATAAGCCTCCCCTTCCTGCTAGTCTTTGTTCTCTCAAGTCCATTTACTATGAAGAATGAAAAAGTAAATAAAAATTGTTAAAAAATGAGGGAATATAAATAAAAAAATACTATATAGTTCCACTCTTGCAGGTGCCAATGTTGGCACACCAAGAACAACACCAGATCCTATTTAATTCTGAAACTCCAACTCAACCAAAAAAATAATAATAAACCATGATTCATCCACTTTATCAATCTATCCACACTAGAATGAAGAAAAAAAATGTGGTACGGAAGAAAACAGAAAAAGAAATTGTGGGTAAAAAACTTCTAAAGCCAATGCATATGAGCAAGAACTGGCTTTTCACAAAATTACATACATAAAGTGAGTTTCTCAGATATACAGAGAATAATTTTTTTTCCCTTTTGTTCTTTTATCTCAAAATGAAACAGCATCGAGCATTGAGTTATATAACACAACAAGAATGGAGACTTCATCAACCTTCAGCACAGCACGTTGCAGTCCTTGTGAAAAAAACTGTACATTTTCGGCACAGGCACAAACTCTTCATCATGGATGAGTTTTCATTTACAAGGGCACCTCTCTCGTATGGTTAGGAAAAAGAAGAAACTTTCCCACTGATGTTAGAGGTGGTGTGTGATCCCTCTGATTGAATGCTTTCATCACCGGTGGCAATTTGCCGGGAGTCGGAGAGAGAAAGGCGCCTAGACTTCCCGGTGGCAGCTTCAAGAGGAACTTCTAGGGGTGGAGGAGGGCCTGACGAGGAGACAAGGAAATTTCTCGCCATTGGAACATCAACCGGAGAGGATGGAGAAAGACTGTAAGCATACAGCCCCATGGGTGTTGCCATAGGATGGTTAAATTTGCAATGGGCTCCAAACTTGCAGATGCCGTATCTCGAATAAAAAATGCACAAAGGTTCTCCCTGCCATAAAGAAAACAGGACCCTATATTTAGCCAGATCCATGATGAAAGATGCGCGAGGCAGTATACAAGTTGCCCCTATCAATTCTAGCATGCAAACATCTAGCTGGCAACCAAGTATTGATTCCCAACAATACAAAATACCAAGGATCATTACAAGCAAGCTACCACACACAGGGTCAATGTACAGAAGATGATCCCAAGTTCCCAGAGTCAAACAAAGATACATAACAAATCACAATTATAGAATAGAGGTCAATCATTGTCAAATTTACAAGAAGCCATACAAGAGAATTGTGTTTCTAATGATGTGTGTAATTAGAGAACAATGCAGGATGCAAAAAAGGAACCCAGACATTATCATACAAAGAATTGATGTCACAGCAAAAGCAATGAAATTAATGAAAGGAAACGTGTGTGAAAAATGTCAATTTATTATCTTGGATAACAGACACCTAGAGCATCATGAAGGAACAAGATGAGTTTGTGAGAAACATACAGGGCGTAAGGGAAGGCCTAACGGACTCAGCAAACAGTTAGGGGGAGGAACGATTCTCTCTCGAGGATGATTGAACTTGCAGGCTGCACCAAATTTACAATCTCCTGTCTTCATATAAAATTGGCATTCAGGTTGATCTGATCTTTCAGGGAAGACACTGTCCCTTGCCATTATGTACTGACCCATGGGAAGAGCATTTGATCGGTAAGATGGGACTGTCCCTTGAGCTCCTGCACCTGTTTCACTTTGGCGAGATGCCCCAAAAAACGAAGTTCGTGGCATAAGCAATGGACTCTCGGATGATGAAACAGCTCCTAATTGTCCCTAAAGAGGTAGAAAATACTTGTTATAGTAGCATAATCCAATATGATAACAGTATGTAAAGGGGGAAATCATGTAGTTAAAGAAGGTATAGTAGCAACGAAGTAATTTGGTTATAGGGGAGTGTTTGGTCTTGAGGTCTATCTATATCTTACGGAGCAGCAAATCATGCGCATAGATCCAATTATTGATATCAAATATAACAAATTGTTAATAAAGAATAAAATTTCCCAAAAACTCAAGTAATAATGTTATAGAAGATAGAAACATTCTAACAGAACTATTTGATACCAATTATCTTTAGAGCTATGAAGCATCAAAGACTCGTGATAACTATTTCCGGGAGAACTAAAACACCCAGTTAACATAAGATGACTGCCACTGGCATGGAATTAAATTTACCAAATGTTGAGTCTCTCATATTTACAATGAACTTGGGAAAATTAGTTAACTTGCTCAAATATATAAAACACTAAATATTAAGAACAATTAATAGAATTCTTAACACCCATGAGCAAATAATGGGTCAAATATTCCTGGCATAGTGCTTGTTATCCATGTTATAATTCAAAGCTGGATAACATTAGCTGCTCAAATGGTTGGACAAGTATTAATCAGAAAAGCTAGTCCAGTTTAAGCCAAAAATATTGGTGTCAAATAACAGTTCAACGCAAGTCAAAATGAAGGTCCAGACTTCAACATGGATGTTTTGTTTTCAAATAATCCTATTTTCATATTCAGTGATTCCTGTATAGTTTATATTTCTAACAGCAATAGTAATGGAAACACAATGTTTGCATTGCACTAAACAGTTAGCTGGGAGTATGCTGGAAAACTGATTCAACGGAGAACTGTGTGTGAAAATACCGCTGCTCCATGAAAGGGATACCAATATTAAAGATGTTTAGGCAATGTATATGGTTTATATCCAAAAGTACTATATGCTTTCCATCCAGCTGATACATGGTTTACTATTGTAGGTACGTCTTGTTGTACATTTGTGAAGTAATATGGTTACACTAAGAAAACGGCTTCAAGGGAAAAGAGGCTGCACTATAAATCAGATGACCATAAGCATTCGTTGTGCCAAAGGTCTCTCTATAATTTTGTTTCCATACTTGAGAGCAAAATAAAAATATCAGAGCAACTTCAGAAAAAAAATGAAAGACAAGAAGGCTTTGCCGTATGTGCTTGCTTTATCCATTTGAAATCTAATAAAAATCCTGAGTGGTGTTAACCACTAATTCATATATTCTTTGAATTGGAGAGAGGAACTTTTAAGTTATCCCATACTGGAGCTATGCCTTGAAAGAAAATGATGCCTTCAGACAAAGGAAAAGTTTAAGATAATCTAACATTCTCAAACAGTCTCATCCTTTGGCAGTTGTAGGAACTCTTAACCTTCCAAGACTATCTTCCTTTTGATCCCTATCAAATCCTAGGAAAGCTGAAGATTCCAAAGATATAAGACAAGGAGTGAAAGAAAGTGGGAATAAAACACTTTTGAGATTTGACTACTTTTTTACCAGCAACCATCTTCTACTTACTCAGCCCACTGGCCTTTCCTTCATTCATCTCCCTGATTCTAATTTTGCTGTAAGTAGCTGCCTGCTTTGTTTAACTTTGCTAAGAAATAATAATTAACTGAGACTAATGTAGAAATTAGTCATATAATATATAAATTATACAAAATTTGCTTCGACATGTGAATAAACAAACAGATAAACAGACCTCTGAAATAATACAAAGTTGGCTCTTTACTCTACAGTCAGCTATAAATGGTAAGGATAAGTGAAAGGAGAATCCAAGATGCCCATCATAGAGAACCAAGAATATAGTTCTCTTATTTCACATAGGCTAAAAAGACTAAGGGATGGATCCATTAACAGAATAATATCGACTAAAATAAAATAGTGTAGGGCAATTATAATTTAGCTCCTTCTCAATTTCAGAAAAGAATAAAAAAGATGAGCCCATGATCTGAAATCATTTATAACTTAAATAGTTTCAGTTGACAACTCCAACTTCATGTGTTTTTTAAATTTAAGTTCTTTATGGACAGAGACATGGGAGCACACTAAACTTAGCTTCTAAAAAATTCAGTGTTAAATTGAGAAACTCTAATAATCTAGTTATGCTAGACATGGAACAAGTATATCATGTTTTGTCAACATGAGCTATCACAAAGTAAGGCTGATCCAATTTACCAGAAGATTAAAGCACTGATTGGGTTGATTTTGAAGAGCAACAAACAAAAAACTTTCATCTAGAATAGTAAGAGAGGAAATAAAAAAGCTCTTTCAAAAATAAAGAGAAAGAAATATTGTCATGGTTAAAGAAAAGAAAGAACAGACTAGCTGAGCAGCAGACTTCAATTTTTTATTTTCATTTCAGAGGACATCAAATAAGTTTGGTCTCCAGATCATCAACTATTTAGATAATAAAAAATAAGAACAGAAAGCAAGGATTGACGTACTATTCATTAGAGGGAGACAATTACATGATTATTACTGAGTTTTGGCATATATATCTGTGTCAGTAGCAAAAATCCTGGTTAAAGGAAAGCTTATACATTACAATTTTTATATATAAAGATGAGTTGCAAATCAAACATTTTTTTCTCAAGTTAGGATAATTTCTAAATAAATGAATCAGACCATCAAAATAAATTACCAATTGATAATTAAAGATCCAAATAGATACCTATCTGCTGATAATACACATACCTGATGGATCCTAATACTCCTCCATCTTGGCTAATTTGAAATGACTTGGATTTAACCAACCATATATCCACGAAGGATCTTTGAATATGGCATCACTAACCTATTGCTTTTGCACACTAACTCACACAATTTTGTAGTTTTGAATATGTCATGGTCAAAAATTGGCTCTAAGTCCACTTCAGCTCAGGGTATATAAATTCATGACTATAAATGCATCATGCAAAATTGCACCATTTGCACACACAGTAGTTCACAAGAAAATTTAAAGAAAAAATTAGTATAACATGCCATATAGATATAATTACCTGTATTGAAGCATCCATCTTTTTCTTAATCAGAAAAATACAGAGTTTTTCTGAATGATCCAATATACAATCAACGATGATATAAAATGATCTTATTTGTCCTGTTTATAAAAACTCTAGAAAGCAAAGGAGTTTAAAACAAAGTTTGACTCACCGGAAATGTGTTCCAGCTAGGTACTTGAACCAAACCTTGAGGAACAATCACTTGAGCATAGCTTGAAAGACCTTGCCATCGTGGGTTAGCGATGAAAGAAGCTCTTGACAAGGGCCAGTTTGTCAAACCCCCAGAATAAGATTGCTGAGAAGTAGGAGAATGTACACCAGGATAAACAGTAGAGCCGCGTAGTGAAACCATTGTATTAGAAGGCTGTGGATGGTGAAATTTACAAGTGCTGCCAAATTTACATACTCCAGTTCTCATATAGTATGCACATTCTGTTTCATTCTACATCAATGTAAACATATGTTATACACAGATCATAGTTACACACTCAGCAAAAGCTTCAAATACATAATCTTAGAGATTAGCAAGTAACAGTTACAAACCGGACGAATTGGATAGCCTAAAACATTTAGTTGGACTCTCCCAACAATCCCTGCCTTGTCTCTAGGATGATGAAATTTGCATGTAGCTCCAAATTTGCATGTAGCCGTCCTAAGATAGAACTAGCAAAACGCAAAAGAAGACTGTTGAAGCAGGAAGATCATAAAACAAGACCCAAAATAATATTTAAAAAAATCATACATCATACACCTAGGCAAAGTAACATCTAGTTCATGTGTACTACATAAATAAGAAAATTGACATCTTTATTCCATTAATATTTTTTATATTATTCAGGAAAAGTACAATAACTGTAATGCTCTAATTAGTTTAGGTTTCAAATAATAATAGGAAATAGATGCAGAGAAAATAGTATATGCACAAGATGGAAAGAGTAAAGAACTATTGGGAGACAGTTACCTGACATTCAGGATGTCCAACCCTTTCAGGATATCCTCCCTTAATACTTGCTGTAGCAATAGCCTGGAGGTTGACAGGTTCCAACCAAAACCATGATAATTATGACCTCATGTAATATATACAAAAAAATATAAAATGGAAAGTTATATTACAAACTCAAAGGAATAGAGAAGAAACCCATATAAAAGAGTATTTGAGCAAAAATGGCAACTGCAAACAGCCAAGCACCAAACCAAAAAAGTGAAACCACCACCAGCACCAAAGCCTTCAACCATGTATCAAAATACTTACTATGTGTAAGAAATTTAAAAAGAAGGATGATCCATCTCATAATGATTATCTGGTAGATAATAACCTTTTGCTCAACTAGATGTTGGTAGTTCTTGCCATATATACATCAACAGAAATTGTGGCACCACAGACGAATTTTACAAAAATAACTCTCAAGATGGCATGCAATCTAGCTTATTCTTACTTGTAGTCAGTAAAAAAAAGTCATGGCTTTACCATTGAAGGTATCACTGCAATCATGTAACCAAATGAAATGGAAACAGTCCTGAGTGTTCGCAATTATTTTTATTTGGAGTATTATCTGAGTGCAAAAGCCAAAATTGGGAAGCAACAAATGCAGAAATTCATTAGGATGACATTGAGATGATTGGAGTACGCTCAGTGGAATGTGGATGAGATATATGTCTCCAGACATGTGCCAGGAGAAATGAAATCTGAAGAAAGCTTATATATGTTTCTGTAACAATTGCAAGATAGACTCCTTAGTAAAGTGAATAACAGACTACACCGTCAGTGCATTGTTAAATTAGTCTAAAGGATACACTTGTTTAATGCACAAGTTACAATAATGTTGATGCGTTGAAATAGAGCAATGCCTTAATTATATAGTTAAAAACTAATAAATGATTTTATACGAAAAGTTTAAATCATTCATCATGTCATCGATTTGCCAGTTAAAAGACATACAACACTTGGAAAAGGACAAAGGTGTAAATGGTCACACAATATCATTCATAACAAAAAAAAGGAGTTAGCAAGAAGGGCAAGAAAGAAACTGGTTTACCATCTGTCTATTAGGAGGATGATTGTATCTGCAGGTCATCCCGTATCTGCAAAGGCCGGTTCTAAGATAATAAGTGCAGTCAGGCTCCCCTGGACGCTCGGGGTAGGGTACGGATTCCATGGATTCAATCTCTCTGATGCTCATTTGCCACATTGCCTCTGCACTTGCAACAAATGTGTGGGCTTAGATTACAAGTAAAGTTAAAAAAGAACAAGCTTCAGCTGAAGACAAAATTTTAAAGGATGAACAACAGTGTCAGGAAATAGAAATCATGCTCAATTTAGATCAATTGCCCCGATGCATTTGTACCCGGAAGCACAACTACTTCCTCTACTTAACCAGAAAACTTCCGTAACGAGACCGGACGGGAGATAACAGTTTTGTAGGAAAAAAATACAAAAAAGAAGCAACTTGGGAGAAAGAACATCGAAATTACGAAAATATGGAAAGATGCTAAAAAGGAATATAAAAATAAACCTTTCCAGCGTATTGTGGCTTCTCGCAACGAAAAGCCAGCAACTTCCCAATCCAATTCGTCAGACCCGGATCGCCCCACTAGCCTCGGCCCTAGGACGACCAATTTTAACTCCATAACCCCTCAACCCGAAATTTTTCTGACGAATCTAAAGAAACTACGAAGCGAAGGCACGTGATCGGGGGTGACGAAACCCTAGCTAGCATACGGAGGAGAGTAGCGATGGCAGCTAACCTTCGTCCATAGAGGGGCGGCGCGAATGGGACGTCGAGGCGGTTGCCTCCGTGACGGACACAGAGGACGCCCGGGCGCCGCGCTTGTGGACCCCGGCGGCGGCGTCGTAGTCCATAGGCGGCGGGCGACCCTCAAAAGGTCATGGAAAGAGGAGGAGCCAGGGCCGAAGGGGGGGAGCTCCCATTAGGGAGGAGGGGGGAGAAAGAAATGGAGTGAGAGGGAGGCGAAAAGAGCGGAAGAGGAGAGACTCGAGTCTCCCGTCTCCTCCACAGCCACAAAGCGTGAGGAAGAGAGAGAGAAGGGAGAATAAAAACCACAGCCATCCGCTCCGTATGCGTTTGTAGAGGTGGGTGCTGTTTCATTTATCGATTTATGGAAAATAATAAAACTAAAATCAAACGTAAAATATTTATTTATTTATTATTTTAAAATTGAATAAATAAATATAAATCCATATTCCAAATTTTTTTAAATTTTTATTTTATTTTCTTCATTTATTTTAAAAATAACCTTGCTAGTTTACTTAGGTTAGGTTACTTGTGAACACAAGGGCAACGTGATCATGTTACTTTATATTTTTAATTTGTGCGAGTTGACTATTCGAATGTTTGAGATGTAACTTAAGATTATCTTGGTATAAAATATGTAAATGATTATTATTATTATTATTAGTTTACGATCATTCAAAAAACACACAAGAACTCACGTTTTCTCTCTTATAGTTTCGTAAATTCCTTAAAATATGAATTTGATATTTATTTCGCCTTGCAATGAGGTACATGTGCTTCTGATAAAATTTATTATCATTTCACCTTGATATATTTTCTTTTTTTGGTGAAATGTAATATACACAATTATTTATTATTGAGGAAATAAAAGGGTAACAATTTATCGAACTAAAAGGTAAAAGTTAAAGTATATTAACTCTTAAATTATTAATTCCAATAAATGAGATCCTAACTCATGATACTAATTTTTTTTAAATAATAAGTACTTTTAGAGCACCAGATTAAATATTTGTGTATTTGTTTATCTATTGGTTTAGTCTAAAAATCTAGAATTCTTAAATCATAAGGTAGAATATTAATCCAAAAATATACAACATCAAATGCATCCTTTGTCGATATTTTCCCAGATGAATCATATTTAAAGTATTAGAAAATATTTTTTTTATAAAATTATTTATTTGAAATAAACATTCTTATTTTTTTATGCCAAAAGAGAAAATACATAGTTATTATTGTTTGAGTAGGCAAGAAAAAATGATGCTAGATTCCAATCTTGGTTTTTAAGAATTCCTAAGAGCGTCTTTAAGAATATCTTGACAACATGATGGTGTTTGTGCATATTTGATATTTTGAACATAATTTATTATTTCCCATTTGTGTAGAATACAAGAATATAACTAAACAAAATAACAATGCAAGTTAATACATTAATATATCTAATAAAAACCAAGGGGAAAAAAAAGTAGAGTCGATAGCTAGGGTTGGAACTTAACTCTAGTTATTTTTTTATTAGTAATTTTTTGGTTAGGTTAGGATTAGAAATTTATGCTATAAATGGAGGCCAAAAGTAAAGAGGACTCATCTCTCTCTGTGTCTTCTCTCTGTTTTTGGTACTTGATCGTTTATGAGAGAGGAAGAGCCGATCTTCTGACTTCTGATTCTGTTGGGCTTCTCATTTTCGGGGCGGAAACCAAATTGTTGGCGATCAAGCCGCTTCAAATATCATCGCCTCCGAATCTTCCCACTCCGTAATCTCTTCTTCTCATCGCGGCATCTGATTTCTCGGGCGTCGTCGTTGGTCGCCGGAGATCGTGCAGTTTAGGGTTTCGCCTGAAGAAGGTTGAAGAATGGAGTGCAATACGGATGAAGCCCTTAGGACAAAAGAGATTGCTGAAAACAAGTTCATGGAAAAGGATTATATGGGTGCCAAGAAATTTGCCTTGAAGGCTCAAAATCTCTTTCCAGCTTTTGAAAGTGTGATCCAGTTGATATCAACTCTTGATGTTTATATTGCGTCTGAACATAAAGTTAACGGAGAGAATGATTGGTATTCTATTCTCCAAGTGAATTCCACAGCAGATGAAGATACAGTGAAGAAACAGTATAGGAAGTTGGCGCTACTGCTTCATCCGGACAAGAATAAATCTGTTGGCGCTGAGGGTGCTTTTAAGCTAATTTCAGAGGCATGGAGTGTCTTATCTGATAAATCTAGGAGAATGCTGCATGACCAAAAAGTGCAGAAATCTAATGGGTTTTACAAATTCTCCAAAAACACTGTAAAAACACACATCGGGAGTAGTAGCCCCAGGGTGGCTTCCGCAACCACTAATCTGTCTCGCAAGCCATCGGCACCTGAAAAGTGCAACATGCAGTACGAGTCTCAAGGTGTACGTTAATCATACTCTTCTTTGTCCTAGTTGCCATGAAACTTTTCCAGCTAAAGAGACGAAGTCTCCTTCCAGCCGATTTGTAAACTCGGTGCCAGTCTCTCAGCAGAGTCAGCAGAACCACAGCTCACCTAGCAAAAATGCCTCTGGTCAAGTGAGCAGTAACCCAACACCTCAGGGCAAAGAAACTACTGGATTCCAGAATGGAGCAAATCCGGGCACTTCCAATAACTCAAATTTACAATCGGGTTCTTTTTCACAGAGCGCAGGAGTTGCTAGTGCTACTGCTCGTCAGCTGCTGCTGCACAGGCTACAGATGTTGTCAATCAGACTTATTAGAAAGTAAGAGGAAAATGTGAGGAGTTTCAGGCAGCAGCTAGAAGGAAAGTGTCTCTTGACAGGAAGAATAATGCTATCAAGAAAAATACTATTCCCTCTGGAGCACCTAATGCTGGTCAAAGTGTTAACATACCTGTAAAACAAGACATTGGTCATGATCCTGGGAGTGACAAAAGATCCATTCTGACACAAAGGTTTCCTTCGTCCGGGACAAATAAAGTGGATGCAAATTCTGAGGACTTATTAAACACCAGAATGGTTGAGATACTAGTCTTTTTAATACTAGGAAGATGTTGATTGAGATGTCTAAGTCAGCAATAAATGAGAAGTTAAAAGACTGGAAATCTGCCGCCTCTGTGAAACTTGATGAGAAAGAAAATGAAACAAAAGCTCTGTGAAACTGGCAAAGATGAGGGCAAGGAAGTAGCACATGGGGATGCTACTAGTCAAAAACAGACTCTTGAGCCACAGAATGATAGCATACAATGTCTTAATGAGAACAATCCACCTAATGTCCAATCCACTGATTCAGATGGTGAGACTGATGAACCAATGCCATTTGATGTTCCTGATCCAGATTTTCATGATTTTGATAGTGATCGTTCAGAGAATTTTTTTCAAGGTGATGAGATACGGGCTCTACATATTATGACGAGGATGGTATGCCTCGTTACTATGCGCTGGTTCAGAAATTTATCACATTGAATCCTTTCAGAGTCCAATAGTGAATTTAGCCCTCTGAATTGGGTTGCATCTGGTTTCCCAAAGAGCTGCGGTGATTTCAGAATAGGACGATACCAGGTTAAAGATACAATCAATATTTTCTCCCACAAGGTTAGGTGGGAAAAGGGACCTCGTTGTGTCATAAAAATTGTCCCAAGAAAAGGTGAAACCTGGGCTCTTTACAGAAATTGGTCTCCAGAATGGGATGGACATACTCCTGATGGTGTTATCTACAAGTATGATATGGTAGCAGTACTTGAAGATTATAATGAAGAGCAAGGTGTATCTATTATCCCTTTGGTGAAAATTTCTGGATTTATAACAGTATTTAGTCGTAACACAGATCCCAAGCAAGTAAAGTGAATCCAGAAAGAAGAGATGTTCCGGTTTTCACATCAAGTACCTTCATATTTGTTGACTAGTGAAGAAGCTGAGAATTCTCCCAAGGGACATTTTGAGCTAGACCCTGCAGCAACTCCTTGCTGTACCAGCGGAACTTCTTGCTGTACATTTGTGAAATAAACATAGTTACAATGAGAAAATGGCTTCAAGGAAAAGATGCGGCCATGATCTGAAATCATTCATAACTTAATAGTTTCAGTTGACAATTCCAACTTCATGATTTTTTTTTTAATTTAAGTTCTTTCAATAACCATTTAAGTTCTTTCAATTCCAACTTAATAGTTTCAGTTGACAAAATTTTAAAGGATGAGCAACAGTGTCAGAATATAGAAATCCATGCTCGATTAAAATCAACTGCCCCGATGCAATTGTACGCGGAAGCACGACTACTTCCTTAGTTCCTTAACCAAAGAACTTCCGTAACGAGACCGGACGGGAGATCACAGCTTTGCAGAAGAAAAAATACAAATAAGGAAAAGAAGCAACTAACCGAACCTTTTCTGACGAATCGGAAGAAACTACGAAGCGAAGGCACGCGATCGTGGGTGACGAAACCCTAGCTAGCGCACGCATGGAGGAGAGTAGAGAAGGCAGCCAATCTTCGTCCATAGGGGGCGGCGCGACGGGGACGGCGAGGCGGAGGCCTCCCTCAGGGACACGGAGGGCGCCAAGGCCCGCAGTTGTGGACCCCCGGAGACGGCGTCGTAGTCCATGGGCGGCGGTGGAGAGACTCGAGTCTCCCGTCTCCTCAACGGACACACAGCGTGAGAGAGAGAGAATGAAAAACCACAGCCATTGCATTTATCGGTTTATGGAAAATAAAACAAAAAACAAATGTAAAATGCTGCTTTTATTTTTATAATTAAATAAATACATATAAATTCATATTCCAAAATCTCAGATTTTATTTATTTTCTTCATTTGTTTTTAAAAAATACCTTTGCTAGTTTACTTAGGTTTATGCTGTTATTTTATGTTTTTAATTTGTACAAGTTTACAATTCAAATGAAGTTAACTCAAGACTATCTTGACGTAGAATATGATACTGAAAGAGAGGAGGTTTTTATGACTAGGATTATAGTGGTGGTTTTTAAATTCAATAAAATTATTATTAGCTCCATTTAGTATTAATAAATAGTGTCTAATTTCTTTTTAAAGCGTATTAGTGAGCTATCTTCGAAGCGTAGGCTCTATTTACTCCAAAGCATGGAAAGGGAAAGGAAAGGGATTGAAGATGGAAACAAAATCGAATTATTTATTTTTACAAATCAATTATTTAAAAAAAAAGAAATATTCTCCCTAATTACTTAGAAAAATTTTAAATCGATTACTCTCCAAAAGAAATATTCCCCAAAAATGTGAGGTGGTAAAGATGCAATCCACTGGAAACCATTCTACCATCCTCATCTTTTAAAGTCATTCATTCACTCTCTTTATTTTTATTCTTCAACTTGTGGTGTTCTCGATTTATTGGACGAAACCTCATACGTCTCTCATTGCAATATCACATATCACTTCGATATTTACCGATAAAAATATATCATATATCACTTTAATTAAATCAATTGGCAATATTTTAATCAGGTTAACTCCAATACCCCCTCAAAATTGATCTTATGTGCAATCAAATTTATGTGACCGTACGTGATTCTAATGTGGTTGGGATTTCTCGCCGACATAGCACAATTCCGCGATAATATGATATATTTAAGATGTCAATGGCAAAAAGTATAAGTATTTCAATTCTTAGCCAACTATCATTCTTAAAAGAAGGGGAATAGGGTACTTTTTGAGTGGTCCTTGATACTCTTCTCTAACTTGACCTCAGTTAGCCCAACTCTATAAGTAACCTCATATCATATACCATGGTTGACTCAATAGCTATCCATTCTTACCATACCATAGTTAATTTAACTCGACAAATGAATCACTTTAACCCTTACTCTCACCATGAAGTAGTAAGGGGAATGGATAAAAGAATCACAATCCCTTCAATTTCATAAAATTTAATATTCAATTATTTGAACTGATTAATTTTGAAGATGATCAATCAGATATTGAGAATTGACTTCAAATACTCTTATTAATGTTAATTATACATTGTAGTTTACGTTGTGTCTCAGGAGCAATCTAATATCAATTTTGAACTGCGCTAACTCATCGACAAATACTTGAATTAGTATAAAAGTGCTAAGAAAATATTAAATTGATATTCGAGTGTAAAATTATTTTGACTTAATTGATCTTTTAAACACTCATGGATTGTAAAGGATTCGTTTCAAACAACTTGAATCAAGTTAGCAATACTATTTTTATATATAAAAAGAATAACATAATATAGAATGCAAGTAAATACATCATGTAAGTATATAAAAAAGTTAAAAGTAGAGACCATAGTTAGGGTTGGAACTTAACTCTAGTTAGTTGTTGTTTTTTGTTTTTGCATAATATATATATTTTTTGATGGGTTGGTTAGGTTAGGGTTAGAAATTTTTGCTATAAATGGAATTATGGAGGCCAAATGTAAAGAGGACTCGTTTCTCTTTTGTGCCTCTATTTGGGTATTTTGGTACTTCATCGTTTAAGAGAGAGGAAGAGCGGGGTTTGTAACATTTTGTTGGGCTTCCCATTTTAGATTTGGGCGGAAATCAAATTGGCGATCAAGCCGCCTCAAATCCCCGCCGTCGCCTTCGATTCCTTCCATTTTGTAATATCTTCCTCTCATCGCGGCATCCGATTTCTTTACCGTCGTCGTTGGTCGCCGGCGATCGTGCAGTTTAGGGTTTCGACGCTTCTCTAGAGGAAAGCCGCAATTTCCTCTGCCGGTTCGTGTTCATGATTCCTAGCACCCAGTCCTTCCTCTTGCGTCGTGTCTTCTAGCTTTTTTCATTGCTGTTGTCGATCATTTGCCCGCGTGCTTATTATTCATATCGCTATTCTGCTCTGGTTCTGGGTGTAAGCTAGTGTTCGAACCTTGCAACTCTTGCAATGCCGATATGTTAAGAGTTCGCGTTTTTAATATTTTTTAGTAAAGTAGCGATCTTTCAATGATATGTTTGTAGTTTGGCCGACAGTTGGTTTGCTCAGTAATTTGCGGGTTAGGAATTCATCGCGTTTTACATATTTTGTAGAGTTTTATGATCAAATGATTCGTATGAGACTTACTGCTAGCTTTTTATAACGTTTAATTTGACCTCACTTGCTGAAATCTATCAGGAAAGAGGAGCTTTGTGATCGCCTGAAGAAGGTTGAAAAATGGAGTGCAACAAGGATGAAGCCCTTAGGGCAAAAGCGATTGCTGAAAAAAAGTTCATGGAAAAGGATTATATGGGTGCCAAGAAATTTGCCGTAAAGGCTCAAAATCTCTTTCCAGCTCTTGAAGGCGTGATTCAGATGATATCAACTCTTGATGTTTATATTGCGTCTGAGCATAAAGCTAACGGGGAGAATGATTGGTATTCTATTCTCCGCGTGAGTTCCATAGCAGATGAAGATACAGTGAAGAAACAGTATAGGAAGTTGGCGCTACTGCTTCATCCGGACAAGAATAAATCTGTTGGCGCTGAGGGTGCTTTTAAGCTAATTTCAGAGGCATGGAGTGTCTTATCTGATAAATCTAGGAGAATGCTGTATGACCAAAAAGTGCAGAAATCTTTCCAATCAACCAAAAATAAAACTGCTCCTGGTAACTTTAATGGTTTTTACAAATTCTCCAAAAACACTGTAAAAACACAGATGGGGAATGGTAGCACTAGGGTGGTTTCCGCAACCACCAATCCGTCTCACAAGCCATCAGCACCAGAAACATTTTGGACATCTTGTAATAAGTGCAACATGCAGTATGAGTACCTCAAGGTGTACCTTAATCATACTCTTCTATGTCCTAGTTGCCATGAACCTTTTCTAGCTAAAGAGACAAAGTCTCCTTCCAACCAATTTGCAAACTCAGTGCCAATTTCTCAGCAGAGTCAACCAAACCACAACCATACTGCTCCCAGCAAAAATGCCTCTGATCAAGTGAACAGTAACTCAATGCCTCAGGGGAAAGAAACTACTGGGCTCCAGAATGGAGCAAATCCAGGCTCCTTCACTAACTCAAATTTCCAATGGGGTCCTTTTTCTCGTAGTGCAGGAGTTGCTAGTGCGACTGCCTCGTCAGCCGCTGCTGCACAGGCTGCAAATGTTGTCCATCAGACTTATGAGAAAGTAAGAAGAAAACGTGAAGAGGCACAGGCAGCCGCTAGAAGGGAAGTGTCTCTTCGCAGGAAGAATAATGCTCGCAAGAAAAATACTAAACTTTCTGGAGCACCTAATGTAGGTCAAAATGTTAATATACCTGTAACACAAGGGCGAGGCATTAGTCATGATCCTGGGAGTGACAAAAGAGCTGTTCTGACACAATTTCCTTCTTCTGGGACAAATAAAGTGGGTGGAAATTGTGATGATTTATTAAACACCAGAATTTTTGAGAGAGCAAACAATCCATACATACAGTTCTGTCTTTTTAATACTAGGAAGATGTGGATTGAGATGACTAAGTCAGCGATAAAAGAAAAGTTAAAAGAGTGGAAATCTACTGCCTCTATGAAACTCGATGAGAAAGAAAATGTTAAGAAGAAACAAAAGCTCTGTGAAACTGGCAACGATGAGGGCAAGGATGTAGCACATGGGGATGTTACTGGTCAAAAACAGACTCTTGAGCCACAGAATGAGACCTTACAATGTCTTAATGAGAACAATCCACTTAATGCCCAATCCACTGATTCAGATGATGAGACTAATGAACCAATGTCAATCAATGTTCCTGATCCAGATTTTCATGATTTTGATAATGATCGTTCAGAGAAATCTTTTCAAGGTGATGAAATATGGGCTACATATGATGACGAGGATGGTATGCCTCGTTACTATGCACTAGTTCAGAAAGTTATCACTTTGAATCCTTTCAAAGTCCGCATTAGTTTTCTGACATCAAAATCCAATAGTGAATTTGGCCCTTTGAATTGGGTTGCATCTGGTTTTCCAAAGAGCTGTGGTGATTTCAGAATAGGACGATATGAGGTGAATGATACAATCAATATTTTCTCTCACAAGGTTAGGTGGGAAAAGGGACCTCGTGGTGTCATAAATATTGTCCCAAGAAAAGGTGAAACCTGGGCTCTTTACAGAAATTGGTCTCCAGAATGGAATGAGCATACTCCTGATGATGTTATCTACGAGTATGATATGGTAGAAGTACTTGAAGATTATAATGAAGAACATGGTGTATCTATTATCCCTTTGGTGAAAATTTCTGGATTTAGAACAGTATTTTCTCGTAACACAGATCCCAAGCAAGTAAAGCGAATTCAGAAAGAAGAGATGTTTCGGTTTTCACATCAAGTACCTTCACATTTATTGACTGGTGAAGAAGCTGAGAATTCTCCCAAGGGGTATTTTGAGCTAGACCCTGCAGCAACTCCTTTCGAACTTCTTCAGATAATCAAAGATAGTAAAACAGAAGCAGTGGCAGAGGCCATTGAACCAACAGTTGCCTAATTGTTTAACTTGGTATTATTGTCATACCAGAATCATTTTGTTCCACGTCCATTTAGTCATTTATTTTCTGATGCTGTATAGTATGGAAGGTTGTTAGATGACTTGGATAAAGTTTCTTCCCCCTGTTTTTTGCAGTTTGGTGTGAGGAATTTTTTCTGGCTGATCCAAATTTTCGTCTGCAAGTTGAAATTTAGCTGGACTTAGACCATTCTTTCAATTAAGGGATTAGACATTCTAATTAGCAAAGCTTCCACTGGTAGTTCCTTTTCCTGCCCTTCAGGATTGGTAAGATGATGGCTATTGTCCCTTGTTTTGAGCATTTTTATTTAGCTAACTTTTGTATAAGCTGTTTTTTCCCCCACATATCTTCTTTATATCATCCTTCTGTTTTATACTAAGTTAAGATATCCCACTTTTTTTTTTGTGCTTGTATGCTTGTTCATTGTATTTTGTATATTGAGTTATTAAATCACACACACACACACACACACACACACACACATATATATATAGTGTGTGTGTGTGTTTAGTCTGACATTAGATGTATTAGATTTTGCATCCAAGTCTAGGGAATACTTTTGGTGGCATCCCCTCCATGTCTTCTTTTGGTGTGATCTCTCCATCTCCTCTGTGATATCTCCACCTCTCCATCTCCTCCTCTGTGGTCTCTCTGCTTTCATCCTAGTATGCCTTCAAGTTCCTCTCTAAGTATTAGCTCCTGCACTGCAGTGACTTCTTCCCAAATGGAAGCTTGCTATGCTGGCCTTTAGTCCATAACCCCAATGCTAATGGAAGCTCTTCAATGACCTCATTTGGAGGTCAATTCCCACATGGAAGCTTCCAACTGTGACTGAGGCACGAGATCACCAATCTCCTCTCTTGGTTCCTTGCTGCTTCCGGTTCCTATCAGACTTGCTTCCACCATGTTCTTTTTTGTGGGTTCAAAAGCAATTGGTGGTAGACTCCATCCCCTTTTGTTCCAGTTATCTTCTTCATTGTGAGCCTGTGCTGCAATCTCTGCCTTTTGCATCAAATTCTCATAGGAGCTAGGAGGGAGATCAGATCTGTTTACTTCATCCCTGCAGCTTCTTATCTTTTCACTGTGCAGATTTGTTCCTCTTCTTTGCTCTCTCTGCTAACCTGTATCCTTTGTTCTCTTGATTTTTTTTCATGTCTCTTAAATGGAGTTTTCTTATTCTTCCATCATTGTCGTCCTCCAGATCTGGCTTCCAATGACAATTTCTTTGCCATTTTGATAGTGTGCCTTCCTTCAGATCTGCAGCACCCTCTTCTTCTTTGCCATTTTGCCTCTCCAATGACAAGTTCTCCAGCATTCCTCTTCACCTGGCAGCCTACAAGTGGATCTTGGCAGATGTGAGAGTCCGCTTTATTGACATCTACTATTGCTTCTTCTCCTCCCTGTTTCTTCCTGATCTTGAAGCATTCTGTATTTCTTCTTTTCACTTTTTTTTTCTTGTCCCTCTCATCGCATTAGAGTACCTAGGGGTGGGCACAGTTCAATTTGTCAGTTTAGAGGAAAACAAAAACCAATCCGAAATATTTCAGCTTGGACATATTCAAACTGAAACCAACCAAAATTGTTTTGGTTAGGCTTGAAACTAAACTAAAACTTGCTTTTGTTTTGGTTCAGTGTGAAACTGTTAATTACAAAATCAATATAAATTAACTTAAATCTAATTTAAAACTTGTTTTCAAGCAATAATCCTGTTAATATTAACAATACAAAGTATTATAACTTAAGGTTTATGTTGATCACAGAATATATAAAATATATAATAAGAAGAAAACATAATAATTAACATCCCAATTTATCTTTGTATGCATATAATCTCAAGGTTCAAATCTTGAATCATTTTGGAAGTGTATTGAATTATGAATGGTAAGGATCATGTTAAATAGATAAATAAGTCAAAAAAAGAAAATCTCCTTCATTGAAATTTGTAAGAATATCTTATTTCACACCAAATTATGGCAAATTGCATTATAAAGAACCAAAGTATTCCAAAATAAAATTTCCCTGATGATTAGAAAAAAGATATTAAATTACTCACCACTGTGAACATTACCAGCAAATTATTTGAACAAAGATTTAAACAAACTCTTTGATACAGCCATACGAACACCAAAAGCATCATATAGCAAGAGAATGTTAGAAGCTGAGTCAACAATTGTTTTGTCTAAGGCAACAAGTGAACACTCCACACAGGGATGTACACTATCAATCTCAAGTTCAAAAACATATATGGAGATTAAATGAAACTCTAAAGCCAAAATAGAAATGCTACATAGTATATAAGATAGAGTTAAGGGATAAATCAATGCTACACTATAATTCTAACTATGGGATTAGTGAACAGTAATTTAATTCAATAATACACACAGTAGCTCACAATCCTGTAGTAATCTGGTTATACTGAGTATTTTCTTTTAGCAATTTCTCTTGAGATCAACAAGTGCTGTCTCCATTGAAGGTGCTCTGGTTGAAGGGGGCTATGAGACTGGGAGACGATGGTTTGTTGGACTTAACAGCTGTTGGGTTTGGTCAAAGTTTTCCAGTTAAAGGAATATAGACTAGAAATGTCAATGAGGTTTCTGAGGATGCTGGCCAAAGACATATGGTCAAAGGCACTGGGTTGTTGAGGATGCTCAAGGATGTGCAGTGCAGTTAAGGATGCGTGGTGAGTTTCTGAAGATGTGTAAGGAGGATGCTCAACTGCTAAGAGATGTCTTATCGTCAAGGAGGAAGTCAGCAAAGTAGTAGTCTTCAACGATGTTTTGTGGTTGATGTCATTAATGATATAATTATTAAATGGGTATATATAGACTTGTAGTAATCCTCTACACCTAGAACTTTTAATGTGAGGCTAAACCCAGTAAAATGCCTTGGTCTAATGTCAAGGAGTTAATGCTTGTGTGTTTTGTTAAAACTTTATTTATGTTTTTTTTTTTGGTTTTAATCATGTCTTGGTCTATATTTTCTAGTTATACAACAAGCTGATTATAGATCGACATCTTACTTCAACTTGAGGGGAATGCTAAATGTATAAGTTATTGTAATCATATGTAGTGGGTTTAGTTTCATATTGTTCGTAATAGGCATAGGGTCTAAGTTGACTCTATATACTTTGTAATAGTTTTCTTACAAAACAAGGAATACAATCTCCTCACCTCAAATTGCACAGCTTCCTGAAGTGTGATCCATGTCCTCTTGTTACTATTTTTTTCCTTAATCATTCAGTAAACTATTTTATACTTATAAGAATATATTCATGATGTCATTTTTCCAATAGATGGTTAATATGCATAATTTATTATCATTTTTAATATGTTAATTTTATATATATTATGGTTATGGCGTCATTTTTCTGTCAACCAGTTCAGCCAATATCAGTAAGCTTGCTGGATTGATCTCTGGTCCAAGTTTCAGAACATTGCATTTAGGTCATAAATACTTCAGCCATTCAATGCACCGTCATAATTGTTCTCCATAAAAGTTAATGGAATTATCTTGTCTTAAAATATCTTATTCTCCAAACCATAACCATACTAAGTATTTCAACATGGCATACCATACTGTTTCAATGCATGAGAAACATTAAATTTTATATCTTTAGAGTTGGTTTCTCTCTTACTAGTTTGAGTGTGATTTATAAAAAGGGTAAAATGCATATGTAAAATCGCTGAGCCTATCTTTCCATTTGAAATTTACATGTATAATAAAATTCATTTAAACAAAGAAATACCTAAAACTTTCATCTATCCATAAGCTTTTGATGTATGTTGCCAGGATGGACAACTGTAAACCATGTTATTGTTAAAGGAAAGGGATTATTTGATAATTCCTGTTCATTTGTAGTGATTCTTCCAGTTCATCAATGATTATTCTGAATCCATCCCTGATATTTTCTTGATTCACAATGGTTTATTTAAGTTTAACATATTAGTATATGTATTTCCTTCTATTAATGTCAGTTTATAAAATAGTGCATCATGTATCCGTCAGTTTACCATAATGAATGCATTAATCCTATTTCTTCACTTATACTATCAATCATGTATTTTTACTTTATAAGAACAATTAGACCATAACCAACGCCACATGTGTTTTAGGCATGCTTTTAAAAGTTTTTTTTTTGCTTATTCCTAAAATGTGACTGATTAAGTAGATTTTGGAGTGGATCATAGTGACCATATGCTGTATGACATAAGTGCTCCACATATGTATTTGAAAATTGTTTGTAGGTTGAACTAAATTGACTAAACGGTCCAACTTATTCTATTTTGGCAGTTTGCAAGTCGTACTATTTTGAGTGATAAATATTTAAAACATCAATATAAATACGGTAATGAAAGATTGTTTAGTATTAATGCTGATTGTATACACTCCAGCACACACATGCTATAGCATTATATCTACTTAAGCTTTTTGAAATCTTGTGTTTAGGTTTTATATGATGCTGCAAGTGAACTAGTGACTCATTGGAGATCTATAAAGTATTGTTTTGCAAGTGTATTCATCTTTTTTTCACCCTTGGTTTTAGCTTTCTTTGTCGTAGTGATTGTTGTATGTTAACTCCAGCTGCTGTCTTTAATTTTTGCAGCTTGAACAGAGCTGATAAACTGAACACGAGTTTATGATCACGACCCACTCACTGTCTTCCATCATGTGGACTTCAGGTTTTGACAGTCATACCTAGAGTTCATTCTTTTTGCTAGCCTTTGGCATATAGATTTTAGTAGTTTCTTCATCGCCAACGCGATCCTTGATTGATAGGCTCTGACATCATGTATAGTATAATACTTCTGAAAGCTATTGTCTAGCAGGAAATGATGTTTCTTCGGTTTTCTATAGCTAAAGATACTATATGTTTGGAATCTGTTTATGTCTGTAATCATTTGTCACCCAGCTGGTCGTTTTGCATAACTGGTTATCGTTTAAAGAGTACAAATTCTATTAGTCAAGAATAGAGTTTTATCTATTTATTTAAAATAGGCTATCCAGATATCCTTTCATGTATTGTAACACTAAATACCCTGTCTAAGTTTGCAAGGGATCAAAATAGAGTCAAAAATGTTAAATAGGTAGTTTTTTTAATTCATCAAACTGTTTTATCAAATGAATGTAAAATTTAATCGTAGATGATGCTACTACGGTTAAAGTTATGAAGTTCATGATTTACTATGTTATTTTACTAAACAATTTGATAAATAAGTAATTTTTATGAACGCCATTAAAGGCGGTATAGTCTAATAAAATTATAACAAAAGGTGATTACACTCATTTCAAATGTCTTTCACATCTTGTCTCTAGGTTTTATTACAAGGTCAGATTATAGTCGATTGTGTTAGGGATGGAAGGGAATTTTTCTTTTAAAGGCATGCATCTGTGAGGAATTAATCTCTTATTTTATTGTAGCAAGTCTTAGGGGTGGAAGGGGTTTTTTTTCTTTTAAAGGCATGCATCCGTAAGGAATTAATCTCTTACTTCATTGTAGCAGGTCTGTCATTCTTTAGTCAAATATTTTGTCCCATTGTAACAAGTATATCACTCTCTAGTTAATTGGGATGGTACAGTATAATACAAGCCACATGGGAAGAAAGAGAAATTAATACATTATGTTTAATTTAAAAGGCGAGAATGTGTGAAACGAGAAATGAATGGACTAAGAAAACAGTTGCGACGTCTCATTTTATAAGATTGTAAATAAGGATATAGATTTAGATGAGTATTGTTTGATTTAAAATCGAATATTTGTGAACTTAATGGCTGGTTGATTTAGGCAAATAAAGTTTATAACAACTTTCATTAATTTTAGGCAATGTATTATTTCAGGCCCAATGCTTGGCTTAACAAGCTACACAGTCATTTCTATTTACGTATGACAGAAGGCAAAATGTAGAATGGTTCGCCTTATCTGCACCTCCATCACATCGTCAAGATTCAGACTCTAAATAAATAATAAGCTAAAAAGGACTCGATCCAATAAAACAACAGCAGCATCAACAACTCAATAAAGATAGCAATTGGAATCCAAATAAACACTACAAGATCTTACAAGTTTCATGTAAAAGAGGCTCACTGTTATGATGCCACAGTGGAGGAACCTGCACTGAACGTAAGGTCACTCACTTAAAATTAAATGGCGAAAGACAACATATGCCTAATTATTAAATGTTTCAGACAGAAGTATATAGCTACCGAAATATTTTAACAAAGACGAGGCTATTGTACATTGAACAAGTCGAACACAGTATTTAACTTCTGCCTGAGACAATTTATGCTTGTCAAATGGTTAGATCTACCTGGTCACTCCAATGAGAGGAGAGGGCATCACTATAGTAAGCTACACATGCACATCACTCCAAGAGCTACTTGCCATCTTTATCAGTCTTTTTTTGCATCGTCACGCTCAGCATTGTCTTCTGCACCATCTTCATCCTCAGCATCCTCCTCGTCCGTCATGTTGTCGATGACGTCTTCAATTATGTGCTTCACTTCAGCTTTTCTATCCATCAGATTCGTGTTGAAGTGAGCTCCTGTGCACAGTTAATTTCATGCATCATCTATTTTTTAGTGTTAAATAAATAGAGCTGTGAAACTCATTAGACTCATACCTAACCGACGCAAAATATCTGCCAAAGTTGCCTGTGTCCAGAAGATCTTTTGAAAATTAGAAATATCAAATGGGGAAAAAAAAATCAAAAATTGATGTACCAAGACAGTCTGAATCAACTTACAGTGTTGAAATCCACTTCTTTCAATATCTTACTGACAACAGAATGCAATTCCTCAGTGCTGGGTTCATTTTTCTTAGCTTGATTTGGCTTCGATTTTCCTAATTTCATGGGAAAAAATTTACAAAAAAGATAGTAGGAAAATAAATTAAACTAAACATGACAGGATACAGTGTTAGAAATAGACGAATGATTTAATCGACACTTGAAATGAGGTTAAACCCTTAGCCATTATTCTTTTTCTTAGCCATTATTCAAACAAGCCTATAGTAGCTCAATGAATGATTAGATTGATTGGAATTGAAAGCAGCACCTAGAAAATTATGTGGAAGTAAGGAAAGAGCATGTAGCACTATCCTCTTTGATGTGAATTGCATTTAAGTAATGAAAATTTATCAATTGAAATCACTTAATAGATATACAAAAAAATTCCAAAATGCATAACTGTTTTACATGGGAAAAAAAACTAACATCTACCTTGTTTTTTATTTGTTTCCTCTGACTCTGGTTTGGCTTTTTTTCTCCTGCTGGTACCTTCTTTCTTGGATGGAGTTTTCTCCTTAGCCTTGCCTTTTCTACCAACTTTTTTGTTTTTTGAATCTGAAGGTGGTTCAGAATCACTACCATCTAAAGAATCACTTTTTCTTGCAGAAGATGTAAATGTACTTTTAGTGCTTTTAGCAGACTTAGTTCTTGAACTTTTCTCTTTTGCCGAGGTCATGGTTTCTAGTTCATTCATCTCCTTACCAGAATGTTTTTTGCTTTCTGGAGGTGAACTTGGTTCATCTTCACTAGACACATCTAAACCATCTTCTGAATCTTTACCAGAAGGGATCTTTTTAAGAGTAACCTTGCTCTTCTCAGATGGTGGTGCAATGGCCTTCTTTGTTTGCTGGGCAGCAGAACCATTATTGCTTGGAGCTGGTTCATTTTGTTCTTCGTCATCTTCACTCTTACAGCGTTCACTCTCCTCTGAAGAATCCCCATCATCTTCACCATCTTTTGTTTCATCCTTTGCATCACCAGAAACATTCTCTTCAGTATCTCCATTCTCATCTGCAGTGGGTTGTTTCTTACCAGTTCTTTGTTTCTGTACAAAAAGAGGAGCTCTTCAGATTAATGCCATAAACTTAGAACTTATTCATCAAAAACATGAAAACTGGATAATCAACCGAATCTAAATGAAAATGGTTGATTGTACATATTGAAGATTGAAATTATTAAAGAAGGATTTAATCTACATATAACTGTCCAAAGTAATTATAATCAGGAATTTATAATTTAATATTTCTATCCTATTGAGTGCTTATAATGATTAGACCAAAGTTCTTTGACCATTATAAGGATTGCTTTCCGAACCTCATTACTTCCAAGTAACTGAAGAACATTCAAATGGTCAAAAGTCCAAGACAATCCTTATAATGCGATGAAACACTTTCTAAAGATTGTAATAAGGCAGTTGTAGAATAGTTCGTTCACAATTTTGATAGATTTCAAACTGCTAAAGTTAACTTTTCTAAATGTCCAAGGACCCATTACAGGGCAAGATTTATGCCCTTCCTTTTGCATGGCAATAAAAGGGCCCACATGGAAGGATGGGGGCAGCTTCACTGTGTTCTCTGATTACTGAACAGACATCAATTTCCAGGATGAAAGAAGTTCCTGCTTAGTTTCTTCAAAGAATTTTGCAAATATTTCATTATGGTTTTGCCAATGATAAACAGTCATCTTACAAGAAATAATGGGTCCTTTTTGTGGTTCACGTATAAAGTCATTCTTATGTCCTAATGTATTCCTTTTGCTATTTTGGCAATAAATAAAATTTTAGTCATAATCAAAGTCAGTCATCTTATGCTGTATCTTTTATTTAAAAGAAAAGGCGAAATGATATTTAGCATGCTAAACTTCTTGGTCTAATCAAAACTTGATTGGTGGGTGACAATGGACTACGGAGCCGAATAAAAGCATGTTATTTACAACTATTGCGGTTCACTATGTGGGTCTCATCCCTCCTACTAGATCTTCGTACCAATTACCATTCTAAACAATCAAAGAGTTAACATGGAACCAAATTCCTCACTGATGGACCAATAAACAAAGCAAAAATTATGCATTTGAAAAATAGCTTACCACATCCATACTTCAACAGAAATAAAAAAAGAAAGAAGAAATAAAAACGACCAAATATTACACAGAAACCTCAAATCATCACTTTCGAGAAATTTTAATTGCTTAAGTGAAAGGAGTAAATACCAGTCCTGCCTGCCTATGTTGAGTGCCAAGTTAACACAAATATCAAATGCAAAGTAAATGCAAGATAAATTTTCTCCTTAGCCAACCCAATCACTCAAATTAATCAGAATTAAATAATACAGAAAACACACCTTATTACTTTTTTCTGAAGAAATAGCTCCAGATATTCCTTTTGACTGCCCACGTCTCTTCCCTTTCTAGAACAATAAGAATATTGAATGCTGGATCACTCAACAATTAAAGGCAAAAACCAAAGGAAGTTTAAAACTACAACAAATACAAACCCTCCACCTTTTCTGAAAGTACTACATCTCTAGTAATACAAGGCGACTCCAAAAATTCCAATAAATTTAACACAATTTCTTCCTGAAAATAAAAAATTAAGATAAATTAATTGTATTGGAAAAACCATTACATATGGCTACTGGTTAATGTAAAGTTATTGTTAATTGTGTACCTTTTTGGTAGTGATCTTTACAGCATGAATATCAAATAGATCGCAGAAATCAAGCAATCTTTCCTTATTATACTTGTCAAGTTTTTCTTTCACCCTTGTTCTCTGTTTTTCCTAAACAAAACAAATAATTTGGCCGTGATAAGTTCAAAACAATAGTTTAACCAAATGTTAAATCTTTCCATCAGATAATTTTTTCTTAGTATGCCTCAGAATTAATCCAATAACAATATTCAATTAAATACTAACGTCTGCCTCCTCCCACCTATAAAGAAAGATGGCAACAAGATACATGACCTTAATCTCCAACTATCAAACATGGTTGTCAGTATTGCTAGAAGAACAGTTTGCTATGGTCAATAGGGCCAAAATCAGCAGAAAAATGAAATAGAATTATATGATGTGTGAGATAACAAAATGTGTTTTAAACACCACTAAAAATTATGCATCTCATGCATCCTGACTACAGCATAAGTTGGCAGTGGAATGGAATATAAGAGAAAAAATTCTATAGCTACAACATGATAGGAAAGCAAACAAAGAATATCTTAAATTCTGTGAAAATCATCAGAACTATGAGAATAAGGATCAGCTGTGGGGTTCATCCAATCTTTATATATATCTATATATATAGAGGTTTGATATCCCGCGCGACTCATCCCTACGCGATCCGTGCGCGACCGCCGACCCCCACCCACTTCCGCCGCCGTCGCGCCGCCGTCCGATCACCGCCGGCCACCGGACCGTTGGATGCGCAACTCGCCGGCGCACATTCCGGCATCGGATTCCGGCCGGAATCCGGCCGGAAACAGGACAGTGCCCAACGGCCACTGTCGGCCGGAATCCGGCCACCAATCCGGCGCCGGTGAGTTGCGCATCCATCGCCGCCGGTCCGGTGGCCGGCGGTGGCCGGACGGGGGAGCGGCAGCGGCGAGAACGGCGAGGACGCATAGAAGCTACAGTAACTGGGCAGATCAGACGGTTCAGAATCATCGCGATCAACGGTGGGGATGAGGTCGCGCACGGGTGCGCACCGCGGCGTCGCGCAGGATATCAAATCCTTATATATATATATTTGTTTAGTTTTGGTTCTGTCTCATATAAAACTCTTATAAAGGTTTAATTTTGATTCAATTTTGGTTCTGCCTAGTATAAGACCAAAGGGATCATATGCATTATGATTAACACAAACTAAAATGCTAATATGAAAATAACATACTATTGCTGGCATTTTTGTTTTGTTGGAACTAAGTGTTTATAATTCTATATTTAACAATTTCATTTATGCTCATACAACATGGTAAAAGTGGAAGGACTAGAAAAAGTTACCTCATTTTGACTCCAAACAAATCCAGAGAACTTCAGGATATTCCTCTTAAGATAATGTACCTGAATGATATTCAAATTATTCTGGGAAAAAAAAGAAGTGATATGTATAGAAGTATTCCATTAATCATAGAATCTTACAGTTGATTTTCTTCCAAAGAGAAGGGTATGAAGAGCTCGAAGATTCTCATCAGCTTTTCGTTTAGATAGCTTGAATGAAACTAAAGCATGTAGCAAAATCATTAGAAAATCAAGTTAAAACAAAATGTGTTCGGCTCGTATCTCAAATAAGCTTTAATAAACTTCTACTTCTCTTATCTCACACAAGAATTCTTCTTCTTTATCAGATTACAGGTGACAGTGATCCGTACATACTTCTATGCATATAAAACCATATAACCACAGAGCTACATCCCAAAAAAATTGCAATAAGCAGTCCTGCAAATTAAATGGAGTTATGTGATTTTATCCTTCTACTGAACTTTAATTATGAAGTTAGTTGCTAAGATGGATGAATATTAACAGTAACTAAAGTTCGATATCTCAGAACCATTATTCAATAAAGAGATATTTATGCAAAGCTTCTGAAGTTTCTCTTGTGTGGTCATAATGTGCTTATTGCCAGGATGTAGAACAACTACAAAAAAACACATAAACAATTAGTGGAGCAAACATGAAATTGCTAAGGTGCACATATCAGCAGATCACTAGAAAAGTTTTTTCTTTTTTAAGAAAAAATTCCCAACAATCTAAGAGCAACAAGGTGTAACTTCAATAGGACATAAAATGAGAGAAAACAGGTCATGATAACATGACCAAGACATATTTAGGGTAGATAAGATCATTTAATGTAGAAATTTGAATATCATTAGTATTAGCATTTAGCAATATGGTCTTCCATAGAGTTTAATAGAGGGATAATATCCATGTAGTTTAAGCCCAAATAGTTGGGACTAACATAGTTTGTTGTATCAAACTTTATGTATAGGTTACTTAAAACATTTAGATATTATTAGCAATATTTCAATGACGGGATATAATCTATGAGCAATTCAACACAACCTACAACTATCATAAATTTTGATTATATCACCCAACATTGGTCTCTTTTTACCCTTGCAAGTAACAACTTCTAGAAATATTCATCTTTCAGTATCAGATATTATTCAGTCTAAAGTAATTAAAAGATACCTAAATCACCTAGTGTTTCTATAAAATAACTTACATAGAACTCAACGGCAATATCAGATAAATGTATCAAACCTAAAGCATAGGGATGCATGCCTATATCATTTTTATACTGAAAGGTAATGAAAGTTGAATAGAGAATTATAAGCTATCAATGTACTATTAAGTAGTTGCAACAGAATAACATGAAAAGCAATAAAAGATAACTTTACAATTTGAATAATCTCCTTTAGTCTATTAAAGATAACAAGCTACAAATCGTTAGTGTAGAATGTTTGGTATCACCTACTGTTTTCCAATCAATGATCAATGACAGGTAGTGTGTTTCATATGCATCGACTGTTTTAACTGATTAGTAATATCCTAATATTTTCTTATCCTTATACCCCTCATGCTGTTAGACATAATTAACCCATTTCTTTCAACTCATCATGATCATCAAACCCTATTTGACCGAACTATTTGGAGTTGGCTACATGAATTTCTTCCCTCCATTAAGCCCTATGTAAGGGTATATCACTAGAAAAAACAGGTTAAAATTCATACTCATAGACTTAAAGTTTAGAGAATTTTGAAATTGGCACAGATTGTTTTCCCATTTCCTTAAGTGCAACGACCAAATTCAAGAATTTACTTTAAAATTATCCATACTGCCACAGTCTGCTTTCCTGCATTTGATGCTCTACTACATATCGATAGCTACTCAGAAACAACAAAGATTTGTATAAGTTCCCCAATGACTCTTCATTTCCATCCCTAACAAGTTCATGCCCAAACTCTGCATACTAATCTCGTGTACATTTTGCTACTTAGTTGCTAAACACTATCAATACTTAACTCTCACAATGACAACAAGACATATTAGTCACAATTACCATTTTCTCCCTAATTACTCAGTAAAAATATCACTTTAACCACCATCTTAAAACATTAATCACCTCAACCAACATCTTAAAACATTAATCAATTCAACCATATAGATTTTATTAAATAACCGCACACTAATACTACCAAGAATCCGATCACTATCAACTCCATTGTACTCAGTATAGAAGGGTGTAGCCAAAGCCTAACTCTGTTATACTTAAGGGATGTTAATTCTTGATTTGCCTAAACTCAAACTAATTAGTTTACAGCAAACTTATATAAATGTTTCTTTGCCTTAGGTCATATAAAATGCCATTAGACAGAACACACAAACCACTCTCCATGTTAACCATTTTTGATTATTCAATTAGAAGCAACTTCTTCACTCTCTTCCTGTTAACAAACAAATCCAATATATCTAAATCTTAATAATTGAAGAAATTTCCTCCCCGCCTGTCATCTCCTCCACTTAACTCGTCTCCTTTACTCTCCTTTACTAGTGTTTTTCCATGGACACAAGCTACTCAAGCCAATTCACATAATTTAAATTACTAGGCATATCCCTAAGTTATTTATACACAAATTGTTTCACTTGTCAAAAGCAAAAGGTGACTTTATCTAAGAAGATTAAACCAAATGCAATAGAAACACAAATCTCGGGCCGGACTAGATTCAGCAAAAAGGGCGTTCTGCCGTAGCACAGATTTCACTCAATTCCAATACAAAAGGGGGAAAAAGATTAGAACAAATAGAGTAAGTTGGGTAGGGCAGTACCATTGGGTATGTCTTTCAGCTTCTGACCAGAACCCTAAAATCCATATAACATAGCTCGATATCAAGAGCAAGAAAAAGAAATACTTCCTATAGAAAAGAGGAAAATAACTAAGTTGTTTTCATTCGAACAAGGAACTTCAACTAACCTGCTCGAAAGACGGAGTCTTTGGTACAGAGATTTTACGCGGAGACATCGCAGCGAACCTCTCGACCCTTTTCCGCTCCCTCGACGGCCTATCTACGGGCGTAGCCCCTTCCCTCGCAATCGACCGCCGCTTTCTCTCCTTCTTCGCCGTCCCTTCCTCCTCCCCCTCACCTCTCCGCTCCCTTCCTCTCCCTCTCTTCCGCTTTCCCTCCATAGCCGCTTCGTCCGCCCCTTCATCGCTTTCCTCCTCTACCTCGTTACTCTCTTCGTCACCTCCAGCCTGAGCCAGTGAGGCAGACGAGCCATCCTCGTTGCTCTGCTCGTTGACTTCATGCTCACCGCCTTGGGCAAGGGATCCTCCGGCGGTGCTGTTGATCTCTCCCGTTGCTGCTTCGGAGTCCATGATGAAAACCCTAACGAGACGGGCAGAAGGAAAGGGCAGCGGTCGCAGTGACCACTGAGGCCGCAGTGAGGGTGTTTGGAGGGCGGAAACGCTCAGGGATGCAGTGTGTTTACGTTTCACCTGAATCCTGTAATGGAGCGATGATATACCGTAACCAGTGGGTCCCCACATGAAAAAGCCATTAATATTTAAGTATTTCGTGTGGTGTGTCCTGGAGAGATGGCGGGTACAGGAAGGGGAAAGGGAGGAGTTGGATCTCGGGCACATTCATCGATGGAAGGATCGTAATTGGATTCAAAACTTGATGCGGAAATTCATGGCGGGATGTCCAAATTTGATGTCTTTTTTGAATTAATTAATTAATTAATTAATATGGGTTTTGACTATTTGAATTTTCCCTATTCGTACCCCTTTTATATTTTTTCCGTAAAAAATTAAATAAATTGTTTTTCTAAATCGTTAGTGCTTTATTATTGAAAAGATATTTTATATACGCTAAAACAAACTTATATAACAACAAAGTCAATAAATGCCTCTGGTACCTGTTTTATGGTGAAAATTCAAGTTTCAAAAATTAACTTGCAACATAAAGATCCTATATTATAACTTATAATGATGCCTATCGAAGAAGATTTGTGACAAAACACCAGGTATACATATGGAAACTTTAAGTCATATGACTACAAGAGGCTTCCAGTAGCAAGAAGGTGCAATAACAACTCAATTCAACCCACTAAAATCTGAAAACATGGTTTTGATATTCATTACTACAATGTTCATGATATGTCCATAGTAAAATATTGTTCTCATTTGTCAACATTACAGTTCAATCTCTTAAAACACAACACACTATAACAGTATCTTCAACTACATTACTGTAGGTAAATGCTAATCATAGAATGTACATGCTTAAGCTTTCGGTCAAAAAAAAAAAAACAATTTAAGTTTGTACATGGATTCAAAGTGAGTTTGCATCAGTATATGGGGCATCAGCCGAATCTTTCATATAACCTAGCCAAAAGACAGTTATTGCCGGGTCAGCGGAGGCGGTCCTGATGGCAATGGTGGTTGAACAAGATTGGGTCCTTCGGGAGGTTGAAAGCTGTAGAATGGACTTGGAGCACTTAGGTTGGGATGCATCCCGTACATCAGATAGTTTGGAAGAGGTGGTGGAGCTGAGCCATAAGCGTAAGGGACGCCTGTCATAGGCCCTGCAACAGACTGCATGAACTGGACAGAAGCTGATGGCGATGGAATTGCAAGTGATACAGACGTGGATGGTGGCTCCAGATTTGGAGATGGAGATTGCAGAGGAGGAAGCTGATGCATTGCTTCTGAATGTGAAAATATGGGCATTGGCACTTGGAGCAGTGGGTGAGGTGGCGGCAAGCTGTTTTGTAATTTAGGCCTCTTGCTGTCAGGGGATTCTTCTTTATTAGCCTGGCCGAGTACACCCTCTGATGCAAGAGATGAGAGGACAAGACTCAGCATTTGGGCTGAAGAGGCAGATGCGGTGAGTTTCGCTGCAACTGCAGCAGCTTCTGTTTTCCTGTTCTCATCACTTAGAGAAGCTTTGATTTCAGTGAGAGGTTCTTCCTGGGTGCATCTGCTTAGGGTGATTTGTGTATCAGCAGCAGAGCTGGCAGTAGCTTCTGGTGCAAAGCCAGGAGGGGTAACAGAGAAGGCCTGTGATGACTCTATGGGGTTCTGTGTGTCCGGCTGCTGTTCGACATTGAACTGTGATAAGATGTTACCCGTTTGCTTGGATCGTAATTCAGCAACCTGGAGAATATGTGAGAAGCAATATGACCAGTTTGAAAAATAAATTTTGAAAACCAACAATGACCAAACTACAATACCATGAAAAAGAATCATTACTTTATCTTTAAAAAAATGCATGAATATGTGATACAGTATTCATCAAACAAATGCAGCTTCAAAGTAAATTACAGTTGCTAAATAGAGAAAAATGGCATGAAAATTAACATTCTGCTATTTGGTCCAACAAATTTTTGTATTCCATAGGTAAGATACTAACCTCTCTACTAGAATAAATTTTAGAAATCCTAAGGTATACACGTAGAAAATTAAATTTAGATGCATTTTCCTAAACAATTATTGCACTTCAATGACTGTTATCAATAACATTACTGTCCTTTATGTCGACAAAACTGAGAAATTGACAACTGTTGATGCCATAAGAAGAATCCAAGGACATGCTATGGATATGACTGCCATTCCATTCTTTTGGTGAGATCACTGCAGTTCTTTAGCCAGCAAAAGGAACCCTGCCCTGTGCTGCTAAGGCACTTTCAAATCGGCATGTGATGCACAGAATAAGACCTAGTGAGGACTAATCACTGAGAATGCCAAAATCATGCAGCATCTTCAGTACCAACTTAGCTCCATGCTACTGCTGGTATGATTTGGCTTTCTGAGCAAATTAGCCATTAAAGATGGACTCTAGACATCTTGGCAGGCTCCAAGATTTGACAACTCGAGATTTGGGAGTAGGTTACCCATCTGAAAATGCCAATCCAATGGGTTTTTGCCATGTACTTGTCCAGTCAAAGGTAAAGGGATACAGAAAGAAGGCTAAGCCTATGGAATCATCAGTTTCGGTTCTTGATAAAGAGAAAAATAGTAGGCACGTTGTTGAAGTACCAGCAAGGGAAAATACATCTGGTAGGGAACTGATCACAAATCAGGAATTCAGAAAAAATGCATAGACTGCTAAACAAGTAGGCAGAAAGTTGAGAATATCAAGCAAATGGAAAATGCAGTAAGATATCTCATTTCAAGCTAAACCCTTAGCTAGATTCAGAATGTTAGCCTTCCACTAGAATTAATTTGCAAATACCAATTAGCATGATTTAATTAAAAAGAATTATTTATATCCTTGTTTTTACCATATTTTCCAAGACAACCTCAAACAATCGCATCGCACATGGCTTGTGCATATTTCCAAGGATCTGATAACAAAGTTACTAATCAGCTCTCACATGCTTAGTGTTAAGTGTTTGTTGAGGTTACATTGATTTCCAAAGGGGTAGAAGATAGACTAATGGCTCAACATCCAAATATGCTTTATCAGAAAGGAAGAAGGCACAAACTGATTGGACATGTAAAATAAATTTAGTAAAATTATGATAAGTTCAAAATTAGATCAACAAGTAGTTTATTTTATCGGACCGTTATATTTTTATTTTAAAAGAAATTATAACTTTTTTATTGCACCATTCCCTTTCACCAAGAAGAATTCAACTTCTAACAAGTTGTCAACATCTTTTTCATTGTTTTCAAATAAACAAGGAAAAGTCATATAAACACTTTCTTTTGATCTTCAAGGAGTCTAATGTAACTTCAGTCATCTTCTCTCTCTTCTAAAGTAGGAAATATTGCAACTCACCACCAAGTGAAATTTCATAGGTATATGAATTGTATCCTAATTACTGAAAATGATAACGATAGAAACTGAAAGAAGGCAACAGGTGAAAAGGTCAACAAACAAAGGTGAACGTCCAAATATCTTCTAATGTGATAGAAAATTCAATGTTGAAAATTGGAATGGTAACGTGGTATGTTGCAAGTCAAATAAGCAAGTGTTGATACTAACTTTTCTGGCAGGATTAATTGGGTATATGAATGTAAAGCCACAATCTCTTACAATTAATTTGTCAGCTTGAATCACAAAATATGGATTTAAAGACATGGGAATACAAATACACAATCATGTTTCTTGCATATGAGGGAGCTATAAGTGGAGCATCATTTGTGAAATAAAGTATCTCCAGACATGAATGAATTTTAATGACATTAGAATCAAATTTAACAGTCTTGTTAATCAAACAAAACCCCAACAGTGTATTCTTGGAGCAACCAATGCAAAGATAATTGAAAAGAATATAAGAATATTACCTGGAGTTGATGGCCGATTTGTTCAAGCTTTAACTCCTGAAAATTGATTAACCGTAAAGAAAACCATATAAATAAAATTGACCTAAAATCTTCAGCAAACTTAAAATAAGCTCAGTATGATAAATCTGAACAGATCAACCAGATGCACCTGCTCATTAACTGCTTCTCTTAAATATGAGATCAGAGTTGATCTAGACGATTCAGATGCTTTCAGTTGTTCAATGCACTCTCCTAGAATGCCATGCTTAATTTGTAAGTTCCCAATGATTTCAGATCCATTTTCACTTCCTACTCAACAACCACTGAATTAGTTTGGCAGTGTGATGTCAAATAAATAGAATAAATGGGAACAGATAGGCTTGAGTTATAACTGGCATTATTCAACAACTACTTAATCATACAGTGAATCAAAATCCAAACATGGTACAATAGAGATGCGTCTAACTATCAGTGCAGTATAAAAATGGTTTTATTTATGTCTAGAAGATGAACTATAAATACTATTAATATATAGAAGAAAAACAAGGATTTGAATATGATTCCTGATGCCACCAAATTTATGATACTATTATATTCACCAGACAGTTATTGTGGTGCATTCTGGATGAGAAAGAAACATCTAATAATTGTATAGAAACAATAAGCAATGGATATGTTAATGGTATTATCAGTGCTAGAACTTTTGAGTGCAACAAATGAGTTTTTAAAATTGTATGTCTAGTATTTAAATCACTTCTTTTTTTTTACCTTAATACTAGATGAACGTCAATAGCCTTCTTTTTTTGTGTATGTTATTTGCAAACAATATTGTGTTAACAAACAAGAGCAAAAATAGCAATTTAATGTATTTAATTGATTTGAAAGTTAATGATATAGCCTAGGGATAAAATTCATGTAGGCATCCCAAGTAATTACCAAAAGCATGACTTGATGCAGAGGAAACAGAATAAACTTGAAACATTAAAGGCGAAGAAAACAGATAAACTAAAGATTATAACTCAAGTATAACTCAAAACTGAATATATGAAATGTAGGTTTAATGATGAGAGAAAATAAATGAAGGAACAACTGAGATGAATTGATATGAAATATTATGATTTTTTAATATCTTATATCTGTCATTGAACAAGAAGATATTAGAGGGAATATAATTAATTGCAGAAAACATAAGCGACTGAAATGAAAAGAGCACATGAAGTCTTAGGTGATCATCAAGTATAAGCGACTGAAATGTGGCCATCCCCCTAGTGTAAAGGAAAAAAATTTATTAGTTTCGTTAGATTAACCATACTATACAGCTTAGACATTAAGCATTAAGTAAACAAGACATGCAAAAACAAAATGGCATTAACTTGTACACGTCCTTGAACGTATTTAAAAGTAATTGAACTATGATTTGGATATCAAAATTAGATAACACAACAACAAATTGTCAGATCAAGAAAATGTTAAGGTGGTTCTATAAGTGATCCTGGCAATTGAAATTACTGGTGAATTTATAGTTTGAGCACTATACTCAAAGATGATATTTTTCTAATGCCTAAGAGAACAATCATCCCTGGATGTGCATTAACACATTCTTCTATCTTGTTACATTAGCTAATATGTATTTGTCCATATTGCAATATCATGCCACTCGCAAACAAAAACATTTACTTTATTAGTTAACAAATTCTTGGTGAGAAATCAGAATGTTGTGTTTATCAGCAGAACATGAGCCCAGGATTGACTTAAGACTTTTGTTTAGCAAGAAGCAATCATGAAAAACATACAAACAAATTACTTCAAATTGTTTAAACCTATAAGAACAAAATTGTCAGATAATGAATAAGCCACTAGCTGAAAGAAGTATGTTTTCTATAGGTTTAATCCATCATTGCATTCCAGAGGCAATCACCAATTTCGTGCTACAATTGAACCAGGAATAATAAAAATGAAATTCAAGCAAATCCTTATGAACAGGTAAGGAAATATACCTATTTCAAAATCACTTCCCAGTTCCTTTTCTAAATTTTCAATGATGTTAAGAGCACCTTGACATTTTCCAAATAATGAATCTTCATCACAAAGTTTATCATAGCTTGAAATGATCTTTTCTAGTATTCCACTAGATTGCTTCTGCACGTATCAAACAGACATATAAACGCAAAAGTACAGCACAGAACTTTCATGCAGAAACTTTGGAATCAGTGCACAGGCTTACAAGAATACACCCCAGAACTAAAGCTCCTTACCAAGTTTTGAGTAATGACCTTTCCATTGTTATTTTTATCTTCAAGCTTCCTTCCCAATATCTCTTCCTTGAGAATTTGCCCCCGTGAACCAAAAACTTTACGCTCTTCCCAAATGTTAACCTGAAAAGATTGCTGATTTAGAAAAGAAAAAGTGAAGTTGCATAAAGATAAAAAAAGAGACTGGTGGATGTCAAGTTGCATTTCTCCAATTATTCAAAAAGATAATGTGAGAACTGTTTGTAGTAATGAACAAGCTGCATTTACAGAATATATGCAGTCTTCCTAATTTCCTAATTATAATTATTATAGCTGTATTAAATTTCTATTTGATGAAAAGTTGGTTTAGTTGAAACTTTTCGGTTAATTTTAAATCCTACACCTATGAATTTGAGTTAGCTACCATTTAGTTCAAGTTTGGCTCAATTTGGAGCCCAATTGGTTGAGGGGTGGAACCAAGGTTTACACTTTTAAATGTGGTTTGGGCTTATTTCTGGAGTTGATTTTTATTTTTTACAAGAAACATTTTGTTAAGACCTACGACATGATTATTCTTCCCATTTTTACCCATGAGCCACTCCTCTCTTCTTGACAGAAACTGAGAAAAAATCTCATACCTCTACCTCTCTTCTCCTCCAAGAGAGTTTTCCATATTCCTTCTCCATTTCTCCTCCCAATGGCACCATTTGAAAGAGGATTTGTGTGGGGATTGAGGCCAGAAGTGCTATTCTACAATTATCGCAGGTTTCAAATAATGTTTGCTAATTTTTATAACTTGTTTCTCCAAATCCGAATTCAATTAATTGTAGAATTCCAATACTTTTATTTTTAGAAGTAAGCATATTAAATAGATGAAGCTTATAAGAGTAAATCATATGAATTTATCTGATATGCATTGAAGTAAAAATGAATAAATATAATTTTTAATTCAATTATCTGATTGATATAGTAAAATAGAAAATCTAAGTGAAAATGATTAAATGAGTTAAGCACGTCTCAGCATGCTTCAACACATGTTGAATATTGGTATAATATAGTATAATAAATTTTCAATTCAATTGAATATGCAATTGCTAGTCTTATTATAAGTTAACAAACTAAATGAAAGTGTATTAAAGGAATAAAGCTTATCTACATTCATCACAGCAAGCTTTGATTTGTGCTAAAGCATGTCGAGTGTTAACACAACACAAATTTCAGTAAAGATCTCAAATGTACTAACATTGAACAAATGAACATTTGTGAAATGAAGTGGTCATTTTTACAATGCAAACAGTTTGCATTTGATGAAGGCACTAAACACATTGAAGCCATCTGTCATTTTATAGACATTCACTTTACTCAAGATCTTGTTCATGATAAGAAAAATTACACTTAACCAAAGAACATATTATCCATATTTTTAAGCAAGTCACTCAATGGTACTATATTACACGTGGAAAGATGGGGATGACAAATATACATGCTCAAATTTGAATAGGGTGTTAGAAATAAAGAGTTTAATTCCAATGGTAAGAGTTATTAATTTGGTGTGATGCTTACAAACACGAATGTAATAAGTTTGGTATACAACAAAATCATATTATGACCTCAAACCTTATGAGCATTTTTTTAAGGGGAAAGTTCCACAATCAAAGACATGCAAAAATCAGGTTATGGCAGAAATTTCATTGTAAGTACAACGTTGTAAAATGAAATCCTCAATGCCAATTAGTATAAAAAGAAAATGCAAATAATTGTGCTTCACTGCCTCCAAATGATGATATAAAGATGTGAAAATAATGAGAAAAAATTTAAGTTACCAGTCTCTGTACAGTTTTCCTTCCAATATCACCTCCATTAGCAAATACATCAGATAAAGCATCAGGAAGCACTTTCCAGAATTCATTAATGAATTCAAAACCTTTTCGCCGGCTGTTCTGCAAGATATCATTGGCAAGATACAAGAAGGATATTCTTTGTTCCCTAGGGGAGCAATAGAATTGACGTTCCCACGTTTCAACAACTTGCTTAGCTTTGTTCCGATGGAAGATGCACCAATGTGATAAAGCTAATTCATAGTTAAAGTGTAATAGATCCAACAAGTGTTTGATTGCTTAAAACATCTTAGAATCCTGTGTTCAACAGTATCAATTGTTTAGCAACGATAGTTTGTTTATAGCAACAAATAACAACAGCAATGGAAAACAAACAACATGAAACAAGATTACCATGAAATATTGAAACTAAAATGAAATTAAGAATAATGGATTAATTTCTCTTGGAAAGGAAGAATTACCTCCGAAATACTAAACTGGAAAGCTTGTCAAAGGACGCATATTCACAGAGGAAAAACAATTAAGAGATGGAGTATTTTTTCAAAAAAGGAGAAAGGCTATTCTTACATCAGCATCATGGTACACACAAAGGTCCTAAGGGAAATAGAGGGGTGTTTGAGTAGCAAATTGAAAAGATAAAAATTGTAAATAAAACACAATGTATTTTGTAACAAACTAATCTTGATCCAATGAAAATAAAACTCAATCAAGAGAGGGAACTTTAAATACACACTTCTTAAAAGGTTTGAAAGCAATTGAACAATTACTTCTAAAATCCAGAATATTTCTTCCTGGCACTTTATGCAGTCATGTGCACCAGTCAAAAGAAATAATGGATAAGGATACTCTCTATACTCTGCTGTGAATTATTAAGTCTGGCAAGCTTATCCACCAAAATCTGCCCATTGAATGATCCATTCATCGTTCCTAAAAGGAAATTCAGTATGCTGGAAAACAGAAAAATGAATTGAATATCACTAGGATATGAGACAATGCCAAGGAAGAGATATGAAATTAGATGCATTTTCACAGAAACATAGAATGCAAATCCTACAATTATGAAATTTATCCTTAGAAAAGACTTAACAACAGAAAATTAACACAGTGAAGAAACTATAATTGCAAAAGTTAGAATTAACAGGATTTGGCTCAAACATTTTAGTACTTGCTGACAAAATTAACAAAAATAACTTGTTTTTTTGTCATTCAAAAAAAAAGATTAAAAAAACTAACACTATTTTCAAGAATGACAGAATACATAATAGATGGCTAAACAAGCAACAAGGCTTGTTCAAGCTGAAACAAGATGTACAGCATTTGTTACTCTGCCACAGCATGCCATGGAGTTAAATGCATTTTTAATGAATTGTGAGAAGCAGGTGGATCAAAACAGACAGATCATAAGCACATTTCAAAAGGAGCTGCATGGATGTAAATCTGATTTTGTTGTTTTTCATAACTATCTATTTACACAATAATTAATGACAAACAACAGAAGAAACGACATTACTGCCAAATGGAGAAACCTCTAATCAACTGTCAAAATACTGATGTCCACATCCTTATGCAACTTTGAGCTACACTAAAAATTAGACTGAAGGCACGTGCAGATACTGAAAGAATTCATATGTTATTATAAGAAAAGTAATAGCCAAAGGTTGCCACAGTCTCATAAATGCAAGTAACAACAGGTCACCACTAGCAACTGGAATTGATTATGTCAATACCTCTCCTCGATATGTGGTTAGACCATGAAAGAAAGATTCAAATACTGTAGCTTATGACAAACTAAATGGCAGTGTAAAATGAAACAACAACAGATACTTTATCACGAAGAATGCCCGAGCAACAAGTACCCTTGGCCTAGACCTTAGGGGATTGAATGTATCAACTACAATCAGGGGTAAATACTGCCTTGCAAGACAACGTGACTAAAGAAAAATTCACTTCAACAGATAAATGTCAAGGGCAGACTTAGATCCACTAACCAATCAATTTCTAATCGCAAATAGCCAACAAGAAGTGAGCAGATGCAAGCATATGAGAAGGGAAAAAAAAGGATTATCGGAGGCCATATCCCATAAAGATCACAACTTCAGTGCAAAATCGTCGATGTTGCTGCTTTACCAGATACGTAATAAAAAAATTCCGCGCTCTATCAGCACGTCATCCTTAGGCCATTACAGCCTACGACGATCGCAAAAAGACGAATCGCCCTAGATTAAAGAACAAAAAACATACGGGAAGTAGTAATTCTCCCATAAAAGAAGGCATTGGAGGAAACTTCCGTACTCGAGGAACAATTTGCGAAGGCAACCAGCAGAGCAGCGTCAAAAGAAAGCAGGAAGAGGGGAAATCAGTTGAAAAGGCTCGAACAAGAGAAGCCATTGGCGATCTGACCTGAAAAAACTAGTGCATCCGCTGCGGAAGCGAGTCTATGACTGCAATTTGCAGAACTCTTGGTCGGTCCGATGCCGGATGAAATGGTTAGGGTTTTCTTCCTGCGTTAGGGTTTCTGGTCGGTTTGGCGATGGCGTCCGCCCTTTCAATTCTTTTCTATCGATTAATAAATTAATAGAAACTTTGGATGGTATCAGTGTTTTTTTTTTGCCTTTGTTTTCATTTACATTTTAAATATTTCTAACCTTTTTTCTCAAAATATAATAATTATTTAGTTCTTCCGTTAATAAATCAAATCTCCAATAACTCCTATTCTTATTACAAAATTACATTTTTTTAATGTATTTAATATTTTAAAATATTTTTTAAATTATCGAAAATAAGCCTCGTTCAATTTCTTGAAATTTATTAAATCAATATTTGCGACAAATAATATTATCATTTAAAAATGAAAGTAAATAAATTTGCTTAGTAAACAAGATACGTTTGTCCATCAAAATAAATTAGACAAATTAAACAAGTCAAATTCACTCTACTAGTTTTTTCCTCCTTACAACTAAATACAAAAAACAATGATGAATTTTTTTTATTTCGTTCTATTATCTTTTTTATTTTATCTCGTACTGCTCTAGCGCATTAAAACAAATAAATTGTGAAAATAAAAAATAAAATAAAATGAAATCTTAGCGTTGAATCACATCTTTTGCGGCAAGGTTATAAACTTAAAGCAGCTAAATAACTCCATAATATCATTGCGACTAAGAACTTCATTATTATATTTTTGTTCTTTACAAAAAAACAAGGATAATCGATTGAAATAACTTCTGTTTTAGTTTATTTAATAAATAACCAAGATTTTTTTTTAAAAAAAAGGCGTTTCTCATATTTAATAAATTTTTTCCAGCAAACGCGTCGATCGCAGCGATCACCGACGCCTGAATTGGCGCATTGGCTGGACTTGATCGCCTCGTGCGACATTTGTACTGCAACGAGGGTACCAGTCCGATTTCACTTTAGATGTAAGTTAATTACTTGAATGGAAGATATAAGAAAAGAGAAAGAATAAACATTTTATATGTTTTTTTTGTGTATTTTCTATCCAACTAGACACTATGTATGACAGTCAAATTACTGCACTAGGAGCTATACATCAAACAAGAACAATTTAGAATTTGATCAGCAACAAGAGCTGGCCTATTTATAACAGCTTACCTTTAATCACAACTCCATTTTAAATCCCGTTTTGAACATCTATTCCTCCTCAGTGGACTTCACAAATCGACCCTTCACTCTCTTCCTCGTGTCAGCTCTTGCCTTCCTAGACTCATAACGAATCTGTTTATCGTATCTGTGCATAATCCAAATCATAACATGTCAAAATCAAAACACATTGATCTGTGAAAATTAAAGTATGAATGTGAAAGCTTTTATATGCATGCCTGCGAGTTTTCTTCTTCTCCCTATAGCGTATCATGGCGTTGCCCCTGTTTTTGGCCAACAGCTCGCTGTCCATCTTTGTTTCTTTGATCATGTCGTTGCCGGATGATGTTTCCCCGAAAGAAATTTGTTTGACACTGCCATGATCTTGCGATGAAGTGACCATTACGGCCGACATGTTTACCGAGGAGGTTGGTCCTTTAACTGAGTAGGTTGAATTGTGCTTCAATTTGGCTGCTGGCTTTGCTGTGTTCTGCTGGAGTAAGAAGATAACAGAAAGGCCTGTATGTTAAGTTTGGTTTACGGAGTAGAATAACAAAGAAACGAAATTATTATTAAGAAAAACAGGATAGTTATTTGTACGTAAGGAAAGAAATAGATAAGAAATACAATAGAAATAAATATTTTTAGGTGGTTTATGGAATCAAATAGCCACGAAATGCCTATTCTTAGGTTTGATTTGTAAAATGTAATAAGAATTTAAAAAAAAAAAGGGAAAAAAATGATCTCTCCAAACAAATATTAGGACCTCTCAGTCATAAAGCTTATCCAAGAGATGTTTTTTATTTGGATTCAAGACTTTTGGAAAAAAAATTCTAGCCTAGGTGAAGTATGACTGCTTTACTTTGTTATTTCTTTCTATATTAATGGAATACCCATAGAAATAGAAAGTTGAAGAAATGATTCCCTGGGATACACTTTTTTTTATCGAAAAAAGTATTTTAGAGCTTGTTTCTAGTTTAAACCTTTTGATTTTTTGAATATATTTACAAGTTGATCTAACTTATTGATTGATTAGCACTAACCCTAAATTCCCCCTTTTTATAATGAAATCAAGAGCCCACTCGGATGTTATGTTGAGACTCATCAACTGGATGATACCCATCAACTAGATCAGCAGCCTCACTTGCAAGGCAATGATCCCCAAGTCAATTGGGCAGATGTGTCCAAATACAACATCTTGGAGGTGCATAGGAAAATACCAGTTCCATTTGTGAACTGCTCAAGAAATCCCAAAAGCATACCAACATCTTCTTTAGTGTGCTAAACCCACGCCACGATACCTCCATCAGAAATTTGAAGGCAATGATACGGAAAAGAATTGCACCTCGACCCATCACCTCTACTGAAGGGTTCTAAGTATTCTACTTGTTCCTTCCACTACCAAAGAGTTCTAAGTATTCTACTTGTTTCTTCCTCTGCTGAAGAGTTCTAAGTATTCTACCCGTTCCTTCCCTTAAACAAAGCTCTCTGTTTGCTTCCATATCCTTGCTAGCTAGTAATGATCTCTTACAACTAGCATTGCTATTCATGCAGATTAGTGGTGAATCCAAACAGCTACTAGACATTTTTTAGGGTTTTCAGTAACCAGGAGAGTGGGAAAAATAAGAACAGCTTCAAAAGTACGTGACTTTCAGATCAGGTGGAAGGTGCTAGGGTTAATCTAAGACTTCCATTTGAGGGGTTGATGAAATTGGATGGCCAGGATATTTTTAGAGTGTTTAACCTGCCTAGTAAGATCCCCTACCTTGCTCGCCCAAGACCAGCCAACCCGTTAGTCCACAACCTTCTGGTCAAACTAGCCGTTATTGACTTCCTTGACTTACCATGTCCAACCAGTCCACCTTCTCAATCTAACTGACTTGACTCAGCCAATCCAACTAGTATATCCTACTTAATCGATTCATTCAGCCCATCGAACTCGTCTGTTTGGTTCACTTGACCATCTAGTTTGCCTGATAATCTCTACCTAAATTGGCTTGTCTAGCTCGCTTAACCTATCCACACTTGACATGATCAACATGCTTGGTCCTCAAGCTTGATCGATGGGGTTAACCCAACAGCCACAATAACTAAAACTGGCTCTACTAGACCCATCCAACTTGCTCGACTAATTCAACTTGTCCAACCTATTCAAGTGGATTGATTTTTTCTAGCTCCTTTGGCCTAATTACTCTGCTTGTCTTCTCTTGCCTTGCATTCCTATATTAGTGATAATATATATTTATTGGAGAGTTTAATAATGTGTATTATTTGAAGAAGGAATAGATATTTCTAGATAAAGTAAGGAGTCCATATTCCTAAAGAATAGAATAGGGAATCACTTTTTTTTGCAGAAAAGAATAGGGAATCACAATTCAATAAGAATTTGGTATGTTAAATTCATTATTGCAATCAAATATAGGAATGTCTATTTAAGAGAATTCAAAGGATATATGATAGTTAGGACAAAAAAAAAGGAAAAGGAATAGCTCCTAAATGGAGAAGTCTTAATCATAAAAGTTGTGAAATATGCGAAATATTACTTGATGGATTATGGGGAGAACAGAAATCAAGATAACAACGAACATATTATGTAAAGTACTCAAGAAACAAACAGCATCCTTACGTTATTAGACTGTATGTGGTGCGCATTAAATGGCAAGATGTCATCATTTGAGGAGCGACAACTTGGGTCGCCTATGTTATCCACAATTTTCTTAGTTGTGAATGAATTTTCCTTGAGAAGATCATCGTAACTCTTGATCACGAAACCAGCGTTGTTGACGCCATATGCCATTTCAAGTGCACTATATTCCTTCTGGTCTCTTGATCTCCCAAGGTTAAAATCCCATATCTGAGAATTTCAAATATTGTAAGAAGACAAGATATGAGACACAGATTGGCATAGAAGAAACTAAAAAGATTCATATTAGTTCAACAATTAAAGTAGCATGGATGCTACTTACATTAGCTAGTTTGATTTGTTGGAAAAAAAAACAATTGGGATACTGATAAAAGATGATATTATGCAAGTGTGGATTTCATATTAAAGTAACTGTTTCATTGTAAGTAGGTATAATCTTTCAATTATTATGTTATCGAAAGAAACATTGGAGTTCAGCTTCATAATGTACTTTCCTTGTATGAAAAACATAAGTATCCACAGTATGAATTAACCTGCTCGAGGGACTAGTTTCTGCACTTGTCCTCTGCACTGTCGCTGTAAGATTCATTAATAAATCTTACAAAATGTTCAAGCAGAAGATAGTGATATTTGTTCCAAAATTCGAGTTTTATCTTATTATATTCCAGATAATAAACAGTCGAACTGTATGGGCAATGTTTCAATGTTTGTGTCACACAACCAAACTTTTGAGAATATTTTACAATTATAATGAGGATGAAAATTTGTCATTTCGTATCTAAAGACAAGCTCAATTGAACGATAAAAAAAAAGAAAAAATATTTTATAATCCTTATCGAACATACAGAATCTCAGATGTAAATAAAAGACTTGCAAGTAGCTGGTGACTGAGGCAAAATTGAAATAGGCAACAAAATTCTACAACAATGTGCATATTGTAAATCTAATATTTTTAACCTGTTGGGATCTAAGGTTCCGAACAGTTCAACATCTAGAAGGACAGTTTTGGGCCCAACTATTCAAATCTGGTGTAAACATATGACAAATTTCGGCGTTTGGACCCATCATCATCGTTGTCATCCCAATTATTCAGATGTAGGCAACAATCTTACTCTTTTATTTAGCTGTAAGCAAAGCTACCTCATTAATAATATTCAATTAATTATATTATTTTATATTATGTTGACTAATATCTTGGACTGTAAAATCCTCAAAATTATCATCGAACAGTCTAAATCAAACACTGTTTACCCAAATGGCATGTAAATCCTCAAATCAACAATGGTCGAGCAACGTTGACGCAACGCTTCCTTCTCCGGAAATTGCTCTCGCGGTTGAGAAAATATTTTGAAGCATCATGCAAACGACCGTGATTAATAAGTCTTTCCATAGAAAAAACAATTTTAATCCAACTATATTTAGAAAAGTAAAGATAACTTGCTAAAGTAGCTGCCAACAAATTCAAGAAAAGTCAAGACAATGAAAATTGAGAAATTAACCTGCGCGGAATTTTCCGAGGGTCCGTATTCCCACGGCAGATCGTTCTCCTCCACGAGCCGATCGTTCCCCTTCAGCTCGGTCGGTTCAAGCATGAGCAGTGAGGTGAACGGCATTGGCTGAGACTCCTGGAGATCCTCGAAGCTTCCTGCAGCAGCCCGGCACGGCGAACTCGGGCTAAGATCGCCGGCCGCGGCAGCGGCCAGTTCCGTCCTGGCAATCTCCATCAGTTGCTGGCACAGATGATGCATATTGTGGGAGTTCCTTGGCCGCTTAACCCCCACGCTCTGGATTTTTGGGGCGCATGGCACATAGAGGTCCTTAAACTCTAGATCGGCTCCTGGAACTGGATCCAAAGACGACCAATCGAAGATAAACTGATCGGGAGGAAGGTTTACAGGTTGAGGAGGGGGATGATCCAGATCCTTGGAGGCGGCGAGATCGCAACCCCAGGAGACGGCGAGCTCGAGGGCGGTGGGGCATCCGGAAAACCCCTCGATCGGGACCACCGGGTGGTGGCGATGGCTCGCTCCGCCCCCTCCATCTTCGGATCCACCATGTCCATGCGAGTCCCAGTCGCAGTCGGCGCATAGGGCGAGGCCGTCGGCGACGCACCGAGCCGCGGCTGGCATCGCCCCGCAGTTGTCGCAGATCAGCGAGCGCACGTGCTTCTGAGACAGGGTGTTGGCCGTGTGCACGAGGCGGTCACAAGCCACGCATAGCCTAGCCGAGTCCGCGCGGCAGAAAAGCACGGCCGCCGCCTCGCCGCAGTATTCGCACGCCGCACGCCGCCCCGACGCGTCGTTAGCCTCCGCCATCGCCGTATCGAAGAGCAAGGCTTCAGCTCGAAGAATCTTCGCTAAGAGTGAGAAATCTCGCGCAGATCGATGGCCGGCGAGAGAACCGGAGCTCGTGAAACCGGAGGAGGACGGAGGCGGCAGCAACCCACTGTTTCAGTTTATATAACGAAGCCCATCACCGCGCCGGGAACACAAACTGCGGCGTCACGTGCCAATCACGCCTTTACCCGACCGTGCGATGCGAGTAGAGCTGGACGCCGAAACAGTGTCACTCCAAACACCAAACAGAAAAACGGGCCTCTTGGAGCTAGACATTTGGCTGTGTTGCTGCCGATAAGATTAAAACAGATAAATGCTTTTATATAATAAAAATAATAATAATCTAATACTTATTAAGTATATCAATTTATCTACCCTTTAATTATTTATATATTATCATTTTAAAATCATATCTTCATAATCATACTTTAAATTATGTCTTAGTAAACGTGATAGAGTTTACTGTTCTTTTAACACACTCTGATAATCTGCCATTTATTTATTTTTTCATAAGAAAAAATCAAGTCGTATTCGTATGATGGTCTTCTACACTAACCATCAATTTATGATCTTGACGTATATCAAAAAGACTTTTAAAATATGAATTTAATTAAATGATTTTATCATTTGTTTATCACCTTACTTTCAAACTCTAATTTATATTTATCTTTTGTCTACCCATAAAGTAATATGTTTGGTTTTGACTTTTAACAATAATTAGCTATCTTGTGTTGTGCGCAAGTGATTTCGCGTAGCAATGTTTATCATTTAAAAAACTATAAAATTCTTAATTAAAACAGTTTGGAACGTGATTAGGTGAATTAATAACTGTTAAAAGTATGATTTTGCAAATAAGTCATTAATTATCTGAATATTAAGAGTGAAATCGAAGGGGTTTTGTGTTTCCTTTAAAATCAATTATGTTGATTAATTCCAGCTAATCAAATAATTAAGCGGGACTAATCCCAAAAGGTGATTAACGAAGGCTTCATGCATTTTCTCATGCCCATTGGTGTAGCCAGCGAGGACGAAGGTGATCGTCCCTTTCAGATTTTTTTTTTTAATTAATATTATATAGAATATATATTTTTTAAAATTAATATTAATTAAAATTAAAATATGCATACCCATTTCTCTTTTCTTTTTCTTAGTGGAACTAATCTCAAATCTTCATTGCCATTTTGATCGATAATTCATCATTATTCGTTATAAAAAAAATAAAATTAATCACATATTTAGAAATATCTTAATCTAAACTATCCATTAATATCACTTTTATAAGAAAATATCACGATTTATGTTCCTGTTGAGATCGGCTTCCGGACGCGCCGTCGGACCTGTCAGCATGCAGGGGAAGAGAATGGGTTGCCTCCGCCGGAGAGAGCCTCCACACCGAGGAAGGAGAGAAGATCAGCTACCTGGAGGCCCTGAAACATCACCGGAGAAAGAGGTCATCCTGGCGCCGGGGAGTCCCCGGACGGCCACTCCGACGCTCAAGTCAGCCCAGTTAGGAGGAAGAAGAAGTACAGTAACATAAAAAATACTGTAATGAAATGCTCAGCCCAAAAATATAAAAAGTGTCTCAGAGAGAGAGAGAGAGGAGAGCCATCGGAGAGCCCCTTTTTTGAATACCTTCGGAGCCTTTTTATAAGCATGAGAAGATCTGGATGAGATCTGTGCTGACAAGGCATGATCCTTAAGGAGATCATGATATGACAAGGTATGGTTTTGGAAAGATCTTGATATGACAAGGCATGACCTTGAGAAGATTTTGATATGACAAGGTGTGGTCTTGAGAAGATCTTGATATGACAAGGCATGGTCTTGAGAAGACCTTGATATGACAAGGCATGGTCTTGAAAAGACCATTCTTGATGAGTCATGTCCAAAGATGACTTTAAGCAGACCATTATGATGAGTCGCATGGGCTGAGCAGGCTGAGTGCCGAGCCGAGCCGAATGACAGTGAGGGCTGCTAGGCCGAGCCGAATGGAGGGGCAGGACTGTGTTGCCGAGCCGAATGGCTGTGAGGGCTGCCGAGCCGAACTGACTGCCGAGCCGAAGTGGCTGAAGTGGGCTGCCGAGCCGAATGGCAGTGAGGGCTGCTAGACCGAGCCGAATGGAGGGGCAGGACTGTGTTGCCGAGCCGAATGGCTGTGAGGGCTGCCGAGCCGAACTGACTGCCGAGCCGAAGTGGCTGAAGTGGGCTGCCGAGCCGAATGGCAGTGAGGGCTGCCGAACCGAACTGACTGCCGAGCCGAAGTGGCAGAAGTGGGCTGCCGAGCCGAACTGAAGGGGGAGGTTCTGGGCTACCGAGTGGGCTGAACACCGAATGGGCCGAGTGGGCCTAATCCTAGATGGGGGGCTATAACACCCATAACAATTTAAAATCAGCTCCTTGACTTTATTCTCTCATCGAAACTTCACGATACATTCTTTATTATCATGGATTCTTATAGTAGAAAAATCATGGTTTAATAAAATTTACCTAAAGTGTGATTTTAAAGTGAAATCCTAATTTATTTTTTGATTGTTAATTCAATTTTTAGATAATTATGGTTAAAATTTTTTAATTTTAGTTAATTAATTGAGTTGTGTTATATTTTAAATATGTTAAAGAAAATAGTTTGAGAGATAATTATCAATTCAATTAAAATTAAGGGTAAAAGTTAAAATTTTTAAATTTAAATTTATTTTTAACTCCTCAAATTTAAATTTTATATTTTTAGAGTGTGAAATCGACCTACATATTTTTAAAATTGTTAATTTATATTTTTAAGTATTTTTAAATTTCATAAGTTAGGATAATTCTATTTTAAAAGAGTTGATGCAAATATACTTTTTTTAATTATTATATATATAGTTATGAAATGAAATAAGATGTAAATTTTAAAATTTTAAAAAAATATAATTTGAATTCATCCCTTTTAACACCATGGCGCACTACTCTTTGGATACATCTACACAGAAATATCTCCACTCCTATAATTTTTCATTCCCATTGCGGATATTTCCATTTCTCTTTATGTAAGAGGAATATTTATTTAATATTATTCTATACTAAAATTTATTCGTTATAACTTTCTCTTCTTAAAAAAATAATAAAGTAAAAAATATTTAAATATTGAGAAACAGAAAGGCATCATGAATTGTTTTCTTAATTAACCAAATGACCGAACGTTTCTGAATGGCACATGGGACTTAATTGGAATGGGACTTAATTGGAATGAGTTGTGATCGACGAGGCATCGAATTTCTTGGTAATGCAGATAAAATCAAAAAAGGTGAAGCTTTTTGTACGATAATATATATATATATATATAAATATTGAATCATATGATTTTTGTTCCCGAAACATAGCTGAGTTGGTTACGACGTAGCAGACTTACAGAAGAGGATAAGGGTTCAAATCCATACCCTCCTGTGCCGCTAAGCCTCTGTTTGGATCGGGTGAGGGACGGTTCATTAATGGAAGGGGAAGGGAGGGAAAGGGAGGGAAAGGGAAGGGAAGGGAGGAGAAGAAAAGTAATTTTGTTTGGGAGGAAATGAAAGTCCAAAGGGAAGGAAATGGGAGTTAAAGATATAAAATGTCAAAAATCTCCTCGATTCCATCTCCTTCCTCCTCCTCCTCTTCGACCTCCGCCGTCCCGCAGCCGCCTCTTCCCCTCCGCCGCACCAGCGGATTCCCTCGCTGCCAGCTCCCACGACGTCAGCGGAGGCGACGCGGTCGTCCTCGAGCCCCGCCGTCGGTGGCCGGTTGCTAGTGGCCTCGCACCTCCGATCTCGCAGTGCCGGTGATCCGCCTTTCCTACGGAGACCGATCCCTCCCGCAGGTCAGTTGCCTATATAATTTAACCAAACTATATAGAAAGAAGGTCTTCCTCAGAGAACTTCAGCAAAGTCTAGATGCAAGACAGAACATGCGCGCCGTCTCCAATTGCAAAAAGGTCTGCGCAGAGCGCGAGGAAGGTCTCCAATTGCAAAAAGGTCTGCGCAGAGCGCGAGGAAGCCCACAGAAAGGCGCACACCCCTACCACCATGGACACAACCGCAGTACGGCGACAAAGCCTAGCGTAACCGGCGAAGTTGCGGCGGTGCATGACGGCGCCAGCGGCGCCGGAGGCGGAGAGGACGAGCGCGAGCACTAATGTGTAGAAGGCAGCGGGTTGGCCCCGGAAGAGCACCCCGCAGGCTGATCCTCCGATGACGTAGCTCTTGAACACCATAGAAATGAGGAAGGGGATGGGTAAAATTGGAATAAACATGTTCAATATTTATTTCCCCTTCCTTACACCCCGATTTGGGGTGTAAGAAAATCTGTTTATTCATGAGCACGGAAGGGGAAGCTTTCCCCTTCTTTCCCCTTCCCTTCCTTATCTCACCTCATCCCAAGCACTAATTTTTTTTCCCCTTCCTTACCTTTCCCTCCCCTTCCCTCACCCCCTCCCAAACAGAGCGTAAGGTGACGGATTCTAGTGATTTAGTATGACCGCTAAGATGATGAATTCTAGTGATTTAGTATTTATAGCTTTGGTGATGGCTCTTATAAAATATGATTTTAGACTCATCGCCTACGAATGTTTGACTATTATTTTTGCACTTACTTTTTTCCGAAAAAAAAACGCCTCAATTTTGTTTAGCGAAAGAATTTATATTAAAAAATGACAATTTTAAAAATACTCAAAACCCACACTTAACTTTTATATTTGCTAAAAAAATAGATGTATTTTTTAAAATACCCTTTTTTCTCCTGGCAAAAAATAGTGAAAAAAATACAATTATAAAAAGAAACTCGATTTTTTTTTTAACGAAACTGAGAGCATATGTTTTTTTAACCAAATCGGTAATTATATTTTAATCTAATTAACCAAATTGGATTTGTGGCACCGAAATGTGACGGTGGTCGACGCCAAGTCGGCAGATGGACTTTTAGATGTCTTTAAATAAAGATAAAACAGGAGAATGTGGGCTCCGGGACCCATGTACATACCTCCCACACCCCCCGAAAGGGCACCTGGACCCTACCCATCGATAGATAATGAGATGGATCCATATCATCCCATCACGGTGGATATTGTGTATATTTATACTCCCCCGATCGCTTCTCACGCTTATCCTTGCTGTCCATGTGCCGTCGACACTTGAATTTATTTAGATTCAGCTGTAGCAGAAGGTGGACATGAAGTATAGATTTATTGACGTGAAGTATAGATTTTTAAAAGATAATGATTTATATAGTTGATTTTGTTTAATGTCTGTGCATCTTTAAAAAATCTCTTTTTATATCTGTGGGACTAATTATAGAGGAGTTGTTGAGATAGCAAATTTAAAAATATATTTAGACTCATCCTCAAATCATAATCTAGTTGATCACCACGTGATAGATTTATATATTTGAGTAAGAGCTGAATTCTGATGAAATTATGAAAAATATCCTTTCATGTGGAGACTAATTTTGATTTCCTGATTTACTCTCTCTCAATAATAAGAGGCATGATAGATTTGTTGAAATAGATACAAATAAATTCACAAGAATGATGATTGAATTGCCCTTTCATTTAAGAGTCTATTTAATACTTAATTTATTTATCTATATTTTACTGTAGGGTTGATAATATTGGATCACTTGAATGAGTAAAATCATCTTTTATTGGATTGAATATATTTCAGGTGGCTTTTAGACATAATCAAATTAGTTTCGAGTGATAGAATTATTATAATAAATAAAAATCAATTGATTTAATGTTCTCCCTTATACCGTTCGGGGGCCGACGATCGTGTGCGGCCGCTAAAGTGACAGATCCCACCTTTTGCAAAAGAAGAGGTATTATGATTTATCTCTTTTCATCGCGGGGCCGACGACAAAGGACGTCAGCGGTGAATGTAATCAAATGGATAATAATCGGGCATAATTGATAGTGTTTATGTATTATCATCCCTAATAATTTAATGATCTAAAACATCTTTCTGTTCTATTTATTTTATTGCATTCTATTGTCTTCTTTATTTTATTTTTTAAATTTATTCGCAACTTTTTTTTACCATTAAAAAAATCTTGGACAGGAGATACTTTTTTAATTTTTGTTTTTAAAAATTAAATTTAAACACTAAAAAACAAGTATTTAGAATCCAACTGTTTAATATATTTAAATTTATTAAAGGTGAATGATAATATATTAAAATTATTATTATTATAAAAAAAGAGAGACAACTTTCGGGTATTTAAGCCCTACACTGTAATTTACCATATGGCTTCGATATTTCGTTGGACGGGCGACGCAAATGCTGGCGAGGGACGGCCACCAGACGGGCGATCAATCAGCCGCGCCTCAGCCATAGCTAATCACCGCCGGCAGGTAACAGGGAGTCCTTCCGCGGGTTCTCCACTGCCGATAAGTAACAGGGACTCTCATGGGCGCCTCCGAGTCCCTCCTTTCCAAGCAACAGCTGCAACAAGTTACTCCGATTCAGAACCCTATATCCTTTATCTTCGATTTTTTATGTTGATTTATATACTTGATTTTGTTTCAATTTCTCCTTTTTCATATTCGCAGCCGATCGATGAAATCACCACCGTTTCTGAGAGGACCGAGAGCGTAGATCCCCTTCTGGAGCGCGTCAGGGCCCTCAAGATCGTAGGACTACTCTTCCTCCGTACTCGCTTCTCGTTCTTATTTTTTTTGAAAACTCAATCTTATTCATATTCTTGTTGATTTTGATTGTTGCAGACGCCGCCGCTGCTTAACTCGCCGCCTCCGACGGAATCCAGCTTATCCGATATTCTTGTCAGGAAACCCTCGTCATCGTCTTCCGCACCTATTTCAGGTGATCTTTGTTTCTTTCCTCTGTTAAGATTGGATATAATTTTCTATCCTCTTTGCCTATTCACGGTCGAAGAAAGATTGCAGCTTTGATTAGATTGTATGGTTTGCTGAACGCTCCTAACAATGTTGCGGACAAGAGATTTTGTTTTCTAGTTAATTTTCATTATAAAAGTGCTCAGGCATCATAACAATGTTGCTGTATTTGTATTTAGATATGAATAATTTTCATCTCTCTTAGTCAAATTTTCACCATTGTTATTGCTGGATGCTTACCTGGTTTCTTCATATTAGGCACTTTGAATCCGAAGGTTCTGATGGAGCTCTTCTCTGTGTACCGTGAGTGGCAGGAAGAGAAGACCAGTAAAATAAGCAAGAAGCAGGTATTATTCTGTCTAATGTAACTATTTTAATTATTAAATTGTGTTGTACTATGCATTCCAAGATTTATCTTGTCCTGCATTGTACTATTTCTTCCAGACTCGAAGACTTGTGGAAGCTTCTACTGGTTTAACCTGATAAATGGGTGTAAACGCATTGTTGAGTTAACTGAGTATTCTGCGCGAAGAAGAATTACACTTATCCTTTGGATTAACTTCAATAGATTATGGATGAATATCGAGTTCTAGAAGTCGTTTCATCTGTGAATTGCAACAGAGCAACATTGCTGATGGAACACAATAGTTGTGTGAGAAATCAATCAATGCTAGTTGATATGTGATCTGTGGATCTCTAGATTTTTTCTGAATGGTGTTTGCCTATGTTGGTTGTTATTGTCTTTTGATAGATAGGTCTAGGATTTGAAAATATTTCCTGTTTTAAATTGATATGATCCCTTATATACATTATAATTATGTTTCTATGTTAGATATAGATCACAATCGTTAGAGCAAGTTGCAATGTATTATGTAGCAATTTGTAAAAAAATATTTTTTCTGAGATACTTATAATATCCTCTCGTATACATTACATTTCTATTAGTTATATATCACTGTAGGCTGTAGCCAGAGCAAGTTTCTTTTTAGTGTAGCAAGTTGTTAGGAAATTTTTTGAGTGTGATACTGATACTTTTACTATGATTAATTGATAATACTTCATGTTGATAGAATCATAGAAGAATGATTAGATTCAAGGCATAAAAGTGACAACAAGAAAATGGAATCACATTTGATCATGCAATTGCAAAGAATATATACTAGGCCTGTGAGAATTGTGTAATAGTGCAGCAATATATTTGAAAATGAATTTGGTTACAGAGGACATTAACTAGAATATGTTGAATAGAATCTTGCTATGGCCTGGACTGTAGCTTTCCTTTGGCAGAGTATGCAGAATTTCCATAATAGACATAATTATAGTTCCTACCACTCAGATTACAATTATTAGGAATCACTGTTAATGAGCTGTTGCTCAACTGAGATTGTTTGACCTGGCTTATTGGATAAGTGCTGAAGAGTACCATGTTTTGTGCTGGACGGATAGTCAGACAAAATTCCAGTTATTATTCACATGGGAGTATTCTTAGTTTAGTTTGTTATCCTTCATTATTGGTGAAAATGTATCTTCTAGCATCTTATTTTACCAGTTTTAGTGTGTTACCAACAGCCATTCATTTTAATTTGGATGACATACTTTTTATGAGCACATTAGATTCTGAAACTATGATTTTTTTTTTCTAAATCACAATTTGTCAATTACTGGCTTTTTCAGGAAGACGTGTTTTTGAGAGAATGGTTTCGTCTAGTGAACTATCTCATAACTTCATTTTCAACCATTAACTTCTTGTACCAGCTATACAACATGAGGATAAACTGACCCATACTCATTCCAATGAACATCTCATCAAATTTTGCCATGTAAAGCTGATCACATTTAAACATTGGACCTGTTGTGGGTAAAAATACCCAATATCTTAGTGAACCATTGGGATGTAGAAACGTGTCAACCATGAGTAACTGCCAGTGTGAATATGGCTGTGTCCTGTGTATTCAGGATATAGTGAATGGGGAAATAACCATGTATGCTTGAACTAGAGAGTAGTTTAAGTGTCAGGAGTGGATAGGTTGATCCACCTGGAGACTCTAACCATGTGTAGCTTTGCCATTGAATGGATCCTCACTCTAAGGCCTCTGAAAGGGAGCGAGATGCAATGGAGCCAGATGCACTGTTGTTGGGGCTTTACAGGTGAACTGCTTCGATCCAGGCCCCACTTCAATCAAATTCCATGTAGCTCATCCAAGTTGACTCGACCTTGATTCTCAATCCAGTCAAACTTCTTTTACTTAAGTCTATGCTGGGCAATTTGTCGTAATGGAGGTCAGAGCTAGTTTAGATAGTCATCAGACTTCTTGTTTGTTGTAATTTGCCTATCATAGACCAATCATTAAAAAGTAATTCAAGGTTCCCTTTTTCATGTCTTGGTACAATAAATTTGAAAATAAATGCCAACGATAACTAAGTAGAATTGTACTGCATTGAGTAGTAGTTGATACCTACAGTTTTCCTCGATTGCCATAATTTCTCCTATTACAAATGAAATGCTGCAGGAAGAGATCGAAAACAAGATTGATACTGCAGATGCTTTGGCAATTAAGCTTCTTCAGCGCTTCAATTATTCAGTTTCTGCCATGAGATCAACTGCTAACAGTCTGGCTGAAGGTTACTTTCTCCACTTCCTATTTTCTTATTGACAAAGAATTAAACAATTAGATTCTCAAGCGGTTGATATTTTCTTTTTCACAGTTATGCTGAAAAGTTGTTCACTGTTCACTTTTTCACAGTTAAGCATGCAGAAAAGTATTTTTTCCATTTGAAATGATTAATTGATTTTTTTTGACATTTTGGTCAATGTTGCAGTGAATCAATTACAAGTAGATGTTGGTGAACTCAAAGGCAGGCTTACTGAAGTGATAAGCAACTGTGATGCTCTATGCAAGAGAATTGCGACAGAAGGGCCTGAATCGCTCAGGTCTTCTGTGACTTCATTCTCCACCAGCAACTTGGAAACACAGACCAATTATTCTTTGAGCAAGAGTTCTCAAACAAGCGAGCGGCAGTTTGCCTCGGATTTTATGAAACCTTCCTAAAATTTTAACATGTTCTTTGATCATACAGCTAGCTGGCCATTATTGTAGACATAATGGAGTATATGCCATATATATCATAAACATTGTTGTCATAATGCATGTTGAGTTCATGCCGCATCTGTATTTATGACTTCAGACCAACAAATCCGTGAAAAATATTTCAGATTATTGTATCAAAAATCTATAAATATGAAAAGCTAATTTATGTAATATATATGTGTCCGTTGAGATGCACATATCTTTTTCAGATGATTGCTTTAGATCATTCTTCTTCTCATTCGACTCGCCGTGATTGTTCCAAAGGTGATTGATCCTCCTTGTATCTTCCTACAAATAATACCTTAATTTTAACTGCGTACTTTTCAAAGCCCTCTAATTAATCTCCAGCTCTTGTATTCTGATTAATTTTGAAGATGGATTATCTGATCTCATATAGTAGATAAATTCAAAAGTACGTGTGATTTCTTGTTCAGTTGTCAATGTTTTAAAATTTTCATCCTATGGACGAAAATATTTTACAATACATGATAGTTGGGATTTAAATCGTGGAACCTTGAGTAGTTCATTGAATACCATATTGTTGCATCATTGTTGGGGGACAAAGCTTCTTCACACAAACAAAAAATGATAAATTTTAGTTAGTCCCATTGATTATCTTTGGGGTGACTGGGTTGGTCCCACGGAAGTTTTCCATCGGCCACTAGGGTAAATCGGGAAGTACACGCAGTGGTCAGCTCAGACGCCCAACATCCTTTGATTGTGTTCTCCATTTGGAAAAAAATTTTCTACAAATACGTCGTAGCTGAGGATAGAATCGTAGGTACCTAGGTGATAACTGGAATGTCCTACCGTAATACCATTGCCCCAAGTACGAAGCTTTAGGCTTGATGACCCATCACATTTGATGATTTCAAGAAGAAATTTTTTGATAAATAAATTCTGTGATTCTATTTACTATTTAAGCTGATTCATAAGTCATAACCCTAAGTCATATTTGTAATGCTTACAATGATGTTTTATTTTTAATTATAAACGTGAGAGCCCAAGTATACTTTTTTAACTACGAATGCAAAAAATACAATAGTAAAGATTCTGCGAAAGGTAAAATAAAATACTCATTTGAAAAATAAACTCCTGAAGAGTGTAATGAAATTTTCAAATAAAAAGATACAATTTTTTTACTATTTAAAAAAAATAATATTTTGCAAAACATGCTACGAAGCATGTCTCCATTTAGAACTTTTAATTAAAATAAATTTCCATTCTGAAATCGACTGGAGGGCCGCCTTTGTTTCCATTTCCCCCCTTTCGAGCTCTTCCCCCTCTTTCCTGTCGAAGAATCCCTGCATTTCCATTCGGATCCGCTCCATTGTTCCTCCAAATCCCCAAACTCCACTCTTTCTCCCTTCTAATCGACCTCTTGTACTTCCAATCGCCTTCCATTCCCATAAATCGACCCCCGGCAAGAGGCGGCATCGGTCTCGGCGGCGGCAAGGAGGAGGATGAGCGCCAAGGGCAACTGGTCGCCGTTGGCTAGCGGCCGGTTCTTTACCTTCACGCTGGTGGCGTCGTGGTACGCCTCCAACATCGGGGTGCTCCTCCTCAACAAATACCTTCTCAGCAACTACGGCTTCAGGTACCCCATCTTCCTCACGATGTGTCACATGGCGGCGTGTTCGTTGCTTAGCTACGTCGCTATCGCCTGGCTGAGGGTGGCGCCGATGCAGACCGTGCGGTCGCGGCTGCAGCTGGTGAAGATCGCGGCGCTCAGCCTCGTCTTCTGCGGCTCGGTTGTTAGCGGGAATGTGTCCCTCAAGTACCTTCCGGTGTCGTTCAATCAGGCGGTGGGAGCAACCACGCCCTTCTTCACCGCCGTGTTCGCGTATATTATGACCGTGAAGAGAGAGTCCTGGATCACCTACATTACTCTTATTCCGGTCGTCTCTGGCGTCATCATTGCCAGCGGGGTACGTTTGCCCCAAAATTTTATCCTCTTGGATTAGTAGATCCATTGTAATCACGTTGAGTGTCATGTCTTGGTTGCTCGATATTGCCTCTATTATTATTCTGGAAGGCGAAATCATTGGGGAAGAAATGCAAAGCATGCTTTTTATTTGCTTGCAATATCATTCTTCATAAATTATTTAATTATCATATTAGCTCCTGTTAACTTCTCAATGAACATTCTATCCTGATAAGTATTAATTGAGTTTCTGAAAGACATTTTTTTGCCTTGTACGGGGCTCAACTTTTTGTTTCAAAGTGCTAATTTTGATAATTGTGCCTTATCTTGATATTGCCAGAGGTCAAATTGTCATCTACTTTCAAAACTTATTTGATGAGAAATTAACCATGTTCGATACTGGTTATTTGATTCTAGAATTGGGATATAATGATAAGTTTTATGTTTTTTTTTAACATTTCAGGGAGAACCAAGTTTCCATTTGTTTGGCTTTCTCATGTGCATAGGTGCAACTGCTGCAAGAGCACTTAAATCAGTGTTGCAAGGGATATTGTTGTCATCTGAAGGGTAATATTTATTTATTTTGAATTGTATATCCACTTGTTTCTTTTGCAAATATCCTTTTTGACAAGATTATTAATTTTTTTTCCAATTTATTCTAGGATATTTATTTTCTTGTTTTTCTGGTAAACTATGACAGTTTTTTTTTCTTTCATAAACACAGTACTGAATACTTTCATTTGTCTTTCTCATCAGGGAAAAACTAAATTCAATGAATCTTCTCCTGTATATGGCTCCAATAGCAGTTGTTTTATTACTCCCTGCTGCTATAATCATGGAGGAGAATGTGGTTGGCATCACATTGGCACTTGCTAGAAAAGATATCAGAATTATATGGTACCTATTGCTGAATTCTTCTCTTGCCTATTTTGTGAATTTGACCAACTTCTTGGTGACCAAACATACGAGCGCTTTGACTCTCCAGGTAGGCTCTATGGTGATGTCATTTAGTTCTATTTTATCATAGACTTCAAAAGATTTTTTAAACTATAGAAAAGAAATTTATATTCTATTCATTCTTAGACATTCCCTGGCTCCCAAAAATTAGTCTATTGGTGTTATGAATTCTCTTATTATGTATATGATTTACAGAATTTGAAGCCTTAGTTATTAATTTTAAATTACTCTTTTCTAGATGTTCTTGTCCAGAAGTGTAATTGAAAGGTTATTCCATTTTTATCTCTTCACTTCCTTTTTTTAAAAAAAAAAAAATCTGCTGATTTTGGCTACAATTGCAACAAAGTATATTGTTGGAACCAATCTTTACTAGCATATTTGAAGAACATAAATTAGTTGGCCACACTAGAAGCAAATATAATGACTAGATGAAAATCCAATAGCATTTTCCCAATCACAAGGCCACTTGTCGATAGTATAAGAAGACATGATCTTATTTGGAGTGGTTAGTCACCTTCCAGATAAGTTGACTAAGAGAGCTCTGCAAACAACACTTGACAGAGATCTGGTACTCTAAAGCAACACTTGCATCAAACTATAATTTGGTCTACTAAATTATTCAATAAAGTTTTTAGAATAAGAATATGTTTGAAGAATCACTGAAAAAGTTTTGTATACTATTTTGTAAGGATCAAGGTGACATATAAGAATAGATTTGATTGATAATGTAATAATAATAGAAGGATAAGAGTCACATTGGGTAATAATGATTAAGAAAAGAATAAAAGATAAAATGACAATATGTAAAATTTTATTTAGTTTAATGTTCCAAAGATTAACTAGAAATGCTATTTATTTAGTATGACAATTAAAAGAGAAATATGGAGAAATGAAAGATTAACTAGAAATGTTATTTGTATTTGATTTTGAGAAATATAGAAGATAAGAATGATTTGTATTTGATTTTGACTTAGGTAGAATCCCTAGCCAGTTATATAGTGGGTTTAGACAAGGGAAATCTGATTATTAATATGATAAAGAATATGTATGTTAATGTAGTTAGCGGTTTTGTAATTATTGTTTGCATAAACAAATACAACAACAACAACAACAACCAAGATTTTCTTAAAACAATATGTTTGTATCATGTGCAGCTTCAAGACCTTTCTTTTTTAGCATTTTTTTTGCTTTGATATTAGATAACCTGATTAATCATATTCAAGATAATTCATCAATATATATATCAAATTCCAATTGATATTGTTCTATTGATGATATCTTAAATCTAATAAACTTGAACCTTGGACTGTCTGTAAAGCTTTCAGAAACTAAAGATTTTCAGATATGGAGAATTTAAACTGAAATTTTGGAATGTATCTTTGATAATAAGAAAATAAATGAGTGAATAATTAAGATTAATAAATAAAAGAATCTTTGAACTAATAATTTTAGATGTCCTACATATGTTATTCAAGAGGAGATATGAATAAATACAGTATTAATAGGATTAAAGATTAAATGCTCAAGATAAGAAAGAGCTTATAGACTCTTGTATTACACCATTTAGGCTAAAATGAAATTTTGTCACCCTAAAATATGACACAACTCATACTTATGGGTCATTGTGATGTGTAGATAAAAAGGCACCACATATAAAGAATTAGTGTAACAAAGATAAGATGGATATGTGGGATTACTAAAAAAAAATAAAGTCAAAGATGTTACCAGTCCAAAGTAATTAGTTGTACTTCAATGGGTGATACAAATGAGAGAATAGCATGAGATGACATGTCATGTTCATAGAGAATCAGTATAGTTGGACAAGTTCAATTGATTGGAATTGAAGGTTTACAATTTGTTTTAGGAAATACAAAAGGCATAGTGGTCTCTAAACAAAATTTGTCATTTTCAAGTTCAAAATGTTAAACTAAACCAAAATGGCATATAGAATTTTATTCTTTTTAGTTTAGTGTTTCAAGCCATTTAGGTTACTTTAATGGATAACTAACAGAGAAGAGAGGTAAGTAAGTAACACTGCAATGTATATAAGTGATCCATGATTACCGTGCAAATTTGTGACCTTTTCTCTATCCCTCCCTTTCCTCTCCTATCACTGCACCCAAGTAACGAAGCATTAGTGATCACCCTTTGAGTGAGACACTAAAATGGGAGAATGAAGATTATCTAATGATGCTTTCTTCAAGTCAGTTGAACTACTGTTTGCTTTTTAGTGTTTAAATTAACTTTATCATCTTAAAGGGTTGGAGTCATTTTATCATTGTCAATTTTATGAGAATATTTTGGGTAGTTGGAACTTAGAACTTGGAAGCCAATTAGCATGTTCAAATATGTCAGCTGGGATAGTTTGCACGAGATTTATGCAATGATATGATCATTCTTGTCTCTATTCTCCAGTTTTGTTCCTGTCAATGGGCATGTTTCGGCATGCATGAGCATAAACAAAATGGTTCTTCATTAGGCACTTCTATAGTAATACCAAACTATCTAATTTAGATAGCAGTTAGCATTTCTTGTTGGGATATCTTGCTTTGTAATAATTTCCAGCATAAATGAAGTATTTTTAAAGTTCTAGGCAGATGTAATCTGCTGATCTGTTTGATTCGTTAATTAAACAAATAACTTCTTCCAATCTTTAACAGACACATTAATTTAGTAAATGCCTAACTAGCAGCAAACTAGCCTCAAGATTTGCAACTCCTTTTATTAAGGTTTCGATGAGTGCATGCAAATGATATGTGATCAAATTTACAGATGAATGTGGGTTCACTTTTGAAAAAATCATTAATCATATCCATAATGCATGATAATTGGAAAAAGGTTGCCCGTCTAATACATAATAGATAATGATAGATAACAAAATGCAAAGGGAAGTTTCTGAACCTTACTAATAGGCAAAGCATGTCTTGCTCAATCCAAAATCCAATGAAGAAAAGCATACAATATGCTTCGTCTGAAATAAGTTGATCCACTAGTTTTTGCTACAACAAAGTAATGAATTTGGAATTTTATTTTGGATGCTCATTAGCTCTCAAAGCTTTTGTAACTATATCTTATGGTAGGCTAGATCTAACTTTGACCCCTTGATCTTCTGAACCGTCCAATAATTGTTCTATTACAATTATCATATCATTTTGAGCTAGCATTTTGTTGATTCTTTACAGCTAAGATAAATTTCATTAATCATCCTTTTTCTGTCTAGTTAATTTCTGTTTTTAAATTTGATTCAATTAGTAATCTCCCTCGGTTTGGGTGAGCTCATTGAATATTGAAATAATATATAGTTGCATTTTTCATATCCAGGCCACTGGAGGACTCCTCATGTGGGGGCATATGTGGCCACATGGACCACTATAGAGCAAAATTCCGTATAGCTATGCATTCTTTTAACCTTGTAATTATATAGTGGTTAATATCCTGACTTTGGTGATTTCAGGTTCTTGGAAATGCCAAGGGTGCCGTTGCTGTGGTTGTCTCAATTTTAATATTCAAGAATCCAGTAACAGTGACCGGGATGCTTGGTTACACAGTCACAGTAATCGGTGTTATTCTTTACAGCGAAGTGAAGAAACGCAACAAGTGATTCCTTTAATAATGACGATCAAGTGGGGGTTTTCCCCCTCTCACACAGCCGTCTCATTTGCTTACTGATGTTGGTGGTTGGTTAACTCATATGTGCAGTTCATGCAGCAGCCCGCACATGATTCTTTGTCGCGAAACCCAACAGTAACCTCTTAACATTGAAAGACTAGATAGCGAGTGGCATCTTCATCCTGTGAGTTGCATTCTTTTCTGAATCATTTTGGTAGAGGTTTTGATAAATAGACTCATTTTTTAGGGATCATATTCTCACTTCGGCTCAGTCTTTTAGATTGAATTTTGCTGGTAAGAGATTGATAAACCTGCTTTTTTGTTGTTGTATTCAGTGTAATATGCAAATATTTCTGACATACATCGTAACAAATTTATATTTATATTTGTCCAATTTTTCCAAGTGTCTTTAACTAAGTTAATTTGTATTCTGTTCTTTCTTGTGCTTTGTTACTCTTGCTTTATTTGCTCAACGGTCTGCCTGATTGGCTCATTAGATGCACGAGATTCATCTTATTTAATTTAAAATGATAAGTAATGCGATAATATATAAAAATAAAGTATTTGCATTTTACCTCTTGATTAAATTATGCCTGCTACTATAGGTCATTATTCAACTCCCTGTCACCTCCATATCTTATTCTATGCGGATGGCAGAAAGAGATATTCTCCAAATCTTCACTAAGATTTTGTTGTTGCGCGTGGACACTGCCTGCCTACTTCCTCTGCCTCATTAATGATTTTAGAAAAGCATATGATATGCCGTCGAGTTACATAGTGTATAAAATAATTTAAAGAGGTATTTTCATTCAGAATTAAAAATATTATATTTAAAAGTATTTATTCTTTTAAAAAAACTATTTATGTTAATACTTTTATGCATCATAAACTATCAAATAAGATAGTTTAGATTTTAGTGAATTTAGTTTAGTTAAAATTAGTATTAGTGAACAAATAGGATTTTTTTTTCAATTATATATGTAAACCACTTATATGCCATAATGGAAATGATAATACAGTAAACATGTAATAGCTATCACCTCTCATATCTGTGTTAATTAATATTTAGTTCTCAGTATTAATTTGCGTGAAGATAACATATAAATTATTGATTATTAGGAGAATTTTTTGGAAATTGCAACTCTAGTTTCCTTTTCCAAATCACTACAAAATCAACACGACGTACGTACTTTATATAAATATATTAAACTTTAATTTCGTACAGAGGACGTTATAAACATATATATGCATATATCTTATTGGAGGTCACATGGAATATTTTATCTAATCATGTGCAATTATACTTGATTGAAAAAATGCACTTCAAGTTATATCAACACATCGTGCCCATCTTTAGAAAGATGCTGTTACATACATTAATATCATCATGCAAATATTATTTTATAATTCTTATTTCATTAAGTCATTTGAAGTAATGTTCTACATAATAATGCAAATAACTGATAATAATATCCTATTTATGATCAATATTTCATTTATGGAATTCGCTTCACCAAAAGCTTAATTAATTGTGCTACTACATAATTGACAGAGAATATTAATCAATCTCCACACCCCGCAACATCATCCTTAATACAAAGATCATCATTACACAAGACTAAAAACATGTATCAAAGAAGAAAAATTAAACAAAAAAACTTCTTCCTTTTGTTTCCTCGTAATTTTTTTTCAATTCAGAAGAAAGAATAAGCATCTCCGAGTGCTGGAAAGGGCATATCCATTCTTGTTCCTTCCATCAACGAGCCATTCATCACGAGTCCTTGCCACGAACTATTAGGCTCCCTAACTCTGTCCTCCAACGACGCTCTCTCGTGAACTCCTCCCTCAAAGGACATTAATGGCCCCTCCTGCTCTGCTCCAAAGTAGAGGTTGCTGTTTGGAACAATGCCGCTCAAAGCTTGACCCGTCGAAGAGGAAGCTGCGGCACTCGTCAAGATGTCAAGAAAGCTAGGGTTTGTCGCGGTAGCAGTATTAGCCGTTGCATGCCCTAGAAGAAAGATATTATCAGTGAAGGCCATTGCTAGGTTATTGCAAACGGGAGGAATGCTCAAGGGCAGCGGAGCAGTGAAGGAGTGGGCGGCTTTATTAGCGTTGGCGTTGAGGTCTGACGACGACGACGAAGACAACGATGACTTGCTGATTTTTGAGAAGGAGGAGGAGGAGGATCTTTTGTTCTTCCGACAGCCACCTCCGACGGGGACATTCCTAAGGGAGCCCCCCTGCGTCCAGTACCTCCTGCAACCCTTGCAGAAGTATCGCGGCTGCGAGAGGCTGTAGTTGTTGTAGTAGCAAAATTTGGTGTTGGTGGAGGCGCAGCGAGGGCACTTGAGGGCCTGTTCAGCCTGAGGCCTTGGCTTCCTCTCTTGCTGCTGGTTCCTATGGTTCACCACAGCTCCTTGCGGTTGCTGGTACTGCAGGTTCCCATTAATAGGCTACAGTAAGAGTTTTCATTCATATCAAATTGTCTAAACACACATACACACACACACACACACACAAAAACTAAATATAGAAAACTTTGATTCAGAGAGTGGAAGGGAGACAATATACAGTTGCGAATGGTACGGAAAGATGAGGATTAGGAGCTAGCTTTAATTTAGAGAGAGTGGAAGGGAGGGAAACTATGTATATATTATGGTGGATGTCAGCCTTTGCAAAAGCTGCCCTACAGTTTGAGGCATGCATGGATAATGGACCTCTTTTAATTTCTTAATTCTTGTTGGTGCATGATGAATATATGTGTATGGTATTAATCTTGATTAAAACAGAAACAACATTTCTGCAGAGATCAAATTGGAAGTTGAACATGAGTAGCATAGAGAAAGTTTAGTTTTTTTTTTTCGATAGAAAAGATAATTGTAGTCTTTCATTTCCATATAACTTTTTAAAGGTTTGTTTAATATATTTATATGTAATCTTTTCCTAATTAACCATATGAATTTAAGATTATGAGATATGGATGAGGAGTGGTAAATCATAATTTGGCACCAAGAATAAGCAAAGGAAAAAAAAAAACAAAGGAAAAACAAGCATTTAGCCATGAAACTAATAAAACTTTGCTGTTGAAGCAAGAAAACTAAAGGACCTTAATTAGCACGATCAAACTTTGCAGTCTAAGCAAGAAAACCTAACTCTAAGTATTCAGTGAAAAAGCAGGCTTCTTAACCCTAAAACTGATCAGGCTTTGCAGTTGAAACAAGAAACCTAAAAAGCCTATGAACAAGCACCCGAAAGAAGAAAGGATTTATATAATTCCATGAGTTAGAAAATAAATCTTGAAATGACCAGCCATCTTCAGGTAGATCAAACTCAAGATCTCAACAAATTTTTAACTAATTAATTAAGAAAATTAAATTGTTGATTCCAATCACAAAAGATGGTAATAAGAGATAAATACCAGGAGACTGTGAGGAACTTCCATTCACACTAGCTAGAAGAAGAGCTGAATTAAGCTGCAGATGAGAGAGAGAGAGAGAGATGTGAGAAGATCTGCATACATATAGATGGAAACTAAACGGCAATATCTGATTAATTAATGGAAAATTGAAATCGACACTGATGATTAGGTTGAGGACGTACGTAGGAAATAGAAGAACACTGCTATATAGCTGCTGCTGTATCTGAATTCTAACGGCGTGCACGCTGAGACAGAAAAAGCAAGAGAGAAGGAAGATTTCAAGTTCTTCAAACAGATCACGAGGAGACAGAGAGGTAGCTAGGGATCAGGGAGGAAGGAAAGAAGGAAAGAAGATGAGAGCGAGGGTTAGTGATGGGGTGGGTCCCATACGTGGAAGGTGGTGGATTGTAGAGCAGCAGTGACGTCGGGCCCACAACCACGCAGTAACGATGATGATGGCGGTGGTGTTCTCGCATGTCCATGGCGATTCGTTATGTCTCTCTCAGCCCTTAGCTTGTACATATACGGAGCAATAGATCAAGCACGTTAGTGATTTTAGGTCATCATCGCTTTTACTCTGATTTCAAATTCAGAATGGCACGAACAGGATTGCTCACATATCACAGGAAGGTTATAAAGTTTTAGCTCAATCCTATTTTTTGCTGGTCCATTCGATTCGGCGCGTCTCAAGACACCATACCCGAAGTGCGACAGCGACAAGTGTAGAGCAGACTGTGGCATGCAGCAGCAGGAACAGGGGAAGTTTGTTTGACCACAGTGGAATATGAGACGGTACTGCTCGACGCGCCACCACAATAATGCGCCTGCATGCGTTGTCCCCCTTTTCCGATCTCGTCGAAGCCGTTCCTTGTTGCTGTCCGTTGTGTGTGCGTGTGCGCGGGCGCGCACGGTTGGTGCATGCTCGGGACAAATAATGAACGAACGCAGCACGTACGGTGGTGCATGGCTGGCGAGTGTTGGTGCCGCTGCGTGATCTGTTATCTTCCTGAACCACTAGCGATAGAGATGCCCATGCATGCAGACCTTTTCCGTTCTTTGACTGGTTAACAAGGACCCAGTCACTGCTTGCATTGTACCTTCCTCCTTTTTCTCCTTCAGAAGAGATAGAGGCATTCGATCATGGCGAACTGTTGCAAACCAAGTGAGGGTAATAGTGGAACACAGAGTGGCATGGAATGTTAACTTAATGTTCAACAGTGAAGGCTTTTAACGCTGCGCTGACGGAAGGTAGAGAGAAAAGCCACCGCCGGCATGGAACCAGCGGGCGGATCATATCCGGGCTGTATCCGGCCCAAATAAAACGGGCCAGACGGTCAGTGATGGGCCGTGCTTTCGTCCTTCTCCCGGCCGCGGTCGTCCCTCTTCCTCCTCCGTCGCCCTCAAATGCTAACAGCGCTTCCTACATCAGCAAACAAGGCCACCATGTTCTAACTATTCGGGGTGGGTATCACAAATCTCATCTCACAATTGAAATTATATATAAGCTGTACGTTACTACTATCAAATTTTCTCACCTCATACAATCTAGGAACAAAAATGACATCTAAACTTGCCGTTATTATATTATTAATGATAATAGTGAGCTATAATAGTGTGTCGTTGCCATATGACAAGCTTAGTGAGTTGCACTGCATGGGAATATTTACATTATATATCATTTATCACTACTCACAGTCTTTATAAGACGCATGATTCTGTTGCACACTTGCACCTACCAAACAAAAAAGTTGTTTCTTGCATTTGCCATTCTTTTGTGCTATTAAATCTTATTCACACATGATTGCAAAGACATTCCTCTACTCAAGTACTTTCTAAAACATACAAAAATTTCATGTTAATGTCATATGGTTGAAACTAGTTCTTAGTAGTAATGTATATTTGTCTTGGTGTTTTGCTTATAGATATTATATATATATATAGTGCCAAACATGGATCATATGTTTGAGTGGTTATTAGTAAAAAAAATTTTGTCATGCAGAGTGGAATCGTTGTATAGCTCCATGGGCTTCAGTGAATGATTTTATAATCGGATTTTTATGTGGAGTTATCTTGTTTAATGCCAACATATCATTCTTGTTTTCTTCTTCAATTCTTTTGTTTTTAGTCTTTTCATGAAGTATTAAAAGTTTATATTTAGTGCATGTGTCTACTAATGATGTTTATTACCTCCTTATTTCAGGTTTTTGAGTTTGATTTTTCGAATGAAAGCAATTGCCACTATATTGTGGTTTTTAATTTCAATATGGATCTGTTGTGTTGTTTAATGTTTCTGAACAAAAGGCGGATGGCTATTTGAAGATTGTTGAAAACCACGCATGGAGCGCTGCTTAACATATTCAAAATAATCTATATATTCAAAATGAATAATAATAACATATTTATCTACTGCATTAATCATTTAACATAGTTACTAATATTCTTGCTGCAAAAGGTTGGAACCGCCAACCTAGCGGCCCCCCGACCACCCCAGCCCCACAAGTATGAGGGGGAGTAAATCACGGTGAATGCGAAACTGACCAGGGCGTGGTGGCCGAGGAATGAAACATGGCACAGATTGATGTTATCGCAAATGCAATCATGAGACCTCGAACCGCCCACCTCATGCTGCAAGCATCCACGCCCTGACCAGCTGACCCCGCCCGTGGGGGCTTAGTTACTAATATTCTTATTGACATGGAGCGCTGCTTAACATTTCCGTACTTTGAAAATTACCATTTTATCCTCCAAAATTTTTTCTCTATTCTCCCTCCCTCGTCTCGCTCGCGGAATCACAATCGATGGATCGGCTCCAGCTTCTCCTCCTAGGTTTTCCCATCCTCCTCTTCTTCTCCGACGTCGTCAATCTCTTCACCACCCCCCCTCCGCCGCCTCCTCTAAAATCCTCCTCTCGATCCCACCATCACTCGCCTCATCACTCAAATCACCCGATCCCCGATTTTCCCACCAGTCCGCAGGTATCTTTTCCCATCGTAGTCGAACCAAAATAGTCGCGTTCGTCGACTTATTTTCCTGTGCTTTTTCTTAACACTCGCAGAGTCCCCAGATTGGCGGTCTTGGTTATGGCACTAGGGTTGACCTAAAGTTCTGTGTTTCCTGCTCTTACAGGTGATGATTCTTTTCCTTCTATTTGTTATGTTCTGTATGATTGGTTGAATTTTTTTCTCCAATTTAGAACCTTGGAGGTTGTATCATAAAGTGTTTGGCTTTTGACTTAGATTGCGCAATTGTGAAAAGGATAGCTGGATGAGAAAAGATTTAAAATGAAAGTGTTCTTTCAGTCCTGGATTGAGTATTAGATGTTAATAACTAACCTTATCCTTTCTAGTATCCTGTGTAGAGTACTGGAATTTTATTTTATTTTATTTTTCATTTGCCATATATCTATCCTGAATAGTTTGATGCATTTATTACCACTATCAATCAGAAAGTTAGAGTTGGTGTCTGTTGTTTATAGGTTTCAACAAGTGAGAAATGTTGAGTGTTGCTAGACATATATGCCATATCCTCGGTGGTAAGTTTAGAGTATTGTCTTTATGAGTTGGATACATTATTTTAATACCTCGGTGGATCAATCTCGACATAGTAGCTTCACTAGTAATTGGTTCTTGATACCAATCAAAAAGGTTTTTGTAATAATCAAGCATAGCTTTTGGCTACATTTGTTGATATGAACTATTAGCCAAACCAGCAATATTTCACATTATTTTTTATCTATCTTCTTTCACAAAGGATACAACAATATCTTATGTGCTCGAAATTCTCTCTTTATTAGAAAATGCCTTGCTGACTTTGCTTATGAGGGAGGTAAATTTTCTTTTGTGCTTAAAATAACACTCTAGATGTAAGAAAACATTGCTTCTTGTTACTTATCTTCAATCAAAGGATTTCCACTGAGAACCTATCTTTTATGCATAAGATATAATGGTAGGTTGCGCTAGTTATTATATCATTGAATCATCATTTAATCCACAGCAGAATTTGAAATATCCATTTGCAATAAATTCATGATATATACAATATTCTTTTTAGGGGCACTGCAATGACAATGAAGAAAATGCTGGAATCTGTTTTTCCTGGGATTGATGTAGTATTATCGAATTACCCACCGGCATTCCCAAAGCGTTTACTGAGTAAAGTTGTTCCTGTTCTTCAAATAGGAGTTATTGCAGTTATAACAGCAGGTGATCAGATATTCCCTAGACTCGGCATGGCTCCACCTCCGTGGTACTATACTTTGCGTGCTAATAGATTTGGTTCTATGGCATCAACATGGCTACTTGGCAATTTCTTGCAATCATCTCTGCAGAGTTCTGGTGCATTTGAGGTTTATTGTGATGGTGAATTGGTAAGAAATTATTCTGACTGTCCTCTAGAGTGCAGTTGCCTCTCTTGAACCATTTTCTTGCTACTGCATCTTTGTTATCTGTGCATTTGACACCTCACTCAATTTATGATTAATCTTTTATTTTATGTATTTTACATCTTATTGACATATTGCTCAACTTTTTGTGGGTAAAAATTAGACCTGTGCAATCTAGAGAATTGTCTTTGACAATCCCAAACTCTGTGCAATCTAGAGAATTATCTTTGACAATTCCAAACTTTGCGTTTGATCTAAGTGCCTTATTCAGTTATGCTAATTTTTAGGCAACATTAGTTTTTGTGAAGTGATCTTCCTTAAGTATTTGAGACATGAGAAGCAAGAACTATGTTTACACTTTTGGAGGTTTATTATGAATCACCTGAATTGCACACAAATTAGAACTTCTTATTTTATTTATCCAAGTGATCCATGGCATTATTTCAACATTCTTATCTCATCTTGACTTTTTATGTGTTATGATTGGTCATCCACAATCTCACAAAAACAATTCCAACAAAAATATCTCATTTTTATGAGACTCCAAAAGTGTATTTCTATTTGAAATTATCTCTCTCTATTTACTGAAAAATATCTTTATCAATTTCCTTTAGACGCAGTATATATCCAAACTATATAACTTTTATTTGCATAAATTTCTTGTCAATTCAACTTAACTATTGTTCAATTCTTTTCTTCCATTCAACTTAGTCATTTGACTTTTCTTATCATTAGTGCTTTCACTAACTTTGTTTTTCTATTATTAGCAATCATGGAAATATCCTTCTCATTCTTAATTGTGAAGTTGCTATAGAAAATTAATATGTATTTTGAATTCTGTTATACATGCAACTTTTATAGTGTCAATTTTGGATACTATATATATATATATATTTCTTGTTTTCTTCACCATATATTTTTTAATCGTTAATTCATTTTGTTTTGACCTAATACTTTTATACATATACACTACATAAGAAATCAATTCACTTTTGAAGTTACTCATTCACATTTATTTTCAGAGAATTGATTCTAAATTTGTCTTATTTTCCATTTTACTTAGTTGCACGCTTGTCATAATTACCAGAAGCATGTTATTCCCTCATGTTTGTAGTTATCAGGAGCTTGGATTTGCCTAGTTTTCACACTGTCAGATTTTGTTAAGTTGTTTCTTGTCACTTGTATTTTGACTTGTGATCTTTTTGTTTACTCAGTTGTTTCCAAAAAGGCTTTTATGCATTGTTTTGGTGTTTAATAAACAGAAAAGCTTTAGTTTAATTGTTTTGGTGAAACTAAAAAGCATAGCTTAAAAATAGAATTGCCCTCCACAAAAGTCAATTTTGAGTTGAACCTGGACAAAGTAGAAACTACTTGCTGGCTTTCTAATTCATTCCCGGTGATTGTGAAACCTCAAGCTAACCAAATAAACATGATCTTTATGCACAGATCCTCAAGTTATTCATGGACCAATTCATGTACCCGTTTGTCGCTTTGATTCAAGTTATTACCGCTATCATTTCCGGTTCATCTGTACTTGTGCTTTTGCATCCAAACATAACCTTTTAATCTTGCAGGTTTTCTCAAAACTGCAAGAGCAGAGATTCCCCAGCGAGTATGAACTGAGGGAATTAATCGCCAAGAGACTACCCGATTCTTCATCCAGCGCCAATCCGGGAAGAGTCGTACTGTAATGATTCTTTCTTGCATAGGAAACAACCTGTTTGATAAAGGGCCAAAATTGACTACATGGTTGATTCTGACATTGGAAAAACTATTACGCTTCTGACTTTTTACTAGTTTGTTCGGAATGATTGTCATCTTTTATGTGATGTTATGTTTTGTGTTTGTCTTATTGAGCATATCAGGACTAGTTCTACGTTTGATCAGAGCTATTACTGATTCAAATTGAGAGATGAAACCCATGGACAAGGGTCTAACCGAACCTGACCAATTTACGGGGGATAGAAGGCTAATCTGGTCTAGCTCGAGGTGTGATATTTTTCGTTCAAATTAGTCAATTGAAACTAGCTATTTGTGACCCCAGGACTGATTGATCCAACTAATAAAATGTTATCTGAAATAATGCATATTAAAAAAAAAATAGATAAATCCTAGTCAGTCTTATGGACTCACTAAACCTATGGCTATGGTGATTGATTCAGTCCCATGAAAGTTTTTCATCGATCATATTAACTTCTCCTTTGTATATTCATTTCTTTAGCATACACTAACATATTCCTTCTAGGCATCTTTTGATTGTGTTTTCTTCTTCAAATTTTGCTAGATCTAGGAAAATTTTTGCAAATATATTGTACTATTGTTTTCTTTTCTAGGGCTCGCTAGTTCTTCCCTCCTATTTATATTTTACCATTATTTATTTTCACAATCCGGATGTGCTTTTCGCTAAGTCACACTGTTGTACTATTGTCCCGGATAACGCGCATTAAAATGGCAATACAAAGTCTCTTATTTTCCATTCCATTAAGTTTTCGAAGTATCTACTCCCCGGCGTGATGGTCTAAGTGTTTTCAAAGCCTTTACGGGTTACCCAATGGGATCCATCTAAGCTCACCATTTGAAACGCGGGTATTCCAGTGAGTCAACTAAATCTTCGCCTCGTGCTCTATCTGTTATCCTATCGTCTTCCATCGCGTTTGGTTTAACCCCGTTCTGCAAAACCCTAACCTATCAGTTCATGGCGTCCATCAACCTCGGATGGATCGGCGACAACTGGTTCCCGAAGCCCCCGAAGCCCTCCAAAGCCCACCTCTTCGCCTGCATCGGAAGCAACCGGAACCTATCCTTTCCCATCGCCGACCCACCCGCCTCCGCCTCCACCACTGCCGCCTCCGCCCCTGCCTCCTCCTCTGCTCCCGTCGCTGCCTCCAATGACTCCCCCGGAATATACTCCCAGATGCTCGAGCAATTCTTCTGGGAGTGCGAGCAGCGCCCCGACTACCGCCATACCCCCGAGGTCGAGCGCATCCTCGCCGAAGACCCGTGCTTAGAGAAGAAGGACAACCCCACTCCCGAGGAGGTCGTGGAGAACGAGCAGTGGTGGGAGGAGTTCAACCAGAGTCCCGTGGTCAAGTTCCTGCGCCGGGCCGAGCTTATCGCCGACAAGATCAACGAGATTGAGCTCGAGAAGAACAAGTACCCCTACCGGCGGGAGGACCGGGAGTTGTGGAAGAAGCTCCCTCATGTGCCAGGGTTGGACGGGCGGCCGATGCCGAGAAAGTCGATCAGGACCAAGGAGGAGTCTGACGAAAAGTTCTGGGATTTTGCCAGGCAGTTCTTTTTAGGGTTGTGGGGTTTCCGCCAGCGGCCGTATCCTCCTGGGCGGCCTATCGATGTGGCACAAGCGATTGGGTATAAACGGCTGGAGAAGCGGTACTACGACTGTGAGTTTTGGTTCAACTTTTTGGATGAATATTCCATATTGATTCTGATAAAGAATTATAGTTCAATTTTCTCATTACGACTTCGAAGTATGATGCTTCTAAACTCAGTGATAAAGAAGACAATTACCATTGAAATACTAGTCATAAATTTGTCCATTTGGATGTATTTTCAAAATTTAAACAATTTACGTTAATTGTACATGTTATAATGTGCATTTAGGAACCTAGCAACTGATTAGTACTTAGAAGAAGGTTACAAATGCTTAAACCGATACTACAATAGTTACATTTATTTTGTATCTAACTTTGAAGTGCAAGCATCTTTATATTGCCAATATTCATTATGTTCATAATCTTCCTGTGGAATTTATAAAACTAGCAATAAGATTATGCATCAGTATAAACCTGATGGGAGAGAACTTTTGTAAGCTACCAACAAATTGTTGCCGGACCTACAAATGTCAAAGACAAGCACATTGAACAAAGAAGAGTCTAGGCTTGCTTATGTTTTTCCTAAATTGAACATCACATGCATTGAGATAATATATTTGAGCATGTGTTTCCTGCTGAGATTAGTTGCAACAATAGCACATCTTAGACTCACAATCACCCGATTGCACACAATTCATTTATGTAATGATTTTAACTTTGATGATTTGTAACCTTTTTTATGTTCAGATAATATCACATGCTTTGTTCCAATCGTATGCATGATTTTCCAACTAGAAAGCAGTTCATTTAAGGGTGAATGTGTTGATTGTTCGGAAGATGCAGACAGGATGAGCTGTTGTAGTCCTTAAAAGTTGTATGAAGAGCTTAGCAGTTTGTTAATTGATTTAGTTGAATTTGTTATAATTTGTAATTATTCCGACCTCACATCCATTTCTGGTAATCTACCATCCTAAAAATAGTCATCATGAAAACTGGTGGCTGGTATTATAAAGATCGGCTTGGACGCACCAGAGGGCCATTGGAGCTTATAACTCTTAAAACTGCATGGGCTGGTGGGGTAATTGACACACACACGTTTATCTGGGGTGAAGACATGAGTGAATGGGCACCAATCGGAATGATTTATGGTTTAGAGAAGGCTATTGCAACATGGGAAGGTTAGTTGCTCATGCATTTCAAGTTTTTGATTTCCTTGACAGAGATGAATATCTAATCGGTCATAGTTTTGTTATTTCTTTCTGAGTTAGGCATTTCCATGTTTTCTAGTCAGATTAGGTGCTGCTGCGACAGCTTTTCTTCACAAACTTCAGAAGGGTATACCTCCCTGGACTCCTCTCAAAGGATTTGAGAAGAAGACCTATAAGCAATTACAAGAAGAGGCTATTGCGAGCAAGAAACGTGACATGGCTGTTCTTGAAGCCAATGGTGGTATTTGGCCTGGTGTAAGAACTCCTAGCCATGCATTGTTTCTTTGGGCTAGTGGCTCTGAGCTGACCACAATTCTTGAAAAGGACTACATGCCCAACAAATATATCTCCAAAGAGCTGAGGTCATATATTCCTGGTCTTTTCCATCTGTCTTCATCACAACAAATGCCTTTTTCGGTTAATAACTTAATATATCAGGCAGATTAGTTAAATTTGTTTTATGAGTTTCTGTAATCTCCATGCTTAACTTTGTTATCATATATGTGTTATCTGATGTTTGAACCCTTGAGTGTTGGCTTGTGCAATTAGTATGTTACATACTTAGTGCCAGATTTTAATACTTAGAACTTGAGAAACATAGGTTTACCAACGCTATTGAGGTGATATGTTGTTCTATGAAATAAGATTGAGAAGCTTATCAGAAGTCAGCTAGGACAAACATCAAAATTTAGTTAAGAACTTAAATTTGATTGTCTCTATTGAATAATTTTTTGAGCTAATAGAGGCATAAGATTTGTATAGACGATCCCAAATTGTTGTGGCAAACATGGCTTGATGAAGAAGATGATGATATTGAACAATCTTGGATGGGTTCAGTGTGACTTGGTTATCTAACAATCGACCCCACAATTTTATGATCACTCATCTTAATGTGCTCTGACTGCTCGATGAATGTGGTTCCTTTTCTGAAATTTCTGTTTGTGCTTCCCTTAATGTTTTTACTGTCCACAGAATTGTGTTTTTTACTAGCATCAAGTAAGCTGTTTTCTTTATTGATGTTCTTGCCATAACAGGAAAGAGATTTTATTTGCAAATTGCTTGTTTCTGTATGTTAGGATTAAAATTAATGTTTTACCTTCCTATGCTTAGGTGAAATTTTTCATGACACTACTCGTGCAATTTCAGTAAAATTTGCTCTCTTGTACAGGTATCGTCTTGCAAAAATCATTCCTGGATTAAGGCCATGGGAAGTTTTAAGTGTAGAACAAGCTATGGACCAGATAACATATGGTGGAGAGTGGTATCGTGAACCTCTTGGTTGGTACACGACTGGTCCACCGTATATCAGGTCCTGGAACAGGGATGTAAAGGTAGATTCATTGCTGCTTTCAACTTGCAGTTCTATTTTCATGTTCATCCATGGATGTTGATCCATCAATTCGATCATATCTTAGTTGGCATTCTAGGGATTGACTCATTTTGTTTGGTTTCCACAATTTTTGGTTGAACGAACCAGTTCATGTTAAACCACAAGAAGTGACTTGTGGTCTTGTTCATCCTGCAAGTTGATCACATCTTAGTTTTAGATTTTATAAGAGTCCACTCATTTTGTTTGGTTTTTCACAACTTTCAGTCGAACGAACCAGTTCATGTTAGCCACAACAACTGACTTCTCATCTTGATCTATTCCATGTTCGTGTTCCATCTGTTTATCAGTCTATTCCAACACAGTCAGTAATCATGATATAGTCGAAATGCTAACTTGAAGGTGACTATTTGAACTTACTGTTCAAACATATTGGTCTGCAGAGACTTTACAGAATCTTTCGAAGCCTGAGCTACCGAATCTACTCCAAACTGGATCGAACAATTCCTGGTTTTCGCAAAATCATGGAGAAAGTTAATGCGGATGCAGCTGCAAGAGATCAACAGCGCGAAATAGAGATGGATGCACTTAAGAATGCTAAGTCGGAAGCTAACTTAAGCGAACGTCGGGTCTCGTCATATCCCTAACCGACATATGACATACCATTGCTCGATGAACCGCCCCTCTTCTCCTGCTCGTTTCCTTTTTGCTGGTTCAAATTGATAGATTATGGGAACATTTTATCCTGACGTTGGATGCCAGTTATCATTATAGAGAAGATAGTTTCAATTTTTGTTGTATCAGTTGATTTGTTGGCTACCAATCCAGTTCAAAAATATTATTACTTATTGCATCTTTTCTTTTACTTGGTTTCCGGTGGAACATATTTTGGCCATTCAAGTTTGTTTGAGGTTGACGAGAGAGCCTATTTATTATGTCTTTAACAAGAGCAATGCCTTCAAATACTTTAATATTCCATTAATTCGACCACTCTGATTTATTGTCTGATTTTTTTGTCTATCAGTTAAATCAGCTGGTTCTCGATCACAAAGTTTGTGCGACGAGAAACGCATGACCGTCAGCGAAGAGAAACCCATGATTCAACCGAGAACAAAAGAGGTCTCATGATCAGCGGCAAGAATCAACAGAGATAGAAGGTGACTGTCGCCAACTCATGACGAGATGTACTGGGTGGACATCTATCAATTTTTGATAGATTAAAAAATCTCTAACTTAATTCAATTCAATCAAGATGAATTATAAATTAAACAAATTAACCTATAAATTTATATATAAAAATATTAAAAATTTAAAATTTAAATTAATCAAATTAAAAATTTTAAATTTAAATTACAATTTAATCCGATCAAATTTATTGATTCATTAAAATTTTTTATTTTAATTTTAAATTTAAAATAATAATAAATTTTTTGAACTCACGGATCAATTCAAATCAATCGTGGACCAATTCAATTCACAGATCACAAACCTAGATGAATTTACCTATCTGAACTCATTTTAAAATAAATTAATAAAATTTCAATCAAATCCATCTAAATTATTTAACCAAATGAATCAATCCAATGGACCCCACTTAAATTAACGATTATAGATGGGATACAAATAAAAAAGGAACCTCATATCTAAGGAAACAAGCAGTGCCTTAAGCTCAACTGCAAAGAGAAAAGAGGTGACCAAAGAGGGAGCTCATGGAGAACAAGCTTAAACAAGCGCAAAGCATGAAAAAGGTTCACAGGCAGGTAAGAGAAAATGACTTTTCCAATTTAAGCAGCGATTATTTTCTGTCAAAGTGTTATTTGTTAAAATAATTACTACCCTAAATAAGACGAATCAACAAAATAAACCTTACAAATGTAAAGCTTATAATAAAATAAATTACCAATCTAAAACTTAAAAACAAAACAAATTCTCTAATCTGCATCACCAGTTCAATATGCACAATCACAAACTAGCATATCCCTAATTTTCACACCATACACAATGTTCATTAAAAAAAAAGGCAACAAAAATGTCACACTTAAAATTCCAGTGACCAATTCTACAGATCTGAAATACAAGTCAAAATTGCAAAATTAAATCCAAGAAAACAGAGTTTATTCAGAACTTGCCGGCTTAAAAAACCTAGTATACATGCCGCAGTACAGAATAGGGATAAATCTTAAATATACAAGTGATGTTGAAATTATTTACCCTCACTTGTGATAGCCCTTCGTTTCTTCCGCCACATTTGCCCACACATTTGCCATCTTTTCCGCATAGCTGACCTAAATACCATGACGATATATGCTCATTAATATCATTAACGTACAACAAAAACCTATAGAGCATTTAAATAAGCACCAATTATATGTGGCCTTATAGATGTCTTTTTTGCATTCGTTGAGGAAGCTACTTGGAGACGATAATTTATTAGTTGTGCTAGGCAGCACATCATTATAGATATTTTATCATCGTGAAAAATCTTCCTTGCCTATCCTTATAATTCTTACATAAGAATACTTATTCATGTTTATTATATTCATCTAACCAAACTGAAATTTACATTTTCTATTCCTTATCAATTTTCATTCCCTAGGAATAGCTATTCAAATGCACAATAAGTATTTCTTCAGATGCATGGCAGATAAAAGAGAAGGATAATCATTCTGTAAGTTTTCCTTTGATGCGAAGAGTATACCTGATTACTGACGAATCCTTTAAACATCAATATAAAATCCTCACGTCTCTCCCTGTCTAGCCTCTCAAGTTCACTCCTGTTGTTTCCCTGCATTAGAAATTTAAGCAGCACTTAAGACAATTATTAGAAGAACCACGCGAAGAATTGAATTGTATATTTAGATTTGTTTCTGGCTGTATTCACTGAGGGATCAGATTGACTGCAATTTATTGGTTTCTAAAAAGAAAAAGAATCAACATTGCTCTTAATCAGATCATCCTATACCACTTTAGAATTCATAATGATACTGCTAAAGAATTCTGAATAAGCAGAAAGACATTTAGTATGTCATTTGACAATGAAAATGGTGGAAGAGGATCCAGATAGCCAACCTCAGTAGTTAAGCATACAGCTTGCTTTGCTGTCATTGTTGGTTTGGTTTGAAAAGAAAACGTAGGGCTTGTCAATGAAATAGTCATGTTGTGTACATAGATATCTTGAATTCGTAACAAAAAGAACTGAATTTGAATCAATTTATATGAATACGACCTAAACGATATTGAACTCTCCCAAAATGTGACTAATTAAGAATCTGTAATCCTTGAGAAGGTTTTATCAGGCCAGTTGACAAGGATTCAAGATTCTGAATTTTATCAATTCAAAATAGACATTAACCAGAAGGATTTATACAATTCAGTATACTAAAATGTTATCATCTAGAACAATTTTCATAACCAAAATAATTTGTATAACTTGAACTCCGACAACAGGAAGAACAACTAAGAAGAGTAAGGAACTATAGATCATAAGATAGCTAAGGAAAAAAATCCAAAACAAAATGAATTTTGCATGGAAGGTGCAACTCACAAATTGAAGGAATAGAAAAAGACTAAATGCAAAATATATAAGAGATCTTGAAGAATAATCAGAGAAAAAGGAGATGGCACAGTCTGCACAGAATAATTCCTTATCAAAACTCATGAATAAAATTGAGAGGTCAGGGTAGCAAGATTCAAACACCAAAAACTCATGTACTCTAACTGTTCAATATGTTCTAATCCATTATTGGGTTGACAAAAGCTGCTAAGAAGTTCATTTTTTTCAGATATTTACCTTTATACACTCATATTCTTTAATAGCACAGATTTTAGCATCTTCCGTGATTCTTATTGTTTCTTCCAGCTCTTCTATCCTTTGAAGGTTAGATTTGTCCCCAAATCGTATTGAAGATGCTCCCAATTTGTCTCTCCTTGCATGCAATGAAGACAAGTCTGTAGTAAGTGTTTGGACTGCCAACAGTGCACTTGAACGATCTGAGAATGCACTGTGCACAGCTAGCATCAAGCCCAGATATTCATGGAGAATATCCTGTGAAAATCATGAGGTACATGAGCATAAATAACAAGAGAATCTTCTTCAAATAAAGATATCATTGTATCAATGTATATGGACCAGCACCAGATGTTTGACTGTTTGTCCATTTAATTCTCGATAGAATCTACTTGTTCTCAGAACTGCAGTTGCAAACTGTTTGATTTCAGCAGCTCTTCTTCTCTGTGATAGATGAGTGGCATTTTCTGTTTCAAATTTTGCAAGCTTGACGAATGTCAAACCTAGCTCACCCAATGTGTCTCCAATATCCTGCTGTGCTTTGACAAGTACCTCAGCCTGCAGAATAAAAAAGTTTATATTACTCAAGAATTTGCAAAAATGATCACATGCATGTTATACATCAGATATCAGATAGACAACAAAGCACAAGTAGTTTCACATTTTTTAATCAAACCAAAGAAACATCTCAATATCAGAATGAAAGGGCATTGGTAAAAGATTTTAAGATTTCTTTTAAAGGTAATTTAAACTTGCAACTCCAAAGAAGCTTATGTGAGCTTAAATAAAAATGTCAGATCAGACCAAGATTTTTCACATTTGAAAACAAATTCCAAAACTCAACCCAAGAATCAATCTTAAAATGATATTTAATTTTCAAGTTGATTCTGCTTTTCAGGTCAAACTAGTTTTCTGAACTTTGTATATATATATATATGGTAATCAAGTAAAGGATATTTTTATAAAAATATCCTTCAATAATTAAAGATAATTCCTTCAACACAATGTTTGCAAACACAAAATGTTTGGGTTGGAAAGTAAACAGTCCCACTAAAGCAACCATTACATATTTCCTTGGTAATTGACATAACCTGAAATTAAAACATCAGATTACCTAGGCAAAAATTATGAGATTACTTCACCAAGAAATCTCAAATCCCTAAAACACACTCCCCGTACATGTGACCTAACATGTTTTAATGCTGAAAATTGCAGGAAACTAATAAATAGTAGTAGAATTAACAAAACTTGACATAGAATCATTATCTCATGTCATAAGGTACCCAATGGCTGATTTATTAATTCTATAAATAGAAGTTAGCTTATGCAAATGAATGGAAAGGAAGAGCGTGAGGAGGAGGGAAAAGAAGAAGAAATATAATAACTTTAAATTAAAGTTTACAAGCCTTCTTGTTCCTTTCCCTTCCCCTACCCTTTTGCCTCCTATCTGACCACAGAAGTAAACTTGGCATAAAATACCACATAAAACAACATCCTTGATCCTTTTGTTTTGAAATCTTGGACTGGAACTTTCTTTATAGTTTTAGGCTGTACGAGTGTGCTTTGGACTTAAGTCATAGAAGGGATTCCTTTCTGGATATAAGTATCTCAAGTCCTCATCCATTGAGTTGACGAATGGATGACAAATTGAGCCTTGCAATTGGAATGGAAGTAGTTAAGTGGGGCTCAAGTTAGCTGAGCCGTTGAAGCCCTTCAAATGATGGATCATAGTTGTGTGAAGTTTGGCAGACCACTACTAATGTCACTGGAATTTTTATGAGAAACGTGTGGAACTTAACCCATAAAATGGGAGTTGTTGCATTGTTGAAGATAGTCAAAGAATTTATTTTCCTCATTTAGACTCAATGAGAGACTCCAGCTGATTGACAGATGCTGCCAAGGAAATAAAAAAGGTGTCACATGGGCTTTTGATTCTATAGACTCTAAGAAGAGGAGAAAATCATTTTAATTTAGAGAGCTTCATAGATTTCTAAATGAAGGCATGTAAACCATAATTTTTCACCAAGATGGACGTTTTAGAGTATGCATACAATTGAATTAATGTTTGCTTCTTTTGTCAATGAAGATATGTTTCTTATTTGATCGCACTTAAATAATCAATGTCTGCAACCTTTATTATTATAGCGATTCCATGTCCTTACACTTAGACCACTGAATATCCTAGAAATTCAAATTAAGATTTTCACCCTGATATTTTTGTAACTTTGTCCCAATCAGTTGGCCATCCTCTACCTACCTTTTCCTCAATTTCTACGTAGCATCTCTGATCATCTATTTGACAATCCAATCAAGTATATTTAGAACATTATCCCAACAATTGAGGACACCATGTGAGCACAGAAAAAGAAAAAAAAACACCCTAAAACTGTAGGCAAACAACACATACCTGCCTGGAAGAAGTTGCGAGCTGCTGTTCTAGATCTTGCGCCTTCACTTTCCTTTCCAGGAACTCCTTATCCTCCTCTACCACCAAGGGCTTTGCGCCTCCCCAATCATTTATCACTGATTGCTTGAGTTCTCTGAATATCTTCATAAAATCCCTTCCCCCCTTTGCCGGTTGAACAGTGTTTTGCGTCATCGCCTCCGCATTCCCTCTTGCCTCGCCAAAGACCAGATTTGGCAGCGTCCCCATTCCTCCTGATCTTGATGACGCCTCTGTGCTCACGGGTAAAAGCGAGTTGCCAGGCAACCTAAGAAATATCCTGAGCTCGTTACTCCTCCCGATCACCGGATGGGCAGCGAGACGATTGAGGTACTTCTCCATGGCAGAGCGGCGCTGCTCAACGAATTCGAGCTTCTGCATTACCTGTCCCTCGACCACGCTCTTGTCTGGACGCTGTGGGATGAAGTACCCACGATACGCCTCAGCGAGGCGATCGGCAAGTGCGACGACATCCTTGAACCGCCTGCGGACGCGAATCTCAGCATGGCCGCCGACGATCCGGGTGGCGATGAGGTAGGACACGAAGGATCCGGAGCCAGGCACGATGGAAGTGGCAGCCTCCTGCTCCTTCTGGGGGTCGGAGACGGAGATATTGAAGTACTCGGAGACCAAGGATCGGCCAGCTCGAGAAGGCGCAGCGTGGGAGAGTGGAGAGGTGAGCGCGTCGTGGGCGCTGTCGCCTCCCTCGTCGCTGGGGTCAAAGAGCGAGAAGGCGGCGTCGGGGTGGATGCCGACGAGAGGAGTGGAGGTGATCGGTGCGGAATCGGGGGCCAGAGGGGGGTGGAGAAGAGGATCGCCTCCATTAACCGCGGCGGGGACTGCGCAGAGGAGGCCTTCGCCTTCGCCGTCGCCGTCGCCGGCGAAGGTTAGGGCTTCCATTTTGTACTCCACTTATTCGTCGTCTTCGCCCGTTAAATTAAACGGAGAGGATACGGCGACGCGGCGGCGTCCGCTATAGGCAGCTAATGCCTATTGCAGTGGAGCAGAAATCGGATGCGGGTTGCGGATCTAAACGAGGAAGAAAGGGACTTATAACTATCTTATAGAACCTTCGCCAATAAATGTATGTATAATACAATAATTGTTTATAATTAATTTATAGATAGATTATTCTTTATTTTTTTAAAAAAAATGATAATCCCAGACCACCCGGGTAAATCGGGAAGTGCACGCACGGCCAGCCCAGACGACGCCTCCCATCGATCACCAGGGTAAATCGGGTTCACCATTTGCCAGCCCAGAAAATGACACCTCCCACCGATCACCAGTGTAAGTCGGAAAGTGCACGCAGCGGCCAACCCAGACACCTCCCACCGATCACCAAGATAAATCGGGAAGTACACGCAGCGGCCAGCCCAGGGTAAATCGCACTCCCCATCGGCCACCAGGGTAAATTGGGAAGTGCACGCAGCGGCCATAGAACCTTCGCCAATCCAAATGCATGTAAAATTCAAATATGTCGTAGTTGGGATCAAATTAATTTATAGATAGATTATTCTTTACACCATTGTCCCCGGAAACAATGCATTAGATTTAATGTATAAATACGTAATTAAGAAAGAAGAAATCATTGCGATATATATGACTAAAAAAGTTACAAATTTATTAAGTGGTGCCCTAGATAGATATTTATGATCGAAACCTAATAGGTCATGGAAATCACATGAACCTACCTGAGTAGAGGAGTGGACTTTTTAAGGCAACTTTGTAGAAAGTGACTTAACAAAATGAAAATCCAAGATTATTCGAAATCGTATTTCAGTTGGCAAATAAAAAATTTTTTTGAACATCACTTTTAAAATTAATTAATTGTGAAAAATTAAATTCTTGAGTTATAAAATTAAAATAATAATAAATTATGCTATGGATTTGAATTGAATTCATTATTAGAATTATCTTTTAAAAAATAAAATAATAATAATAAATATTAAAAAAGAAAAAAATATATATATAAACTATATTTTTGTATTGAATTGAATCCCATTGAGTCTAAGTACTCAACCCGATTTAACGTTGTCTAGTGACTCTTTTGTTTTTGTTTTTTTTTAAATAATTTAGATATTTAATTTTTACTATTGATTAATTTTATCTACATAGAAGTTTTTTATTCACCATTAAGATAAATTTGAAAATACATGTGACTTTGCATTCAATAACCAACATCTCAAATTTTTTATTCTTTAAAAAAAAATATCTTGTGTCATAGTTGAAATTTGAATCGTAAATATTTTAGATAAATCGCATAACATTTTGTCGTTGCATCATTGCTCGAGGGCCTTAGTAGATTTTTTGTGCTTGGCTAACGGGAGACTTGATTAGAGTAGACTATGAATTATTACTCAAACAAACAAATTAAGCGAGCACTTTATGTCTTGTTTTGCTTCATTAGTGGCGACATGCATTCTTAATATATTTTTAATGAACTTTTAAAAAGACAAAATCAATTAGTTTAATATGACCACACCTCCAACTTCTATTTCTTTCTCTAAGATATCAAACTCTTATTTGGAAGCATGCTATGCTATGGTAGATATCTAATTTATCTGCATTTTATTGTAAGACCGATGATATTAAACTGTTTGAGATGAACGAAATTATCTTTTATTGGATTCTAAAATATCAAACTAAAATAGATTGAAATCTATTTCTTTGATACCCCATTTCAACCTAAGCATGGTGATATCATGGGAATTTGAAAATTAGCATATAATACCATTAGCATAACAAAAGTACTTAAGCAAAACCAAAACAAAATTTTGAGCAAAATTGTTTTTTTTTCCTAAGAAAAAACAGTATGTGTTAGCAGACAGTGCCCAGAATTTTACATTTGGTGGGGAATTGGACGATGCGCAAAGAACCAAAATTGAGATGAGGACAAGGCCTAACCTAATCAAGGCCTTTCCCTTTATTTCTCCATTTAGCAGGATATATAGCTCCCTAGATTCCAGTCCCCCTCTGCAACTTGTCACCAGTGGCAATTTTATTGCTTGAGCTTAATGATGGCGTTGTGGAAATAGGACCAAAAGAAGTCCTCAGTAGCTGCAGGGGAAGAGGAAGTTTTCTATATCAGTGAATGAATTCAGACCTTTATCCAATTCCCAGCATCAATGCCTGCCGCTCGTTTTGCTTCTTTCCCTATTCAACATCACTGTGTGCTCCTTCTTCCTTTCTCTCTCTTCGCCATTTCTTCTGTTGATTTCCATCCAGAGTTTGCTTCGTCCACTTAAAGATTGCATCTTTCGCTCTCTACTCGTCCAAAGATCGCATCTTGCAGGCAAAGTTTACTTCTTGTCTAGGGTTTGAGTTGTCGAGGGTTATTTCGCGGCGACGCAAGATTGATTCGGAGCCATGATTTTGGAGGAGAGGAAGGGGAGTAGGAGGGATCAGTTCCCTGTGGGCATGCGTGTTCTTGCGGTGGATGACGACCTTCTCTGTCTCAAGTTGTTGGAGGCCCTTCTACTCCGCTGCCAGTACCATGGTTTGTCCCCATGTTCCCCTTTGTTCTCACCTTATTCTTGTTCCTTGTTCTTATTTTGATCATCCATGTTTTCATGCAATTTTTGTGTGTCTCTAGTTTTTTACTATATTGTTTGGGCTTTTTAGCAGCTGAATTTGTCTGTTTTCATCCCAAAACAAGATTTGTTGTACCATTATCATGGTTTGTTTGTATGTATTGGTTCTTCAGTTACGACGACTGATAAAGCGATCACGGCACTGAACTTATTAAGAGAGAACAAAGACAGATTTGATCTGGTTATCAGCGACGTGCACATGCCGGACATGAATGGATTCAAGCTTCTAGAGCTTGTGGGGCTCGAGATGGACTTGCCGGTTATCAGTAAGCCTCTTTAACTTCTTCACACAGTAGCAGTGGTTGTTGTTATGATTGCTAGCACTTCCTTCACTTTTGTTTCTTAGGAATGGTAGAAATAATTTGGTTGTCGAATTGAAATGAGATTAATGATATGATGAGTTATTGGAGGATCTGGATGTTGAACTAAACTTATGATGCAGTGTTGTCTGCAAATGGCGCCACCCAAACTGTGATGAAGGGCATCAGTCACGGTGCTTGTGACTATCTGCTGAAGCCAGTGCGGATCGAAGAACTGAGGAACATATGGCAACATGTTATTAGGAGGAGGAGGTTTGAAAGCCACAAGACTCAAGTCGCTGAAGATGGCAATGAGGCAGATGATCTCAATGGAAAAATCAACAAGAAGCGCAAGGATCAGAAGGAGCCTACTGACGAAGATGACAGCGATGACAACATGCAAGAGAATGATGATCCGTCTTGCCAGAAGAAGCCGAGAGTTGTCTGGACTATCGAGCTGCATAGGAAATTTGTTGCTGCAGTCAATCAATTGGGTATCGAGAGTAAGTGCCATCAAATTTGTTTCAGAAACATCTGAATCGATGCACTAAATGACTGCTTCCTTTTTCTTTCTTGTTCCTTCTGATGCAGAGGCTGTACCCAAAAAGATCCTTGATCTTATGAATGTCGAAAAGCTAACAAGAGAGAATGTAGCAAGCCATCTGCAGGCATGCTTCTCAACTTTTGTATATTATAAAGAAAGACATTTCACTCCATTTTGTTGCTTCCATCATTAACTCATTATGCACATAAATCGACAGAGATGTTTCTATAGTTACTTTATGGCTATTATGATTGCAGAAATATAGGCTCTATCTGAAGAGGCTCAGTTTAGTGGCTGGACAACAGGCTTCTATGGTTGCATCAGTTGGAGGTAGACACTTATCGTATCTGAATATGGCTTCTTTGAATGGTTTCCGAAATTACTATACGATTGGAGGTTCGAGACAACTGCCAACGATAGGATCTCTTCGATCAAATGGAGTTCATGGTGGAATGAACAGTCAATCGACGATCGGAATGCAGGGCCTGCTGCCTTCCCCGACTGTTCATCTCGACGGAATGCACAAAAGCACAGGCAATCCATGCATCAATGATTTAGGAAAGATTCAAGGGATCAGTCTGCTAGGAAACCATCAAATGAATTTGCTCCAAGGAGTGCCTATGAATTCGGAGTTGGAGCAACTTCGACATTCTAAATTGGTGCAGGAACCGAAAAATCAGTTGCCTGCTGGCTTTTCTAGTAGTGAACTTGCTGCCAATTCTTTTCAAAATGTTACTAACAGTCACAGGCCAGTTCAAGCGAACAAGCAGAAGATTCATTTAGGAGGATTGTGCGATTTCTCGCCTGTCAAAATGTCTCCTCCGAGCACAGAGTTTTTCGACTTTGATCTTCAAGATATTTCTGAGTTTTCAGGCAACAATAGATCTAGTGGTGTCTCATGGCAAGGTGCTGCTGGCTCAACCGAAGATCCTGCCAACGCATTGGTAATACTTCCTCTAGGTCATAATGTCTCATCTTCTGGTAATATTGGAGGAAGTCTTTCTTCAACAACTTCTCATGGATCCACCAAACCTTTCGAAACCTTACACAATGGCTGTCGCCCCTCTGCGCTATCCAACTACAGATAACAGTATCAGTAATCAAGTCCATTCGCTCAACGGAAGCACTGATCTTATATTACCTCATTTCAGCACGATGAACAACTCTAAACAGAGGTGGGGTTATGCTTTCAATCCGGGTGCTGCTTCAAGTGCTTACGCAAGTTCTTCATTGTCCGATCTTCGCAACAACTATACTAGTGGCGAGCTTAACACGCTGGATGCGAATGCAGTAGGCCAAGTGAAGTTTGCTGGTCATTTGCAGGGTGGAATAAACTCTAACAGTTCAGGCATTGATGACATTGTTCATGCCATTGTTAAACCTGTAAGGTTCTTTTTCCCTTTTTCTCCTTTTAATCAACGTCAAGTGCGATGTTTTCCGTAGCAAATCAAGTATGATACGAGTGTTTTTCTTTCAGGACAGCGACGATGTGGCGTTCGCCGACGTTGATATCTACTCCATTGGTGCTCGCATGTAGTCTCTCATCCTTGGATTTGGGAAACAATGATATTCATGTTTTACTTAATTTTTCTGTTTTTTCTACTGGGAGGGAAGAAATAGAAAAGAAATAAAATAACTTTTTTTAATTATATATATATATGCGACGCCAAATCCGCGGTTGATGACACGATCGTCCACGAGATCTGACCGTCCAAATCTCGGAATGCACAGTACTCGCGCCCCGACCCCCGCCGCTGCCGTCCGCCCTCACCTCGCCGTCCGACCATCGTCGGCTGTCGGACCGGGCCCGATCGACGGCCCGCTAGCCGGTGCGTCGACCGGCGTCGGATTCCGACCAGATTGTGGCCAGAATCCGGTCGAAAATCGTCGAATCCGGCGCACAGCCACTGGCGGCCGATTTCTGGCCAAATCACGGTCGGAGACCGACCGAGGAAGGACAGCCGGCGGTCGACGTTCCTTCCTCGGTTGGTTTTCGGTCGTGATTTGGCCGGAAATCGGCCGCGATTCGGTTGCCAGTAGCTGTGCGCCGGATTCGATGGTTTTCGGTCGAATTCAGCAGGATTCCGGCCACAATCCGGTCGCCGATGCCGATCGCACGCCGGCGAGTGGGCCGTCGATCGGGCCCGGTCCGACGGTCTCCGATGGCCGGACGGCGTGGCGACGACGGCGGGAGTGGCTGGGGGTCGGGGCTGTCGCGCACGGGTCACGTAAAACTCCGTCGCACAGCATAGAAATTCTCTCTCTCTCTCTCTCTCTCTCTCTCTATATATATATATATATATATATATATATATATATACACGAGGAATCCACGATTCGTGCGCGACATCGGTGACCCACCGCCGTTGTCGCTGCCCTTGCCGTGCCGTTCGGCCACCGCCGACCTCTCCCTTGGGCGCGATCGACGCGCACCTTGCCGGTGCTCCGTCCGGCGTCGGATTTCGGTCGGATAGTGGTCGGAATCTGGTGAATTTCGATCGGAAATAGGGTCGGCAGTGGTGCGGCCACTGTCGATCGCGATCGGGTCGGATTCCGACCAAATTGCAGTCGGAGACCTGTCGAGGAAGGACCACCGTGCGACGGCGGCCCGTCCTCTACCGTCTGGCAATCGTGAATTGGTCAGAAACAGGGCCGATCGCGGTCGATCGGCAGTGGCGTGCGCCACTGTCGACCGCAATCGGCCCTGTTTTCGACCAAATTCGTCGGATTCCAACACTATTCAGTCGAAATTCGCCGTCGGACGGAGCGCCAATCAGCGATGCGTCGATCGCGGTTGAGTCGGCGATCGACGGTAGTCGGACGGGGCGGCGGGGGCGGGGGCGGGGGCAGCAGCGATGGGTTAGGGCGTCGCGCACGGTGTGTTGCGTAAGATATCATTCTCGTGTGTATATATATATATATATTCTTATTTCCAATCTTTAAAAATAAAACAAATCTTCCCATTCTTTTCACCATTTCCTTAAATAGAATTGGAGAGAGAATTATTCTCACGTATTTTTATAAATAAATTTTTATAAGCCAACCACAATCAAAACCAATAAATAAATTTAATTAGTTTCCAAACTATGAACAAAGAGGAAAGCCAGAGCACTTTCTTTGCTTGCACAGCAAGATTATGTTTCAATAAAACTGAGACTTTTGAAAAATATATTTAAAAAAGCAAGTAATTAATTAATTAATCAACCAATTAATATTTATTATCAATAATGTCCGCGTTGGGCGGCCGGTGCAGAAGAGGAAGCAAGCCACCGACCACTTGTAACCGTCGTTTAAATATTATGATCAATGTACGCGTTACTAATTTCTTAGAATTAATAATTTTTTTTAATTTCCTAACATTTATCAGATGAAGAGAGATTGAGAGCGTGCGTGCGTGCCTGCTGCGTCTTCTTGTTCCAGAATCATCATCATCGTTTTCCAAGGTTACAACATCCGGATAATTCTTTGATGTTAAATCTGATGATTCGATATGGCTTTGATTTGGTTGTGTAATGTTTTAGGTTGGCAGGAAATTTTAGATTTCTGGTGATGGCAGAAGCAGAGGTTGTTGATCTGAGAGAGGCTCTGCAGACTCAATCAGCAGCTCTGAGGAAACTCTTTGAGGAGCTAGAGGAGGAGCGACAGGCGGCAGCGTCCGGCGCAGAGGAAGCGCTGTCGATGATCGCGCGCCTTCAGGAAGAGAAGGCGGCGGCGAAGATGGAGGCCCGCCAGTACAAGAGGATCGCAGAGGAGAAGCTGCGGCACGCCGACGAGTCTCTGTTGATACTGAGAGAGGTCATGCTGCAGAAAGAGATGGAGATTGCGGCGCTCAGGTTCCTCGTGCAGGACTACAGACAGATGGTGGGTGCGGGTTCGAATAATATGGATAGAATGAGGACGAAGCATCAGCAGTGGTTGAAGGGCGCACGTACCCTTTTGAGGAAGGGGAGCTTGGCCAGGAACATCTCTTTGCCGGCGACTCAACTCGAGGAGCTCTCGTCTGAACTTCACATCAGAGATAAATTCAGTTGCTTGCTGCTCGACGAGCAATCTTCGATTCAAGAGTCCGATGCGACCAAATCGAAGACGACTGGTTGTTCTTCACAGGAAAACTCGAAATCGAGCATGAAGTTTCATGAGAATGGTATTGTGCAAACTAGATCAGCAGTGCAGCATGTCAATTTCAGGAACTGGGATCATGTTCAGGAGAATCAAAATCGCAGCCATGGTGGTGGTGCAAACAAGCAAATTTTGCAGGAATTTCATTTAGAAACCCAGTGGAGGACCAAAGGTAACAACGGCTCGAGCAAACTCGTCCGGAATGCGAAAGATGAAAAGAAATCGTTTGGGGTGGAGTGTCAGGGAACTTCTGGGAACTCCGAGGATGGATCTTCTACATGTCAAACTGATGTCGAGCAGCTCAAAAAGCAGATGCAGAAACTCGAAAACGACATGAAGGAAATGAGGCATGGGAATGTTGATAAAGGAAGAGAACTGATGCAGATGCTAGGAAGACTCGCTGAGCAGCTTGATGATATAAAATCCCATGTTACTAAAGCAGACGCAAATTCTGAGTGTCATCGAGAAGATGATCACTGCGCACTAACCTGCCTTCAAGAGGTAATGCAACTTCCTGATCGAGCAAGATGTTCTTTTAATTAGATCTTGACATTGTGTTCTTGTGCAGGCAATGTTATCTTTCTGGATTTAATACTGTCAAACAGGGAAATCTTTCTAGCTGTGTTCTTAGAAAATTTGATCAGAACAACGATTCTGACTCTCTTTTTGTTGCCCCCCTTTTGCGAAGGTTGAGATACTGTGAAGCTGTTACATAAACATCTGTACATTGTGAACAATTTTTTTTTTTACATAAACATCTGTACATTAGTAGATCCTGTTCTCCAACGTCAAATGTCATGTCCTGATGCTTGTAGATAGATATGTAGTATGGTCTTGTACAACCTCACCTCCTTAAATTTCATGTTAAGGCTCGTGTTAAATTTAGGAATTCAAGAAGTTCACACTTGAATGATGTGTTTAATTTAGAACCATAGGGAGAGTGTTCTTTTTGAAGAGAAACTTATGGAGAGTAATACATGTAAAATTTTTTACATTCACAAGTTTCCTCACACAATCTCAATCTAACTTGTTTAAAAAAAAGTAGAATGTATAATATTCTTCTCGATATGCTACCACATTAGTGCTCAATTTAATTGCTCTCCTTCTTCAGCTTCTTTTCTCTCTTCCAATGTCCATTTATTCTGAGCTCTACGATCGAGGAGAGAAAATACAAAATAATAAATCAAACAATGATTGTTCATAGTAAGTTATTCTGCTCATAAATGAATTACCTACCTTGGGTTGGAGAATTGGAAGGTTTCTACGAGGCCTCGCATGAGATTAACTTGCCATTGGAGAAAGACGACATAGTCCAAGGTTTCCTCCAACAAGGAGGAGCCACCCATGGAGTTGCCTCCGGGCACAAGGCTCTTGAGCAACTGCATTCTCTTCGCCAAAAAGCACTTCGCCAGAGCGCTGCCATTTTCAGTACTCTTCTTCTTCTTCTTCGCCACGTTCTTGATCGTCGTCGTCTTTCTCGAACGGATCAGCTTGAGGCTCCGCTTCGTGATCTTTCTGCTCTGGGGGATGAGCTTCCGGTACCGGTCGTCTCCGAGTAGGAGCTTGAGGAAGGGCCTAGCGAGTCGCTCTTCCTGCTGGGCGAGACGCGAGAGGAGGCCGCGAGGCCACCTTCGGCGGTCGCCTCGAGCGACCGCCAAGGCCACGTTCGAGGAGAGCTGGATGGCGGCCTTCCGACCTTGCAGGCTCGCTATGGGGGACGCGCGGCGGAGGCCGAGCAACATGTGCTTGAGGAACACTTGCTTGAATGCTTTGGCGGCGAGTTGCATGGCTTAAGATTGGCTTTGGAAGGAAATGATTTAGGAAAGTAGTGTTGCTCGAGCTAAAAGGATTTGAGTTTAGTTGTGTGGAGAGGAGAGGATTGAGGGAAGCATGGAAGAGGTGCACTCCTACTCATGAAAGATGGAAATATATAGATTTAGAGAGAGATGAATTTATTGTTGATCTATGGGAGATATTACTTCAACTTTATATCCATTTTAACAAATTTATTTTATATTAAGTTTTTTTTTCTACAAAATATGGAATCCACCGTAGTCTCGATCAGTGACTCCGATCATCTGTGAAAAAAGGTAAATCGAGAAATTACAATTGGTCACGACGGACAGTTGATCACGACGGAAGAAGATATATTGCTCAATTTCATCGAGATTCAAACCCTTATCTTCTTCTACAAATCTATTTCATCATAATCAACTCAACTATGTATGCCTAAAAGGCATTACAATTAAAGTTCTTGAATGCACTGCATGTGGATATGTGGGCTCGTTTGTCATAGTACACTCCCTAGCTAGTTTGTTATGGTACGCTCCTAGACCTTCCATTGATTGTTTGCTAAAAGGAATTGGATTGGGTGCCCACAAGACACACGTCGAGTATTACGAAATTTAAGAATATACTTTTCTAAAATATTCCTTAAAATTTTCAATATTATAAAAATATTTTTTTTGATGCTTTAGAAGTTGTGCTATATATATGTAGGCCTAGAATAAATAAATGGAAAACTGATGTAACGACGACATGAGTTTTAAAAATTCTAAAAGGATTTTTAATAGTTTTAAAACTTTAAGAGGTAAAATAAATAATATTTAGGAGTGAAATGAAATCTTGAGAAAAAAAGATTTATATAAAAGAGGAAATATTGAGAAAAAAGATGGGTCTATGTAAGAGGGGCACACCACGTGCATGCACATGATGGCTAAGCTCCATGCAATGGATAATCTCTATATATTATAGTTTTGTATTTGGTAGAGAAGCTATTCGTTAATTCTACTTACAAAGCATGATTAGTTTGTTTGTTTGTGTTAATCTTAGTATTGTAAAGAGAGAGAAAATGATGCATATTTCTATAGAGATACATGTCGATCGCCTATTAGTACTGAAGTTAATCAAATAATTAATGTACTTATAAAATTAGTCATATTAGTAGAAAATAAACAATCAAGAATAGTTCACAACACAATCCCTAGCTATATGCCAATTCAACACTCTTGATCATTTGCTAAAAAATAGAAGAAAGCTTATACGTGCAATTTAATGAGAATTAAATCAACTCATAGGAGTGAACAAAGAAGAAATTACTATGTTATATATATTTTTCACATTTTAATTTATTAATTAGCACAAAAGTTGCATAGCATGGTCCATGAAAGTACATGTCGATCCATGAATCACGATGAGTGCAATAAAGCCTTTTTGTTGCTTAGCTTTGAAAAAGCAAATGAAACTCCACATGCCATCCACAAGCTGATTTCTCAAATTTGAAGCTGCTGCACATGACTTCCTTATCATGTTGTTTATATTCTATTAATTGTTTGAGGATATATATATATATATATAGGAAAATTGGCATACAGTAACTTTTGTTCATTTTGCTATTACAAAAAATTTTACTCTATCAATCTTTGTGATTTAGATATTACTTTTGCCTTTTACTAATAGTTAATCAACATTGAAAAACTACTAATGATGATACCATTATGAATATTATGTAGATTCTTTTGTCAAATAATTGTTCGATAAACAATCAAGTTTAGATATATAGTTACAAAAAAAAAGTAATTTCTCGAGTTATATGCATCAATAGTACCCATATTAATTTTATTTTGTCTTATTTAAACAGTAGTGTCCATGTTCATAGATGACTCAATGTTTGGCCGCTCTACTTGACCCGGAGTGTTCGGGTCTATGCCTTAAAATTAAGGACCACATATCCAAGTTCGTAGTCTTAGGGTATAGAGTTCCCTTTAACTCCATCATTCTTTCACATGGTTGGGCTTCTCTTGTCTCCAAATCCCTCCATTAGGGTCATTGAAGGCCTAGGACACCCTCATTTTAATATGCCTGGCCTACATGTGTTTATTGAGTTTTTTTTTTCATGTTTAATTATATTAAAATTTTTATGTTTTCATCTCTCTCATACTTTCAATTGGGTTGTTAATGTTAGAATATTGCAATCTATATAACATGGCTTAATTTAAAATACGATAAATTGCCTATTTTATTTTAGTTTTCTTTTTCTCATTTGATTTATTTATTTTTTCTGCGTGGGTGGAGTGCATGGCCCCAGTTCTTCATGTGTGGATATCCTTTTGGAGGATTAAACAAGCATAATGTCGAGACCATGATATCTTCATGACTTGGATTTGATTGCAAGATTGGAATATTATAAAGGTTCTTTAGCATACAATTGATGAGATTACATTGGTATCACTTAATCTGACATAAATAAAACACCTACAATACATTAAATTTCTGTGATTTTCTCATTTTAGGTTTAGTTTTGATAGTAAAATTCAAATCCACAACTTAAAAAACACATGGGATTGCAGACTTTTTAACCATCCAGAAGTCTTTCGAACATTCACATTTCCGCGAAACTTAGTTCAAGTTAGCCGAAGTATGTGGGTTCAGCCGAGCTTGGCCAATGTGTATCTAGCTAAGTTGAACTTCTAGAAGTAGAGTTTTTAGCATCTTTCCGCATCTTTCCATATAGAAGTCTTCTAGGTTTCTCTCTTTAGCAACAGTGTTAGTCATTAAGGTGCGATATATGGTCCTTGCTCAGTGGTTTAGGTAAACAACTAGCCACTTGCTACTTTGTCTTCCATGCACATGTTAGATTCCTGTGGATGGATTTAAGGAGTTGATAACTAGTCATAGTCAAAGTTTTGTTGTAACAGTACACTGTATCATTATTAATAACATCAAGGTGCCCAACTACCATCCAAGACAAATATGCTACAGTTAAGAATTTCTCTGAAGAAAGCGTGTTACCTTAATTGGTTCTTCTCCAAACTCAACACTGGCATACAACCTTCGTGTCGTGCGGCATGCCAAACACATGCAACTGAGCAGGTTAGTGTGGCTTCAGTGATAGCAATGCAAAGACAAAATGACAGACTTGTTTTGTCACATCTTCAAGTACCTTTGCCTCTTTCCTCTTATACTGTCTTTTGTATGTGAAAATGTTAAAAACTGAAAGATGATAATTCAGATTATTTTTACACAGAAGATGATGAATCCAACTCAATTCTCTTTTTTTAATAAGAGTTTCTTCTACTTACAAGCTATTTCAATGCACTATTCATGGATTAAATTAGAGCAGAAAACCCAACTTTTGAAGAACCTTAATTTCATTCAAAATTAGAAAACACGGTCTTCTAAAAATTACCAGCCATGTCGATCATCTTTTACAAGATATTCAAACTATAAAAACTTTTAACACAAAAAAGAGAAAACATTGGTGGTGAATTGGAGATGGGTATCTTGAATAATACTTCTCTCAAATTCAAAATGTTCAGAGACTCGTTAAGAGATTATTGAGGGCACATATTACATGAAACACAAGTTTCATGCTGAATGGTTAAACAATGGAGGCTGGGACAAAAGGGTAAATGACAGAGGCTAACTCCCCTCCTCTTAAATTACCCATCATTCAACTCTTGACACATGTCAGAATCTCCTTTCCCCTCCTCTTAAATTACCCACCCTTCAACTCTTGACACATGTCAGAACATCCTATGAGGATTATGTCAGATTGATTAAAAATAAAATTAAATAAAAATTAAAAAAAAATATTGTATCGATGAAAAAAACAATAAATTAAATTAATTAAAAAAATAAAACTAAATAAAATAAAAAATATATAAGTATGAAAGTTATTTTTAAATAAAATTAATTTAAAAAACAAAACTAAATGAAAATTTAAAAAATTAAAAAAAGAAAAAAGAAAAGGGGTAGACAAAAAGAAAACCAAAATGAAAAGTAGTTTCACCAGACGTCCCTTAAATACCGTCCATCCATTTGCAGACTCTTGACCATACTTTTAGTCGCTGAGCTATCGAGAGATCCCTGAGTAAAAGATATAGAAGAATTGCACAATATTAGCTAAAAGTTAGACCAAAATTAGAATGCTTTATGTTCCAGCTTGAGATCGCATCTGGATAAGTCACCGAACACCGGGCTTTTGTGTGGACGGAGATGCCTACAACCCACAACTAGCGGAAGGAGGCGGCGTTCTTGTAGAGTTTCAAAGAGAAAGAAGGGTTAGAATGGAGGCTAGGGGTGCCCTGACTTAGCTACTCCGACGCCTAAGTTTTTCAACCGACGATGGAGAGTAAGAAGATGCACTAAGAGAAGAAGATTGACTGTGTGGGTGTGTGTACCTGCGCCTGTGAGAAACAGGGTTTATATAAGGAGTCAGAGGAGACATCCCATCAACGGTAAGAGAAATATCCCATCATCACAGTAGTTAAGGCTCTCATCATCATGCTTAGGACAGTACACCATACTGTATTAATGGGGTAAGTGATCTACCATTGAATACTCTATTACCATCATATGTGTCCTTCGGGGAGCGGTTTAGCAACATGAGTGATGGAGCAAGGGAGGTGAGAATAAGACCACTTGGACGGGAGTGCGGACTTGGCGAGTCTGAGCTAACTGAAGAGTTGACCTCTGTCTGGGAAGTCATGGATTTACTCGGAGCAGAGCTAGTTGGGTATCGAGTAAGTCACGGAGTCAATCAGGCGCCGATTTGACCATGGAGTCGAGCTTCGAGTTGGCCACGGAGTTGATTGATCATGGAGCCGAGCTGGAGCTCAGACATTGAGCTAGAGCGGGGAGCTTGGGCGTGGGAACTTGGGCGTGCACCTAGCCAAGTTAGTTGCAGAGTCGGTCGGTCTCGAAGTTCGGTGTGAAACCGAGCTAGGTGCTGAACCGAGCTAGCTGCGGGGTCGTGCACCAAACTAAGCTAGTCAGCCATGGGGTCGGGCATTGCATTTGACGTGTCGCCGCCAATTGGATCAAAATTTGACTTTCTTGACCAAAATAGACTAACCCATAACACTTTAGAATGTGGAAGTGTCTTGCTAAGGTAAGTATTAGTGAACCCAAACCCAAAAAAAGAGTTAAATTGATCCAAAAACATAGAGGTTGGTTTCATAGGTCATTACTGGGACAAGTCCACCTATAGATTTCTTCACAATTTCTGAAATCCCTAGCATCTCTAACAATGCTAAAAGAACATGGACTGTCTCTGTGACTTATTAGACAAGAATCCTGTAATAGTGAGGTTCTGGACGCAGTTGTTACCTGTTCCTGGACAATGTTATGAACTCTGTGAACATCTCTTGCCACGCCCTTGGCGTCACCACAAACATAAATATAGACACCTCGCGTGATGATTTTCCAGATGTCTGAAGCCTGAAAAAAAATGAAATTAATGGTTACTAGCAGATACAGAGAAATGCAAGAGGCCGTAGAAATCCCACAAATCAAGAAAAGAGCAGCATAAACTATGTAAACCTTTTCAGCCATTTTATGCTGGACATATTCCTTTGTTGGACCCTCACGGGAGAATGCGACAATAAGTTCAGAAAGTGCTTCAGTTTTAACAAAGTTATTCAGCTCATCCTCATAGATATAATCTTGAAAAAAGCTGACTCTCAATCATGTAAGAATGAATCAACACAGACTAATGCCTACAGGTATTTCATTCACTTGATGGATGGTATGCTTGTTTACCATCTTACGATTCCTGCATCCAAAGAAGAGAATAGAATGACCAAGCTGAGTTCCAGCCTCCTTGAGGGGTAGTCTTCCCTGAAAGCGAACAAAATATAAATATTTTCAAAATTACAACTACCTGAATGTGTTTAATCTCGCAAAACAGAAGAAGAAAAAAAAGGATCAATAAGGAAATTGGCGAGGGGGGAGAAAGGGGCGAGGGGTCCTGTAAGAACCCCCTGAATGGTGCCAACCCTGTCCCAGGGCCAATCATAATGATTGGAACAGAAGCGTCTGTAGGAAGCTTGAAGTTTGATTGTCTAACAAAGACCGGAGCCCAGCTGCACTTTTTATTCTCTTCCATTGGCACAGAGTGCTGTAATAAGTAGTTGAAAAGTCAGAACATGAAAAAAAAGACTGTCAGAAGGTTGATGAACCAAGTCAACTACACATCAATTAACACCAAGATGAGATTAACTTGTTCTTTGGGGACTCATGAGGGTTTTGGCCAACACAAGAAATTATGACAGTGTTTGTTTCAATCAATAAATCAAGTTCCACAAATTTCGCAATTGCCTATTTCAGACATATAATAAAGAAGAAATGATTAAGGTGATGAATGAACGAGGTTATGCTTTAATTTCATTTACCATGGTTTAACACAACAAAATATCTAAGAATATATACTTCTTATCTAAATTCATCAAATTTAAGAACAATCTTTATGCAAAAATCATCCAAGAATATTAATTAAGATTTGATTATTAGAATGTAGGATGTAATAATAATGTACGGAAGAAAGACTCAATATGCATCCAAGAAATATGCTTTGAGTATGTTTTCTAACACATGCTCGATATGAGGAAATTGTAACAGTACTTTAATGAAACTAGATTATAAGTTCAAACCTGCTTGTTTTCTTAATCTAGATTTCAGGTACTGCTAACTCATTAAGGGAGTTTGAAAGATTCTAGGTAATGTAGGAAGAGTACCTTCATCCAAGTTGAACAGACTCCCTTATGAATCGTTCCTGTCGGTGTTTTCTGACATACTAATGCACATGTCATGTGAATTCTAGTTGGTGCCATCCTAAAAAGATCCAAACTAGTAATAAGTTAAAACTTCTAACGAGGAAACTGATCCAGTATACAATAGGTACCTTGGAGATGACGATATGGAGTAATATCTTGACGCTTACTATTGCAGCGAAGAAAACTCCTAATGGAGGTTTTGCTGAAGGGAACTCGATCATAACTTCAATAAGGCTCCTCTGATTAGCCACAATCCATTGAGAATATTCATCCTGGACAATGAGAAGAATGAATCTCAAATAAAAGCTCAAAAAGGTTAAACTACACAAATACTCATTAATTTTTCTGTGACTTTCAATTGGTTCGTCATAATTATTATTATTTTTTCAAAAGGGCTCCCTACAGTAAATTCATCCAACCAATGTTTGAACCAAATTCTAGCTTAGTTTCCATCCAGGTGTCTTGTTGAAGGTGATGTTAATATGTTAGTGCATAACAAGACATGGTAACCTACCACACATGCTTGAATTATTTGCAAGGGCAAAGTCCAGTCAAGTAAACAAGGTAGTTAAGAAAGGACTTCATTTTTCATTTTATAATCTAAAAAATACATGTGAGTGGTGCACTGTCCAAACAAAACAAGATCAGTAAATTATCTTAACTATGCATTATAAACTATTAAAAACACAGTACCACACAATATTGACTATCATCAACTGACCAACAATAACGATAAGCAGTGAATCTCGACAATTGTGGATCAACTATACTGATTAAATCAATTTTTAATTTTGTTAAATATAATTTGTTTTTGATCTCTCTTTCCCTCTAACAACTCTTAGTTGATTCAACTTGTATAATTGGCCTAATTGAAGATGTCTATACTACCATGATAATCTATATTCAACCATTTTGTCAATCTATTGGAGTAACATGTAATTGCTTTTAGTAAACAGTGGTATTTATCTTTTTTAGCAACTGCACAAATCAATATTAGCATTCTCCTCCCTTACTCTTTTTTTTATGTGTTGTTCTCTAGCTACCTAACACTATTGACTCATAAAGTGTAGCTAGTCATGCCAATCATTAAAACAATACTTTAGTCTAAGAGGCACAATGGTCACACAAGACCTATAAATTCTTCTTTATGTCAACCTTTTGCGCTTTATCCTATTAATAATTCTTCATCAGTGACCTCCTCATGTTTGAATAATTGATGGATGATACACTAAATTCTTATCCACATAATTATTTTTATACATCCTAATTGTTTTCTTACTTTTATGTAAATCATTGAAACTACATTTCATATATTTAATTTTTTTTATACTTGAATTATGCTATTGATGGTATTTTCATCAATATCTCCTTGTCAAATAATAGATTGGAGATAAGATAAACTCTTAGTTCTAATATTTTCCATCTCAACAATTTTCTCCATCTTTTCATATTGTGGAAATAGAATTTCATATATTCAGTTGTAGTTCCACTCAAAACATTAGCTAGAATTTCACTCACCAATTAAAATTTCAAGTTTATTCCATTTACACTTCAGCACTAACAAAATAAACAAATAACATTCACCAAAGAGAGTTATCTTAAATATCAACAATTAAGTTCATCTAATACTAATGAAATCTTTACATGGCCCTTGTGCAAATCCACTGTTATAGGAAAATCATTTATTAATCTTAATATATCTTTCTTTCTTATCTATATTTCTCTATTACTTATCATATTAAACAAATAATATAGTTAATTCTGAATATAAAGCCAAATTAATTTTTATAAATTTTTGTTTTCTCTCTTAGCCTTCTCTTAATCGCCCTTTCACGAAGTCACATCAATCAATCAGCTATTCCAAAAGCTATGCATGCAGGAAAGGGGTTTATCAATGCTTTTATATTCTTAATAGAACCATATTTCCAAGACAAGACAAATTGTGAAATCATGTTAGAAATTCATCTCTAAGAAAGACTAGGTGAAGATAGGAATTAGTTCAAAGCAGTATTATCTAATTGGGAAGATTTTATGTTTAAGAACACAATTTTTAAAACTTGAAAGGCTTTTGCTACATTTTCTTCCCAGGAAAAAACAAACCTTTCCAGCAGGAGATGCCAAAAATCTAAGACGATCTGCTTCATTGGGGTCCGATGCATATTTGGCTAATGCAAGTAGAGCACTCTAAGTAATGAACATAAAACACCATTTGAAATTAGTGAAAGTACAACTTAGAAGTGCACATGGTGATTTGAGCCGTTGAAATTTCACCTTTTTGGGTGAATTGAGAAGATCAACATATCGAGTAAGTGCAGTTTGCAAGGAGCCTGGAGATAGAAAAGGAGCTGGCAAAGAGGCACCACTAATTGGTGTACCATACTCTCTGTCACCACGGATGGAGAAGTAAGAATCTAATGAATAGCCTAACAGTCTTTGTGCTGCTTCCACAGTCATGGAATTTTCTGAAAATACACCTACATGATCTCCAGTTTCATACCTGCTCCAACATCATAAATATGATGATTAGAAGAGAAATGTACTTGGCCGGGATGTCTCCAAAGTATATATAGAATCAAGATAACCAATATAGTTTTGTGATTCACACATACAAGGCCGAACATTCAACATTTTGATTCCTTGTGAGTGCTATAATCCACTAAGAAAAAAGAAGTAAATTTAATGAAATGAGGAACATATACAAGCTACCATAATGTTGAATTTCGAAAGTTGAATGCTAGCGCAATAGTAGCTAAGATTTTAGTCTCTTTAGAGCAAGACTAACCTCTACATCAAATTAAAAATAAGGAGATGTTATATGATGAGCACACACAAAGGAATAGACACTGCCAAAATTTAAATGATTTACTATAATTAGTCGATTCTCTTCTTTTTGCAATAGAAGCAGTAAGAAAGGAGGCAACTCAAAATTTGAAACAATCTAGCACTTTCCTTTACATTAAGGCACAGGACACAAGTGAAAAGAAAAATAGAAAACAATTTTCTTTTTACTCACAAAATAAAATTTTCCATGAGCATGAACTCTCAAGGTAGTCTTTTGCTGAAAACACTATCTTATTAGTAGAGTTCTCTACGCAGAATAGATGATTACATTTATACAAGTAATATTATATAATGCAACTTGGCGTCACTTTTGAAACTAAAAATTTCAAACACTATATACCTTGCTGAGAAGGTAAATGTATGCAACTGACATCAAGCACACTATACCATCAAAACTAAAGATAAAGAAGACATATGTAAGATTGATGCCAGAAATTTCAAACTCAATGTGAATGAAAGACCGATCTGAAGCTGGTGTGTGAAGTTCTTGGCGAACAGCTACATTAGCTCTTAAATAACGAAAAAAGACAAGTCAGTTTTGTTTTTTCAATCACAATTTAAGGTCGAAACAGCAGGCTAAAAAGGTGAGAGTTACCTGCATGGATGTTGAATATCATTAACTGCATAACCATTTGCAAGATTCCAATTCTTCTCCAGGCGTGCAGCATCTTCATGGTTGATAAAAAAAATCCGGCATTCTGGAATAATAGCAACATAGGGAGTAGATGCACCAAAAGCATCATCATCACCTCGAAGCAACTGATCTAGTTCTGGCCATATTAGCTCTTTCCTAAAGTTCGAGACGTTATCATGAACAAGAAGACAACCCAAGCCATGAATTCATCAGAGAAGGGAATATTTAGAGCAGCAAATAATGATCATGAATCTAGAGATGTAGTTGGTACTATGTACCATGAACTAAAGTCATCTTCAATAGATCGATCGTCATCTCCGAGACCCACAGAAATAAGACGCTTTGCACCTGGTTATATGAGCATGAGCAAGTTTACAACACATTCTATTTAATCAACAAAAAATTCAGAAAGCTAATAAAAGCTTAGTCATGACAGGGAAAAGATGGAAAATTTAGTTTTAAAAATATGGGTGTGGGTGATATTATCTGAGGATAAGTACAAACCAGTCTCTTCTTACAGTTAAGAAACAAAATAAAATGTAAAAAATGATGCTAAGATAAAAGGATTTATCTGCTTCAAACTATAATAAAAGCAACAAACCAAGTCTGGCAACTACATAGGATTGGCTACATACAAGGCAAAAAAGTGGCAAGATAAATTTGTTTCAAACTAGTTGTACAACTATACATGAATGAAGCAGATGTCAAAATAATCCACTGTAAAGAAGATATTAAGCTCCAGCAATTGAGGCATCATGCATAAATCACCAAATAGCATATATCATTCAAGAGTCATGGCTTGTCAAAATAATTAACGTGTAGCAGTCACTGCTATATTGATCAAGAAAAAACAAAATCTACCAGCCATCAAGTAGCTAGGATTTATTAATCCATCTACTATCAATAAGAAAAAAATTTGTTATTAGTATAACAGCTTTAAATACAAAAAAGATATAAACTATTTAGCAAAGAAAAATACAGAGAAAACATAATAAAGTCACAAACCCATTGGCTACAAATTGTTGTCTAGCATAACAAACAGCTCTAGAGTCATGTGATGCTAGAGCCAGGTATAAGAATTGAAGTGATTGCCATCAGAATACTCTTAGAAATTATACTGCAAGAGATTCATACTTGCCTTAAACCACTACTAAGTCATGGTTCGAGGACCAGAAATTAGAAAGTTGGAGCAATGACAACCAGAATACACCTACCAGTGGTACCACAAACAATATGGACATGATTTTGGCATCACATACTTCCTAATCTGAACCCATATAAAATGGATAGTGTACTGTTACATATGAAGAACCACAGGCATCAGAGAAAAAATTACAGAAAAAATAGATAACAAATAAGAAAGGCAGGTAGCAAGATAAAAAGATCAGCTGAGAGAAATACCCTGATCGGCAAGTATCTCATCCACAACCATCGCAACCTTTTGCCGCACATTATGACAAAAATAAAAGGGGGGCGTTAGTTAAGAATCAGTATGCTGAAAACAAGCAGCTTTGCGGTAATTGTTTAAAAAAAAACACCTTATTGAAATGCTCATACTGCCTGTTGCCCTATCCAAAAACAGCGTACTGAAGATTATTGAGCCACTTCCCCCTATCTTTACCCTATCAATCAACAACCATCAAGCACTGTATCAGACATTATCAACCAGAAGAAGAGCTAGTTTTCTCTGTTTAAATTAAGCATCAACCTCTGTAAACCATTTATAGAAGAGAGCAGCATTATCAGTAGGTTCCCCATCTCCATACCTGGAGTTTCCAAACAGAACATGGTCATACCATATCCAGGTAATATCACTTCGAAGGATCACATTTAAGTTTACTGTGTACAAACGTAGCCAAGAAAAACACTGCGAAATTCTCCGTCTTCATCTTCTTTTCATACTCGTCATCATCGGCGGGATAATCATCCTGACAGAGGTTTCAATAGTCAAATCAGACCGTTGATTCAGAAAACTCTGAATTTACAAAGGTTCCCGAGATCCAAAATCAAGCCTAACCTTAGCGAACCCCTCGGCAGTGCCAGTCTGCGTGCCGAAGAACACGACGACCTTCTTCTTCCCGTCGTCGTCCGCGTCCGCGTCACGGTCCGTTTTCACCGGTAAGGGTTTAGCCGGCTCGTCCTCGTCGCCACCCGACCGCCGCCGGAGGAAAACGAAGAAGACGAAGCCGAGGACGAGCGCGACGGAGGTGGCGAGGGCGACGCTCATCTCCGCCCGCAAGCCATCCCGGCTGGGGAGGAAGGAGGAGAAGAAATCGAGCGGCGACGACTTCGCCAGCGCCGATTCCATCGTCGTCGTGTCCTCGTCGCCAAACGGAATCCTGCGATGGAGCTGGAGAAAAGGGGCGGGATTTAACGGGTGTACGATCTCCTTACTACCACCGCCAGTAACCTTTGCTGAAAAGGATCCTCCACGTCAGCAGTAAAACGGGTATAGTGACATGGCAGACTTCTCTTCTGCAAAAAAAGGTGGATAGAATGTTTTAACTAAATCAAAAATATAATTGACAAAAACACAATTTTAAAAAAAAATATTATAATACAATATAAACATATAAATAATTTAAAATTTACTATAATATTATTTTTATAAAAAATAATTTTAGAACATTTCATATACCATGATAGCATTTGTTCAATTTGATTCCTGAAAGATAATTTATAAAATATATGTGTTTAATTTGATCCTTAAAAAATAAATAACATAAAAAATTAATGGAGGATGATTTTTTCTTACATTACTCTTGAGTTGATTTAAGTATCGAAGAGATTTTATCTGAAAATATTATCTAATTCTATTTTATTTTTAAAATATTTTTATTTTTAATAAATAAGTGGTTTTAAAAAGATTAAAATATGTATTTTTAATATTAGATGTGTAGTTTGGTAGTAAATTAAAAATCTTAAACAATATTTGAACATTAATAAAATTCTAAAATATTATTAAATGTGGTGATGGGCATTTTAAAAATTATCACAATGCATAATTTGATCTTGTTTATTTGAACCAAGCCGAACGAACCAGGCCGGCCGGTTCTGAGTTCCACAATTTTATCCCCTTCGTTTAATAACAAAGATCCTTGCGCTTCTTAGGGCGTCAATTTTGCCTCCTGCCTCTGCATCGATGGCTCGATATCTCTCCTCCCGAACCTTAATCCGGTCGCCGGCAGCCTTCACGTCGTTCTGCCCCGCCTTCCTCCCCTCCCTCGACGCCTCCCACCTCCTCGCAGTTCGCTGCCGATCCAACATCCCTGCGGACGTGAACGTCGTGGAGATCGATCTCGACGCCGAGGGCGCGTCCGGATCGAGCGATATTGAAACCCTACGAAGGCGCCGCATCGTTGATGACGCTATCCATGGCATGATAGTCCGCCATTTCGCCCCCGATTGGCTCCCGTTCGTCCCCGGCAGATCCTATTGGGTCCCTCGCCAGAAGCGACCCTACCGCGTCACCGAGTTCATCGCCAGTCTTGCGGATGCCAAGTTTAACGATCCGAAGCCCAGAAACTTGCTATCGAAGGAGGAGAAGATGTCGCTTACCACCGAGAGGGGTTGGCCCTCTTCGGCCTATTTCTTTGGGGGTAAGCAACCAGGCCTTTGAATATTAATTATCTTTGCAAAAAAAAAAAAATCTCTCTCAATGTTTCATATTCTCTATGTTTCATATTCTCTTAGGAGTCTCGATTGGTGCATCCCTACCAATTCTCCATAGCTCAATTGATCCAGTTTTCTAGATCTAGGAAATTCGGATTTATTGGCATTTGCATAAAAATTGCGAATTTATTCTTCATCGCTCTGCTACATTTCACACGATTGTTTTTTCTTATTTGATTCCCTAATTTCGGAATGACTATCCTATTTATTCTCTATTTTTCAAAATTTACATCCATGAACAATTAGAATATCGCCTTCCAAATGCTTGGTAAGAAGGGAGGAAAGGTGGATCATTTCAGTGTTCTGAAGAGCAAAATCATTTCTTAAATTTTGAATATATTCCTTGCAAAAAGAGCCATTTGGACGAGTCTTTTTTACTCTGAGTTTGATGTGTCTGGATCTACAAGGAATGGGGGAGACATGGTAATATGTGTATTGGATGAAATGTATGAAATTTTCTTTTAATCTTCATGATTTTGGGATATTGAAGTATTGACAATAGGGTATTGAATTTATTTGCTGATTTTTGTTGACATCTAAGATAGTTTCTATTTGGTAATTGGCAGATTAAATTATTCAAGCTTTATACAACTGGATTTGTGAATTATGCTCCTTTGCTAATGGTTATTGCCCTTAATGTTCACTTCAATGTTGATTATTCCCGTATTCTCTTTTTCATGTATGTAAATTTTAATATGATTTGTGGTCACAATTATCTTTCCATCTTGTTAGTTTTTCTTCACTACATGCATCATCATCTCCTAGTAGAAAGTAGAATATGTAAAACATCAGGAGTAGTTTAGATAAACTAGCCGACGTGATTGAGCCTAGTTCAGATTTTGTTTACAGTTGCACGGAAGAGTCGCTAGTTGGGTGTCTTTGCTGCTGCTGCTATGAATCATGAATAACCCTTTGAAGCTATCCTATTGCTATCTCTCTTCGATTCATTTACTATGTAGTTATCGAATGTTGTTTGAAATATCTGGTTAGTGAATTAACCAAATATAAAGACAAGTTACTGAGATAGTGGTATGCATTTTTGTCTGTGATGGGTCACAATATCTTTCACCTATAACAGGTCCATCTCCAAAAGTGAAGAGCCCACGAACATCGGCCAAGGCACAAACTGACGACGAAGACAACTGAATCTCATCTGATACTCATGGGGTGAGATTCTTTCCTGCCTCTTTTAGCTTAGTCTGATCTAAGAACTACGTGACACAGCCTTGTAGATTGATGTTTTATTATCCTCTCTCCGTGAGATAAATATTATTGTGTTGATTCAATCTGTTTGCTTGTAGGCCATATTAAAGCCATAGTGCCTCGTTGCTTATTCCTATCTTCATTTCCCGGCTGGAAAGCTAACTTCTTCTCCTGTGCAGACCCTGCTCCAATGTACTCATGCCAATACTCCCAACTTGGTTGCACATTTGAAGGAGGTGGAAGCTTTTGGCAATTGGCAGTTGATACATCAAAGCAAGCATTGTCCAAACCTTATCTTTTAGCCTTCAAAACAATGACAATAATAATGTGTTTGTAACATTAGAACGAAGTGTCTGTCAAAACTTTTGCTTCCATTATCTATTTTGTTTTGTTCATCTCCCATAATCCCATGTATATAAAATCTACACCATATTCAACTTGCTTATGTAACAACGTCATGCATAAATCTTGATCTGTTGTATGTTTTATTTTTTGGGGGTCAGATGGTTTGAGTCTACTTTGAATTGTTGCCAATGTGGCTGCTGCATTACCCCCTTTTTGCCTTACAATAAAGTCTAGTCAAAAAAAGGATGCAGCAATCACATGGCAAACATTTACATGCCGTGTAAGGAACATATTTCTGCTGGTCAACAGTTATGTGTTTACTTGGAGGGGGTGGAAGGGTTGCCTGGTTATGCAACCCAGGAGGGATTGTCGTGAAGAACAACTCCGCTGGGCTATTTTTGGTTATCCATATGAAGTGAAGAAAAAAGGAAGAGGAAAATACAGTGAACTTTATCTTGATTTTACTTGATAATATTAAATACTCAAAAATAGTATGAATCGATTTCATCGAGGTCCCTTCCCCTCTTCACTTTCACCCGTTTGTAAAGGTTCAACTAGATTCAATCTTTCACTTTTCTTTCCCTTCCATTGGTTGCTCGCTTTCGAATTTATTTGAATTTATTTTGATAGTAGATGAAAATTTTTACTTGAATTATAAACAATGCTCAAGAGTTTGGCTTGGCCGAACTTTAAATAAGACATGAGGTTATAACTTTCAAGTTATATGTATTTGTATACGGTGATGGTGATGGGTTGATATTTTTTTAGTATAGTTTTAACTCAACTACATATAAACAAACCTTAGTTTGGAATTTACAAAACAATACCATGTTTTAGAAATAACATCATTTTAGAATCACTTTGAATAAAAACAATATCACTTTAGAATTGTTTTATAAAATAACATCATCTTATAATTATTTTATACAAAATAATTTTGAGATGATACCATTTTAACTAAAACGGAGTCAAAACAGGTTCAAAATAGAGGTGTCTTAGAATAATTTTGATGAGTTGTTTTTGTATGAAGTAGCTCTAAGAAGATTTTGAAATGGACCACAAAATAGTATTTAGTGAGAAAATTATCGATGAAAGATTATTTTATTAAATTTTTTAAAAAATATATTTTACAATATAAATAAAAAAAGATTTTTTTAAAAAAAATTCTGCCAATATAATTACTATTCAAAGTAAAAACTATCGAGCTGGAGTTGGGTCGGACCAGCCAATCCCTGGTTAACAGTTCATGGATAAGCCATTGATGGCCTAGTGGGTCCCACCTCCCGGCCGAACTCTCTCAGCCTCAGAAAAAACCCTCGATCTAGTATTTCCGCGTTTTCGAACGCCGCCGATCTCGTTCTTCCCCTTTTCCTCCGCACTCTACCGCCGATGGCCTTCTCGCCGCCGCCCTGACGCCTTCATCTCCTCCTCTTCCTACAATTTCGCCTTCGACGGCTCGTCGAATCCCTATCATATACCGGCGGCGTCTGCTCCTCTTCCTCCTCTTCGACAGACTCGACCGCTTACCCTTCCTCCCCATGGAGGTCAACGTCGTTCTGTTTCTCAGATCCAACTTGTTCCCACCTCGATAATAGGTGGATTTATGGACTATGTAGTTGGCGACAATAGGTTCTCTGAGAGATCTAATTGTTATGTGCTAAGTCATCTGTTTAGTAGATTTTTGGGTTGGATTTGGCGATAGGATGAGCAGGTAGCCGAGGGTCGTAGAGAATTTGACGGTGCTGGGGATGGGACGAGAGAGGGGCGAAGAGGAGGAAGAGGGAAGGAGGAGAGGTAGTGAAGAAGGTGTTGGTGTTGCGGATGCTGGTCGCCACCATGTCTTGGACCGAAGTAAGGTCAGGATTCTTCTTTGTGATAATGATCCCAAGAGTTCCCAAGAGGTTCTTCAGCTCCTCTGCAAGTGCTCCTACCAAGGTATTACTCTCCATTATAACATATTGAACATTTAGGCGATTTTCCTAGCCTCATGTTTTGCTTTCAATTTCTATATTTGGTAGCAGTTATGAATCATAAAAAATTCTGTTTCGTGTTGGAAGCATTCCGGGCCTCATGTTTTGTTATCAATTCCTCTGTTGGGTCGCAATTAGGAATCATAAAGATACTATTTTTGAAATTGTTTTTGAAAGACTTCTTTTTGAAAGTTATTCCATTTATCTTATCTTTTCACTTGTTGGTTTTCATTCTTCTGTTCAATAAATCACCAAAGTAATAGTGGATAGATCTTTGTTGGGATCATATTTTGGATAGAGGTCACAAATGACAATGTTAGCTAGGATCAGCCACATGATAAAACAACCTGAATATGGCATGTGGGGACTAATGAAATATAAAGGCGATGGCATAACAAATGACACATTGTGATTATGTTGACATGAAATTGACACAACTGGGCACCTTGATTGAGTAGATAAGGGGGCGTTTGGTTTGGTCATTTTTCATTTTCATTTTCTTATTCTCTAGAAATTACTGTTTGTTTTGTGTTTTCTAATCTCGTTCTCTGGAAAATGAGAAGCTATTTTCTAAGAAAACAGAAAATGACAAAATATCATTATTTTCTATAGAGAATGGAAATTGCAGTTGAGAAATAGAAAACGCGGCTACAGTAACGCCGCACGCCTCCAAATTTCTCCTCGATGTCGCAACTTCATCGCATAATTCCTTTTCTCCCCCGACTTAAGGGTTGCAATTTCGACTCCCAACAACTTAGGCATCTCCGCCTCGGCCTCCACGAACCCAGCGCCTCCGATGGGAACCGCGGTGCCGGCGCTAAAAATCGAATCTTTCTTCTGTTTCCTATAAAGCAAAGAGGAAAGGAGCGGCCTTTGGGGGTCGAAGGCAGCTCTCAGCCTCGGAAGCGATGGAGTTCTCTCCTCCGAGTTAAAGTCGAGGATCGAGGAGGTGAAACGAGCGGCGGCGAAGGGGAGTCGACGGCGGAGGAGTTGGTAGAAGGTGCGAGTTTGCGGTGCCGGAGGCAGTGAAAGAAGGCCCTGCGCTGAGATAACCCTCTCCATGATTCCAAGCGATGGGCACAAAGGGATATCCGAGTAGCAAAAAGAAGCTTGAACAAATTTGGGAATTCAATAACCAGAACCCAACCTCAGAATCGTTACGAGGCAGTAACAAACCCTTTTTTACTAGTCCTGTTCCTGAAGGAATGGGAACAGGGAAGGAAGCATCCAAGGAAGAGGATCGAAATGTAGTAATTGATCCGTCGATGCAAGCAATATATTGGTGAGATAGAAGTCTTCGTGGTCGCGTCTCAAAAATAGACGGTTTGATCCGATTTGCTTGGTATTTTGTCTCTTGAATGTTTTTTCCTTCCTGAACTTTTCATCAAATTATGTTAATCCTCTTTTGATTTTTTGATTATACTATAATTATTTATTTGATAAATTTTATTTTTATTTTTTTTATAATTTAGATATCTAATTTTTCGAATCAATTAATTTTAATTTATTTTCCACCACATGGTCCCACACGGTCAGATTAGATTTGACCCCCTTCTTGTATGTTATTTCCTTTTCGATGAATAAGATGGTCTTTTTATTAAAAAAACTGTTTTGTTTATAATTTTTCATATTAACAAACCAAAAGTATTTTCCAGTTTTCTTTTTTAGAAAATAGAAAACAATATATCATACCAAACACATTTTCTATTTTCTAAAAATTAGATCAGAAAATAGAAAAACAGAAATAGAAAATGAAAAACGGAAAATAGAAAATAGAAAAAAAAAAATTTAGACCAAACGCCCCCTAAACATTTTCTATATTGTAACTAAGTTTACAATTGATAAATTTGAATCTTTGCAAAATCTAACTAATTTCACAGCATTAATTGGTCAGCTAAACTGTATCATTTATTTTATGTTGATCCAATAGGAGGCAATGCAATCAGTTCAACGAGACAAATTACTCTGGTACACATCCTTCTCCTCCCCAACCACAAACAACAGGTCGACCTAGAGCTGGGCTTAGTCCAAGCTCCTCCATGGCCTTGATCTCAACTAATGCAAACTTACTCTGGTATTTAATTGATGTAAATCGGATGGAACACCAATTCAAAATCAGTAGCTAGTTATTTGGGGGGATATCCTAAACCACTCATTTGCATATCTACAGTTATTGCATTTGGAACGTGGGACTAAAAATTCCTTTCTGCCACTAGCTATCCTCTTGCCTTAGACAATGCATCTGAAGGCCATTGTGTTTGGGCAGTGGAAACTGTGTGCCTTAGGCAATGTTCTCATAGTCTCAGCAATGATGTGGGTGGCAGGTTCACACACAATTGGGTTGGCATCATTTGAAGCAACCTGAGATCATATACCTCATTGCCTGAAAAGAGAGGAGAGTATGGGGGAATACTTTTATCAATGATAATGATTATCACACACAATAGATCAGAGTCTCTTTTGTAAAGAATTACAGAAGACACAATCTAATTAAGATTCAACTGAAGTGGATTAGATTTAATCAAAAATAAAATAATATCATCTTAACCTTTGAACCATTTGTTATTTGGATTGATTATTTTATTTTGCATCACTAGCAATTATTTCAATTATTCCTTATACTGCCACAAATATATTGAATAAGTTTTGAACTTTATTTTGGTTCTTAAATTTAGAGCTATATGTACATATTTCAAATAGGTAGTATAGTCAAGCAGTCAAACATTCTATGTGTCATAGTTGATTTATGGGATTGCAAATAATATATAACCTATTTACTCATTTTTGTCTCATAAATGAAATTTCTAGAAAAGTCGTTTTCATGTTAATTTGGATGATTAGGGTTGATTAGGAGGTGATACCAGTCATTGCTTACTCAGCTGTCATTTCACGTGTTTGCTGATTGTTGTAACTAATGGAGTGATCTAATTTCAGGGAATTTCAGATTTACCTAAATTATAAATTTTAGTTAGGGAATTGAAGCAATTCTCAGGATTTTGTTACCTGATCGTATGAAAACAATATCTATCACATGACTCAAATAAACAGAAACAATACAAATGAGAGATATTTTTGTAATGTTTGTGATTATTTAGGTGCATTTACATATTGCCTGTCTTGTACTTTGATTCAATGCCCAATTCAATCCTATCGTATGATAATGTCCAAATTATAGGTGATCCTATCGTATGATAATGTCCAAATTATAGGTGTTAATTTCCTTTTGATTTACTAAAACTCTAATGTAATAGATGAGGCTCCTGTTTCACAAGCATTGTGAATAATATTCAGCTGGTTAAATTTGTCATATTGCAGTAATTTCTGTGAAATCTGCCAGACGGGTGATTGACGTCCTGAATGTCCAAGGATCAGAAATTGATATCATTCTTGCGGAAGTTGAGCTACCAATGGTCAAAGGATTCAAGATGATGAAGTATATAGCAAGGAATAAGGAGCTGAGACACATTTCTTTCATAAGTGAGCTTATTAATATTGTGGCTGTTTTCTTGGCTCCACATATCCACTAATCTATATTGGCCACTTCTACAGTGATGTCGGCTCAAGATGAGATTTCAGTGGTTGTAAAGTGTTTGCGACTTGGAGCAGCTGATTTTTTAGTGAAGCCATTGCGCATGAATGAATTGTTGAACCTCTGGACCCATGTGTGGAGAAGAAGGCGCATGGTACCCAATCAACTTGAATGTATATTGATGTTTATATCCTACTTCATACATGTGATAAACAATTGTCTCACCATTTGGGATGGTTATCATTTCTTAGCTTAATATGAGAGAGAAGGATGTCTTCAGCCATGATTTTGAGATGCTGTTGTCAGATCCTAGCGATGCCAACACAAATAGTACAATTCTTATATCAGATGACACAGATGACCAATATATGGTCATGAAACCAGAATCGAAGGTGTTAAATAATCCTGAATGTGAGGTAAGATTACTTTGGAGTTTCTTGCTTGTTTAGTTGGATTTAAATTTAATTAAGAAACTAAGCCTGCAGGTTCTTTGACTTGTATTTTTTTTAATTATATTCCATTTTTAGTTCTATATTTAGAATACTTTGCATTTTCAAATGTGGTTTGATTTATTTGTATCTTATACACTAGTCCAATCTCTCCCCCATTGAGGCTACCTGCAAAAATTCTTTGGACGATGTACAAACTACTTTAGTTGATTCTGATCGGGCAGGTAGGCATGGCTCTCCTCTTACAGTTTTTGAGCCTTCCTTTTATAACATCTCAAATGTCTTCTGCAATTTTCCTCAAGGAACTATGTCATTGCTAGTGTTTGCAGGGAGATTGTTATCCTTACCTAAGAAGACCCAATTAAAAGTTGGTGAATCGTCTGCATTTTTGTCTTATGTTAAATCAAATGCACCAAGCAGAACCCCAAATGTTGGTGTTGATATCAACTCTGCTCCATCACTACCTTTGATTTCTGAAGAGCACTCTCTTGAGGTAAGTGGCACTCACGGCAACAGCAAATTAGTGCAAGAAAGTTATACTGTTGGAAATGGTGTCGAAACAAGCAGGAGGATATGCAATATGAAGGACTTTCAGACACCATTGTTATACCAATCTTCTTCAGCTGAGGAGCCACAGCCAAGAAATGAGGGCACTGACACTTCCAGCATTCCAACTTTGTACCCTTTCTCATTTTGTTATCGAGGGATGGTGAATCAGACAATGATACCTTCCCCTGGTCAGATGTTTCAGGGTAGCTTCAATGATGTGCAAGCACACACTGCACCCCCATTGCTACCTCAGTACAATCAGTACAATGTCGTTCCTTATATGCCTCTGATACAATCGTTCCCATGCCTGCCAATGGGTACAAACTCACAGTCAAGTCATTCGGCAACGCAATGGTCATCGATGACCAGTTCTTCTGCACCAGAAGTGAAATCTAGTCGAACAGAAAGAAGAGCAGCTGCATTAGTGAAGTTTAGGCAGAAGAGAAAGGATAGATGCTTTGATAAGAAAATTAGGTATGAAAAACGGAAGTCCCTTGCGGAAAGAAGACCACGGGTACGAGGGCAGTTCGTGAAGCAAATTAATAATGTGGATCTTAGTCAAAATATGTTCAGTGGTGATGTTGATTCTGACGATGACGACGAAGATGGTGAGCCAACATCAAGGGATCTTGATCCTGTCTCTTCTCCTGAACAGAATGCTTCTGATTAATAATGTCAACATTGTATCATAGACCCTAGCATTCGCTGATACTCATGCAACTTTTTGCAGTAAGCATGTTGCTTATAGAAAACAGTGATTAGGACAGGAGTTGGACATGGAAGGTTGAGGTCCTGTTGTTGTCATGCATATTATACATTATTTACAATAAGTTCGTTGCAAACATTTGCTGGTTATGCTCGGTTGCTCTGATCTTTTTGACTTGCCATTCCTGTAAATGTATATTATTATTTAGAAACCTGAATGCTTAGCAATAATTTCAGGTGCAAAATCTCTAACATCTAAGTTTTCTTTAAATTGTATAACGCCGTTTAGTTCTTATTGTATATGGTACGATTGATACTTATATTCATGTTGTTTTTGTGTTCACATATAACAGTGTACAGAGTATTAAAATTATAGTTTATAGTATTTTTTTAATAATTTATAATTTTAAAAAATTATATATATATATATATACGGATTTGTAGGTTTTAAAAATATGTACTCATTTGATTTAATTTTTTTTATATTTTTTAAATATTTGAAAATGCTCTTATTTTATTGATGAAATGTGCTTAAATTTTATTTTAATTTTAAAAATACTTCTTTCTAACTCTCTAAGTAATATTTAAATATTTTAAGGCATTTGACATTAATATGTTTACGGCATTAAGGTATTTTAACAAACTTTTTCGTTGATACCTCCATCGTTCGATCGCGTTGTCACGCTTAATCTCCATGAACTCTATACAAACTTTTGAAACGCACCCAAAGCAGCCTCCGCGCTCTTGATCGCCCCACCGGCAAACACCTCCGATGCCACTGTCGCCGCCCGTTTCCTCGTCTCCTCGTCGCGCATTAGCCGCTCGATCCCCTCCGCCACCTCCGTCCTCGTCACCATCCCTCCGCCCTCGCCCCTCAAGGCCAACCCCGTCCTCAGCCTCCGCACCACCAGCTTCGCGTTCCAAACTTGGTCGCCGTGCACCGGCCACGCGAGGACGGGCACGCCGAGGCCGAGCGCCTCCACCGTCGAGTTCCACCCGCAGTGCGTCACAAACCCCCCTACGGAGGGGTGGCTCAGTATCAACAGCTGCGGCGCCCAGCCGTGGATCACCATCCCCCTTCCCTTGGCCTCCTCCTCCGCCAGCACCTCGGGGAAGTATACCTTGGCCGCGCCGGGTCGCTGTGTGTGTCGTTGCAAGGCCCAGATGAATGGGCGGCTCGACTCCCTGAGAGCTTGCGTCAGCTCCTGGAGCTCCTCGTCGCTGGGAATGACGATCGACCCGAAGGAGACATAGAGCACGGAACCATGGGGCTTTGAGTCGAGGAACTCGAGGACGTCGGATTCTGAGATGGCGCCGGGGTTACCTTTTCCGGTCGTGGACCTGATTGCCCCGTCGCGAAGAACGGAGCCTGCGGCGGACCAAAATTGAGACGGGAGGAGAGGACCGATGCCCCAAATCGGTTTTCTCGCTTCGCTCGCTAGGTATTCGAGGAATGGTTGCTCCAGATCGTCGCACGTGTTGAAGAGAAGGGCAATCGCACCGTCCATTTGTGCCAGGGCCGGCGGCGGCCCAGGCGCGATCGGTCCTCCACCGTGGTGCCGATGTTCGAACGGAGGCGGTGGCGGAGCGAGATCGCCACCTGGAACCAAAGGCGGAAGGATCGGCCCTCCACCGTGGTGCCGATGCTCGAATGGAGGCGGTGGTGGTGGGGCAAAATCGCCGCTCGGACGTAACGGAGGCGGACCGGCCCGCATCAGGTCTGCGGTCGACAGAGCCATCTCCTCCGGCAAACCCCGAGGCGCGTCGGATTCTCCAGATCTCATCTTCGCCGCAGCGTGATCCATCGCGGCCGAGCAAGCGCTGGAAGTGAAGAAGATAGCCGCGGGCAGGCCGAACTCGCGGCACACATCGAGCGCCTGGCCCATCATCACGTCCACGATGGCGCACACCGGGCGAGCGGATCGATCCTCCCCGCCCATCTTCTCGAGCAGGAGGTCCCGGAAGAACGAGAAATCCTCCTGAAAGGGCGGCGCGGGGGGTGGAGAGGCCGACGCCGGCGGCGCTGATGGAGGATGGGGCCTGGGATGCTCCACGACTTGGATGAGGGGACTGAGACGGGAGGAGTTGGAGGAGGGAGCGGAAGGGAGGAGGAGGGTGACGCGGTAGTTCCGGGCGGCGAGGCGGGCTGCGAGCTCGGTGGCGGGAAAGACGTGGCCGGAATCGTGGAAGGGGAGGATGATGATCTCGCCGATGGCCATCCCTGCTCCAGTGATTTGCTGGTGAGGGACGAAGGTGAGAGAGGTCTATTTACTTATCGAAAGCGGGAGGAATACTTTGCAGTTAAGCAAGCAGGGCGGTGGTTTTGACTGTTAGATCGTTTGTCACCTATCGTTTTGAACAGCCGCTATGAAAGGGCAATTTAATGAATACTTAGATATCTTTACTATTTCATACTCCAACAAAAGATTAAATTCCTCACTCTAACAGCTTCATATATAAATAGATAATCAAAAAATTATAATTGACTATTAAAAAAATGAGATAAAAATTTTACCTTTGTGACTAATTTTAACCGAAAGCATTGCTCCGCCCTTTGTGATTGTAATTGACTATTTAGATGATGGAATTCATCTTTTACTCAAAATGTAATTTTAATCAATAAGTGCACATATAATTCACAATTAAGGAAGCGTTCCCCAAATTACCGATTTATAATGGTTAAGAGACACATGTGAACCACCATATCAGCAATTTAAGGCCCAATGGGCCAATAAGGGCACTGCCAATTGGGCATGACAGTTTATTGTTTCTTCGCGGTCTGATTTCTGGTTTAAAAGCACTTGTCCTATATGCATAAAAAGCATTAATAAAATGGAGAAATGCTGCGCTGCGCGGTAAGTCTGTGCATGACACCTGCGACTTCCGCCGCTACTGCCACTCTCGCCACATCGTCCGGCCACCGTCCGCCGCCGCCGCCTCAGGCGTGATCGACGCGCCGCTCGCCAGGGCTCCGTCCGACGTCGAATTCCGACCGGATACTGGCCAGAATCCGACAGAATTCGGCCGGAAACAGGGTCGGCAGTGGCAGCGCCGTTTCTGACCAAATCGCGATCTGATTCCAGCCAAATCACGGTGGGAAATGGCGCGGCCACTGTTGACGGCGATCAGGCCGGATTCCGACCAAATCGCGGCCGGAGACCGACCGAGGAAGGATCGACGCCGGTCCTTCCTCGGCCGATCTCTGATCGCGATTTGGTCGAAATCCGGCTCGATCGCCGTCGACAGTGGCCGCGCAGTGAGGGACGACTGTTTTCGATCAAATTCATCGAATTTCGGCCACTATCCGGTCAGAATCTGACGCTGACCAAAGCGCCAGCGAGTGGCGCGTTGATCGCGGCCGAGCTGGCGGCCGACGGTGGCCGGATGGCACGGCGAGGGCGGCGACAGTGACGATGGATCGCGGGTGTTATGCACGGATCTCGGATTCTTCAATGGCGCAGCACAGCAATTTTGTAACAAAATGAACAAAAAGTAAAAATTATATTGCGAGTGGGCTAACAAAAAAGGTATGAACTGTGAGTACGCACAAAGCACTGGGTCCTTCTTACGTGCATCAGTGTGTTTATTTGCTTTAATTTTTTCCTCTCCTGTAAACATACCTTGCCACGTCATGCATGAAAAGTCGAGCCCATGCATGCATGCATGCATGCATGGTACATGGACGCAGCAGTATACCAATCATAAAGCAATCGATTGCCATATCATGCAATTCAATTCTTCTTTGGTTCCCGTGCTCTTTTTTCATTCATTATTTTTCTCTCTCATTATAACTCTTCTTGTACTGATGCATTTACCATACGTCTCTTTCCTCTTTCCTCTCTTTCCTCTTTCCTCTTTTCATTGACTGATTGCCTTTCAACTCTTGCATCTTTTTTTTTCTTCTTCTTCTACAGTGAAGTACCGAGAGTTGCAAATTGTGGCTTGATCCGCTACTATTCCAATTTTACTTTCATCCCCAAAACATATGAAAGAATTCTTTTGCACCGTTAAATTTGTCAGAATTTATTCTTAATCGTACGATGTTATAGGGTTCAAATTAAATCTTATCTATTTTCTTTTCTTTATTACAAAGCATGTTTACTTAAGGAGAGATAAATTAAAGGTTAAGAGATACACAGAGAGAGAGAGAGAGCAATTTGTAGCTTTTTTTCCTTCTTCGATCTTGATTTCAACAAAAGGTTGAGACACAAAAGAACTTTTAAAAAAGAGAGAGAGAGAGAGAGAAAAAGAAATTTGAAATGAATTATGGTATGAAAAAATATTTAAATAATTGATTTAAAATTTGGAATATTTGTCTCCCATGAATTTACATTCCCAAAGACCTACACAGTTCTTGGTCCCTAAAAAAAACACCACTTTGACGAGCTCCATACCTAACCTACTGCCCACAGCAAACCCTACCTCGGTTGAGTGTTGACCAAACCACTAGTACCCCACCTACAATCCTACCCTACTTTGACCTTCAAGATTGACAGCGAATTTAGAGAATTTTTTTTCACTTTCACACCCATAAAATTGCAAAATTTTCATCTGACCTCTCATATTATTTTTATTTGCCTTTTTTTTTTAAAAAAAAAAAGAATTTAATCCTAATAATTAGAAATTATACAAACATTATCCGCCCATCATCTATGTTTTTTTTATTTTAGCAAGTTACCATCTTGTAATTATTAATTCGAAGTCTTTAATTTGTATCCTAATACAGGAACTAGAGTAAAATGGGTGAAAAAGGTAGGAGAGGGGATGTTTTAATAAATTCTCATAAGTGAAGTGTGATTTAGTAAAAATAAAATTTGCCCATAGGAAGACAAAGAAATTCCTACCAAGTTAAAAGAGGCAATCAAACACAGTGGCCTAAACCATGAAGCCATGGGGAAGATGCACAAGCATTGCATGAAAACAAGGCACCAAATAAATAAAAGAGACATCACCTCACAAGTCACAACAAGCCCTACCCCCTTCAGAGAGAGAGAGAGAAAGAGAGACTACTCACTGCTCCTCTGTCCCTAACTGTTGTACTGTGCCAGCGAATTCAGAGGGGGAGAAAGAAAGAAGAAAATTCAAATAAAACACACAAACAGTTGAATATATTATTCATCATAGAGTAATCATTCTTCTATTATTTGAGCTCTTAATTTACTATTTTTTTTTATTAAAAAAAGTGTTTGAAAAAGGTACAGATGGTGATGTACCATGATCTCTGAAAAGCTATCCTTTATCATCCAGCTGATGATCCATATTACACTGCTTTTATTTTGCTTGCTATCCATGCAAACTTTTCAGCTTTCCTTCTGCTGCTTTCATTTCCCCTACCAGCTCTCATCTGTCCTTTCTTACTTGTTCTAATACTTTCCCTTTTATTTTATTTTCTTTCAATTTTCAAATGGAAAAAGTAAAATAAACTAATTGGTGTTTAGTTCTGTGGCCAGTTTCAGAATTACTTGAGGAGGTTGAAGGTAATTAATCTGAGAGTTTTTTGCAGGTTTGAAAAGTAAGTGAAACTTGAGAGAAATTGAAAGGTTAGATATTTGTTATCCTATCATTATATCCCAAAACTCATTTTTAATTGACCTAAAAGAACATAAGAAGAGATGTTATGAAAACATATTAATTGTCTGCCTTTTGGGTTTTTTGGGGGGAGAATGTAAAGAAAAGAAACACATCACATGGGAAAGCAATTGAGCAACACTTCATATAATTTTTCACCTTTATGAAAGTAACTTAAAGAGCCCTAACAAAGACAATCTTTACATGCATTTAGAGCCATCAATTTAGTTAATTAATTTGTACAACACATCTGTTGATTGATTCACTAATTAATTAACTCTCCCAGAGCCATGCAAATTTGTTTCCCCCTCCTCCTTTCAACTCCTTTGCCTCAATCTTGTGGTTTCTTTCACTTTTTTCTATTGGAAATCCTTTATTTTGCCGATGGATACATCCTTACTTCTTTGTCTAGTCTAAGTCATTGTGGCCTACCCAACGTGAAGTCTAGATTGAGTTTGCTCGGGCTCAATTCTGAAAACACTTCCATGTTTCTTGTTTCCATGTCCTTCTGCAAAAAAACTACACACAAATTAGCCAAATGTTTTCTTCAATATTTAACTGAACTTGTTTAATGTGGCACCTTAAGCGAGTTCACAGTATTCCTCAGTTCACCATTGAAGTAGCTTTCCCTGAATGTCGACACAATCAATAACACAACATGGTTAAGAGTCGCAAGACCAGTAAAAACCAAAAACTACAAATAACAACAGTTTGTTTGTCTCTTTTGGGTCAGCTTTTATTTTTATTTTTAAGATGAACTGTTTGTCTTGGAATGAGAGAAGCAACATATCGTCGTTATTATCATTATGATGAGGGTTTTAGAAGTGTTGTAAAGATCCTTGGACAGCTAGAATTTATATTATTGTGTAGGTTGTCTTTAAGCGTTTGTGTAGAGATCAGTATAAGTAGAAAGTTAATATAAAGGAGTGAAGGAGAGGACTTTCATGCAAAGGGCACAAAAGATTGGCACTAGCTACAAAGAGGAACCTATTCAGTGACTAGTTCAATGAAACAATGCCATTGTTTGATAAATATGCCTCGACTTTTTAAAATATTTGTTTCTGAAATATAAATAGTAGTGTTAATTAATTACCTTGGTGAATCTTCAAGGTTATATTTCTTTGGAGTAAAAGGCAAGAAAAGGAAGGGGAAAAAAGGGGTAAAAAGAATGAAAGAGAGGATGAAAGGGTAACACAACCTTCACTTTATTTTATTTTTAATATTATACAACTTTTCAGAAGATTTAGTTAATCCTAATGAACTTTATGTTACTATATATTGATAATAATGACAAGATTGGCATAACATGATGTGAATTGACATATACTTTTTAAAAATATCTAATTTTTCATTCTTTTGTTTACTTTATTTTCTCTCAGAAGAAACATGGAAACATATTGGAATATAAATTATCTTCCATCATCAAAGATATTGAGTCTAGCAAGTGATTTTGTCTGTAAATGTTGGAAACATATTTAATTATATACATGGAATGAAAATGATCGATTCATGTAATAATATTACTGAAGAAAAAAAAATATTGGTATCTTATTAATCTCACCTTCCCTGATGCATGGTTGATCCCAATGTGAGCAAATTTGGACCCTCTGATGAGTTATCGTCCGAGACTAATTCTCTACTCGATCCATTTTCATACCCTTCGAAATTTTCTGAAACAAAGGGAAATAATTATCTTTAAAATCTCCCATTTGATAATTAGTAGGAACATATTATCGCTAAAATTGTAATTAAGATATTTACTAATTATATATACCTGAAGCAGATGTCCTGTGATCTGTGTTCTTCACAGTCCTATACATCTGCAATATTTTCATGCAAAATTTTCATCATTAATTGATAATTTATGGTAGCACAAAAAGCTGCTGCAGAAGAAAGTAGAGAGAGAGAGAGAGAGACAGTAGATATATGAAAAAGGAATTATTTATATAAGAAATGAAATCGAAGTAAGGGAGAATATAATAGTTTCTGAGATGTTCATACTGAAACCAAATCATGTTTAATCTACATAAGATTCTACGATTAATATACAGCATCAGAAAGGGTAGAACTGAGCAAATTTTATTCAGAAAAATAAAATGGAGGAGATCATAGAAAAAAGGGATAAGATTTCTCGCAGCTTAATTTCTTAAAATCTGAGAAGAAGAAGAAGAAGAAGATGATGATGATGATGAAGAAGAAGAAGAAGAAGAACCTTTTTTGTTTGTTTGTTTTTTGATTCTTGAATCAGATTTTACCTGCAAGTGAGATTTGACATGGGCCAAGGTGAGATCTTTCACATCCATAAGCTCAAGAACTGACTTGGGAGTGGCTCCTGAAAAAAAAAAAAAAAAAGGAGTTAGGGTTCTTTCTTTCTCATAGATTTAGATCATAAGGGGCAAGATCAATTGGGAATTAAGTTGATCGAGTGGACGGATGATGGTCAATTCTTACTCTCATGGCCGCCGAGCAGCTCGACCGCGTGGACGAACCGGGCGTGGAGCGTCGCGGTCCATCGCATTCTCGGCGCCCTCGCCCCCCGTTTCCCGGCGAATAGCCGCGGCGGCGGCAAGTAGTACCTCGGCGACGACATCCTCGACAACCCTAATTGAGCCTGGGCAAAGAGAGCCCCCGTTGGAGTTGCTCGAGGAGTCGCACAGAGCGAACGGCAAGGGCGGCCGGCGGTCGTAGACGGGGATCCCCCTTATGGGCTTCATCAAACTGAGGGGGTCCTGGTGGTGGTTGAAATGGAGGAAGTAGGGACACGTCGGGCTGCTTGTTTTCATGGAGAAGTCAGCTGTGACCTCGCCGACGCCCGCTGCTTTCGCCGCCGAGACCGCCACCGCAAAGGGACTATTGGGGGAGCTACTGACGGACGGCTTCCTCCAAAACCCTAGCTCAATACTCTCATCCGTTGAAGTGGAAGGCGGAGTGGCACTTGGCGGGCTGATTCTCAGTGACAAATCCGGCTGTGCTGAGAAGAACTCCATGATCATCAACAACAACAATCCAACAACAACAACAACAACTTCTTCTTCTTCTTCTTCTTCTTCTTGTTAATGAAGTACTTTTTGTAAGAATATTGATATGGGCGATCGAGAATTAAGATGTGGAGGAATTTGTCCAAAACTGAGTGATGTTACAGTGACAAAGTTTAAGGTGCATGCACAATGCACATGAGGGGTGCTAGCATGGAAGGGGTAAAAGAGGTGAAGCTAAAGGAGGAGGTGGGGGTTGGAGTGAGAAAGGTCCTATTTCTTTGCTTTCTTTCGGCAACTCAACATGCCCCAAGAAAATGACAATTCAGGGGGTGTCGCTGTTAGCAGTGATATAGCCATGAGGGGGTTCCTACCCCCCTTCCTTTCACTTGATCATACAAATGCATTTTCTTTTGGAGCACCACAATATTTTTGCCATTCGCTTCTCTCTTTCAAGTGGTCCTTAATTGTTTTTTTGTCTCAAAAACAAACATCCGACTAGATACAGAATCGAAGGCTCATTGATTTTCAGACTTCATTGGTTCAACCAGGTGCCCTCCACTAATGGAAGTAGACCAATTTGGCCTTTCGTTCCCAAAAGTTTAACAAAAAAACCTATTCAGTATGAACTTTCCCATCGATCCAAGTTAGGAAGTTGCAGCATGCACTACTTGTCTTTTTTCACAAACCGACCTGCAGGGTTCCTTGATACTTTATGGTGTGTTTAGGCAAGATGAAAGTTTTAGGAATAGTTTGCATATAAATGTTAATTACATGAATGCTAATGAATCACAGCTTGTATAAAGAACATGCAAGAAAACCTAGCTAGTGCGAGATGAGGTATAGGTTTAGGCTAGCAAATTAAGATTGAATGCAATATATTAATTGGGTTGCATCATATCTATGTAATTGTATATATCCCTACCCACATATTGTTTGGATGGATGAGAATGAGAGGTGCTAGCTAATCCTCATTAGTTGCCATGTATCTAACAGTACGTTGATTGATTATGAAAGAGAAACAAACATCGACTTTTCGTACAGGATGCATATATTTGTGGTGATCATGTATCTTGAGAGAGACATATGAGGCATCAAAACAAAGTTGGTGCATATTTCGTTCTAACACACAAGCTAGCTAGCTAGCTAAAGGGAGATTTGGTTTGCTTTTGAGGTATGATTGAATTGATTATTATGGAGCAGATTTATTGAAGTGGACAAGGATCGATTCTCAACGAATAATGTCGAGATAATTAATATCCTCCCTGGATAGTAGCCAATTACAATTGAGATGACAGATTCTACCTTTTTACTGAAGTAGAGGAAGATTTGTATGAGTTTTTCATCCAATTAGTGTAGCTAAAAGAAATTGTACATGTTTCCTATGTATAAAGAAGGGAAAGTTTAGCTAGGCCATCAAAGTTTAATACAAAATTTAATTTTAAAAGAATGAGGGAATTTTGAATTAAAATAATTTAATTTTTTAACTTGTTTAATTCTTTTTTATATTTGGATAGAAAATTTAAATTTTCACTGGCCTCTTCCTTTCCTCCTTGCTTTTTCACCCATTCTAGGAAAAATATTTTCTTGGACGCATAATTTCCTTCCTCCCAATTTATCTTCTCTTCTTCTAATTTTTATCACTTTTATCCTTCACACTTTCTTTCTTTCATAAAAAAAACTATGACCTAAAGACGTTTGATTCTATAAAAAATTTTCACCGACCATTAGAAAAAATTTGAAAAGCACATATAGATCTGTACATAACAGATGATCCAACATCACAAATAATTTGAACATCATGGACTTTCGTTACATAGAAACCTATTTATTTCTTACCATCACACTATGTCCCAAAGAACACAAATATTGTTTAATTTCCTTGATGCAAATAAATGTAAGTAATCGTAGATATTCTACCAAACTAATTAATAATAAAGGTTGTACAACAAGACCGTCAGCTGCAATACCCTTTCATATCTGCATCAAATTAAAGTCTTGGATTATTTAAATCTCGCCAACAATCATATTCATTAAAAATTATTAGTATCATTTTTAAAATCGTGATGTGTCTAATTGAGAACCTTGTAAAAGGGAGAAAACAATATGAACGAGTATTTTAGTAGTAAACCACAAGATTATATACGCCAAATATATTATTTCTTAACAAATTCAAAACGTGCTCAATTTTCATTCCCAAGTCATTAAAAATGCAAAATAGCGAAGAAAAATTTCTCCTCGCGAAGATTGTTTTCGTATCTACAAGTACTAAAAATGAGAGTTTTTATTTTATTAATATTAAAAGTGAAATTTATAAAGAATTCAAAAAAAAGTCTCTTGCATGTGCAAAAGTAAAATAACCCTGCGGCACAAGCAACCAATTGAAAAATTAAAATTTCAATCTTTTAATTTGCTCATCAATTTCAATGATTATCCATGCCCTGATTTACAGTGTTCTCCAGGCAGCTAGCTCTTTGAATTGGTAGCATTTTAATATTACTTTAATCTTGTGGCATTAATATTCTTCTTGAGACAATAATAATTCCATGTACCTATCATACTTTATGAATAGTAACAATATTAATTGTTCCTTCACAATGGCACTATTTTTCTTGATTGATAATATACATCGAATATCCTTTTGTGAGGATGAAGTATCGCCAACTCTACTCTCCTTACAATCATAAACCAACTAGAGGAACATTGGGATCACTGTAGTTGTGACAGGACAAAAGAGAACCCACACGTTATGCTTATGTTTTTGCAAATGCCTGCCTGCCTGCCCTTGTGTTAATCAATTACAGGGTTTCTCTGTGAACACAAACAATGAATTAAGAAAATAAAGTATGCCATAAATATATAACAATAAGGAGAACTAATCAAGGTTCCACATGTCATTAATAATCTTTGACAACTACATTAGCTACGTCTAATCAAATGAAGACGAGTATAAGAGTTTAACTACAAGGTAATTTAGATCCCTGGAGCTAAGGAAAAAAGAATAGGAAAAAAAGGGGAAATTTTAGGGGGAGATTTTACTAGTTCCTTTTATCTATTATACTAGGCCAGCTTCGCCAAGCTAGGAGTTGACATGAGCTCTGGTGCAAAGGATACAATCGAGTAGAGGAAGCACTTCGGTCGAGAGAAATTAAAATCTCATCAGAACTTAAGGAAAAAAGTTATGTGGAAACACTTACTACTCTTGCATCATTTTTGGATTCATTGGACTAAACAATCAGAGAAAACAGTGGAAGCTTTCTAAAAATCTGACACAATGTAAACAAGTTGGATAGAACATAAACTCGAATCTATGTCATTTTGTATAAATGAATACTTAAATATGACTTAAAACAAACACCTAGTGTGAAGCAACGACGACATTGCCAGGACACTGAGCTGACCACCACCTGATCTAATTCAATTGCTATTGGCACATCAATACAGGGAGGTAAGAAACATGGATAGATTTGATCAAAATCTACAAATTGTTGTTTACTATCGCCTTCACTTAATATCTGTTTACGATGTGGACAAAAAGGCATTCAATGGTGATGGCCCATCTCCATTAGGGTGGTACGTATTCTATTGTAGCCAATTGAATCCCTGGATGCCTACTTCCATGTTGTTTCTCTCTCTTTTTCTAAAAAAAGATAGAAAGAAAAAACTTCTTGTTATTGTTTTCCTTCTGATGAATGCAATTGCAAATGCTTCAGAATAATATTATTTGGGGTGGTAGATACCAGTACAACCAGCTTTCTATCAGATCTATATTTTGTTTAAAAAAAAATTGTTTTCATCCTAAATTAAACCACAGTGAATACTAATTTATGATTCAACCAGTTAAACCGACTAGTTCAATATAATTTGATGTTTTGTTTTTCAACATAAATCCTTCCTATTTGAAATAGGAAAGAACAAATATTTAGCTGATCCTTGCTAATTAGTAATTCATAGTTCAAGCTCCCTATTAGAAGATATCCAAACAATACTGAGTGTGCAGAAACATCACTCTTAAAATTCAATATCTATCAAACAATTTGTCAATATGTTTTGAGTATATTGATATCATATTGATAAATTTTGTCGCAAAAGATTGTTCATCAAGTTGATTAGTGAAATAATTTGATTAACTAAAAAATTTGTTTGCATCACAATCTTGATAGCCCAATGCTGCTTCACTTAAATTCAAATAAAATTTTATCATGATATTTCCTGAAGCATTTACCTGAATTTCTAAAAGTTGCCATCCTTTTGGAAGATCTTCCATCTGATCATTCTCATCTTCCTGGTCAACATGGGGAGGGGAAAAATCAAAACTATAGAAGAGCAATTAATGGACAAAGACATGGGTGTAGTTGTGACTGTGATGGAAGAAATCAAATTGCATTAATGTTGGTTGCTTGCTTGCTTGCGAGCAACTGCCTTCTCAGTTGTGATACCTTGGAACTTTGATTGTGGAACATTCATGTCAGGTATTGCCGTTTGAATCTTCCAAGCTAATCGAAGAGCTTTTGGGCTTCCAGTTAATCATTTAACGCCATTCATTTGATGGAAATCTGAAAATTCTCCTGCATGGTAATAAAGCTTCTTTGATCGCTTAATGAAGCGCCTGATAGAATGTAGTTATTTGTAGTCAATAGCAACATGAGCAAACCTAACATTTGGTTTCATTTCCTCATCATAAGCAATGCGAAATGAGGAACAGAACATGTTCATAAGATACAAGAGGATCAGAACCAATATGAGAACACTTTATGTTTCCTAAATTGAGAAAAACCTACGTTGAATAATCCATAATGCAATCAGCAGAAAAACCAACTATTTTGGTGTCGAGACTTGTTGACTATGTTGTTGTTCAAAGAGCAAATTTGAGTTCCCTCAAATGTGAAATGTACTTTTCATATAAATCTGACTGGGATACATAAATAGACAGTTAAATGTAGTTCCCATGTTGATCAAAAGAAGACAGATGCTAATAAGTCATTACCTCTTCTTTTATTACACTATTCTTGAAATCCTGCTAGTGCTTCAAGTTTCACTCATGTTGGTTTTGTGGTACAAGCATTTCAGCAGTGCATAGCTTAGGCTGTTGTCAGCAGGTCCTTTAAAATCGAGTGCCTGGTTTAATGCCAAAACAATTCCTGGCAATGAATTTCTTTTTATGTTGCTCAATGACAACTGCTAACCTAGAACTGTCAGGTGAGAGGGTGGCCCATTACACGGTCCATTACGACTCACAATATGTTGTGTTCTGGGCCCATGCTCCAATTGTGGGTTCGTGTCAAGCCTCAAAACCCCAGCTTATGTGCTGAAAACAGCACAATCTATGCTTGGCCTACTTGTTGGGCTAAGCACACTAAGAGTAAATCATATTAGAACGACATGGAGGTGTCTCTAACATCCTTCTTCAACAATTCTTCTTCTTTTATATTTTCATTAATACATTTATCAGGTTGCGCAAATATTGAAAGAATCTACAACAGACTTTCCACACCGTCGTGCCAACAATCAAGATAACATCGATTGAATGCTTACGGTATAAGATTGGAATCAATCCACATAGAAAGGGCAAATCTTTGCATTAGATTTGTGAGCTTCAGCTATCATGTTGTTTCATTTTCTTTAATTTTTCGTATTAGCATTATTTATAGATTGATTTATCATATCTATTGACGGAAACAAGTGATGTGCAATTTTATTCTTGATAATTTAGCAGAGTCAAAGCTGTTTTCAATTCATTTCTAACAAAGTTTCAGGTTGATAAGACCTGTGCCATGCCCATGCATATGATTCAATGACACTCTACTTCAATTAGACCATCAAATTAAATAGTAGGAAAATCCAAAAAGGATATTTCTTTGAGAATATTTCATTTCCCATATAATTTATTTAATTTTCCATTTCCCCTTATAGTTTAGAACATTATATTTTACCCTAATAATAAAAATAAAATACCCTGAATTTAATGTCATCTACAAATAGTCATTTCCCTGTCATATGCATTCCATTGTCATATATTACAAGGAAACCATATAACAAGGAAGTGAGGTGCTTACGACTATAGTCAATAGAACATACAACAAAAATTGAGGCAACCAATAGAAAGAAAAAGGGGAGGTATGAGAACCTTTCTGACACACCTACACCAAACATACCGACACATGAGGGATGCAGTTTTTTGCAAGCTGAAGGAGAGATCAAGTTAAAATAATTTGAGTCACTGAACAATTCAATAGGCAAATATAAGGCAAAATAGTAACTTTGTCCTTTTGAACTCTTGTCCAACCTTGTCACTTAGAAGAAGATTGAAGAGTAGAAAGGCTTAGGAAGTACACTGAACAATTTGCCTTTTTAAACTTCAGTCCGACCACATGATTGGCGTGGATTAACAGTGAAGCATTGGTAGAAAAGGGATATTCTGTTTCTATTTTGCAATGTTTAAATGGTAAAATGTAAACTTTGAGAAGTCAAATAAAAAAGTAAATAAACTGTAAGGTAAAAAGAATTTTTCTTTTTCTTTCTGAGTTATGTAAGCTTAGGGTGTCACCCAAAGAGTCATACAGATAGCTCCCTAACTCAATAGTTGTTGTCAGCTAAATGTTAAAAGCGCCAAAGAGTAACATATTGATCCGACTTACTGGCAGAAAACAATACAACCAAAAATTTGGGAACTTGCAAAGAGAAAAAAGGAAACAACTTTCCACTAAAGTCCAGGAAAAGAATTAGATACACAGGAGAGTAAAATTAACACAGGATAACGGAGTAAGGCTAAGATTTCATTAGAATCAACTGTGTGTATAGCGACTGCTTACCAGCTCATTAGGATAGGCTTTCACCCGAAAAGTGCTTCTTACTCCGAATCCCATCGAGATCAGCCGCTTGAAACTTGGTCCGAACAGAACCCGGCAAACCACTAGAAATGACCTAGATCTCAACCTGGTCGAAAGGGAAGTGTCATCTGAATTAAACATCAAGCGAACAAGGACGCGTCGCTCAAGGAAGCCGACCACCGTCGGAGCCTTCGAAATACGTCGGAAATGTTCCGGCGAATGAGCGACGATTTCCAGCGGCGAGCACCGATCGGACGAGATGATGGAGGAGGCGGCGGGGACAGAAAAGGCTGGACCGTAGGAAAAATAATATATTCCCACTCTAAAACAAATATTTAAATTTCAATATTTTTTTGTGAGTTTGTAATTACCTTTACATTTTGCTTGACTCCTCAATTTACGAGAAAAAAATAGATTTTTGTTTGTGACTTTATGGAGTTCAAATTCATTTTTTATTAGTATAATAATTTTTTGAAAATATTTTAAATTGGATTACAGTTATTTTGATTTATGTTAAAAGAAATTACAAATTATTTTGTTAACCAAAGTTAGATTACAAACAAACTTGATACAATATTATCTTCAAGAATTCTAATTTCTGAGTTATCTCATATAATTTTGTGTATTAATACATATCATAATTCTTTTATAATATAATGGATCTCTATCCTAAATGTGAAAATAAATACTCTTCCAAAGCAAATAAAGTTCTCTCCTGATGTTTATTCATAACTTTATGCCGTTTAAATCTAAATTTTATTAGTATAGTAAACTTTTTGTATTTGTAAACTGAAAAATATTTAAAATTGAATTAAACTTATTTGGATTTATTTTTGAGAAATTTTGAACCACCAGTTTTAAAGAAAAAGCTTCATGATATTTTATCTAACAAAAGAAATTGCAAATTATTTTGTTAACTAAAATTAAACTATAGAAAATATTATCTCAAGAATTTATTTTTTTAATATTATCTTAAATGGCAATAAATAGTCCAGTCTCACCAGTAATCGTTGCAAGAGCAAGCCCCGTTCTTGAAATGGTGGAACCGGTTCCGGTCCCTGACGACGACGACTCGACCGTAGACATCCGAGACCAGCTTCATCACGCAATGGCAGTCCTCGCAGATCCGAAGGTTCTTCACGATCATAATGGCGTCCGCCGGCCTCGCGTTGATCAGCCCGAACGCCACTGCCAACTTCTCGCTGTGCTCCCGCACGCACAGCTCCTTGTCCTCCTCGTCCACGTCCAGCGCCACGCTGCTGGTCGTCGCCCTGTGCCCCTTCTGTCTCGCCACCTTCCCGATCTCGTCGATCATCATGTAGATCCGATCGGACTGCGGGTGCGAGCGATCGCCGGAGAGGAACTCGTGCACCGTTCCGGCCATCTCGATCGAGCTCCATCCTGGCGGCTTGTATACCCTTCGCTCCTTCATAAGGCTCCTCACTTCCTGGACCCGGTTCCAATCGCCAGATGCGGCGTAGACGTTGGATAGGAAGACGCGAGCGCCGGCGTGGTGGGAGTCGAGATCCAGCATCTCCCGCGCCACACGCTCGCCCAGATCTAGGTTTTTGTGGACTCTGCAGGCCACCAGGAGCGCGCCCCAGGTGACCACGTCAGCTCTCACAGGACTCGTCTCGATCAGATCCAGCGCCGCATCCAGACGCCCTGCTCTCGCCAGCAGATCCACCGCGCACCCGTAGTGCTCGATCGTCGGCTCCACGCCATAGTCGACCTTCATCCGTTTCAGCACCTGGAGCCCCTCGTCCACTAGTCCGGCGTGGCTGCACGCGCTCAGCACGCCGGTGAGCGTCACCGAGTCGGGATCGACTCCGGCGATTTGCATCTCGGCGAAGCGCTCCAACGCCTCCTTCGCCAGCCCGTGAAGCGCGAGACCGCTTATCATTGCGCTCCACGCCCTTACGTCCTTCTCCGGTATTCTGTCGAACACCCACCGGGCGCTTTCGATCTCACCGCATCTGGCGTACATGTTGACGAGCGCGGTCGCGAGGTTTAGCGTCATCCGCATCCGGTTCCGGCCGATGTGGGCGTGGATCCACCGGCCGATCCCGAGCGCCCCGATGTGCGCGCACGCGGCCACCACGCTAAGCATGGTAATCTCGTCGGCGTCGACTCGGCCATGCATTTGCCGGAACAAGCGCAAAGCGTCGGCGTGCCGGTCGCACGCGATGTAGCCCTTCAAGAGCGCGTTCCATGCCGTGACGTCCGTGTGAGGATTTCCGTCGAACACCTTACGGGCGTCGTCGACCGACCCAATGGAAGCGTAGAGGCTGATGAGGGAGGTGACGATGAAGGGATCGAGGCGGTCGAGACCACGGCGGACGAGGGAAGCGTGGAGGGACAGCCCCACGCTAGTGATGTTGTCGGGGAGGCGGGCGGCGGCACGGAGGAGGAAGGGGAAGGTATAGTTGTTGGGGGCGTAGCCTCCGGCGACCATGGAGCGGAAGAGGGAGAGAGACTCCTCGGGACTGCTGCTGTGGGCGTAACCTCGGATCATGGAGTTCCATATAAAGGCGTTGAGGGGCGGCGGGATGCGGGCAAAGAGGGAGCGGGCATAGGGGAGGTTGGAGGGGTCGGAGATGGCGATGTCGGCAACCAGCTTGCCGGCGGTGAGAATGTCGTTGAGCTCTCCACTTCTAAGGAGCTTCGCATGGGTTTGCTTGAGCTCGGTCAGGCTGGAGAAGCGGCGACGGTGATGCCGTTCGAGGTGGCAAGTAGAAGGTGCGGCGGGGCGGCGGCGGCAGACTATGAAACCGATGTGGCGGGCACCCATCGCCCTAATTCGCCTTAACGGAAATATTTACTTGGTGACTCACTCAATGGAAAATTTAAATTTACCCCTCAGACTTTATCTCGTTTTAAAGCAACCCTAAGATAACGATTTTGGCACCGACACAATTTTAAAGCCATTTCAAAAAGGTTATTTAATAATTAAAGAGTATTTTAAAAGAAAAAAAAATGGAAAAGCACTGTATATGTGTAAATAATGTTTCCTTTATAAAAATGTCCTATGAATTAGTCAACATGAGCCCTATAAAAATGTCTTATACATTGAGTCGACATGATTTTAGGTGTCATAAGCCACAAGTTTGTGATGAACTAAGGTGAACAATTTTAGATTATGCCAACATAATACAATTTAAATATATACATAAGTAATATTTATAAATCTCTTTACAAAGTAAATTCTAAAAAATGATATATCTTGTATTTTTTTTAAAATATATAATCAGAAATCTTCTAAAATTTGCTTAAAACACAATCTTTATTTGAATTAGATGCAGATTAAGGATTAAATGAGTAAATGCTGAAATAATATTGTGGCATCTGATATAGAAAAGCATAAAGTTATCTTCTCTTAGGCCACCACCAGCCATGTATTTTATATCAACGATCATATTTTATTGTGCCCACGCATCATGTTGTAAATTATGAGCAAATACAAACAGAAGACAAGAACAAGTACAATTAATAATCTCTCATACTCATCCATCCAAATAAATCAGAATATTATGTGTGTATATATTCTAAATGAGGAAATAATGAAATAAAATCATATTTTTTATAATAATTGAGTAATTTATCCATATTTAATGACAAAGTGATGATTTATTGATGATAGAAAAGAGGTTATAGTTACCATGGATGAATAATTGAAGATGACAATCTTAAAATGATCTTTCCACTTTCTTTTCACTAAAATTCCATCTATATAGGCAACTACTTATCTTTTTCCCCTTTACTCCATCTTTATTTTGGCTCCATCCCTTAGAATATAGAGTGCATTAACATTTAACAACTACCCTTGAGGACAAACCTTAAAACCCCAAATGGAAGCTCTCAAGGCTTTGCCGGCCCACACTAATTTGTATGCAAAATTATTGACAGTCGATTTCAATTATAAATGAATATATCTACGTACGTAATTGTGAACACCGTCGGTAAGGTTACGGTAATCCTCACTCCAACCACCGCCCTCTAGCGCCGACGCCTTTGTCTTCTTCCTCGCGGGAGCCTCCAGACTGCACGCTATCTCACCCTCGTCCATTATCTCATCCGCCGTCTGCTTCCCTGATTCTTCTCGTCTCGGCCGTCCAATTCATCTTTACTCTGTTCCACGTGAGCGACGTATGCCATACGAGGCCGGCAATGGCCGCCTCCTCTTCGTCTGTATTAATTCTCCAGCAACCTCAAGGCCTCGGAGCCTCTCCTTGCTCTTCTACTCGGTGATGGCGACTCGCTGCATCGATCTCCTCCTCTTCCTTTTGCCCCTCGCTGTAGCCGCCCTCACGAAGTGCTCCGGCGAGCAGAGTGATCAGTTCTCAGCGCCGCCTCGACTTGCATAGCTTCGGCGAGTGGAGTGGTCAGTACGACCGCCTAGCCTCCGTCAGGCACCACCGCCGGAGCGTCGACGGACTGACTCACCGCCTGCCTAACCACCGCCGGCGTCCCCGTCGTACCCGTCCGCCGACCCCACCGACGCAGCCGCCTCCTCGTTCTACCAATTGCTCAACTTCTCCATCCAAAATCTGCGCTTCGCCCCCGGTCTCGCCTCCCTCCCCGCCGCTGTCGTCCTCCCCGCCACACGACTCCACCTCCGGAGCGCAGTCCTCTGCTCCCGCGCGGCCGGATACAGCGTCCGCCTCCGCAGTGGCGGCCACAGCTACGAGGGCCTCTCCTACTCCGCCTCCGCCCCCTTTGTCGTCGTCGACCTTATGCGCCTCAACCGCGTCATAGTCGACTCGGCGTCTCGCACCGCGTGGGTCGAGTCCGGCGCCACGCTCGGCGAGACCTACCACGCCATCGCCGCCGCCTCCGACGATCTCGCCTTCTCCGCTGGGTCCTGTCCCACCGTCGGAAGCGGCGGCCATATTGCCGGCGGCGGGTTCGGCCTTCTCTCCCGGAAGTATGGCCTCGCGGCCGACAACGTCCTCGACGCCGTCCTTATCGACGCCGATGGCCGAGTCATGGACCGCGACGCCATGGGCGAGGACGTCTTCTGGGCGATTAGAGGCGGCGGTGGTGGCGCCTGGGGGGCGGTCTACGCCTGGAAGCTCCGTCTCCTCCCCGTCCCCAGCATCGTCACCGCTTTCATCATCAACCGCCCCGGGTCGACTCCCCGGGTCGCGCAGCTCTTCCACAAGTGGCAACTCGTCGCGCCGAATCTCCCCGACGAGTTCTACCTCTCCGCCTTCATCGGCGCCGGCCTCCCGGAGTCGGGCAAAGCCGGCGGCTTGTCCGCCACCTTCAAGGGCTTCTACCTCGGCCCGGCCTCGGAGGCGCTCTCCATCATGTCCCACGCGTTCCCCGAGTTGCAACTCGCAGACTCAGACTGCCGTCAGATGAGTTGGATCGAGTCGGTGGTGTTCTTCTCTGGTCTGCCGGAGGGGAGCACGGTTTCGGATCTAAAAAACCGGCTCCTCATCGATAAGAAATCCTTCAAGGCCAAATCCGACTACGTGCGGATCCCGATCCCCGAATCGGACCTAATCACGATCCTCGACCAGCTCTTAGCGGAGCCGAAGGCATACTTAATTCTGGACCCGTATGGGGGAGCCATGGATAGGATCCCGAGCAATCATCTACCATTCCCCCATCGGAGGGGGAATCTCTACGCGATCCAATATCTGATCGAATGGCAGACAAATGCCGACAAAAACGACGAAAACTACATAGAGTGGATGCGCAAGTTCTACGGATCCATGGCCGATAAGGTATCCGATAACCCACGAGCGGCATACATAAACTACGTGGATTTAGATCTAGGGACCAACGGACGGACAATAGAGGACGAGCAGGCGAGCGATCGAACGGCAAGCGTAAGGTCATGGGGGGAGAGTTACTTCATGGGGAACTATGAGAGGCTGGTTCGAGCCAAGACCCAAGTTGACCCGGATAATGTGTTTCACAACCCGCAAAGCATACTGCCATCGACCAGATCAATGGTTATCTGACATGATGTTAGTTTTAGAGTGATTACATATAATTGACTCTGAAAGTGTACAGTGGCAAGTGAAGTGAGTTGTGTTGATCGTAGGGGGACCCAAATGGCGTGTTCGCCTAATGTTAATGAAGGTGATGTTTTGTGTTTGGTTTTTTTGTTTAAAGGTTGAGTTTTTGTTTGGGAGTAAAACAAATAATCCTATCAGCATCAGCCTGCAGCTGCGCGTGCGTGAATAGATTGCCAATATTTTTATCAAGATTTTGCAGTTAATGGAGTCCAGAATTTTCAGGATCTCGAAGCGTGGGCCCGTGGCCGTCTCCTCCACGCAAGTTCTACGTGGACTTGCCTGACAATTTTTCCTAACAAGAATGGAATGACAAATCGGGACGTTTGGAGAGCCACATTCGTATTAAAATAATGAAAAGCACTGCAAATTCATTAATCACATGGACTCAGTACAATCACTGTGAAATTAATAAATCCGCGACCTTCTAAAATCTCTATTGATAATCAATCAAAAAATAATACCGGAATAAAAAATTATGATCATGCCAATTTTTTTCGTTGGTTGGTAAAAAATCACACCAGTATAGTGGCTTTCGTACAAAAATATAAAAAATAAAATCGAGAAAATGACATCAGAAGTCGAGACTCCTACGTTGATGGGCCAAGCAACCTACCACATTTATAAGTTAGTGGGCCTTCAAAGTAGGAAGGTCCACGTAAGTTCGCCTTATGGCCGGGCCAAATGGACGGTGGATCCAGGCTTTCAAGTCGTCCGCTTGTGACAACGATGCGAGAGAGAAGGCGCCTATAAATATATCATCACCGACCGGGGCGGACCTTTTATTTTTCTTAACTCGCTCTTCTCGCTCGTAGGGGAAAGGAAAATCGAAACCCTAGCGGAAGAGTAGAGCCCTCGGGAGCGTCTGAATCGTTGCTTCCTCGTATTTAAGTTCTCGATCCATCCCGATCACTTTTTATTGATCTTCGATCTCCGCTCAGCGAGTTTTTGGTTCGATCGGATTTGGGGGAAGGTTTATCTGTTAGAACTTGAGCAGGAGGATGGTATCGGACGCGAGCAAGAGGAAGGCGGCGGCCAAGAAAGCCGCAGCCGCGGCGAAGAGGGGTGGGAAGTCTGTTGTGGCGTCGTCGAAGACGTCTGAGGTGATCAACGGGGCTGCGAAGGTTGCTGATGGAGTGGGGACTCTCCAGATCTCCGATCGGACTTGCACTGGAGTGCTTGCTTCGCATCCCCAATCCCGAGATATCCATGTAAGTTCTTTTCTTTCTCGTTCGCTTTTGGTTGTGTTTGTTTCTCTATTTTATAAGGTTGGTTTTGATAGAAGACAGTAAAAAATAGTGAGTTTGAAGATCGGACCTGGACAATTGAATATAAGGTTCATTCACTTTTGTGAAACTCAATCTATGCACGAGTCTGGCTGGGAGGTGAATTTACTTATATTTCTTGATGTTGGATTGCTTTTGTTTTGGCATAAGATAGATTTTTTTTTGGCATAAGATAATTTTTTTTTTTCATATGAGTTATGAGGCACAATTATATGGGTAATGCAAGTTATTTGGGTTCTTTAATTTTTTTTTTTTTACAAGAAAATTGATTGGCATATTGTTTCCTCAAGGATTCTGTTTCCCTTTATGATGAATAATATGTTATCTTTAATGTATCCTCTGTATTGGGGAAGATATTATTTTGTTAGTATACAAGATTTGCTAATCGGCTTACATAATTTTGGTGCTTGTAGATTTATTTCCTCTATGTTGCTGTATATTTTTACGTGCTGATGATCTGCTCTTGCTATGGATCCAGTTTTACATTTGAATTTCAATCTGAAAAATACTTAATTTGAAAGTGACAATGATGGATTTATTTCTCTACTTGTAACTTGCAGCAATTTTTCATTGGCTTAGGCACATAGGAGCATATAGCAATTTTAAATTGGAAAATTCTTTTATGATAAAAAAGAGAAGCCTTCTTTCTGTAATATGTTGATTATTTCACTATCAACAGTGTTCCTATGAGTATCTTTCGCCTTAAAGATTCCTTAAAGATGTTAAATTACAGATCTTTACGAATATATCATTTTGTATCTGGTTTGCGGAATTAGAAATTACTGTTAGAATCTTGGATATATATAAGCACGCTGAAGTAGTTATTTTGAGAACTGGGATCTTGAAGCTTGGAATTAATTGGTGTTGTGTTTTCATATGGTTTTATTTCTTGTTCTGCATAAAGTTGTTACTATTCATTTTTATAAGATTAGTTTAAGGTGCACATTCAAGCTTCTTATACAGAATTATTTTATTACTTGCATAAATTAAATGGGAATTATCAGTAGAACTGACCATCCAATATCTAGGGTCTGAGAAAAAAAATGATAATGTTTTCTTTTCATTTATAAAATTTTTTGTGCAGCATACATTGGATTTCTATTTCATTCCTTTCAATCAAATATCATTCTGATAAGAATTTTTGTGTGCTCATTCCAGATTGAGTCCTTGTCATTAACCTTTCATGGGCATGACCTGATAGTAGATTCTGAGTTGGAGCTCAACTATGGAAGGTATTATTGGGTAACATTTTACTTTGTGATTGACAAAATAAATTTTATTTATTCATCTTCTCTTTGTGCTAATCTGTCTGATATATCTATAGGCGCTATGGTTTGTTAGGACTTAATGGTTGTGGGAAGTCAACTCTTCTCACAGCTATTGGATGCAGAGAGCTCCCCATTCCTGAGCACATGGATATATATCACCTTAGCAGGGAAATTGAAGCTTCTGATATGTCTGCGCTGGAGGCTGTCATCTGCTGTGATGAAGAAAGATTGAGGTTGGAGAAAGAAGCTGAAATATTAGCTGCTGAGGTTTGTCTGTTGGAACAACTATTATGTCACAGCTGGCACGTAGATTATAATCATGCTTGATAAAATCAATCTTATTGCAAATGGCTATGGCTCCTTGCAGGATGGCGGTGGTGGAGAAGCTTTGGATCGCATCTATGAGCGATTGGAAGCTCTTGATGTATCGACCGCTGAAAAGCGGGCTGCTGAAATTTTGTATGGTCTTGGTTTTAATAAACAAATGCAAGCAAAGAAAACCCGAGACTTCTCTGGTGGTTGGCGTATGAGGATTGCATTAGCTAGAGCACTCTTTATGAATCCAACAATACTTTTGCTTGATGAACCGACAAATCATCTTGGTAATGTATCAACGCTGGATTCCTTTGAATCTAACCCTTTTATTTTCGTTACTAGCTCACACTTTTTAGCATGCAATTTATTCATGCTTTTGGTTCAAATAATTGTCCAAAATGTCTCATCTTGAAATTATATACAAATTTTAAACAAACTCGAAGTATTAAACCCTAAACCCTAAACACTAGATCAAATTTGATTCTTGTTCTAACAGGCTGTTCTTTCATTTCTCTTTGTTCTCAATCACTATATATATTTACATTTTATATTCTGTTTTATAGTCCAACATAAGCCATATGCATTATCATGACATTGTTTGGTTTGAAATTGATTTTGATTGCAGGATGCTCTATACCTTTGATCGTTTAAGTGCCTGTTTTCCTCTCTCTCTCTCTCTCTCTCTCTTTAATTTTTTCTTTACTTTGTGCTAATTAGTAGATGATAAGTTCATTATTATCCTTCGTGCTTCTTTCTGACTGCTACTTAAATAGGTTTGCTTGTTCTTGTTTTCCATTGCAGACTTGGAAGCATGTGTTTGGTTGGAAGAGACTCTAAAGAAGTTTGACCGAATCCTAGTTGTGGTGTCACACTCTCAGGATTTTCTCAATGGAGTATGTACCAACATCATACACATGCAGAACAAGAAGCTTAAGCTATACACTGGTAATTATGATCAGTATGTCCAGACCCGCTCTGAGCTGGAAGAAAATCAGATGAAGCAGTACAAATGGGAGCAGGATCAAATATCTTCAATGAAAGAGTACATTGCTCGTTTTGGACATGGTTCTGCAAAACTGGCTCGTCAAGCTCAGAGCAAGGAGAAAACCCTCGCTAAGATGGAGCGTGGCGGACTTACAGAGAAAGTGGTGAGGGACAGAGTGTTGGTCTTTCGCTTCACAGATGTTGGTAAACTACCCCCGCCAGTCCTACAGTTTGTTGGTGTAACTTTTGGCTACACTCCAGACAATCTCATCTACAAAAACCTAGATTTTGGAGTGGATCTAGATTCAAGAATTGCCCTCGTAGGGCCTAATGGTGCTGGCAAGAGCACATTGCTCAAGCTAATGACGGGTGATCTCGTTCCTTTAGACGGAATGGTGCGGCGGCACAATCATCTCAGAATTGCACAGTTTCATCAGCATCTAGCTGAAAAGCTGGATCTCGATATGTCAGCCCTCCAGTACATGATGATGGAGTACCCAGGCAATGAGGAAGAGAGAATGAGGGCTGCGATAGGGAAGTTTGGACTGTCAGGAAAAGCGCAGGTGATGCCCATGAAACACTTGTCGGATGGTCAGAGGAGCAGGGTAATTTTTGCCTGGCTGGCCTGGAGGCAACCCCATCTGCTGCTGCTCGATGAACCAACAAATCATCTGGATATTGAAACTATTGATTCATTAGCTGAAGCACTGAACGAGTGGGACGGTGGCCTAGTTCTGGTGAGCCATGATTTCAGATTGATCAACCAGGTGGCCAAGGAGATTTGGGTGTGCGAGAATCAAGCTGCCACCAGGTGGGAGGGCGACATTATGGGCTTCAAGGAGCACCTTAGGAACAAGACTGAGTTCGCTGACTAATCTCTCTCTGAAGTTATCTTTTATTCAGAGTTTATGGTATGATTACCTCGATTAGTTTTCACTATTATGTATAACTTGAGGCTGCCGAGCTTTAAAGATAGCATTTAGCCTATTTACTGTTGTATAATCAGCCTGGCTATACTGTTGTATTCATGGAGAACCACGTCAGAACATAAGCTATCGCCTATATGAATTTCTGTGAGATGTTAATAAAAAACAGTTACCTTGAATTCTTTATTTTCAATTTTTCATATTTTGGTATTAAAATTTAATCTTGCGCAGAAAATTTGTGCATCTTGATTAAATTTTAATTTTGTATCACTTTATCGTACTTATTATACGATATAAAAATATATTTAAATACGACCTTAGGAGAAAATCTGTCCGTCATGATAATTTATTTTTATAATTCAGATATTCAATTTGGGATAATTATCGGTTGGTTATGAATATATATTTAGTCTTTTCTATGCATAATTTTTTTGGTGAAGTATTTTCCATGCATTTTATTGGTAACCAAATCAATCTCTTGGAACGAATGCCGTATAATAGATAGAACAGATCGTGCTTAACGAGATTAAACAGACCCTCCTGTTGGATCATTTCCATGCGACCATGGCGATCGCCTTCAAAGAAGCAACTTGAGGCCATCCCTGAAGCAGGCGCCAAACGCCTCCATCTCCGGCTTCGGAAGCACAATTCCCATCTCGATCCCTCCTTGCCTGCCCTCCGCCATCGAAATAGTCCCCGGCGTCTTCTCGATCGACGGCATCTCCACCTTCATCGGCTTCCCCCACCCGAAGTCCACATCGTAAACCCTATATCTCGGCGACCCGGCGATAGACATTGGCCGCTCCGGCACTAGAGAGATTATCTGCTGCAGCCATTCCTCGGCCCCGTTGAGCACTCCTCCCTCTTCCAGCCCCTTGATCGCCTTCCCGATCGCTTCTGCCGCCGCGAAGACGCCGTCGCCGTTCAGCAGATCCCTCACCCCTACCTCCATAAAGCACGGCCGGAGGCAGTTTCCGAAGTAACTCGCCGGAACTGGCGGATCCAGCCGTCCCCTGCACTCCACAGAGAACAGCAGGTACGCCGTCTTCTTGGTAGAGTAGAACCTCGCTTGAGCCCTCACCAAGCACGCCCAAGCGAAAGCGCAGGCCACTATGAAGGTAGAGACGCGGGCGGAGTCGCCGGATCTAGCGGAGGCGCCTCGTTTCAACTGCTCGATCTGCTCCTGCCCGATCGCAAACGAGGCGATCACCAGTTCCGGAGGCAGATCGGGAGGCGGCGACGATGGTGGCGCGGAAGATTGCAGGGCTTGCATCTCGGCTAGGGTCTTGAAGTACAATCTGTCCGGATCTGCAATCGCCGTCCGATCGATCAGCGGCGGCGAGATCGGAGACTCGTTCGAGTCTCCTCCGATCGCAGCGGCGGCCCATGACTTCAAGAAGTGGATCGAACTTGAATCGTCGCAGGCCACATGGTGAACGGCGACACCTAGGGCAACGCCTTGATTTGGGAACACAGTGATCTGCAAGGCCATTAGCGGGATCGAGCCGTCGTCGGCAAGCGGCAACCGGGGGACCATCGAGTGGAGATCGCGGAACGCCCTCGGGTAGTCGCCGGAGATCCGGTCGAAGTCTTCGGAACTCTCTGCGACGTAGAGAGGCACGGAGTCGCCGGGGGAGTAGCGGATCTGGAACTTGGCGTCGGTGGAGGGGATGCGAGGTGGGCAGACGCGTCCGGAGAGGGGGTAGAAGAGGAGGAGGGCGCGGGAGAGGGAGGAGGTGAGGAGGGGAAGGTGGTGGGAGAGGAAGTGGGAGGTGGGTTGGGGCAAGCGGTAGAAGAGGAGGCGCTCGACGGGACCGGTGGGGAGCCAGACGATGTCGAAGAAGGTGAGGGGGAGGGTGGCGGCGGCCGGTGCGGAGTCCGGCGGCGGAGAGACTTGGAGTTGGTGGAGGAGCGTGATAGGCGATGGGGAGGAAGCCATTGTGCAGAAGCTAAGAGTCAATTCCTTTCTTAAAATTTTAATACTAAATATAAATATTAAATATTTTAAAGTATTCAAATTTTAAAAAATTTTATTTTCTTCTCAATTTTTAAATAATATAAACTAACATAAAATTAAATGTGAGTATTTGTAAACAATATAAAAGTGATATAAATATAAAGCACACATAAGTTTTTAAAAAAATATGCATTAATAAATCAATATAAAGTAGTTGCACATTGATCTTACTTCATAATATATGATGCAGTGGATGTGTTACCCTTACACTAAACTTATGTTAATCAATATTTGAAATATAATTGTTAGAGACTTTAACATTCAAATCTAGTCAATATTTATCATTTTTATCAACACTTTTGATCCAACTTGGCATCCAAAGTATATTGAAGTCCATTGCAGTTTTGTTTGACCCTCTACACTTAAATATCAACTCCAAACTTTAAACAAGAACAAACACTTTTTATGGCCTAGTATGAAGCTCTTTAAAAATTTTGAGTTCTCTACATTTATTTAACTTAATGATCATCCATGAATTAAAAACTCTTCATGACTCCACGCTTAATCAGTCCATAAACTTAAAATTATATTGTTAAAAATATCATAATACCATGATTAGACCCAACTATTGGCAAGGAAATATGATAGAACTAGGGTGAAAATTTTCTTCCCCTCGCACTTGATAATGATTTCTTTTGTGTATGGCACTTGCCATGCATGAATTTTAAAATACTATGATTAAAATACATTTATCTGATATAAAAAGTAAATGAAAACACCTAATTGAATTAAATAAAGACATCCAATTGAATTAAAAGAAATAAAGCCACTTATGAAAACCATAAAATAAAATAAATGAGTGCATTTGTTTGAATTAAATGAAAAAGACATAGTCTTCTGCAAAAAAGGTGGATCCGCCACCTTAGCGACCCCACACGGTCGGCCCCACGACCATTTGTGAGGAGGTAAATCGAGAAAGTGCAGTTGGTTACGACGCAGGAGGGTATTGTCTGGCTTCGCTAGGATTCGAACCATTGCCTTCTTCTGCAAGTCTGCTGCGTCGTAACCAACTCACCTATGCCCCGGGGGCGAAAAAAATTGTAGTGGGTAAACTTTTTATAGTGACCGACCCCACCGCCGAAACGACCCCATATCAGAAAACCCCCTAAGGGATTTTTTGGAGGCACGGTACTACTAGGTTGATAAAAGCATACTGCCTCAACAGCACCTTAGCCGAGCTAAGACTTGAATCACACAGTACCTCAGTCAACAAATATATGTTGCCAAAAGGATTCGAACTCGAAACCTTAAGCAACAGATGTCTCCATGCTTACCACTTGGGATAAGACACTTCAAGGAAAAGGTGCATAATAAAATTAAAAGAATTTGATACTAAATCTTCATCAAATTAAAGGAATTCAAACAGTACCTGTAAATCAATAAAGAAATTATTCTTGATTCACGTACAGATTAAATTACTTGACGATCACCCCCTCGTTAAAAAAAAAAAAATCTTCATCAAATCTAGATTGAAAGGGATCTCAAAGACTAATATATACTTCAGTACTGCACGAGCATACAGTGAGTGCCGTTCTTCAGGAACCTGAGTTCTTTCTTAATCCCAAAAATCTTAGCAGCAGTTGGACTACGTACGTCCTAGGAAGACCTTCATCAAATCTAGATCAAAAAGGACCCTGAAAAGTATGATACTTATGAGCAGAGAGTGAAGGTAGGACATCATCCTTCCCCCTGCCAGTACTAACTTTCTTATATCATAGTAGAAGTTTGAGTACGTCCCTAGCACTTTGAAGCTAAGCTAATCTAATTTCTCTTGACTGACTCTAATTGTGTATCTATCTATCTTGGATCTATTCCTGGGTCCAACTAAGTGTTATTATATTTTGGACCAGAACAAACTTCCAGTCCACCTCAAACACTGAAAGCCATCGATCAAATAACAATTAATTTATGTAATCTCTTCAGCACACATACATACATATATATACTAATTGAACAACCAAGGATCATTCTATATATATAAATATGAAGCTAGGTTAGCTAGGGTTAGAAAATTTGTCTGCAAAGTGAGTGAGAGGAAGAAGACAGATTGAACCCTAGAATCAGGTGAAGGATGAAGCTTTGGATGTATATTGTTGACCAACACGTGAATGTTTTATATCTATTGATCGATCACTTAATTAATTCACTAGTTTTATATTGCAACTGGTCTGAGTTAAGTTCGTGTGAGGTTACAAATTTAAAAAAGAACTTCAAAAGTCTAGAAACAAGCATTGTTTTGGAAGTGTGTGATTTGTTTATTAGAGTGGAAGAAAGAAAGGGCGGGAAGACGGTAAGAAATTTTCAAATGAATAAATAATCATCATTTGTGTATTTATTTTTATTTATTTAATTCCTTTTTTGAGGGGTTGTCTTCCATTTATGTAAGAAATATCCATCCCTTAATACATGATTATTGACATTTTGCAAGCTTAAAGAACAATAGAACCCATTAAGTACATGGATGGACAAGGATTCATGAGGGCTGAGGGTTTAGGGTTTAGGGTGTGTTGTCGAAAAGATTGAAGGTAGCCATGTTGAAGTGGAGTATAACCAATTTCTCATTAATCTCTTGTACAAATTAAGAGAGTTATTAGCAACACTAGCTAGTAGTATATGTGCTATTAATCTCAAAGTTGACTCCTCGTATAACTAACTTCATTAATTCATTAGAATTTATTTATTTTATTTCTCCTCCATGCTTGAGAGTATAATTAGCTCAACGATTAAACATAACACTCAAAGTCAAATCATTTATTTTTATCAAATTCTATTTGCATCTGGATGGCTGTAATCTTTTTACTAAACTCATTTCAAATTCATAGGTGGATCAACGAGTACAGAAACCTAAAAGACGATTATTTAATTAAGAGAGAAGTCAATAATGATGATGATAGCCTTTAATTATTAGAGCACTTAATCCTAATGATGCAAACCTCACACTAACCCCAAATTAAAATGAGGTACTTGTTTGAGCCCTTTCTGATATATATATATATATATAGTCTTGGCCATGTCTACCTTCTCCCCAACCTTCTTCCTCATCCCCACTTCCTCTGGTTTCCCCCACTTAGGGCCCCCCCTAATCCTACATGGCCTTCCTTTGGGGCAAGGTAAGGCCAGCCCCTAATTTGCTCTTTGTTCTGCTTTCCCTGTGCAATTCTGAAATGGCTAGGAAAATGGCTAGGGAGAGTGGGGATTGAAACTTACTTGGAACTTGGGAAAGCTGCATGCTGCGTTGGTGAACTTTGTGGGCCAGTAAATTCAATAATTTGTTGGGATTGCATTACATGTTCCATTTAAAGTCTGGTATCTGTCCTTTCACCTAGTGATGATTCATGAACCCTGACATGCTTCTCTGTCTTTGAACTGAAAGAAAAGCAGTAGCATTCATTCAGCTGAAGAATGTAGATCATGTCATCAGTTGCAACATAATAATCTAAAGAGCTGCTTGACTGAAAAGAGAAGGAAAAAAAAAGTTTAGTAAATTGCAAGGCATGTTGGTGGAAACATGGATGTTAGAATGACATGAAAGGGGTGGGGACAGTTTCCATGCTCTTTCACCTTTGCAAAAATTAGGCATCTCCAAAGTTAACACCTATCTTTTTCAAGTGCTCTCTCTGTGCTCCCTCCTATTTGTGTCACAACCACAATAATAGTCCATGCAATCTTATTATATTGGGCAAATGGGTTTGCCATCACTTAAAAAAGGAGCAGCTTTGGCATTGAGTAGAGGGAATTCCCTACTTCTTGCTTTAAAAAAGTGGCTTGGCTTGGGTGTCTGCAGAACCAGCCATACTTCCACATTTAGTCAAGTGGCAAACAAAATGGGGATGATCAGAACAGTGGCAAACACAAAACAATGTCTTGCAGGAAGAAATATGCCATGAAAACCGGCACGGCATGGCACGGGTTTGTAGACCCAGCCAGCAATGGTTGGCATGCATGGGTTCATGCATGACAACCAATAGGAAGGCAGTTTCTTGAAGAAGAAGAGAGAATATATATATTCACAGGAGTGATTATGAGCATTCAACTCAAATATAGTTTGCATGTGCAAAGAAGACACTGAAGTGAGTGATATTGATCATAAGCACACCATAGTAGTTGAAGTGAGCTTTGTTCTCTTAAAACTAATCAGCTTTCTTTGGGATATCATAAGTGAAACCATTGTTGGCATTTCCACAAAACTTGCATCATACTAATTAGGTTTGAGTTACCACTGGCAAAATTCTGATGTACTAAGAAGAGAAGACCTTTTCTTTTTCGTGAAGAGCATGTCAGCTACTCTAGGATGATAATAATGTTTCACCAACTCTTGATGTCCCAATCCTTCAACAGGAACTAGGATTAGTTGGAATTTACTAAAGTAGGCCATGAAATGATAGGATAATGTTGTGATTGTCCTCATGTCTAGTCACTTACTAAATTGATTGAAAGCAATCGATCAACATAAACACACCATTCTATTCAACATGGAGAGTAAAGCTCTGTTGAGTTTTTGGCCTTTTCTTGATTGAATTCTAAATGAAAGAAAGTAATATAATCAAATGGAAACGTGTTTTACAATCAGAGAAGATGGGCTAAACTCACCACAAGGAAGAATTCTGAAGCAAACTGTAATTGGTTGTCATTGTGAACTTCTTTGTCCTCCTTGAATGGAATCTGAAAAGTATAGAATTGCAGATGAAATGAGGGAAGGCCAGGGCTTATTTTAAAAAAATGGCCTAATGCAGGCCATTAAGGAGACCAAAGCAAATAAATTATTCAGCATTCTAGTGTTTAAAAGGAGATGATGATTCACCACATAGGCTAAGACCAAGGAATAGGAAATAAAAGAGAAGAAAAGATCAAAGTCCTTAGAATCCAAAAATGACAGGCTTTGGCTCTCCTTGTGGTGCATGCAAATTCTTGAGGAGGAAGTGTGTGAGAGGATGTGTTTTTGCTCCCTACTTCTGCCATGAACAAGGTGCCACTCATTTTGCAGCTATTCACAAGGTCTTCGGAGCGAGCAATGCCTCAAAACTCCTCATGCACCTCCCAGTATCTGACAGATCAGAGGCCGCACTTACCATCTCCTATGAGGCTCAAGCTAGGCTTCAAGATCCCATCTATGGCTGTGTGGCTCACATCTTTGCGCTGCAGCAACAAGTGAGTATCAACTAGCACATATAATTTTGCAAAAAAAAAGTGTGAATCAAACATTCAGTAATCTAGCATGGACAAAGTCACTTTCCAGGCATGCAGCAAATAACTTTGTTTAGTACAGTTGAGCAAATTGGCAATTTACCAATGTGATTGCACATGTAATCTTTCATTAGCTTGCAGGATCTAAAACAGTTAGCCAACACTAACAAATTTCAATCCTCTGAAACATTGAAATGATATTTCTTATCAACATCTAGAAGAAAAAAAATCCTGTTTAACCTTTTTGTTTTTTTGCTACTTCTGTAAGATTTTTGAGATTCTAGGTTGCAATAATGTCTTTTCTTGCCTTGTAGGTAGTAACACTGGAAGCACAATTAGCTTCCTTGAAGGCTCAAACTGCTCAAGGTTTAGCTTGTGGATACTCCATGACTTCCATTCTTGAGGATGAGAAATTGAATCAGAAGCAACCACCTTACCAACTGGGACATGGCTTCAATCTGAATGGAGAAGGGAGGATAACCCAGCCTTTAATTTCAGGCTCTTTTTCAAATCAAGAAGCGATGCTGCACTTTGAGAATGGAGTAATCAGTCCAAATTCCTTCCCATCTACTCAATGCTATGATCAACTTTCATATATGGACAGTGATCACACCTCCTTCATTGATGACAATTCATCATGTGCCATGGCCTCACTTGACATAGAGGCCAATGCAAGGAGATCATCCTATCTCGAAATGGAGGACCTCCAGTCAGTGGCATTTGGCCATCTTAATTGTGCATGAAAGGCCAACTCATGAAACATCACCTTCAGTTTTGATTGATAGAATGAGGTGTGCCACAAGCTCATGGAACTTGGAAGAGGTTTTTCTTGGCCCTGATGCTATGCAATACTTGATGAGGCTTGCGAATGTACTATAGCTAGACAGAAATAAGACAGTTTATTCAAAATTACTTACTTCATAATGGAGAATGGTAGTGCTAGGATCGACAAATTAGGATAACATTGGGATTGGACATCTTACCTAGGAATCATGATGAGCCAGGTTTTTAAATGGTTGGAATTTGGAAAAAGTCCCTCAAGATCAAGATTAGCTATTAAAGTAATGCATTCTAATGAGTATTCCCTTTAACAAGCAAATAACCTACTAGCTTTTACCTATTAGTTTTAAATACTCATATAGGTTGTAAGATCCAAACCAGTTCCAACTTCAAGGATACTGCCAAAGGCAAATTCCTAATTTCTGCAGCAATCTCTTCTCTTACAGCAAATATAGTAAAGAAACACTGAGCATAATCAAAGGTTATAGAACAGTAAAGCTCTAAAAACAAAATTGTTTTCTGATTTAATTTCAACAGAAAACTTAAAGCATGGTGGAGGTAGAAAAGGTAATGAAACTGAAAAAGGAAGTAATATGATTGTCGGTAACAATAAAAGAAATCAAACTTAACATGCATCTTAAGCTTTTGGGATAAAAAAAGATTATCCAATTAAACTCAACATGGCTGCATCATAACTTCTTTGGTTCATTTCCCATTGTGACTTGGTAATCAATGAAAAATATAATGCTCCTTGATGAGCAAAGCAAGGCTATATTTAACTAAAGCAAAGTATTTGATTTATCAGGCCATTCATTTAATTCCTATTTTCTTTTATCTCTTGCATTATTAATCTCAAGTTGTCAAATAAAGTAAAAGAGTGTTGACCTAATCTGGGGTAAATACCATAATTTATGCTGTACCCATCAACAAAAGGAAAAAAAATATATCAGTTATCATAGGGAAGCTAAGTCTTAATTCATAAGTTGAATAGGTCAACATTAGCTTCAGAAGTGACCAAAGGTCTCATTTACACAACACAATTCACTCTGAAAATTTTTGAATTTGCGTTCGAGCCAATTGGTTGGATCTTAAGGGTAACCCTCCCATGACTTGTTAATAAACAAATTGGTCATGTTTGGATTTCATAATGTGATCCATGATAATCGGTTTATAATAATACATTGAATAATACATATATCTGTTGAAATTTCACCATCTTCAGAGGCAGCAGCAAGCGGTGTTCATTTATGAAATAATTTATAACTAAATTTATGTATTACCTTATTTTAATTATCTATTTTATTTAAATATATATTTTATTATAATAATTTATATTTTTTTTATAATTATATACATTAAAAATAAGAAAATAATGATCTCGATAAAAAAAATTCAAGCTCGATAAAACATTTTAATAAATAAATTTGAACAAGTTTAATAAAAAAAATGAACAAATTTGAATTAAATAATTTATTCAGGCCTCTACTGGGCCTTCTACGATGATGACCGGCCCATACGCGTTCATCCCGCGTCCTAGTAAACAAAGGCAGGGAACCCACGAGAATATTCCACCATGCGGCTGGTTTCTTCTTTTTGCTTGTTTTGTTGTTCTTTATTCTCCACCCTCTGCTACTTCGCTACTACGCCACCGCCAATGGATGCCCACTTTATTCTTGGAGCCCATAAATACTTACCTTAAAATTTATTTTATTTTATTTTTATCTAAAATTAAAAAAATGATAATCTTAGTTAATCGCATTGACTCAATTCCTAGGATGATCGGTCTAGTCCCATAAAAATTTTCACAGATCACAATGACAAATCGGGAAGCGCACACAGTCCTACAAATACGTCATAACTACTGATCGAACTGCAGATGCCTGAGTGACAACCTGGATGTCCTACCGCACCATGCCCCGCGACATTTTAATTAAAACTAGCCTTCATTTACCATAATATTAATTAATAATTATACATCAATTGTCGAGGTTATTTCTGTAATTTAATACTCAATCGGTTGTTTTCCGCCAATCTCCAGTCACTCGCCTCGCTCCGCCTTATAAATCTCCTTTCCTTCCCCCAGTCCGTTCCATTCTCCTTCCGCCTCTCTTCTCTTCTTTTCCGTCCTCTCTCTGTCTGTGGCCATGGGATCTTACTCCGAAGTCGAGCTCACCGTCGCCTCCGGCCACGATCTCAAGAACGTCAACTGGCGCAACGGCGATCTCTGCCCCTACGTCGTCGTATGGGTCGATCCCGCCGCCAAGTGCTCCACCCGCGTGGCCACCGCCGGCGATGACGACGACCCGATTTGGGACGAGAAGCTCACGCTGCCGCTTCCGCCGGGGGTCCCGCTGGAGGACGCCACCATCTACGTGGACGTCGTCCACGCCGGTGGCGGCGACGGCGTCAAGCCCCTTGTCGGATCGGGCCGCCTCCGCCTCGCTGAAGTCCTCGACGAGGTTGGCACCGGAGCGGAGCTGACGAAGAAACTGAACCTTAAGCGCCCATCCGGCCGCCCCCAAGGCAAGCTCGAGGTGACGGTGGTGGTCAAGCAACCGGCCCGTTACGGCGACCCCTACGCCGCGCCGCCATCCAGCGCCAGGTACGGCTACACGCCACCCTCCTACGGCAGTTCCGCCCCGCCTCCCTACGGCGCCTCCGCGCCCTACGTGCAGCCACCGACGGAGTACTCGTACGGCCCTCCCTCAGGGGCAGGAGGGTACGGGTACGATTACGGGGCTCCGCCGGTGGGCTACGGGCAGGAGCAACAGAAGAGCAAGTCGAAGATGGGGATGGGTACGGGGTTGGCGGTGGGGGCGGCGGCGGGGTTGCTCGGAGGACTGGCGATCGCGGAGGGAGTGGACTACGTGGAGGACAAGATCGCCGACGATGTGGCGGATAAGGTGGAGGACGACGTCGCCGACGACGGTTACGAGGGCGACGACTAACTGTCTAATCCCGGTACAATCGAGCCAAAATAAATCAAAGCTTTGTTTATTTTCCTGTTCTCGCATATTTTTATTGTGTGTTTGTGTGGTGGTTTTTATGAAAGAAAAAAAATCCTGATTTTTCCACAAAATATTTATTTTTCTCTAATCAATTATCTTTGGAAAGGAAGGACCAAAAATATATGCTATATATTGAAATTAATCAGATACAAAAGACTTCAACTCACCTGAATAATGGGAACATTCTGCTGCTGGAGATCAATATCCTGACACTATAAAACCATGGAAGTGAGCCATTCAAGTTCCAACTGCAAGATGATTATAATATTTCAAAGACGTAAAATTAGTAGTAGATCAGAAAATGAGAAACAAAATTGAAGTTAACTAAAACAATTGGTAGTGAATAGTTAATCTGTTAATGTTCTAGACCTAATCGAAAACCACCCGGGAATAAGCATTATTTCGTGTTTGTTGATACAATATATGTAAGGTTCCAGGAAACTCACAATTTCCTGACGTAAAGAAACTCCTCGAGATCAAAGTTTTCTGTTGAGCTTCTATTCCTCATTACTCCGTTTGCATTCTGAGCATTACGATTCCTGAAAGATATGTTCATTCTTTGTTTAGGTGGCAATGACTGAGAGTGAAATCATCAAGAGGTCTCTTTTCCTTGTCATTCAACATCAAGTGTTCATAAAACTTGGGGCTTACATGACTATTACTGTGAGCAACTCCATCAATATTAGGCTTCTTTCCATGTCAATAAATAGAGTTGTGCTATTGAAAGGTCCTAGTTCATAAAAACACTCAATTTGCACATTATCCAATGAAACTGCCATCTCATTTGGAAGGCTATTGAAGTCCTTGCAATTAGATTCTATCCCCAACTTGGAAAAATTTCCTTGCCAATTCTCGCTATCTTCATCCAGAAATTAGTTCAAGGGAATGCACAAATTGTGGAAAAGACAATAATTTTCTCAGTTTCTTTTGAAAAAGACATTGATCTAGAATTAGCAACTAACTGTTGAGTTAATCAATCATAAGATAAACTAATGTTTTGAAGCAAGAACATTTCTGAAGTTTTTGCAGTGGAAAAGAATAAAGTTTGAAGCCAATTCACCTAATTTGTGGTCTATCTATTCTAAAATAGATAATTTTATCACTGTTAGGTTATTTTAACTAGGATTTCAAAAAAAACCCTTATAATTAGCTTAACACGTCTTCAAATAAAAGAATGAGGAACAAAGGATGGTTACTGATATTAAGGTTGAGTACCAACCATTAGAAGCAATATTTCCGAACGTTATTTCTATGAAGTGGCTACGAAGGACCCTTCTACTTCTACAGTGTCTAATCTATGGAGAGCTCTTTCACACCGATCTGATTTGAGACCACTGAGATCGGGCAGCAACAGAGAAACCCTTCATAGGAAAGTTGTCTCCATCTCGTGCTTCCTTAGAGCATCAGCACATAAGTCCATGAAGACGACCTGATCAAAACACTGATAAAATTGATACAACAAGACCTCATTGCCTGCGAAGAGGATTGAACTTGAAGGATAACAAACTATATGTTACCAAGAAAGATCAGCTGTCAAACAAGTAGCAAGCTGTAGATAATCAAAACCCTAGAGGTGAGTTCTGAAGCAGGACGTATGTTACTAGTTTCTACAACAAGTGTGTTACAAAAAAAGAAGAAGAAGAAGAAGAAAGACTGGTTTCCTGATTATTTAATCAGCAGGAGGGCCGAGAAGACCTTTAATGCATCACAGGTGTTCATATAAAGAGATCAAAAGCTTCTCTCTAAATCTGTCTGATGCAGATGTTGATGACCTCCAGTATTAAATCAAGCCGGCAAACACTTAGTGTGCTTCACTATCTAACCAAAGATATTCACAGATGCCTCTGATTATGACATGGCCGTCTATTGAGAATGAGATAGGCCTCCCCAAGGATCAGCTCACCCCTGGCTGTATGATCGGCATAAAAGCCCAACTATTTCGATGTTCAGATGCTGCGCCGATGACCTTCTCGTTGGCCCACCAGTCAGAACCAGCACTAGGTGCATCTGAAATCCCATCTGAGTTGTCAAAATTGAATTCTTTAGTTGAAGGAAGATTGAGAGAAGATTGGACTTTCTCAGTCAAGTCATGGTAGGTATCGTCAATAATGTCAATTCTCCTATTGTTATCTGCCTCATCAGTCACAAGAGCTCCATCAGTTCTCGAAGTAAAGGTTTCAGAAGTCCCTTCGCTGGAGATTGCTACCTTCTTTTCCAAACAGCGTGTGAACTCTTCAGCAGTTAAGTCGAATGATACTCTGTGATCCATTCCGTATTCGTTATTCTTTGGCGGAACAGCAGATTCCACTGCTGGCGCTGCTGCAGATATATTACCGTCCAAAAGTGGTCCACCAATTCGAGCATGACGAGGTATAAGCTTTCTTGCAGCCACTCCTTCAGCACTCAAGATTTTCGGTGGCTCGCCAATAGGGAATGATTGGAAAGAGATGTCAGCTGAGTGGTAATCAGGGTCAGGGAATGGCGAGGAAGGACCGGAACATGCTGAACTCGGTGATATAAGGCGACCGATTGGACTTCCAGGGTAAAGTTGGTAGGATGGGAACTCATACGCCTCAGCTTTCTTGCAGTTTGCATCAAAGGAAGAAGTCAGCAACTTGGCAAATGGCACCTCAGGAGAAGAAGGGGTTGTCAAGTGCAAAGGCTCTGGCGGGGGAGTAAGAGGAGCAGTGGAAGGTTCAGTTGTGAAGGTGGAAAAGATTGGGGGTGACACCAATTGAGTCTCGTTTGCATAAGGCCCAATGGCGAAGATGGAAGTCGGACCACTTGGGGAATAGGTGTTTGTTGAGAGAGCAGACAGAGAAATAGGAGCTACAGGTGATTGCATGGCAGAGGGGGTTCCAGATGGTAGAAAGGAAGCAGGAGAGGAAGGTGGGGCAATGAATGGAAGCCTCACTTCTGGTGGATTGTTTGGGTTCTCAATTGCAGAGGTATCCGACCGAGGAAATGCAGGTTCAGGAACAAGGACAGCATGGTTGATGCGGTTCTCATTTCTATGTGATCCGAAGCACCAATACACGCTGAGCCAGGCAGCCCATCTTCTTCTCTGGCAATTGAAAGAAAATAATAATAAAGAAATCAGGAGTTGAATTTAAAGATATGAGCCAGCATTAGCAAACGCCATGAGAATTTTGCACGCAAATAACAAACAGAACTCTCATAGATTGTAGATATAATCATCCTTTACTTAGAAACTATTAAATTACCAATTAAAGATATCGACCACAGCTACTGATTTATATAAATCGCAAATCATTCAGCTCAAAGAAGCAGAAAACCAAAAAATGATCCTGGACATTGTTAGACTATAAAGGAGAATATGATTTTAGAATTCAGTAAAGAAAATTTACTGCAGCAGACAAAATACTTAGCAAATGTTTGACATAAATAAAGCATGAATTTTAGGTTGTTAGTCAAGTACTTCAGCAGCAGGTTTCCCTCTTCATTGTTCAAAGGTTGTAGGTTGTGTAATCATTGTAGAAATGGTGTCCATGTAATTTATTTGAAAAATCCTCATGGTGGAGAATAGGAATGGTAATGGGTACTTGAAAATCAAGTATCCGTGGATATTCACCCATCTAAGTCGACTCAGGTACTTAATTTATACTTAATGGATTCAAATCAGATTTGAGTTTTCTTTTAAAATTGCAGGCACCTACATAATGGATTCAAATCAGATTTGAGTTTTCTTTTAAAATTGCAGGCACCTACATATTTTACTGATTTAAGTTCGACACCTATGGGTGGAAGTGCCTATTTATCATCCAATGCGGTTATTTGAATGGTTGAAGTAGCAGATATTTGAACACATACAGGTTCATGCAGTACCAAAAATTGCAGACACCAACATGCTGCCATCCCTAGTGGAGAACCATTCCATCCATTACGATTCATTTAAAAAAAAAGGAAAAAATATTTTAGTTATTAAGTCAATAATTCTTCAGCTTTTCTTCATACCCAAACACTAAGGGCAAGCCAACAAGTTTCATAAAAGATAAATGCATAAAGCAGGAACTAGGTAATACTGTTACAGATAAACAAGTGCCAGAAGAGGATACTCCAGAGAACATGAATAATAGCCAAGAAGCATAAAAAGTATTCCCAGAAACAAACTATAAAGGGAATTATCCCTCAAAACTTTGATTAGATTTGACTTTAGACAAGTGAATCACCCTATTATAATTGTTCCTGAACCATGGCTAAGATAGGATATTTGATATGAAATGAGATGATATGAATAGGCACACTCATGTATCCAAAAAGAATTTAAAACACAAGCAAGAATACCACACTAGAATTTAATAAAACATTTTGCAGAATAACATCTAGTTTGTCACACAATAGTGACAAATTCTCACAAATGGTGATTATTATGGTTTCACTTTTTCAACCAATACATGAAGAACAATTAATTAAGGTTTAAGGTGCAAAACAGATTCAAGGTTTTCTTGGAGCCTAAAAGATTTGCAATATAGGCCTCCTGAGTCTTCTTGAAAGCAATTAGAATGGGAGTTAGTGAGTAGACTATCTTAACATAAACCATCAGGAACCAGATGTACAAAATAATAATGTCAGCTAATAATCAAAATATTGGTTGTTCTTTGTATAAGCTCATACAAAGAACTAATAGAAAATTGAAAAGACGTATCTCAATATGCTTGTGTTAACAACAAAGTCTACTATGCACAAAATTTATCTTGTTTTCAGTCATCATTAATAATTTGACCTAAAAACATCAGAAAAATAATATATGTATAATAATTTTTGGCGGAATTAGGTAATATGGGATTTCCATTGAAATAAACAATGATTTGTAAAAATTGAGAATAGTACTGGAAGGTATAGATAAAGTTTTACAAGAACAATCTAAATGATTGCAAGAAGTCATGTAATGTAATTGACCTGCCTTCCCATAACCAATGCATAAATGCACCTATGAACAATTACATATTTACCGGCTAAAAATAAACTATTTATCAACAAACTATTGATGGGCTACCATAGTTTTTATTGTTTTGGACTTATGTCATAATGCTTTTTTCTCTTTCATGTGGTAAAGTAAATTGTCAAATTTTCACATTATTGATGTATGGTATGGATTATATAGTGATAAAGACAGTGCATATCAGAATATACACAACTGGTGAATAGGGATAACCACTCATATTTCCTTTGTTCCTTTACTAGTGAAAAGAACATTAAATTGCACTGCTAAGAGGTATATTTTTTATGTGTCTATTCATTTCAAAGATCCTTGAAATGATTATCCACTGTATGCCCAGAAGAAACCTACAAACCATGAGGATTGATGAGAACTTAACTTCTTCACTTGGAATGGCCTTCGGTAACACTAGAAGTGAGAAAATAGGGCAAATGCAACTAAGAGAATTTGAATAAAATTGAAACAGGAGACAGATTTTTATTTAGGCTATAAAAACTTCATCAATGAAACTTATGCTAGTCCAGTCAAATGACCGAAGCTGAAGTTGCAACTAGAAGGGAAGGAAAATGCACATGGTGATTTAGTAACTGGAAGGGGAAAAAATATATACTAGGCATGGAATAAATCACAACAATCTACCTTGTTTTTCCCATCTATTTCGTCTTTACTTTCCTGATTTGTACTATTTCACATAATTTCAAAATCTGAATTAGATTTGCAATACGATTACTCCATTTTACTTCAGACATATTCCTTCTTCCTTGGAATTCAGAAAGCATATCTATTGAGATGGCATACTCTGGTTAAGATTTTTTTTTACAGTTTTTAATATCTATACAATTTGTCCTATATCAGTAAATCCAACACCTCAAGAAATAATACACCCAAATCTTTTAGAAACAAATGAATATGAATATATGATGTCAACACAGCCTGTAATATTGGAGAATATTTTGATGCAAAACGTGATAACGCTCATGCCAAGCGCCCCTCATGGCTGACCCCACAGCTTAATGAAGGGAGGTAAATCAGGTATTGAGCGGCCCTCTAGGTGAGAGGGCTTTTTAATCGCGATAGCTGCGACTCAAACCCTTGCCCTTTGATGCAAATCTACCACCTAGGTACCAACTCAGCTTGCCCTGGGGGATATTAGAGAATATTTTGGCTATGTCATGAAGTTGATCTGTTGATCTAAAGGGACATAACAGAGAGCATCATGTTCAACAATATCTGCTTAAGCTCCCAACGTGCTTGTTGCAACTTAAGAAACCTTACTACTCTATCTTCTTGTTATCAAATTATTCCAATTTATCAAAAAACATCTCTGTCAAGTTTTCAGTCCAGGTTTATCCACCCTTAACCAAATTGAGATCATATATCCTCCATGGAAACTAATAATAAAAAGGAGAGTTTTTTCTTTCCAGGTTTTGTTCGATCTTAAATACTACATAGGTTGTTTAACTATATATCATTGCCAGGTCATGTTATTCCTATTTGGGGTCAACTACATGGGTCTTAACCATTAAATCAACTAAATCACTTTTTGCTGCATCAACTAAAGTTTTATTTAGTCACCCTCTACTTCTTACAACTGCAACACTAATCGATTAAATTCATCTAATCATGCAATCTATTGGTGACCTTTGAACATTTTCATAACATCTCAGCCAAATTTCTTTATTTTATCATCCATTAGACTAACTGATTGCTTCCAAGATATAATTTTTTAATGATTCATTTTTAATAACCTCAAACATATAATCTTCCACTTTCATTTTTTTTCTTTTACGTTGATATTTGGAACAGATAATTTCCTAACTGTCCAATATAACGAGCCATAGCACAATTTTTATAAAATTCTTCTTTTTAGTCTAAAAGGCACATGACAGTTCAAGAGCCAATGTGAAAGAAACAAATAAGCACAATTCGTGAATCAAAATAAACATCTGAACTCAAATAATTTATCATGTGCAAAAATGATGAATAAAGCATCAACATCAACTGCCAATTCTTTCTCTCCTTTTTTTCCCAGTTTAGTGTCTCCCTACCTCAAATTACCTGGCTAGACTCCAAAGCCCTTACACCAACCAATACCATGTAAATCCTACCTTACCCGAAAAGAATCATAATATGTAATCTCACCTTTCCCCACAACACATTATGAAAAGCTTAACTATGGTTTACTATGCTCTGCATGACTGCATCGCTAGGTATTTCCTAAAGCTTATCATTATTAAACAGTACCAACTAAACGCCCACCAAGAAACTCACAAATTCCAATAAATAAAACCTTTACACGATTGTCTAGTAACTCACCTGAATTAAGTCATTAACTGATTGACAAACATAAAATTAAACAGGATAAATTCAAATTTTTATGGTAACAGAACTATTGCCAAAATCTCCTGCGTGCCCTGGGAAATACATCAAAAGTTAAAATTACTGGTAACACACCAAAACCATCGCAGATCTAAACCAGCAAAACTCTAAAAAAAAACCAACATCAACAATCACATCAAAATCATACAGCGACAGAAGGTAAATTAACAAAGAGGATAAGGAAACCAACCGGGACGGTCACTTGCTGGGCACGACTCTCAGCAGCGACAATCGCTGCCGCCGCCGCATTCACAGTCTCCACGCTATTATTGACGCCCCTCATCTCCTCCTCTTCCTAAATCCGGAAGAAAGAAGACGTCACCCTCCCCGAGAAAACTCCACCGATCGCGGACCAATTTTAGCAAATACAGCTCAAATCCCGTCGAAGAGCGACAATTTACAACCGCATCGGAACAATTTCCCAACAGGAACCGATGAAACTCAAAGGGAAACGAATCGAATCGCGCCGCGATGCGCCGAGAGACGAGATCGAAGAGGGAGGGAGAGGGAGGAGGAAGGAATCGAAGGCGAGATGGAAGGGAGAGATGGCGAGAGGAGCAGCATTCGAAAGCGAATCATATTAAACTTCCACCGGAAAAGCTCCGAGCGAGCAGGTCAAACACGCAATTAAACGTTGGCGTCGAGCCGACCAAAATTACCATTTTACCTGCTGCCCTCGTTGCCGCAGTCATAAGCAAATCTCCACCGTCGGAATGCCACAATCGTCGAAATCGACGGCCGATGTGACGGAGAACGACGCCGATAACCGGAGGGGAGACATAAGGGTGTTCTTGGAAATTCCTAGGCTCGCACCACGTGTGCGTCGATGCCTCGATCGTAATAATTAATGATTATGTTTTAGTGGCCGCTTTTCGCGTCGTTGCTCGCGCCGCTCGTGCGCGCGGATTCAGGGGCCCACCTTTGGGACTGCGAACGATGATGAGCGATTGGATGATAGAGCGGGTGAGGAAAGTGGGCAGCCTGTGTTTGGGTAAGCGAATCAGCGCACGCGGATACGAGTGGCTAATGACTAATCTCGGTGTTAATTAGTGTTTAAGCCTTGCACGCGAAGGCGCACGGAGTTTTGTATGCGCCTTTTTGACTTTGGGGCTCTCCGATCATAGAGGATTAATAATATATTAAAAGATCACATTTTCATGAAGAGATTTTGAAGGAGTTTTTTAACTAAATAAATAATTAGTTAATAAAAAATTGAGACAATTGAATCCAAAATCAATGAATTAGGAAAATAACTGGAGAAAGATTGGAAGATTTCATTGTTAAATTGCTTCCAAATCAAGGCAATGCTCAAGTCAACTTGACTGACTTAGATATTGGAGGAAGACCAAACTCAATGTATCAAGTCATAATCCATCATTAATTTTCACTTAAAGTCGCACGAGTGAATTTAACGACATAAAGTGAATGAATTCTCATTCAACAGATGCATCGAACATGAGTTTTAAATTATTATCATCAAAATTTTATATCATAACACCCAAAAAATCACTTGTAAAGGTCAAAAGTCATTGTGGAAATTTCTAAGAAAAAATAAGTAAAATAAAGAAAAAGTTATTTCCCACCCTAAAGTTTAGCTTTTTTAGAAAAGATAAAATTGTTTAAAATATATTTGCTATTAACGCCATGATTTATTTAACACTGACAAACGATTATTGATGAACTAACAATGTTACTAGTTGGGGGTAATGTAACAATAATTGAAGGCCAATTTAAAATTATTTTCCTTTGAAATATTAAACATTTTACTTTCACATGCCGTCAAGCAATCCAATTCACGTAGGTATGTCGCCATTATTGGTTACATAAATTAATTAACTATTCTGATGCATGATATATATATTCCTATTTGTTCATTGATTAATAACACACTAATAATAAAAAATTAAACATGTTTTTTTTCGAGTTTTGAACCGTATAATTAATCAAATGGCAATTTTGTCGATATCTCAGTGTCTTTCTCGTTGCCTTACGTTATCTCAGAAAAAGATTGATTGTCCAGCAAATTCAATTGAATGAGTAAATATATTTTAGTAACTTAAATAATTTTACATAAACTGAGATGTTTAGAATATCATAATTATTTACAACAACCATATAAAATAAATACCCGATGAATTTACAACAAGCATATAATTATTTAGTAATACTATATTAATCTTAATGGTTAATATTTTAAGCCACCTCGATCACCGTCCCTCGACCTCCTCCTCCTCCTCCTCCTCCTCCTCTAGCCCCAACTACAGCAGTCTGTCCCAGCGTGTCACCGACCTCCAACGGCGCAATCTCCTCCACCGCATCACCAAATGCATAGCCCATCCACCTCCAAGTTCATTTGTATCACACAAACGCTCGAAGTCAATCCCGATTCTAGTCCTTGAAGGAACCACCTCGAACGACAATCGCCGTCAAAGGAGCTGCCTATCCGGACTCCGCCATTGAACCAAACAGTAATTCGACCACCATCCACAACAGCGGCAACGAGCACATCAACTTCCACTCCATTGGCGACGAATCTGACCGTACAATAGCGCAACACGCATGCGCATGCATTGGGCGCAGGGGAAGGTCGGCGAGGACCGAACGCACGTGATCGTGTCGGAACGGCACGGGTGGGTGTTCGTCGGCATCTACGACGGCTTCAACGGCCCCGACGCCACCAAATACCTCCTCGCCAACCTCTACAAATCCATCTAGAAGGAACTCAAGGGACTGCTCTGGGACGACAAGCCCCAAACCGTCGGCGCCCACCAAGTGCTCGACGAAATACCCGACTGAGAAATTTCGCAACCAAGCAACAAACCCACCTCTCGCGGTGGCGCGATGGGCGATGCTGAAGGCACTGTCGCGAGAGCTGAGGAGAATGGAAGAAGGCTTCCTGCAAATGGCCGACAAGAAAGTGGCAACCAACCCGGAGCTGCCATTGATGAGTCTCGCGCGGTGCCGACTTCATCATTTTTTCCTGTGTGACGAGCGCTCAAGTAGCGACGACTTCGTCATTTTTCTTTTTTGTTCCCTCTTCCTTTCCGCAGAGATTCTTCTCTCCTTTTCTTTTCCTCCGCTCTTCGGATTCTTTTCCATCAGAATTCCTTTCCTTCCTGCTATCCACACCTCCAAGGAACCAGAGTATTAATCTTCATGCTATTAGTTTTAATAAAAGAGGGGCTTTCATGCATTATCATCAATGAATTGAAGTATCAAGACCAGGCTACAGGAAGTAAAAGCAGCCTAGCTACAATGACACTAGAAAAAAAAAATGATACCGAATCCACAGGAGAAGTATAAGCCATGCATCATTCTTAATTACGTCAGCAATTTAGAACAAGGCAAACCTTATTCAGTGCTACAATTATTCAAAATAATGTCAGCAAACAGAAGGCAAAACTAACGTTTTGCCGATTTATCGACTGGCTGGAAACCAGATGCATTCGTGGCTTTAGATCTTAATACAACAAGCAATTACAAAAAAAAAGGGAGCTCTGTTTCTAGTGTTCAGCTCCTAAAGTAATATATGTCAATCAATTGGGATGAGCATGGAAACTAACATAGCATATCATAACAAACTAGGAAAGGCATAAATGAGCACCAACAGCAGAAGATTGGGATCAGAATGTAACCAACCTTATCAACTCAAAAATCACTTCACGATGCAGATCTTTACAACAGAGGCGATGCCAATACGGTGAATTGCAATAACAGAATCACCTGGTTTGCAAAGCTGTCTCTCCACTGCCGACTTGAGTGCCGCCTGTAGGATCACCTCTGTTGATTCGGAATCAGTAGCCTTGGCAGAACCCTCCGCCAGCAATGGAATTAAACCTCTGTAAACAAGGCTTTGCCTTGCAGGTGATTCGTCGCTGACAGACCAGTCAAACGAGTCAGTGGTCAACATTGGAACCACAACTGATAAGATTGGCACTCGGGGTCGATATTTTGCCACCAACTTAGCTGTTGTCCCACCGCGAGTCAAGACCACAATCAATGTGGCCTTGGCCTTGCTTGCTGTTTGAACAGCAGATGATGCTAGACTCTCCAGTGGGCTCATGGGCAGAGGAGTAGATCGTATCATCTCTTTGAAAATAGCGTCATAGTCAAGAGAGGACTCAGCCTCAATGCATATACGACGCATAATCTTCACCGCCATCTCTGGATAGGAACCCGCTGCACTTTCACCACTGAGCATGACACAGTCTGTTCCATCTAGAACAGCATTTGCGACATCTGTAGCCTCAGCGCGGGTTGGGCGTGGGGATTTGATCATCGATTCTAGCATTTGAGTGGCAGTAACTACAGGCTTGCCAATGAGATTGCATTTGTAGATCATCATTTTTTGTGCAAGGAAAATTTTCTCAACAGGTATCTCCATTCCAAGATCACCTCGAGCAACCATGAAAGAATCTGTCTCCTTCAAGATTTCATCAAAGTTTATAACACCTTCTTGGTTCTCAACCTACATATAAAGACAAATAGTGAGACAAAACAAAAATTACTATTTTTCAGCGACGACATTTATTTTTTGCGGAATAACTACCACACATGAATGATCAGCTCAATCCTAAAGTTCTCAGTCGGAAAGTCAAAATAGTGCTCAAGGTAGACTATGAGCAAGGAACTAAATTCATTATACAACATATTGTATAGAAATGAGCTACTAGTGTCAAATCAATCGTTGGTAGAGACTTTGACCCTGGTTGTCACGTTGGGTAGAGATCAAAGCCAACCTACGCCAAAAAGTCAGTTATTGCTTTAAGACAAAACGAATTAACTTATGTTTCTTTCGTATTTTTTGTGTTTATTTATTTACTTTGTGCATAAAATTTAATAGATAATAGTAAGATAAAAATCTTGCTAGTTGATTTGTTATTAAGCGATACAAATATCCATGCCTACACATAATTCTAATTTTATAGCAGGAGAGAAACATATCTTCTCCCAGCAATAGACTAGCTGAATAAATCAAATATAAGAAAAAGATCCATGTGACAAAGTTCCCATAAATCATGTTGATCCAAAACAAAGCTATCAACAAGTTGAACAGTTTTGACTAAAAATATAATTTTCCTACTTGCTTGCTTTGGGTTTACCTTCTAAAACCAATCTAATTAGTGTGATTTGTCCATACAAACTATACAAGATCGATTATGTGTTTTTCCTGTAATTAATTACTACTGAAAAGAAACTAAGATGGAGTGGCAGATTAGGAAACAATTACCTTTGACATCAACTTTATTTGTTTTGCATATGGCCCAAGGAACTGCCGAACAGTAACAAGATCTGATCCCTTGCGAACAAACGACACTGCAATCATATCAATGTTGTTTGGAACACCCCAGCCCATAATGTCTTCCTTATCTTTCTCAGTTAGTGTTGGAAGATCAACCACAACACCCGGAAGATTGACATTCTTCCTCTCACCTAGGGTTGCTGTGTTCTGGCAAAGACATCTCACAGTTCCAGCCTTTGGGTCACATGATAGGACATTCAATGTTATGGTACCATCAGAGCACAATATTGTATTCCCAGGTTTCAAATCAACAGGAAGCTTTTTGTAACTCATAGAAATCATTTTCTCATCCCCCTTGATGCTGTAGTCAGTGGTGATTGTAATTTCTTGACCTTCAGTAAGTTTGATAGGTTTCCCATCCTTCAAAAAGCCAGTACGAATCTCAGGGCCCTGTGTCAACACAATAAGAGTCAAGAATCGGTTACTGCTCCAAAGTTAAATTATGATTCCTTCCATGCAAGTAACTCTATTGACATGATATATGGATGAAGGAAGAACACCCTTTTGAAGGATTTAAACATGTTAGTATAGTTTTTGAAACAGAATCAGTAATTAAAGCATGATATGAGGACTAAACAATCACGAATTGCAATACAGAATAAGACACTGTCGATAAAACAAGATTGGACAATTGTGTGGAACTCATGTACTTGGTAATATTTTTGTATTAATCACATGACCCAATCAATTAGATCAACTAGAAAGAAGTGCTGAATCATATTCTTCCAGAATAAAAAGTTATAAGTTGACTGGATTCTTTAATCCTCCAAAAACTTTCCAAGAAACCCTCTTAATAAACACTAGAACAATAATATGATGCCAATAAACAAATATGGGTGCTTATGAAACAACCATTGGACAATTATTTGTTCCAAAAATATGTTAGGGTCCTTAGTTACACGTGATACTGGAGATTTACTCGACGTTGATGAATAATTAACACTAAATGAAAGTATTTATTGGTGGAACGATATATTCGTTGTTTGCACTCCTAGGTTTGCTCCTGTTTTCCATTTTGTCTTGATTAACCGCCACAAAAAATATATATATAGAGCAAATTTCAGGTTTCTTAAAGAAACGACTGTAGTGGCCCATCAACTAACGTTCCATGACTCTCATGTTTAACTTTAAATGATGGAACTTAAATAGGAATCTTGTTTTAGGAGTTTTGAAACGAGAAGGAAATTTTAGGAATTTGCCTAACTTCTCTTTTATTGCGCTAATATGGCCATCAATAATAGTGAAATTAAATTGGCTATTGAAGGCAAACTCGCCAAGTTACATCCAGACGTCGATATTAAAGGCCAACTTCCTTGCTCAGGTGCCTATAATAGTATAGTTAACAAATATCTTAGAATAGGATATCCAAACGCTTCCATACTGAGAGGAAAAGGCACAAATAGATTGGGGGATGTTAACTAGAATAAGCCTTTTAGTGAGAACGTATCTATTAAACTCAAATAAGTTCGATTTGCTCCAAAATCTCTATCAACGAAACAGCTCGCCCAGGTCAAGGTTTTTCTTCAAGGTAATAACCAGATAAAACAACAAATTTGCATCACAGTTTCTTCAGATCAAGAAAGTACCTTGGTGTCGAGCATGACGGCACACAAGATCTGGGTGTTCTGCATAGCGATCCGGAGGTTGTCGATGGTCTCCTGGTGGTACTCGTGCGTCCCGTGAGAGAAATTAAACCTGGCGACATTCATGCCGGCTTTCAGAAGCTTCTCCAGCATCGGCACCGACCTCGACGCCGGCCCCAGCGTGCACACTATCTTCGTCTTCGGCACCCGCCCATCGTTAGGCAGATCCTTCAAAATCCCGTCGATGTCGATGTTCGCCATCAATTCTACACGAATCGCACAGAAAAAGAAAACCATGAGCTAAAGTTGAGGAAGTTAAATTGATCGCTTACCAAAACAAACCTCAAATCCAGATAATACCCGATCACTGGAGTGAGATAATACAAAACTCTAGAAATTTTAAGCAACTTAAAAACACGCGACGTAGAAACCCTACCGAATCCTGTCCTCCGCCGAGTTCGATCGAGATCAAGGGCGTTTCGCTTCTACGACGATGACTTGCTGGGAGGAGGTGAAAGGAACGGGAGGGGAGGGTAAAAACGTGAAGGAGAATTTTAATCGGGATGGAGTGAGTTTTTTATTTTATTTTATTTTAAAATATTAATTTTTAAATTAATTCATCGTATTTTATCTTTGTACTCAAGTATTTTCAAAGATGATAATCTTAACCTTCTTCTTTTTAAAATATTTTTTACTTTTTTTAATAAAAAATATAAATATTTTATTTTTTTTATTTTTTCTTCTCCCCTTCTCTTTCATTTCTTAATGAATCTTTTTTCATCCATCAATAAGTCCGCTGTTAAAACGGCGTGAGGATTCAACAAATTTCTCCTGTTTCCATGTATCGATCTAACTTAACTTTGTCTTCTAAATATAAACTGAGTTAGTTATGATAAAATAGACTTACAAAAAAAAGATAAAAATTTAAATCTGGATGAAGTCGAATAATATTCTTTCCGTCGAGTAATATTAATTCAAGAACTAGAACTTTAAAAAATTATAAACTATTTTAAAAAAAACAAAAATGCAAGGAAACATGAACCGAATTATGAATTATTTAGCCAAAAAGAAAAAACAACTGAGGCCGTTTTCATCCACACAATTGAGAGGAATCACAATTATTTATTAATTTGTTTAAGAGGGAACAGTATGAATCTTAGAACACGTTAGTAATGACGTAGCACTCACGGTTTAAATATAAAAAAAGTAGTTATTAAATTTAGCATCATTTTTTAATATTTAATTTGGCAATAAAATAAATTTAGTACATTTTCAAGTTAGCGTTTTAAATTTATGTCAACTTCATCTTAATTTGCAATTTATGTTGAAATTGCAGTCATTGTATGAAACGATGTAAAACTAATTAATCAAATAAAAATGTGTTATACTTGTTACCATATTTAAAATAAATAAAACTGGTATTAAATTTATTACAACATTAAAAAAATCAATTTATGGTGAGAAATTGGAGTTTCTTCTCTTAAAATAAAAATTCCTCCGTGAGTATATCTAGATTTCGTGTATACTTATATCCAACAAATGTATGGTGCGGCTCCAAATTTTCAACCCTTCAAGCTACGAATTTTTTTAAATATTTAATCATAAAATTATTTGATCACTGACTCAACGTCTCAACGTGCATGGCTGTAATGGACGTGCAAAACACAATCTCGATTTCTCAAACCCCGGCGTTAATTTTCAATCTCTTATAAATCACAATAAGAACTGCACCGGTTTCTGCAACATCTGCTTTCTCCACGATCGCCGGCGCCGGTAAAATATACGACGGCGATGTCTTCCACAACGTCTCTGTTCACAACATTTGTCCTGCTGCTGCTGCTGCTTCGGCCGCCAGCGCCGGCGGATTCAGTTACCGGGAGGCCTTGGACAAGAGCCTGCTCTTCTTCGAGGCCCAGAGGTCCGGAAAGCTTCCTGCGGGTCATCGCGTGCTGTGGCGAGGGGACTCGGGCCTCAGGGACGGGTTCGACGAGGGGGTGGACTTGGTCGGCGGCTACTACGATTCCGGCGACCATGTCAAGTTCGGCCTGCCGATGGCCTACGCCGTGACGATGCTCGCGTGGGGCGTGGTCGAGTTCGAGAAGGAGATCCTCGCCGCCGGCCAACTGGATCACGCCCTCGACGCCATTCGATGGGGAACCGATTACTTCCTCAAGGCGCACAACCAACCTGACATCCTCTGGGTTCAGGTAAAATTAACTACTAATTATTTTCATCATCAAATCCGCTAAGATCTTCCTTCTGCACTTAATTTGAGCGTGAAGAACCATTCGTTCGATTTTTTTTAAAAATGATTCTTATTCTTTTTCACTGTGAAAAATGAACTCCATCTTTGGACTTGAAGGTTGGCAATGGAGACACAGATCACCTCTGCTGGGAGAGAGCAGAGGACATGGACACTCCAAGAACTGCCTACAAGATCGACTGCGATCACCCCGGATCGGAGGTGGCGGCGGAGACGGCCGCTGCTTTGGCAGCAGCAACCGTGGCTTTCAGGCCTTATGATTCAGAGTACTCTGATCTCCTCATCTTACATGCTCGCCAAGTGAGTGAATGGTTCAGGTCGTATAATCTTATCTGATCAGTATTTCTGAATCCGAACACTGTCAAATTTCCTGCTGCTGCAGTTGTTCACCTTTGCTGACACATATCGTGGTCGATATGATATCTCGGTTCAATCCGTGCACAAGTACTACCCTTCTTCGACCGGATACTTCGTAAGAATCATCACTTTCCTCATCGAAATCTGTCTAATTCTCCTCCTCCTCCTTTTTTTTGTTGCCTGAGCACATGAACAGTTTGGATGTTCGATCATAATGAGCCGAATGCGCAGGATGAACTGCTGTGGGGCGCTGCTTGGCTCTTCGAAGCGACGAACGACAAATACTACCTCAATTATGTCGCAAAGAATGCCGTGTTCCTCGGAGGAACTGGCTGGGCTGTCACTGAGTTCTCATGGGACAACAAGTATGCTGGATTGCAGCTTCTCCTAACAAAGGTATGAACCGTAGACATCCGTAAAAATGCAGCACAGTTTTTATCGAGTTCATGGCAGCGCCGACTTTGACTTACGATCCGAAAATCCGATGCTTAGGTTTTGAACAACGGTGATGGTGAATCCTACAGTGGAGTGCTGAAGCAATACCAGGCCAAGGCTGAGTACTTCCTTTGCGCCTGCCTCCAGAAGAACAATGGTGACAATGTCGACATGACTCCAGGTTTGCAATCGATCAAAACCTATCATCATGCCATCGTGCTCATGTTCGAATCTAGCTAATCGTTAATTGTGTTGAACCAGGGGGTTTGCTGTACTTCCAAGAGTGGCAAAATCTGCAATATGTTTCTTCAGCAGCGTTCCTTATGGTAGTCTACTCTCACCATCTGACAATGGGAAATGCCATCCTCACCTGCCCCGACGGCCAAGTCACTCCTGGTTTCATCCTAAAATTTGCACAATCTCAGGTTCGTCATGAAAAAGGTTTCAGTGGAGATCGACTGTACAAAAGTCACTAATCAGTGGCTGTTTCTTCTGCGTTGCTGTGATTCACCAGGCTGACTACATTTTGGGGGAGAACCCGAAGTCCATGAGCTACTTGGTAGGTTACGGAGAAAACTACCCAACTCATGTTCACCACAGGGGAGCCTCCATTCCGTCGATACGCGCACTGCCGGAGAAGGTTGGCTGCGTTGATGGGTTTGATGACTGGTACAAAAACAAGAAGAGCAACCCGAACATCATCGAAGGGGCTCTCGTCGGCGGCCCCAACGCGAATGATGAGTTCTACGATGAACGGGACATGTACGAGCAGAATGAAGCATCAGTCGGAGGCAACGCTCCCCTTGTTGGCCTCTTCGCAGTTTTGGACAGCTTAGCTACAAGTCCAGGTACATAAAGCACAAGCTTTGCTGATATGCCTAGCAATGAGAACTCAACTCATGAGAATCCAAGAAAACTGAAGTTTTGCGTCGTGATGTTGCATGCAGATACCGCGAAGAACAAAACTAAACCACATCCAAAACCAAATGGTGGTAAGTTCTTTCATCAGTGTCAGCTCTCAAATTCAGTAACTATTTTCTTGGAGTCTGAAACCAAATGCCAACTGATCATGTTGCAGAGCCACCAGTTAAGTTCATCCACGCCATAACTAACACATGGACTCATCAAGGCGAGCAGTACTACCGCCACGAGGTGACAGTGAAGAACACCGGCACGATGGCGATCACCTACCTCGAGTTGAAGATCGAGGGCCTCACCGGCCCACTGTGGGGGCTCTCCGCCACCCATGAGCAGAAGATCTACGAGCTCCCTTCATGGCTGAAGCAGGTGGAAGCTGGATCTAAGTTTGTGTTTGTGTATATTCAAGGAGGGCAACAAGCGAAGGTTTCACTTGTTCGATACAACACCGAAGCTACTTGATCAATGTAAATGTTAAATTTTCTGCAAGGCCAAGAGGGATTTGTTGTGTTTCAGGAATCGTTGGCTTGACTATGATAATTACTTTGCGGGGAGACAATTTATCTTCACTTGTCATTCATAATATTTCTGCAGAAATTCTCCAGTTTAAACATATAAAACTAGTTTTCATGCCATGAACATACTGTTGAAGGAAAGCTTACAACCCATCTTTTGATGCGGGTGCTATCAGAGAACAATTAAAAGATTCAGACTAGACGAACAACTAGAATCAGATGTCAGTCGATGCAGGCAGACTTGAAGTGGTAGTCGTCGATTGTAGAGTAAATGTGACCGATGTCAACATAGTAGTCAATAGCTTCCCTGCTCCATGAACAAAACGCACATAAGATTTATTTCATAAGGCAAGAAACGAAAATAGGGAGAGAGAGGAACTTGATCTTATTCATTGAAAGTCCAAGCCGCCTGGCAATTTCATCAATATGCAAGCCATGGTCACTGGCACTGTTAACAGTATCAATTTATCATTGAATTAACTTATTTCAAATGAATCAACAGAAAAAAGATGATTTTGTTAGTCTTTGTTAAAGCAAAATGGGTTGTGAACGACTTACAGACTTGCAGGTTCCTGGAAAATATCCAGGACCAACTTGTAGGTGTCTGTCTTAGATCCACCCATCCCACCACTGACAAAAGGCTGAAAGATAAAGAATTAGTCAGTTCAAGAATCCCCTAGTTTATTCATGATTATGAAGTAAAAGAAGGATATGAAAATGGTCATACTTGACTGGAAATTGGAGGTTGGGACTCCTTTTGTACAGTTTGAGAAGAGATTGGGTTGGAAGTTGTGTTATGGAAAACATCATTGCCCTGTGAAAGTTCACAAAGCATAAAAGGCACAGTGATTTAGCAAGTAATTTGCAGTTCGTGCATACCAATATGCACACCGGCATGATACCAATACCTTCTGCTTTGTATTCCACAGATGTACATGGATACACTGAATGAAGTGAAGTGCAACAGCATTGTAGTCAGTGACAGGACTGGAAGAACAAGTAACTTCAGGTTTGCAGATCATAAACAAGAATTAAACAATACAAAGTAATATGCAACTGCATCTGGCAAAGTATGGATCGTTCAAAACGTATTATATAACAAGGTAGTTCACATAGGTCCTATTCAGGTAGAGGAAGAAGATAGACTTAATGTTTTCTCTGCATATTCAGGGATATTCCAGGGCAATTTCTTGTCAAAAAACTAGACTTTTAAGAATTGAATTAGTTGGCACCTTGAAGATCCATTAGAAAAGGTACTGTGGATTCAATAGAAAAAAATCTCGTGTCAAGTAACAAGGAAAATGATAGTCATCTCAAACCTGCCCTATGATGCACCAGCTACATCATGGTTGACTGGAGCTAGATTGACACATGCTGAGCAAGTTAAGGTGGGATTAGTTTGAAATAGTAAAGATATTGTGATGTTTGTTTCATCAGAACATTAAATTTAATACCATTTTCTAGGCAAATTATTCTAACTAGTTCTCATCTTACTATGTGTGATAAATTTGAAGGATTTAAGAATGTTAAATATTTCTATAATTGCTTTGCAATATGCTTCTCCGCTTATCTAATGCTTACTTTGTAAATTATGATTAGATTCTATGGTATTTAAAACTACAAAGTTTCATTCTAAACATAATACCCTATAGCTAAAATATAGAACTAAATGTACAGCACGGACAACTAATTACTCCAACAGCATAGTAACTCTAACATACTTAGTTCATAGTTAAAGCAATATAAACAATAAGTGATCATTTTGATGCAGTAAAAAAAAACTGCAACAAAAAGTTCAACAAGCCAAATTCACAATCAACACTTCAAATAATGATATAATGATAAAAATTCCTTTTGATGTTTATAAGTAAATATCATCGGAGTAAGTCAGACAATATCAACCATGAACAATATTCTGTTATCAGAAGAGACTTCTTGTGGGTAATTTCATTTAGTAATAGCTATTTTGGTTTACCATCTCTCTGAAACAGCATGCAGAAAACACCTTTTCGCTTAAATAAATGAGAAACTCATGATTGCAAATTACCAGCAATAGCTAGCAATTCTCAAAACTTTAGATAATCATATTTTGAATTGACAATAAGAGCTGTAACAAAATCAAAGCTAACAAAAGATAATGAACGCGTATAAAGGTAAGAAACATCTCTATAACTTGCCTGACTGAGAAGGCAACAGCTCGCTTTTTGTCTTGAAATCCTTTAAGGCTACCACTCACAGACACATACATACCATTCCTTCATAGGAAAAAAAATTTATTATAAAACTGGAAATGGAATAGGGGCATCAACAATACGGAAGTTAGTATAACAATCTGTTATCATACTTACTGAATAACGGCGGTCTCGTTGGCATCAGAAGCTTCATTAACCCTGCAAGTCGAAGGAAATGTGAGTAATGAAGCAGAATCAGAGAGTAAAGATGCGATATATAGGTATGTCCAAAGATTCCTGCCATCTAATGACATCGATTCGACCGGTTCCATCGTCGAGGGTGAAGTGAACGTCCGTAGCTCTCTCCGCCTTGTTCACCACCAGCCGCAGGAGTCTAATCTGCCAGCATCCCCAATAAAATCAAACAATAGAGTTTATGAGGATACGCAAAAGGAAGAAATTATAGGGGAAAGTTGCATTTTTTTTTTCCCCATTTTGATTACATTTGTTGCATCGGCTCCATCAACTTTGATACTGGACTTGTCGTCCGCAGCGTCAAATGCCGAGCTTATCTGCCTCACTGTCAGTGGAAGAAGCCCTGGAGCGCCGCGGTTCTGCGACGGAAATCCATATCGAGAGATCCGTAAAACAGAGAAATGCAGGAAAACCCAGAGGAAATTTGCGGCTGCTCTCTTCGTAGTTACCTTAGAGAAACCGGAATCGGGGTTTTGGGAAAATTGTGAAAGCCCAAAACCACCTCCATCTATCTGGCTGGAGAACATCGTTGTGTGGCCTTCGTGATCGACGACGGAGAAGAGCGAATCGAGCAACCGAAACCCTAGGAGTCAAGGCGGTAATGTAAAGCAGCAACACGCGGGAAATTTTAGGGAAGAGAGAGAGGATCATTTCCCGCCATTTCTCTATACTCGAGCTGTTTAATTGGGCCGATTACGGTCGCGTTTGACTCACATTCTTCTCAGCCCAGATGCTGACTTGGGCCTCCGGCCCAATATCTTAATTGTAATTAAGAGACCGTCTAACTAAGTCACTTAAGTTGGTTGGAGTAAACATGATTGAGTTGGTTAATGGGGGGCAGACTTGTTGAAGTGGACAAAGATCGAATTTCGATGGAGCCGAGGTAATGCCCTTTCCCCTAGTGACCAACTGGAACTTCCAATTTACCTCTTCACAGTTGGTGGTAGGACCGACCGTGTGGGGTCGCTGAGGTGACGGATTTCACCACTGAAATTGATGGATCTTTTTATGCCTTCATGGGTGTAAAGTGAAAAGCCCTTTTCCTTTTTTTGTCTAATTACTCTTTACAATACTCTTGTAGAAATGTTTTACAAGCTCCCCATGGCATAGTAGGGTGGTAAGTGGTAAGGATGATTCTCATACAATGAGCATTTAAATCTCATGTTGGATATTTTAGAATATTCGCGGAGTTTAAATCACTAGTGATACTAGGGTATCATGTCATAATCCACTTGTACTTCTTGAATTTACGGATCCGTGGAGTTGAGTCATCCACCTCTAAGATTAATCAAATCCAAAGTCCATGTACACAAATTTTAAAAATAATAATAAAATAAAAAATAAAATTGTTTTATAATTGAATGTTTTGATTAATTGATGTGAATGTTAAACTACAAATATATCCTTTCAAAAATAATAATAAAATAAATAACAAAATTAGGTTAGAATGTTTTATAATTTTGATTGGGAGTTTTGAATATATATATATATATATATATATATATATATATATAGGGCTATAGCTGCCCACGCCTTTGGCAAGTTTTAAAGTCAATTTAAATGTGTTTAACTGTGATCAATTGATTATTAATCGATTAGATCCAAATTAAGCAGATCGATCAAAGTCAAGTACTTGCCTAAAAATATTTGACGACTATGAAGCCTTTGGGTCATGCCAAATTGATATTTGCACTCATGGAATCACCTTAAAACCCTTTGTATCCAGTTTTTCTATTTTAAGACCTTTAAAGTCGTGAAATATTTTTGTTAAACTTTTTGCTAAAAAATATTTTACGATCATAGAGACTTCAAATTTATACCAAATGAATATAATTGCAAATCAAGATTTCCCCTAAGTTTCACACATGTTATTTTAAAAAAAAATTGAATCAATCATTTTAATGGTTTTGAAGGGTTTAAAATATAGAAAAACACACATTGACATATTCAAGGAACCCTAATGCTTCAATTTGACATGAATTCAAAGTTTCTAAGGTTAATTTTGTTAAAGTGTTCTTCAAAGCACTTTTAATAAAAATAATTAATTGCCCTAAAAGCCTCTTATTTGTGCTAAATTGATCATGTTTTTATTTATTTATTTTTTATTTTTTAAACTCTTTAAAAACACTTTCAATAAAACATTTAATTATAATGAGTCGACTGAAATGGCATCCACCACTATTATCAATTAAGCGATGGCTTGAGCAGTAGGAAATCTACTGAAGCGGATTAAAAAATATATTTTTTAAAATAAAATCTAAAGCGTGGTGCGAGATTTAATTAATTTTGAAATTTACTCGAGGGTAAATAAATCGCCGAATATCAACTGACGAGCAGATAAGCAGCGACTACAAGATCTCCCCATAGGATTCCGACAAGGAGGCTCCCACAGCTCGGCTCCAACAAGGCAAAGCTTAGTCAGTCGTCAGGTACAGCAAATCTTCTTTGGTTTCCTCATCAAATCTCACAACTGGACTTGTCCCTCCTTCCTGTTCATTCTCCAACAACAAAACTCTTTTACATAAATGCTTCTCACAGGAACACATGGCCTTAATTTCAAAAGTTTTACCAGGAACACCAAGTAACAAAATCGGAATGACATTGAAATGGCTGCTTGAAGCATATTCACATCTGAAACTGCATGATGAGATCCATGGAAGACGATGGTCTCTCATCGTGACAGTTTCTCCTTGTCCATGCCCTTTATCTACCGAAGCTCATAAAATGAAACAAAAGAATAAAATGCTAAACGAGAGAGCAAGCTGAAGAAAATTGTGCCACCAGGCGACTCTATTATCTTCCTCCTCTGTCATCGCCGGTTGCTATCTGATCCAACTGGACAAACGAGATACATCAGATGGTCTCACAGGCTTCAGAAAGAAATCTTCGGCTCCTTCTTCCAGACATCTGAAGGAAAAAAAAATCAATCGTCAAATCGGGAAAAATGGTCTTTTTATTACACCGAGTGTTAAATATGTTTACCTGTTGATTCTGTTGGGAACGTTCTCAGAAGACATTATGACCACAGGGATTTGTTTCAGTTTGTTTGATTCCTGTCACAGAATTAAGCTTCAGGCATCAGCATTCAAAATCGCAGGAAACTATCATCTTTTTAGGAGATTTGTTCTTACCTTGACCCTTTTGAGCAGCTCGTATCCTGTCATTTCTGGCATCCAGTAATCAGTAATGATCATGTTCACGTTTGGTTCCTGCTACAAATCCCAATTTTTTCATCAGAATCTCATCGAATGATCTAAGGATCTGCCGAACCAGAAGGGAAAAAAATCGAATCAAACCGACTCACCATTCCCAATAGCTCCAGGGCTTTCTTCCCGCTGTCCACAGCCGTGACTGCAATCGAAGACCAGAAGAAAAGGGCGAAGCCTTAATTAGAGGAATCGTAGGCGAGGAGAAGAAAACAAGGCGACTTTACCTCTGTACTTCGAGCTCCGGAGAAGTCCCGCAATCACCGCCCGGTCGACGGAGCTATCATCCACCGCCAGCACATGGATCGCAGCCGGCTCCCCTGCTACCCCAACTCCGCTGCCGAGGCCTCTCCCTCCTCTCGCCGTCGACGACATTGCAGATATGCAGCAATCCGATCGACAACCAGCAAATCAAACAAGAAGACTATCGATCTCGCATTTCGCATACCGAATCGCGAGGTATATAACGAGGGCGAAGAATAAAGGGCAGGGAATCGCAACCAAATCGTCGATCAAGTACAAAGACGCCAATTATTAATCTTGCCGGACGCGATGACCCAGATGCGCACCTCAATTATTGACCACAGAATTACCTCCAAGCAAAGCGTGGCCCCCGCGTTGTGTCTCACGCCGAATTTCCCCAACTTTTTATACCGGGAGAGATATTGTGGCGTCACGGGCGTATCGTATCGGTATCTTCCCGTGGATTGATATATCGTCACATGGAAGAAAAGTAAATGGAATGTAACGGGTGAGTACCGAGGAAGATCGCTAGCAATCAGACTCTGATTTTTTTAGGAAAAGAAACAAAATTTCAAATATCTAAATATATGAAAATTATTATTATTTTTCAATATTTAACTTGAAAATGGGAAAATTCACAACGAAGGCATTACGGAAAAAAGAAAATCAAAAAGACTTTTTGCTAACAAATTTAAATCTGCATATTAATATATACCAACTACAAAGTAAATTTATTATAATAACAGCTCCTTAATATAATAATTATTTTTGCAGTTTATTTTATAGGTAATAAATTTCCATTTTCAACTCGGCCAATTAAAATTCGGATAGCGGATCCAGGTGTCTTCTTGCCGTTGGAGGCGGAATTAATTAAGAAAAAAATATTTTATTTCTGACAAAGAGAGCATCAAATAAATAATTCATAAAAAGGGAGACCAAATATGATTTTCTCGAAGAGTGTATCAGAAAAGATTTGGGTCGAAGAAAAAAGGATCTTCACATTTATTCCCTGCTAAACCGGAGTGGGCCACAGAGTCGGTCCGGTTCGTGAATGAGTCACCGGTCCATTCCTGGCGAGACAGCCGGGCACTGAATGATTTTGCCAATAAATAATATTTATTTAAATTGAAGATAAATAATTTAATTTCCATAAAGTCTTTGGACTTTCTTTTGACGCTTCAAATTTTTTTGCAATTGGAATTACAGACTAATAAAAAGAAATTTGCAAAATGAAGATGAATTAAATACTTCTTTCATTACATGGATAAACGTATCTCACACGACAACAATAATAACCCAAGTGGATTCTATATTCTTGGAGTTGACAAACTGATGGAATGTCAACTGCATGGTTTTCGCGTAGCTCCTCGCGGCACAAAAAGTCAACTCCGAGGGAAAGCAAACACAGTAGATTGATCTTTAAAAACCACATTCTAAGAAGCCGTCCTCGATTAGATAAAACCAAGAATAAAAGAATCACAACTTATTCCTCACGGGGTTTGACATTTTTGATGTTTCGAGCATTATCTTCCCTTCCATTCGTTCAAAAGTCAACGACTATAGAATGCACTGATATTTTGGAAATAGGAATAAGATACTCGTTGTCTCCCCACTCAACAAGAGCAAATTTAAAAAGAAGTATATGTATTATTAACTTCATGTAAGTGATTAGAGATTTGATCCACTTCGAAGTGTCAATTTATTTCGACTAATATAACCCTATTTTATCTTATAATTAAGGTGGAAAATATAATGTAATCCACCTTGTTACTGTAAATTTATATTTAGTTTAAGCCAAAAGTGTTTTTATTTTAATATTGAATAATATTAAATGTACATTGCTCTTAGTATTAATTTTTTTATGTTATCGATGATAAAAAATGTATATACAAAAAGAGGAATCATATACTGTTGGTATAGTGTTTATGAATTATTGTCCTTAGAATATAGTTGAGTTGATTACGACAGAATAGAGTTACTGAAATGGATAAGGATCAAATTTCGACGAAGCCGAGACAATGCCATCCTCTATCATGGTCAACTGTAACTTCTCGATTTACCTCCTCACAGATGATCATGAGCCCGACCATATATATGGGGTCGACTGGAATGATGGAACCTTTTTTTTTTGCCAAAGTGTTTGTGAATTAACATTGTTTAAAAATAAAAAAGGGTTTATGTTGAAGTGTTTGTGAATTATCGCCACAACGCTGTTTGGGCGTTAAAACATAAAAAGAAGGACATTCATGTTGAGAGAAATTTATTTTTATTAGTGTTATAATACTCGTTGCATAAGTTACTTCAAGAGTAAATTCACTTTCAATGTAGCCTATTATTTTCTAAAAATAAATAATTATTAAAAAATATATGGTATAAAAATTTATAATCAGTTTATATATATAAAAAAATAAATACCATCTGTTAATGAAAAAATTAAACTATTAGTATGGATTAAGTAAATACAGTACTACGATCATTTTATGGCGAAATAAAAATAGCCTGAAGATATACAAATTATCTTATGAAATAATTAACAAAGATTAATTTTATAGAATAACATTAATTAATATAACAGAGGATCTCGACCATTGTATCAGACACAACTTATGACGTGACGTTTAACACAGGCTTCGAAATTTTTAGATATTTATTTATTATCATATATAAAAAACATATATTTAAAACATTGTAATTATTTAATTAATATAATTTTTTATATTTTTATTTATCATTAATTATAAAAATCAAAAGATATTCGATTATTTTAATTTTAAATTTTCTTTTTTTTTGTTTGCTTAAATTGGACCGAAGTTATATAAAAAGATGAAGAAATTTTCATCGTTACATTAATAGAGTTTTTTAAAAGAAAAATACGTTTCATCTTTAGAAGTTTAAAATAGTTTTTAAATATTTTTAATTATCAAATTTCTCTATATTTTATAACCAATTAATATTTCATTACGATTTTATTTGATGAGATAACTGGATGACCACTTTAGAAATAAAATAGTAATAATATTCATACATACAACCATGCTAAAAAATAAATAATTGAAGTGGATAGTGAAATAAATTGACTGTCCAGGTGAATAATGAGATAAATGTCGAGGTGAGTGCTAAGTGTTAAGTTCGGAGGTTTATTGATACACAAATGATTGTGGGACTGATCGTGTGGAGCCGTTAACAACTGACCAACAACTACACGTCCAAAAAGGAAGTTAGAGTGATATGATTGTTTTCAGCGAGTCTCCTTCAATATTTAAGTCATGAAATAAAAAGCCATCAAAATAACAAGAAATAAGAGCAAAGAGTATTTATAGATGCAAGAAGAGAGAAAAAATTTATAGAAATTATGACCACTGGAGAATAAAGTTATTCTTGACCATTTTAATCGTTAGCCTTAATTTAATTATCACTTAATCAAGTGACGTCAACCGTTTAATCATTACTAATCAGGGATGGTGATCGTGGACTATTTGTTACCAAGATAATAGGTCATCTTGACGAAGACCATTACTGAACAAAAAATAATAATAATAAATAAAAATCAAGAAACAGAGTTAGAGCCCAGACTTTAGTCGCTGTTTGCATGATTAAAGATTTGTTTAATTTGATAATTAAGATATTTAATTATTAATTTTAAAGAGGATCCGTTCGATCTTAATTTAATGAAATTTGAATTCTAAATAAATTGCTTAGGCATCTTTTATCACTTCATCAAAAAGTGAAATTTATTACTCTAACGGTTTCACATGGTCGACCGTGAAAATCTGTAAATCGAGAAACTGCAGTTGGCCATGATGGAAGAGGGCATTGGCTCGATTTCATCAAAATTCGATCCTTGTCCACTTTAACAATTCTATTTCATCATAATCAACTCAATTATGCTTTAAAGGTTAAACATCTTTTATCACTTTAGTAAAAGGTAAAATCTGCCACCCAACGACCTATTTTTTATCACTATATCATAGTGTCTATGTCATAATTAGAGACTTATGCGTAGTGTCAATTTGAGTAGAATATATTAGATTTCGGGGCATAGTTGAGTTGATTACAACGGAACATAGTTGTTGAAGTGAACAAGAGTCGAATCTCAATGAAGTCGAGGTAAAGTCTCCTTTATAGTCAACTGTAACTTTTCGATTTATCTCTTCATAAATGATGATGAAATCGATCATGTAAGACAGTTAAGATAATGAATTTCAATTTTTTTTTTTTTTTTTTTTTGTTAATATAACATATTAACTTAGAACTGGTGGCTACGAGGTATCATACAAAACTATTTTGACAAATTTAAATTTTCAGAAACATTTAAAATAAAAAAAATTCGAGGCGAATAAAAACGTCTTTACAATTTTGGAGGGGATTTTGGTTAAAAAACCGAAGCGTTCATTTCTCAAAGGTGTAAAGTCCGGGGTGTGTCTTGAAATTTCCCAATGAAATTGCTGCAACGTCGCGACTTATTTTGTGTTCGATAAAAAGTAAAAAAAACCACTTGGATCCTGACGCGGAACGATCGAAAGCGACGCCCAAATTAACGATCTCGCCGGAGCCCCCTTTCCTCCGCCCTCCCTTGGCTGGGCGTCAGCACCGCCTCCGTTCTCCCTTCTCCACGCCCGCCTTCAACGCCTGAGATGAACGCCGGCAGCGCCGCGAAACTCATCGTCGAGGCGCTCCTCCAACGTTTCCTCCCGCTCGCACGCCGTCGCATCGAGACCGCCCAGGCGCAGGTCAGATCCTTTTGTACCTTCTCCACCTCTTCTTCTCTTTCCTTTTGACTGTTATAGTCTTTGAGATCACAGCACCTGTTGATTTACCTCAAAGAATACTTCCCTAGGGCAATTATTATTCTCGGTGTTGGGATGCGTCTCTCGATCTGTATTACTGTGGAATGGTCTTTGTCAAGATTGTTTTTCTCACCTTAGTCTCCTTTTTCCGGCTTCCCACACAGTCTGAAGGCCTCCACTGACCTCATAGTGTTGAAAATTTCCTTCGCTTGTCTTTAGCACAGAAAGCTTCACCATTTCTACGGGTTTCCTTTTCCGTTTCCAATTTACCTCAGATCCCAAGAAAAGATAGTAATCATTAATTTGTTCTAATTTGAACGCTTGTTATCGAATTCATTTATTGTAATTATTTCCAAAACGACACTACGCCTACTTAAATTTTAACTTATTATATCGAAGATATACCTCTCCCTCAGGCCATGTGTCTGTATGCTACAGGGTTGTTTCACTTTTCATTTGATTCGTTGCATATGTTAAGCAGGATGGGCAATATCTTCGTCCATCTGATCCAGCGTATGAGCAAGTACTGGACTCGTTAGCTATGGTTGCACGTCACACACCTGTTCCTCTTTTGGAAGCTCTTCTTCGTTGGAGAGACAGGTACTTGAAATAATTGATATTTAGTTTATCACACCTTGCTTAGATTTGCTATAATGCTTTTGTCCTAGTAAACTCTGATGGTTTATCAGGCTGCCATCCATCTTCAAACCATACTAAACGTGGAAACAAATGACTAGTTGCAGTTCAAGATAGGCTTGTATAGAGATATTTTGGCTAGCATAACATGATTATTGTATGATGTTTGGAACGAGATGTGATGCCACCACAATGAGAAAAAACAATGTTTGATTATTTTGCTTTATTTTGCCAAAATAGGAAGAAGACTTCATTAATTTAATTGGTAAGGTTGATGCATAGGTTGCATAAATTAGCCACAGTCGACAATTTGCTACTTCTTACCACCATCGTGTCAACCATTATCTGTTTGTCAAAAGTGGATGACTGCCATCCAGGATCATCATGTTAAATGTGGGTTCAATCAAAGAGTTCGGATAGGAAGAATCTATTCTTATTTACAATATCAATTCTTCATTTACAATGCCAAGAATTTAGCTTGTATAATATTTCACAATTACAAGAACTGCGTGGGAGAGAAAACATCATGAAATGTGTTACTATTGGAGAAGGGATGAGAAAAATTATTAGGGTTTTATTGGATATGGTTCAACCTAAACTACCTGGTTTTGAATACTGAAACCAACTGTCACACAGGGGACTAGATATATGCTATTCCGCCAATGCAAGTCCCAAGCATGCTTTGGTTGCTTTACTACCTTAGCTAATATTTACAATGTTAAAAAGACAGTACCTTCTAAATCATATTTGCAATACAAACAGCTAGGAGTTATGGGTTGTAATCATCATTTAACTCATCCTTTTGTGTTCTATATCTTCCTCAGATATTTCAAACTTTGATGGTTTATTAGGTTGCCATTATTGAAACATACCAAAGGTGGGAAGAAATGATTAATTCCAGTCTAACATAATGGTGATGCTGGGATGCATGCCCCACTAAGGACAAAGTTGTACTTTGTTATTCTACTAAGAGAGGATAAAGACACTAGAGAGGAGGGGTGAATAGGCAGTGACCTAAAAAAATAAAATTTCTCTTGCAAAACAGAAACGACCAAGCTTGTTAAATCATACTGATCACATGAAATAAATGGAGAGTGTCTTATTAAATAAGCTGGTGTTTAAGTTTTATAATGAAGATGAGCAGAATATGAGTTATGCCATTCCATTAGAATGATTATGTTGCAAAATGGAGCTTAAACTACACAGTTTCATGCACTAGATTATATATCTAGACGACTTGCTTGTATAGTTGTATCTGCATACAAAGCTGTTTCCAGGAAGGGCAAGATTTTTATTTAAAACACAATTCCTATTATGACTCCTACCCAGTTCTTCTGAGCATTTCCCCCTTCTGTTTAATGGTTTATTGTTATTGTTAAACCACAGTTGTAGTTCTCACATATAAAGTATCTCTCTGATGACTATCTGTTTTTATGCCTCATAGAAGGGGTCCTTTATCCCTTCAAAGTAGGTTTTTAACCTAGAATGAGTGTCACAGACAAGGACATGTTCTTTGCTAGTGTTTTATATAAATTGGCTGAAGTTTCTACTTGTTCTTTTACTTTTTATTTTCTTAATCTTATTTCAGTGAGTCTCCTAAGGGTGCAAATGATGCTTCTACATACCAAAAGAAGGTTTATCTCTTTTCTTTGCTACATGCAGTATACTTGGGATTCTCTACATAATTTATCAACACTGTGTTTTTTTTTTCTTCTGTACATCAAATTCTTGATTCCATCCTTAGTTTTCTTTTGTTTTGGATTGGCAGTTAGTTCATGCTTTGAACAAAATAAGTATGGAGTTCAATTTTAATGTAATATAAAAGCTTGGGTATTATAATTCTAATTTCTAATCATACATTTTAAGTATATTTTTCAATTATGATGCTTAAACAAAATATTGTTAACAATGAACAGTGTCAATGGAAAGTTTGTCATGTGCAATAGTATAATTGGCACTTGGCAAAGCACATCCAGAAGATGGAGTCAGTTACATGAATATCATGGATATGCTGCATGAATTAGTCTAGGAGTTGTTTGAATGTTCAATTATTAAAGATTGTATTTTGCATGTATAGGGAGTTGTAGCCATTATGACTGTCTTGTGATTTTGTCTTTAGGTTAATTGTGGATGATGTATAGTTCGTGGACTTCATGAAGGGGTCACATGTAATGCTAAATAAATAGTGTAAAAGCTGGAAGTAACTTATGTAAGTTTTGTCTCAATAGTTGTGCAGAACTCTGGGTTTGGAATTCTCTCATCCTGACATGCTCTACATGTTTGTCACCCATGGATCAATCCCTCGAACCTTACAGAATGTCTCTAATTCATGCATAGTTCCATCCAAGTAATACCATAGTTTATCATATTCAAATTTAGTGTGGCATTTAAGCAGTATAATGATAATGATCTTCATTGTGCGGATGAAATTGGCTGTGTTCTCATACTTATGATGGTCTTTTTTACTCAGCTTGGAGTGGAGTGCATATTCTGCTCTGCTTGCATTCGCTTTGTGGAATGTTGTCCTCAGGAAGGGATCACAGGTAAATGCTTGTGTGCATGTATCTTTCCATGGTCATCAAGACATTAAAATTTTAGACTTGAAGCATGGATTCTTGTTTCATTTCAGAAAAACTGTGGTCTGGTCTAGAAAATTTTGTGTTTGATTGGCTAATTAATGCGGACAGGTGAGTCTTCTATCTCTGACTTGTTTTCTCTTTACTTCTGTCGATGCTAAATCTTATTCATTGTACTTACATTATAAGATTATGGTTATGACCACAACTTTTTTGTAATCTCTCATTTGTTGTCGTGTTCAAACTGAAGCATTCATATCTAGATCACTTCTAATACCGAAAATAGCTTTAAGTGATCTTGACGTAAAATATTTGATTCACTTGTCTATTTGTTGTGAATGTGTTCTTTTATAACCTTTTATGTTTATGAAAGCTTCTGCATGCAGCTTGCTGAGATCAAATGATCAGTGAGTGGCAAATGGAATTTAACTGATGTTTTTTCTCATTCCAACATTACTATCATGCATTATCTCTGTAATTTAAAAGGAGTTAAAAATGTGCCTTTCCCTATTGTTTAATATCCCTCATTATACCATTCTTCTATTTATATCTGGTGTTGGTAGTCCAAATATAATAGAACTTAGTAATATCTGGAGTGTTTCACTGAATATTGACCTGCCGGTCTTTCAATCTCCATTATTTAGGTTTTTGAGAAATGAGTTTGGCCATTTTTTATATTCATGAAATCCAGTTTCTACAACAGGCAAGTTCTTAGTGGCCTCATGCTCCATGTCAGGTTTATCTCATGGTAGGAGCCTTCTCATTGACAGCACAAGAAGTGGATAACATATAGTGAAGCATCTGATGTATTAATCATGAAAGCAGTCTTTATACTGCTTGTCTCAAAGTTAAAGATGAGGCCAGATCAATTTTGTTAAACAGTCAGTTGCCTTCCTAATTTAACCAACAGAATGCATTATATGAACTTTCTACGTCATCCTTTAGGTTTGAAAAAATGACACTGACAACTAGAACATCTTACTTGCTATTAATTGATTTCTAATTAGGTAGGTTGCTTTACTCAGACATTATGGCAGTGATTTTTTTCTCATAAATAGTCAAGTCTCTTGGACCTCTTGGTGAGTTTTAAATTGCATGGGTAGACAAATCCTATTTTGATCATTGCTGTTTTGAAATTCCTTCAACTTAGGAATTGTAATGGTAGCTGTAATCAGTTATCACATTTATGGTATGCTGATCTATCATGTTGACTATTCATGTTGTTCCTTTAGAGTCTACCAAGTTTCAGAATTTTAGGTTTTTGGTGGAAGAGTTATATATGCTTCTTCTGATAAGCTGTCATTTTTTTTATTAGTTATACTTGTTTGCTTCTTGTACTTCCCTCTGATAAATTCGTACAGATTGGTAATTTTGAGAGCTGTGCTAGAAAACTGACACAATTTAAATCTATTATTTATTTGGCTTGTATTGAAAAATTGACTTATGTTGTCTTTTTCACTAACAGTTATTTGCTGGTCTTGTAGGGTTGTCAGCCAGGTTGATTATCCTTCCTTGGTAGATTTGCGTGGGCTTCTTTTAGACCTTGTCGCACAACTTTTAGGCGCTTTGTCACGGATCAGGTATGTTTGCTTGGTTTATTGCTTCATGATTCATATTTCCTCTCTTGAATTAGTAAACTTGATGCTTATTTCTTTAATATAAGGATGATTAGGTTGTCCTGTCTTTATGGCAATGGGTAAAACTAAAATAAAGGAACAACCCTAGAAAGACTCCATATTTTTGGTCTGATACTTCTATTGAGATGTATGATATTGGAACTTGAATGCCTTAGAGCTGCCTATTTATTTGCATTCCACATAATAGTTTTGCATCTTGGCATAATATTGGTCTGATAAGAAGGATTCATATTCTCAACATAGACTATGCTCTTGTGCAATTGACATTTCATGCTTTTGTAGATTGCATAAGCATAGTGCAAAATATGTACTTGCATTTTCAAACAAGATAACGTTACATTTGAAGGGGATGCATAACGTGTGACATGAAATTATGTAATTCTGTATATACAAAGAACAGAGGTGGATTTTTAAATATGGTACCTATTCTTTTCATGATCTACTCTTGGCTGTTATGGGAAGTATGGAACTGAACATTTCACTATAATCCCAATTTCTTACCAACTCTTGTCTGCTATGCAAAATATGAAACCTAACAGTTCCTTGTATTCTGCATTTCTGCAGCATATCATATCATGTGATGCCACGGCATTCTATTAGATAAAGGTCTTGATCCACATGTTTGGATAAAATATCAAGTTATGATACTTTTTTATATCTGTAGATAAACAAATGGAATAAGCATGTGGAAGCTAATTTGATCATTTGGATAAAATGTAGTCTAGACTACCATCCAATCCAAGTGAAAATACTTGGGTGACTGTAGTGTAGGTTTTACTTTAACTAATTGTATTCTTTTTCACTAAAAAATTGATTGTGTTCAAGAACTTTGTTTAAATGTCAACAATATAAACTAGCCAACATGTTATTTATTCAACTATTTGAGAAAAACTATGCAATATTGTAACTGATCTCTAGATTAAGGTTATATTGTTGGTAATATCTAACAATATATACTACCATACCAACATGTTGTCTCTTCAACTATTTAAGATTAGCTAGCGATATTGCAATTGAGCACTAGATAAGGGCATATTGCTGGTATTATATTGGTCATTTAGATCACCATTTTTTTAAGTAGAAATTTACTCAGTATTCCTTTATCCTTACAACATCAACTTTAATTAATTCTTGCAATTTCGACACTAATTAATTCTACTTGTCTAAATATAGAATCTTTTAGCCATGTTTGAATAATTCCATACCATCTTTCTCTATTTTCTCTTAGTCTACTATTTGCTTATGGATATTTCCTTTTTATCTAATGTCACTTATATATACTACTTATATTTTCATTAATCAAACTAGCTGACCTCAAATAGTCATGATTAACACGACTAACATGGCTTAATAATGATGATGATAATTTTCTTTGACTAAACTAGGTTTGTCTACTGAACAGGTTTAGTTCTGTGACAGAGCGGTTTTTTATGGAGCTAAATACTCGGCGCATTGACACAAGTGTTGCCAGAAGTGAGACTCTCAGTATTATAAATGGGATGCGCTACCTTAAATTAGGAGTATGTAGATGTTTTCATGCATGGATTTTTTTGTTCTTCTGTTAAGTGATTTTTCTTACTCTTCAATATTACTTTTGTTTTCTTTGACACATTACTGTTTTTTAGGTAAAAAATTGGCAGGTCAAATATTTTTTTATATATTTCAGATAACCAAAATGTGATCTACTTCAAAGTACCATTTTCATGTAACCATATTGCTAGAAGGACGATTTGATTTAATTTGTTCTTTGACACAAAAATAATAGAAACCTTAAAAAAATCTAAAATCCAACAGAAGAATTACATCCATTTGGTTATAATAAAAAAGATTTTCAACAGATGAAAGAGACTAATGATAAGTCAGGAAGTTATTTGCTTTATTGATGCTGTCTTTTATATGTTGGTTGGTTTATCAGTAATGCAAAAAAAATTTTATTGTGTCTTTCTTTAATCTATCGTACAATTACATCTTGTTTGCCTTTTTTCTAGGTAAAGACAGAAGGTGGATTGAATGCTTCAGCATCCTTCGTGGCAAAAGCTAATCCTCTTAATCGTACTCCTCACAAGAGAAAGAGTGAACTGTATCATGCATTGTGCAATATGCTTTCAAGCATTCTAGCACCGCTTGCAGAAGGTGGAAAAAACCACTGGCCTCCAGTGGGAGTAGATTCTGCTTTGGCATTATGGTATGAAGCAGTAGCTAGAATTAGAGGGCAACTTATGCATTGGATGGAGAAACAGACCAAACATATAGCAGTAAGCAGCTTGCTGATACTTGCTGAATTTAATTTTGTTTCCTATGGCTGATTCACATGTGCATTTATCTATGAACTAAAGCATCAAGTTTTAATTTCTTATACTCCAGAGTATAAGATTTTGGTTGTTATAGGTTTTGGCTGCATGATGCTGCTAGACATACCCATATCATTGATGGATGGATTAAACTGTGAATTGTCCTTTTTTGACCTTGACTATGGAATTGCTTAAGCTTACGTCTGCCATACTTATACTCCTACCAGTGTATCTAAAGGTGTGGTGACTGTTGGTTGATAGTGATCCACACTGAAAGGTTGACCTTGTAGATTCCTCTTGATTGGTTTATATTTTCATTCAGGTTTGTTTGCTCTTCGATATTAAGAGTGATATGAAGGAATAAGATATAAAATCCTCCAACTTGTAAAATCCATAGCTCAGCTTTAGTTTTAGTTAGATACTTTCTGAAACTTGATTTTAGTTCATGTTAGACACAGAAGTAAAAATAATGCAATATTTTAATTTCAAGTTGCAAGGTTCTCATCCTCTTTATTTTTGTGGACGATTGGTTTAGTTGTATACTCGTGGACATTCTCGTATGGCCAGACATGAAATATTCCAAGAATAAATTGTGTAAGGTTCAGCTATGCAATAGGTTGACTTCTGGTGAGTTTAGTTGAATACATGGCTTTGGTAGTTAAATTTATCACACCACAAGGTTTCAGAGGAAGCTTTACAGGCTTACAGTTATTTGAAATAGGAAGCAAGTTCATTATGTTCCGGATGAACTTCAGTTAAATTGCTCTGAGAATTGTGATATAAGGTTAAGCTATGCATAGGCTGACTTGAGTTGAGCTTGGTTGAATACATGGCTTTGGTAGTTAAATTTATCACACTACAAGGTTTCGGAGGAACCTTTACAGCTATTGAAAATAGGAAGCAAATTCATCATACTCTGGCTTTCAGTCAGTGCATAAGATGCCTGTAATTGTCCATAATGTGCTGAAACTAATTAACCAGCTCCAGATCACTCTGAACTTATGGCATTTCCTCATTGTTGTAGAAACATACTATGGGAAAACATGAACCTACTTAAGATGAATGTTTGATGAATACAATTTATGAGAACATGGAAGATCTAAAAATGTCATGTGCATCATAATTGGATACATTGAGAATTGTGTGGCACATAACAGAAATATGCATTTCTAGCCTCTCTAACATGTACAAGGCACCAAAAAAGGAAAAGTAAATTGTATAATGGCCAGATTCTGAAGCAGTTTGAGTGTTATTTGCCTTTTTTTGGGCGCACATGCATTTAAGTTCTGACTGAGTTTGCTCTTTGATCTAATCCTGGTAAATCTATAATAGTATATGTTCTCAGGTTGGTTTTCCATTGGTGACCCTTCTACTATGTCTTGGTGATCCCCACATATTTAACACTAACTTTGGTCCTCATATGGAGCTTCTGTATAAGCATCTTAAAGTGAGTCTTTTCTTGTATAGTTACAATTTACAAGTGCATATATATATATATATTTCAGATGGCTTCTTTGGTTAGCTGAAAGTCTTTTTGCTTCAGTCAGGAACTAACTTGTTTGATATGATCTGCACACAGGACAAAAACCATCGCTCCATGGCGCTTGATTGTTTGCATCGGGTTGTGAAGTTTTACTTAAATGTTTATGCAGGTTACCAGCCTAAAAATCAAGTATGGGATTATTTATACAGTGTGACATCTCAGTTGTTGACAGTATTAAAAAAAGGTTTGCTAACTCAAGATGTTCAGCATGACAAGCTTGTTGAGTTCTGTGTGACTTTAGCTGAGAGCAACCTAGATTTCACCATGAATCATATGATATTGGAATTGTTAAAACCTGATAGTTTGAGTGAAGCAAAGGTTATTGGTCTGCGGGCTTTACTTGCCATTGTCATGTCTCCTTCAAACCAACAATTTGGCTTGGAAGTTTTTCATGGTGATACTTCATCCTGAGAAACTTAATCAAAAATTTGTTTGTAGTTTTATATTAGAGAAAATTTCATTTTGCCCCTATAGCTTATCTACTTTTTCATTTTGCCTCCATAATTTAGAATAATATGATTTGCTCATAGTTTGCAAAACAAAAATAAAATACCCCTCCTCCGTCAATACTATCGGGAAGGACATTGTTCCCTTACCTCCTCTCTCTTCTTTCTTTTCTTCATATCACTATATGATTTGGTTCTTTGATAAATAACCCATCGATTATCTCCAATAGAAGAATGTCATAATTATAAACATCTTAGTTCCTTGTGATACGGTGATAATATAATTTGCTAAATAAAAAAAAAGAGATCTTTATTGAATAAACTTCTTATCACAACTTATGCAATTAATCCGACTATTTAAACTTGATTTGTCAAATATGTTGTCATGTATGCAGCATATGCAATGAAGAAATCACTATTTACAAGGGAGAAGAAACAACATTAAGGTGGTGGTTTTGTTTCTATTTATACTATGTGGTAAAATATAATATTGTAAACTATAAGGAGCAAAATGAAAGTAGGTAAAACTATCGGGGTAAAATAAAAGTTTCTTTTATATTAACACATGTTATGCTAACTCGTTGCTATCTCAGTGCATGGTATCGGTCATTTTGTTCCCAAAGTGAAATCTGCAATCGAGTCTATTTTAAGGTCATGCAATAAAGCCTACAGTCAAGCTCTTCTCACTTCACCAAAGACAACCATTGGTATGATTTTCCTTTTTCCATTCATTGTTCTTTTGCTAATGTACAAGTTATGTCTGTTGTTCTTGTACAAGGGGATATCAAGGCTTTATATTCATACTAGTTTCTGGTAGCACAGCTCCCCATATATCTGAAAATGATCAGTTAACTGATAAACTGTTAGTAATGGTAGTCCATGATGCACGTTTGCCTTATAGTTAAAATTAGGAGATAAAGATGATAGTGCTCATGAGATAGTGGCAGCACATATTATTCCCACATGCTTAATGACTCCCACATGGTAAATCTGAACATATTAATTTTTAACAGTTGGAATAAATATTTTTGGTCATCTAACATTGCTTATTCCATGCTTCTATCTGCTATAGCAAACACACCATGAGACATTTTTGATACTTGGACCTTTGTTAGTTCCTTGATCCACATAGGTGATGTAGGGATTCAAGTATATGTTTTTTCATGCCTTCTTAAAATTGTATGACCCTCAGTACATTTGTTACCAAATTCAAGAAAGAATGTTATTATATCATATATGGGGAAGGTGCAGTAGATATCTTAGTCATTTTATATGTTTCTTTTTACCAATGATTATCCCTGTCTTTTCTCCTTCTCACTGCAAAAGAAAGAAAGGAATTGCTACATTTGTCTAACATTAACTCGTCTGGATTTTTGCACTTTCCTTTCATCTTCATGTTTTCTGAACCTTTTGAACTTTAGTTTGGTTTTGGTAGTATATGTTACAAATCTCTGAGTTTTTGTTCTGCTTGCATATTCATCTGTTTCTTATCTGTATTTCCTGCAATGATTTTGAGGATCACTTAAATGAACATGTTTTCAGATACTGTTACGAAGGAAAAATCTCAAGCATCTCTCTTCAGGTCAGTTCTGAAGTGCATTCCATATTTGATTGAGGAAGTTGGTCGCAGTGATAAAATCACTGAAATTATTCCACAACATGGCATAAGTATTGATCCTGGTGTTCGTGAAGAAGCAGTACAGGTTATGAATCGCATTATACGGCATCTTCCTCATCGTCGTTATGCTGTGGTGAGAGGGATGGCTACCTTTATACTGAAACTCCCTGATGAATTCCCTCTATTAATTCAAACTTCACTGGTACGCCTTGTGGAGCTTATTCGGTTGTGGAGGGCTTGCTTGTCTGAAGAACTGTTGGTAAATGATGGTCAAAACATTAAGAGATCAGATCTTGGAGGGGAGAAAGTCAATAGATCTCCATTTTTTCAGTCTGCAGATCTGTCTGATTTCAGGACAACAGAAGTTGATGCTCTTGGTCTTGTTTTCCTCAGTTCAGTCGATGTCCAGATAAGACATACTGCATTAGAATTACTGAGATATGTTCGTCTTTTAAGAAATGATATCAGAGACCTTGCAGCAAATGAGCAGGCAGATCACAAATTTTATGAGCCAGAGCCCATATATGTCATTGATGTGCTAGAAGAAAATGGAGTGAGTTTTTCTCACTGGCTGCTTGAATATTTTCTCCTATTTTTGGAACTAGAATTGGATGGGCAAAGAGATTTATCACCATTTATTGTATGACAAAGTGAAGAATAAATACTTTTAGTGAATTTTTTCTTTACATTTGATTAGATATCATGTTCGTAACAGTGACCTTGATAAAAGAGCTTAGTAGCATTAAATAATAAAGAGACCTGTCTATTTTGTTTGGTTTCAGGATGATATTGTTATGAGTTGCTATTGGGATCCTGGACGCCCATTTGATTTGAGGAGGGAATTTGATCCAGTGCCTCCTGATATAACACTGCAATCCATTCTTGAAAATCCTGATAAAAACAGATGGGCTCGTTGCCTTAGTGAATTTGTTAAATTTGCTTCAGAACTTTGCTCAAATTCTGTTCAAGAAGCAAGGTAAGATATGATTATCTAGCTAGGATGTTATATACTATCATCTTTTTTAGCATTTCAATTTTGAAGTTGCCGTTGGTGTAAATCTTTTGTATATGCAGCCTGTAAATATCATTTCAAACAAACTTGTTTTTCCTCATATTAAAGCATTTTCGTCTGAATCTTGTAGTTAGACAACTTATTTTTCTTGTGTATCATTTACATATTATGCTTCCTGCTAATAGCATAAACTGTCTTATATCTGTCTTATTGTTCTGCTTTATATTTAGGCAAATTTTGAACTTATTTCTCTAATTTCCCCCCCTAGTATTTATGCTCATGTTAGTAAATTGTTAGGTAGTTCGATATTCATCCAGGACTAATTTTTTCAGGCTGGAGGTTATGAGGAGGCTTGCACTTGTTACACCTGTTGAATTAGGTGGGAAGGCCAATCAATCTCAAGATGCAGAAAACAAACTAGATCAGTGGTTAATGTATGCGATGTTTGCATGCTCCTGTCCCCCTGATAACAGAGAAGAGGGTAGCTATGCAGCAGCTAAGGAACTTTTTCATCTTATATTCCCAGCTCTGAGACATGGCTCTGAAACACATGTAGTAAGTTCAAGAATATGTCCACTTCCCAATGTTAGCTTTGATAGCAAATTTATTACCTTGTCTAGAGATGGGCAATGGGTGTGAGCTTTGCCAGTTAAGACTAATGTACCTCTGTCGTGCTTTTTCCAGTGATAGATCATGATACTTTATTTCCCTTGCAACCATGGATTTGCTTTATTGAAAATGGGATTGAAAGATTCTCGTTTATAATCAGCTAATTGCCAATCATCTTAGACCCATGGTTTCCTTTTGTCATCGTGTCCTACTATTTTTCTAGGTCAACTGGGTTTTTATTTTGACACATTGATCTTGCCTCATTTCCTGGATTTGTTTTTTCCTGCATAATTCTGCTTTAGTTCTTCAACTTCTGCTTCGCCTCTGGTCTTCCAACTATTCACTTTTGTTAGTGCTTTGAATTATGCCATCCTTTTGAATTCTATTCTCTCTTTTCTGCCTCTGCTTCTATACCATATTCAGGCATCTATATCTATAGCAATAGCTCCTTGATTCACACACACCTAGTTCACAATGGAATTGTGTGTGCATCACTGAATAATGTCTGTTTTAAAAGGCATATTTATGTTAGGCATGCCGTAGCTTCTGGAAGAATTCGATCTAATCTTCCATACATTTAATGAAATTATTAAATTTTAAGATCGATACATTGTAGATTGTACCACACTCTCTTGCATTTGAGAATTGGTCTAATGGGACAAGATGGTAACTAATGGTGGATTTACTTGATTTCTTGTTTAGCAAGCAGCTATCACTGCTCTTGGTCATTCAAACTTGGAAATATGTGAAACAATGTTTGGCGAGCTTGCAATGTTTGTTGAAGAAGTTTCATTAGAAGCAGAAGGCAAACCAAAATGGAAGGTACATCATCAACTTCGTGACAATTCATTTGATGTGTTTATAAGCCATTTGCCAAGCATGTTGATAGCACTAAGAGGGCAGTCCTTTGTTTATATATACTCTCTGAAGCATACTAATTTATTTCTTGATTAGTTGACTCACACTTGTTTTGGTTACTGTAACTTTTGTGTAGTTTATTTCAAGTTCTTCATTAAGATTTGCATAATCTCTTGGGCATTAGCACATAATTTGACTAATTTTCCATCAAAATTTAGATAAATCCAATGCAGAGGCCTCTTTTCATGGTTCAAGAATGTTATAATTTGGATAATTATCTTGGTTCACCTATCCATGGTCAGCCCACATTATGCTAGTCACTATTTTTACATTAATTTTCATTGTCTCAGTTTGGTTTTCATTTGTGTACCTTTATCCGATCATATTGAATTGATTAATCATATTAATGGCTTGCATTGCACAGTTAATTGGATGAAAACACTTCTTTAAGTAGTTATCCACTTATATACCGTAGGCTGCTGGCTTATACTAGTAATAACATGTCTCATTTACTGTATCTTGTTTCTTATCTCTCTTCTCTGAACAATTTACTTGAACCTTTATTTTCCCTGGTAGACCATTGTCGAAGTTTCGTTAATGTATATCCTGGAAGTCAGTAATTCTCAAAATGCTAGCTGCTATTTGGCCACCATGTAGTGAACTTTCAATTACTAGTTTATTTTAGATTGCTTAGGCACAGTAAATTTTAAATATTGTTATTACTAGTTTGATGTTGGAATTGGAAAGAAATTTCTGGTGCTGTTATGCTACATCAATTTCTTTAACTACAATCAAATTGCATGTGTGCAGAATCAGAAATCTCGCCGTGAAGATTTCCGGATTCATATTGCAAATATCTATCGTACAATTGCTGAAAAAATCTGGCCAGGGATGCTTATTCGGAAGCCTATTCTCCGACTACATTTTCTGAGATTCATTGACGAAACATATCGCCAGATAAGCACACAGATAAGCACGTCAGGAACTGACAACGTTCAGGAACTGCTGCCACTTCGTTATGCATTAGCTTCTGTTGTAAGATATTTAGCTCCAGAGTTTGTTGAATCAAAGTCTGAGAAGTTTGATGTCAGAACTAGGAAGAAGCTTTTTGATTTCCTTCTCAGTTGGTGTGATGATACAAACAGTGAAAGCAGCAATGATTATCACAGGGAGGTTGAGCGTTACAAGTCAGGACAGCACATTAGATCAAGAGAGTCTATAGATAAATTTTCTTTTGATAAGGAGGTAGTTGAACAAGTGGAGGCCGTACAATGGACCTCCATGAATGCAATTGCCTCTCTCTTGTATGGACCTTCTTTTGATGATAATGCGAGGAAGATGAGTGGTCGCGTTATATCTTGGATCAACAATTTGTTTATGGAACCAGCCCACCGTGCTCCATTTGGTTATTCGCCTGTGGATCCTCGAACTCCATCATATTCAAAGTACATAGGAGATGGAGGTCGGCTGATTGCTGGACGAGATAAGCACAAAAATGGACATCTCCGTGTCCTTCTAGCAAAAATCGCCTTAAAAAATCTTTTGCAAACAAATCTGGAGTTATTTCCTGCTTGCATTGATCAGGTAGTTTCATTTACAAATCTGCCTTGTCATCTTAATTTATATTCAGAGTTCAGTGGAAGATCAAAGAGATCAATGCTTTATTTAAATTAGACCTATTAATACTTTGGATTCAGTTTGTTTTTGTTGGCGTTTTGAGGACTCAGCACAAGCATTTATGTCTTCTGTAGAATTAGTTATATGTTAATTCATGCCCAACTTAAATTAGACCTATTAATACTTTGGATTCAGTTTGTTTTTGTTGGCGTTTTGAGGACTCAGCACAAGCATTTATGTCTTTATTCTTACCAATATTTCATATTGATCACAAATGGGAAAAAAAAACACTAAGCAATGTTAAAAACGATGACCCTAATTGTTCGATGTTATTATCGTCAAACTGTAACAATTCATGACAATGACTTTGAAATGCTTGGCATGAGTTAGCAGATGGGTTTTGAATCTCAAGTTTCTAGTATAGATGTGAAACACTCAACATATCAGCATATCAAAACTAAAACTAATGTCACCGTGGGCATTGCCAACCAAGAAGTGAATTACATATTTCCCTCAGCTTTTGCTTCTAGACTTGCCATGTGTCACTAAAACCTAATTCTGTGTCCTTTTGTATATTTTTGTGCTTCTGCCTCCAGTGTAGCCTGGGAATAGCTTTCACCAAGTTATTAATTCTTTAGTTTGGTCGATTTAGTTTCTGCATTTGGGCATGAAAGATTTCATCCTGTGGGGTAGTTGCTATGACATTCTTTGCACGTTTGATCAGTGGGTGAGCTAGCCTTCAGTGAGCACATGCCAATTTGATTTTGATGCGGTTTCTAAGTTCACAGATGCTATCTTATGAGGTTCTTGAAGTTCAGGCCATGTGTATCTGTTTTAAAAATAAAAATGGTTGTTCATTTGTGTAGATGCTTTCAGTTATCTTTGTGATTATAGATGTGGCTCTCGTGAATGCATTGCTTGGCCAGGATGCATTTTAACTAAGTTATAAGTTGAGCTGTATCTTCTCAATGTGGAAAATTACAGTTCTCTAAGAAATTAATGCTGTGTTTTTTAAAATGTTTTTGCATTTTGCAATATTTATTTATTTTATGTTTAAATATTTATTTATTCATTTAGTTGTATCCTGTTTAAAATTGTGAGCCTATTCCAAATGTTTAACTAATCTTCTTTCCATGGTGCAGTGCTATATTCCAAATGTTTAACTAATCTTCTTTCCATGGTGCAGTGCTATTCTCCAGATTCATCAATAGCAGATGGTTACTTCAGTGTACTAGCCGAGGTCTACATGTGCGAAGAAGTTACAAAATGTGAGATTCAGAGACTACTAAGTCTAATCCTCTACAAAGTAGTTGATCAATCCAGGCAAATTCGTGACAATGCCCTTCAAATGTTAGAAACCCTTTATATACGTGAGTGGGCTGAGGATTATACTGAAGGTGCAGGACGCTACCAGGTGTCGGTTGTTGGCAACCTTCCAGACTCTTATCAACAGTTTCAGTACAAACTCTCCTCAAAACTTGCTAAAGACCATCCTGAACTTAGTGAGCTTCTTTGTGAAGAAATTATGCAACGTCAGCTTGATGCAGTCGACATAATTGCTCAGCATCAGGTCCTAACATGCATGGCTCCTTGGATTGAAAATTTGAACTTTGTGAAACTTTGGGAATCTGGTTCTGGTTGGAACAAAAGACTGTTGAAAAGTCTTTACTATGTGACGTGGAAACATGGGGATCAATTTCCTGATGAGATTGAGAAGCTATGGAATACAGTTGCTTGCAATAACAGGAACATTGTTCCAGTCCTTGACTTTTTGATCACTAAAGGGATTGAAGATTGTGATTCTAATACATCAGCAGAGATAACAGGAGCATTTGCTACATATTTTTCAGTAGCCAAACGTGTTAGTTTATATCTAGCACGTATCTGTCCACAACAAACAATTGATCACTTGGTATGCGAGTTGTCACAGAGAATGCTGGAGGAGATCGAGGAACCAGTTAGGCCTAGCAAGGGTGACCCTATGGCAAACTTTATTTTGGAGTTCTCTCAAGGACCCACAACTGCTGCTCAGGTTGCAACAATTGCTGACAGTCAACCTCACATGTCCCCATTGCTTGTTCGAGGCTCCCTTGATGGCCCACTTAAAAATGCAAGTGGTAATCTGAGCTGGCGGACTTCAGGAATAACAGGCCGTAGTATCTCAGGCCCATTGAGCCCAATGCATCCTGAAGGTAACATGGTTCCTCCTTCCACTGGCAGATCAGGGCAGCTCCTTCCTGCACTTATGAACATATCAGGCATGAGCTTGTCAGGGCCGTTGATGAACATTCGAGGCTCAACTGGCAACTTGAGAAGCCGCCATGTATCTCGTGATAGTGCAGATTGTTTGATTGATACACCAAATTCTGGTGAGGATATATTGCATCCTGGTAGTATAATTCAAGGGATTAATGCCAGCGAACTCCAATCAGCGTTGCAAGGACATCAACAGCATTTACTTTCCCGAGCAGACATAGCATTGATATTGCTTGCTGAAATTGCCTATGAAAATGATGAAGATTTTCGTGAACATTTGCCTTTGCTCTTCCATGTTACCTGTGTTTCCATGGATAGTTCAGAAGACATAGTTCTCTTGCATTCTCAGCATCTTCTTGTCAACTTACTTTATTCACTTGCTGGAAGACACCTAGAACTATATGAGGTTGAGATCAGCGATGGAGAGAATAAGCAGAAAGTGTTTAGCCTAATAAAGTACATTCAGTCCAAGCGTGGCAGCTTGATGTGGGAGAATGAGGACCCAACTCTTGTGAGAACTGAGCTCCCCAGTACTGCACTGCTTTCGGCACTTGTTTTGAGCATGGTGGATGCTATTTTTTTCCAGGGTGATCTACGAGAGACATGGGGTGCAGAAGCACTCAAGTGGGCAACTGAATGCACATCTAGACATCTTGCATGTCGTTCACACCAGATATATAGGGCTCTACGGCCTAGTGTGAAAAGTGAGAATTGTGTGATACTTCTCCGCTGCCTTCACAGGTGCTTGGGTAATCCTGTTTCAGCTGTTCTTGGGTTTGCAATGGAAATTCTCTTGACACTGCAGGTAATGGTGGAAAATATGGAGCCAGAGAAGGTTATTCTATATCCACAACTTTTCTGGGGTTGTGTTGCTATGATGCACACAGACTTCGTGTACATTTACTGCCAGGTGCTCGAGCTGTTTTCCCGTGTAATTGATAGGTTGTCCTTCCGTGATCAGACAACTGAGAATGTACTATTGTCCAGCATGCCACGTGATGAATTTGACACCTACAGTTGTGACACAGCAGAGCTTCACAACTTGGAAATGAGATCTGGCCGAGAATCTTTGCCATCTGAGAGTGGGAAGGTCCCAGCGTTTGAAGGTGTGCAGCCTCTTGTGCTGAAGGGACTTATGTCCACTGTCAGTCATGATTCAGCAATCGAGGTGCTATCTCGAATGACTGTTCCTTTCTGTGATTCCATATTTGGGAGCCAGGAGACACGACTTTTGATGCACATTACAGGTTTACTGCCCTGGCTCGCCTTGCAGCTAACCAAGGATCCAGTTGCCACTGATTCAGTTTCACCTCTTCAACATCAGTACCAGAAGGCTTGCTCTGTTGCTTCTAATGTTTCCTTCTGGTGTCGTGCAAAAGCATTAGATGATCTTGCTGAATTGTTTTTAGCTTATTCTCGTGGTGAAATAATTTCTACTGATGACCTATTTGCTCGTGTCTCTCCGCTTATCTGTTCTGCATGGTTCCCTAAACACTCATCTTTAGCATTTGGCCATTTGCTAAGGTTACTTGAGAAGGGCCCTTTGGCGTATCAGCGAGTGGTATTATTGATGCTCAAAGCATTCTTGCAGCAGACACCCATGGATGCAGCCCAGAGTCCACATGTTTATGCTGTTGTATCTCAACTTGTTGAGAGTACACTGTGTTGGGAGGCACTTGGTGTTCTGGAAGCTCTTTTGCAGAGTTGTAGTAGCGTTAGTGGTGGATACACGGATGATCTGGTATTTAACGAAAATGGTTATGGTGCAAGCGAGAGAATCTTGCAAGGTATTCTAGTGCCTCAGAGCTCGTTCAAGGCTCGAAGTGGGCCTCTTCAATATTTAGCAGGATCTGCATTTGGCATGGCATTTGCAGCTCAAAGTGCTGCAGGTGCAGCAGATGGTAGTTCGTCAGCTAGAGAGACAGCACTTCAGAATACTCGCTTGCTTCTTGGTCGTGTGCTTGACAATTGTGCTCTTGGTAAGAAGAGGGATCACAAGCGCCTAGTTCCCTTTGTTGTCAATGTTGGAACTTGAAACATATGATACTGGCAATGTTCCACAACAACTGTATATATAATATTCTCATAATCCACGAGTTGGATGATAGTGATGCTGAACCATCGTTTTCTTGAATACCCAGCAAGGGAGCATCATCCTGTCATGCAAATTTTGCTCACATTTGAGAACTTGAACTTCCGACCCGGGCACACTGAATGCCGCTTGTAGATCCAATTTAAAGCTTGGCATTTGCTCATTGAACTGTGGATGATGCACGGCATATTGACTCAGAATCCGTTCCATTATTAATCCTTTCTTCCAATTCCAGCATCTCATTGTAGCTAGCAAGCATCAGAAGGCCCCTTGCTTTCCTAGTTACTGAATATGTAATTGTTTCTGTTATCCTAATGTTTACATGACATGCTGCAGTTCTGCAATTTGGAACCTTGTTGCAATTGTACACATCATGAAAAGTGGCCCCAGTTCATGATTTGTACCGTAAAAATTGCATGGGAAAGAGAAGCTCGGAAGACCACATTCTAAACAGGTCAGCATCAACTTGCTCAGTCCAATCAATGGGTTTTATTTATTTTTTACTTGTGGTATAGATTTTAGAGCATCGTAAATGTAATATGATGTCATCCTTCGGACGATTACTTGTTTTGCTATATTTATTGGATGCTTTAATCACTAATTGGAATATGATCAATATGAACTATTGTCTTCGACATATGATCAATATGAATTGAAGTTTCGGCCCTCTGAGAGGAGCAAAAGTTCAGAAACTACCTAGCAGCTGAATCCCTTAATGAAAAGAGAACTTCTGAGTCGATCCTTTTGTGGTACCTTAACTCCCTTTGTAACCCTAGAACTCTGGTTCAGGGGAGGGAAAGGATCATGTTCGTCACCATGGGAATGAATGTTGTTATAGGCTGCAACTCATAGAAGAAAAAAAACCCATTTGAAGTTCACAGCCGGTTGATAAAATAGGTGTCTCCGATTTGTAAGTGTTCCCAAATCCCAAGTGATGAACGAGCTTTGCATTATCAGTCACATGACATTGAATGATAAAAGGACCTTCCGCTTATGTGCCAGGCCTTTTGGAATCCCATGCTTATCAACACCAAAGCAAGCTTGAGAGTAAATTCTTAAACACCATTTTCCACTCTTAGAAGGACAGCACATGAGATCTCGTGCAAAGTTATGTGACCGTCTCCCATTTGGATTAGCTTCGCTGAGGAAGAATGTTGAAAGTATGCGAAGGAGAGTAACTCTACCCAACGACAGCCACCATCTCTAGAGAAGAGAAAAAAAAAATTTCAAATTTACATCGCCGCACCCACCCAATCCAGCCACTTGACAGATTGAATCCCAAGATCACATACATAACGAAGAAAAAAGCTGTAAATGAGATCCCAAGTCGCAAAAGGTAAAGCATAGAAGAAAAAGGATGTGAATGATGTCATATATCGCAAGAAACGAAAACTAAGAGAACATTAATTACAAGAACGTCACAACATTTTATAATTTGTTTCTCTTTTCAGTAAGGATTCCCATCCAAATACAGAGAAAAATGGCACATAAATGATGAAGCTGGAACACTGAACAGGATCCTCTTTCCCTCCAGACTATTTCTGCACAGGGCTTCTTTCATGGGGTGTCTCTCCTGATCTTGTAACTGCAAATCTTGCTTTGTCTATTGATAAATCTCTTAGACGGCGTGCAGCTGATAGTTAAACCAACCCATTGGATTCCTCAACCTAAGTGATGGCTAAGAAACATATACAAAATACAAAAGGAACATGTTGAACGAATACCAAATCCATTACATCTAGCTGAATAGCCTTAGTCACTGATAAATAAAATACAACAACAACAACAACAACAACAAAAGAAAAGACATACACGAATCCTGTAAAAGAAGAAAGAAGAAATTATCAATGCAAAAGCTATAAGATTATAGAAGAAGATGATTAAGGGAGAAGTGACTTACAAGACGAATTTTCGTAGTTCTTAACTCCACTATGTTGATGAGACTGCACGGGTACTTTTTTTAGAAATACGTTTAGAAATAAATGGTTTCTCGACACACCAACACAAGATCAAATGCAAGGAAACAAATACAAATTGTATGGTAGAAATGAACAACATGGAAAATACTCGCACCTAATAGCTATTATTTACCAACATGGAAGACGCAAACACACTTGAAGGCTTCAGATGATATTAACCTGACAGAAGAAAAGAAGACGATCATTGCAGGAACCATATGGTTTATGCATGTCGATTATGAGAGGTAAGCGACTTACATGGGTGAGATGAACTGCTTCAATAGTGCAACATACTTCATAAAAAGCTCACTGAAGACTGATGGACTTTGCAAAAAGTACTTCAAACTAAGTATAAACCACAAGTTTTTTTTTTCTTTTCTTGAACAACACCAAGGGAAGAGCGGCTATTCTGAACAAACAGTCTTGCAACCAAATGTAGAAGAAAGCAAATGCAAACAGCACTATAGAAATCACACCTTGCTCTGAACAGCTTTATTCACCAATACAATTAAACACAAACTGATACTTTTACTGATACAAACCTGCAAAAACAAGCAGAAGGTCATTGGCAAAACATGAGGTTGTAAGGAAAGGAAGAAAAGTGACTGACTTAGCAGATAGAAGAATCACCTTTCTCAATTAGCAGGAACGTGTGGATCATACATGTAGGGTTCCTTGGTATAACGTATATATTCTTTTCCAGAAGATGTTTTGACTTTGACAATAGGAATTTGCTTGATGATGTCCCAATTCTCGTTGCCCTCAAGACAGCTCTTCAGTAGTTGCAGGCTGCATTGCATCTCGAATTTTCTGAAACTCCTGTGAGTGCTTGATGTGTTGTTATGCTGCTCGATCAAGCCCGATAACCACTGCGGGAGCTGCTCCGTTTCCTCTGAACATATCAACACCAAATGCTGCAGCTTGCCAAGATTTTCCACGCACTCCAAGTTGGGACAATTATCAACTTCAAGATATCTTACTGATGAGGTGTTGGATATCTTCTTCAACCCACTGCCATTTGTCACCTCGAGCTTGTACGCTATGGGGAGATTGATTATTTCTTCTAGCTCATACGTTTGGCGCATGCACAATTCATTGAGGTTGGTGGCGCGGTAGAGACCTGCAGGAAGAGCCCTTAGCTTTGGACAGCCGATGAGAATACAATCCCTGAGACATGGAAACAATTTCACTGCAAGAGGTGTTCCATGACCAGTTAACTCCTCTACTCCATCGAACGTCCACTCCTCCCATTTAGGCATGTCTTCGAATTGGAGCAATTCAAGTTTGGGGAACGCAGAACTTCTTGATCCGAGGAATTGAGAACCAATGGTGGTTATTGCGCTTGCCCCTTCAATACTGAGGTACTTCAGCTGGGGTAGTGTGCCCAAGGGAGGGAGCTCTGTGCAATATGGCAAACCAATGAGCTTCAAATATGCCAAGTTTGGAAAAGATTCAGCCAGGGAAGAAGATATCATCCAGCTCGGGAACTGCCGTCCGGGATACTCATCGAAGAGAAGGTCTACTACGCTTGATGAAGGCTGAGACATTTCATTGCATATCCTCTCGGCTTTGCTAATTTGCTCCTCGCTCCATCCTTTTTCTTCTTCATCCTCCTCGTCGTCGTCGTCGTCGCCGTCGTCCTCCTCCTCCTCCTCAGTTTCGTCTTCTGTTTCGTTGCCTGCATCTTCTGCCTTCCCATTTTCATCATCATCATCATTGCCGTCAGTATCTGCCTCTTCGTCGGCGCCACCTTCATTAGCGCCTTCTGATTCATCCTCCTCGTCTTCATCATCCTCATCTGGTTGCGTCCATCCAAGCGTTAGCTGCTTAAGGAACGGTTTGTCTGCAAGTGCAGCGGCTCCTCTTTCTGCCCTCTCAAGCCTGTAAATGCTTATGCCTCTCAACTTGGAGAGATTTTTCAGCTCTTCCAAGTCACAGCCTTCGTCAGAGGTTGAGTCATTCTGCCCCACCATAAATCCCTGAAGATTATAGAAATTTCCCAGCTTTCCAATTCCCTTGGGCACATAAGTCAGCAGTGGAGTGTCTCTCATCTCAAGACATCTTAGATTATGCAGCATAGTGATGGACTCAGTAAGCCTTTTCAAGTATGGACACTCCGAGACATTTAGAGTCTGAAGATTTACAAGATTCCCAATAGTCTTTGGAATCTCGTGAATGCTTGTCCCATCAAGATCTAAATATCTTAAATGCAACAACTCCCCAATGCAATCTGGAATTTTTTCAATGGATGTGCTAGTGAGATCCAAAACTCGCAAGCATGATAATGCTTGCAGTACACTGTCTTCAATAGTCTTAGTTTTAGGGGAGTCCATGAGAATTAAAGTTCTCAAACAACCTTGTTTCAGAATTTGAGGGGGTAACACTAGCTTGGGCCCCATATTAGAGACTGATAACCGGCGGATCTTTATATTATCATCTGTCTTGAACTCTCTACCATGTCGATATAAAATCCCTTCCTCTCTCATTAAATGTGCACCAAGAGATCGGAAGTGATCATGCATAGAAAAGTAATCCTTGGACGCATCTACAATTGCATCAGCTTCCAAGAGATTCCTCCATATTAACTCCCTATAGATCTCCTCCCCTATATCTTCCATGGTTTTTTGTTTATCAGTTGGAAGATCATTCCTCGACTTATCTTGTTCATCCATAATAAGACCTTCAGCTACCCAAAACTGAACAATTTCCTTATAATACATATCTTTTTGGGGGTACAAAGAGCAATAAAGGAAACATTGTTTTAATCTAGATGGTAAGTCATCATAACTCAAGTATAAAGGCCTTAGTTCTTCTTCAATCTGGTCCATCTTCCATGCATCGCTTTCAAGAACCTCCTCCCATTTTGCTTTATTTTGCTGGTATAAAACCCCTCCAATAGCTTTAATTGCAAGAGGCAGTCCATCACATTTTTTAACTAGTTTAATCCCTATTTCTTCCAAACTTGATATCTCATCTTCTTCCTCTCCGCCTTCAAACACCAAATGTTTAAGCAAATTCCAACCACTTTCTTCATCCATTTTTTCAACTGGGTGGATATATGTAGGTTTCATTGACATCACTACTTTTTCTTTCCTTGAGGTAACTAAGATTGTACAACTACTTGCACTTTTAACTATAGGTTTTCTCAAGAAATCTATCCATACAGTTGCATTCCATACATCATCTAATACAATGAAAGTATTCTTTGTGAGGGTAGTCACAAGTTTTTCCTCCAATTCTGCTTTACTTTTGCCCTCAAAGTTTTCCCCTTCAATCAACTTCTTTAGCAAATCAGTTTCAATGTAGTTCTTAGAAACATATAACCATTTTTTATTGGGAAAGTTCTCTTTGATCCTTTCATCCTCGAATATTTTACTTGCTAGAGTACTCTTTCCAATTCCCCCAGTCCCCACAACTCCAAAAACACGAGTTTTCTTTGGGTTATTCTCGAGTATCAAACTAATTAGCTTCTCAGTAGCATTTTCAATTTGTGTCCCAATAATATCCCCTTCTACTTGTAGGTGAGATGTCTCACGTCCAAATACTTTGTTAGCATTTTCAACTGGTTCTTTCACTGTTTGATCTAAGTTATTTTTTATGAAAGTATCATTTTTCAGAGATTCCAATCTACCATTCAATGCAATAATTTGGTTGGCAACTTCATGACGATATCTAAGACACCGAAAGCATGAAAAGAGATAGCTGAAAGGAATGCTTACAGTTGATGACCCCGATGAGGCTTGAGCCTTCAATGCCTTCCCTCCTTCGATCACACATAGATCAATAATATCATCAGCATCATACATAATATCCTTCAACTTCCTCACCCAAATATCAATTTCATCATTTTCATGCCTCTTCCTTTCTGCCTGATGGAGATAACCATTGATTGTCCTCAGCCTTTCTTGGAGAGTTTTGATCTCTTTGTCAACGCCGAGCACCTTGAAGATCTCAGTCTCCACCATGTCTGTTGTGACTTTCATGAATCTCGAGACATAGAAATCTAAAACCATTGCCATTGTTGGTAGGAGAAGAGAGGAAAAGGCTCACAAGTTGTGGGTTTGATTTTTATTTTCGCATGGAGAAAAGTGATGCTTTGATGAGCATATATAGGCAGTTCACTTGAATATATTTAAAAGAAATAATATAGGTACAATTAGTTATGGAGAGTTTAAGATTTATAAATTGAGTGGCTTGTCATGGACGTTGGCATATTGTAGGGAGGCTTTACCTACATGTAGTTGTTGATATTTTTATAAATTATATTCTTATTTTTTTTATAATATGAAACTTTCGTGTTAGTTTACTCCATCTAATTTTATTTTCACATGCAAATTACAAATATTAAAAGTGCAAATATTCCAATGCTAAGTTGGCGTTGACTAATTAAACCATTGACATAAACCTCAATGATTAATGGATAGTTTTTTTAAAGTACCTCCAACGCATAATAGTTTTTTTTTTAATTATTGATGTCGAGAAGTTTTTGAGGATTTCCATCCAAATTCATTATTATCATCTCCTAAATGAGACAAAAGAATAAAAATGTTAGAATGCGTGAGCTAGAGGGGAGAGGGGAGAGGGGAGAGGGAGGGGAGAGGGGAGAGGGGGGAGGGGAGAGGGGAGAGGGATGAATAACTTCCATTGCGTTGAATAGATATTGTGCAGTGAAAACTTAAACAAATCTCGATGCCAAATACAAAATGCTAACACTCTTGATTTTAAGTAATTTATTATTTTACAAGATGACTATGTCCAAGGTTTAATCCTAATGATCATCACCATTAATGCTTCTCTTTCTTATAAATAGATTAAGGTTGACTGAATATTTGATGATAAAGAAAAGTCAAGTAGATCAAGGTTAATTAGATATTTGATGAAGAAAAGTTCAAGTGGATTATGAAGAACCGAACACTCGACATGAGGCGGAAAGTCTAAGTGAATCATAGTTGATTAGATACTTAGTAATCAGAAGTCCAATATAGAGTTGGCACGAGACGGAAAGTTCAAATGGGCCATGAAGAACTGGACACTTGACACGACGAGGAAAGTCCAAGTGGATCATGGTTGACTGGACACTTAATAATTGAAACTCTAATATAGAGTTGACATAATTAACTTTTCATTTACTATCTTAATCAAATACTATATTGGTCAACATCTATTGTATTGGCCAAACTCTATCGTATTGGTCAAATATTAAAACTCTCCGACTCGAATCAACTCGAACTTGGTCAATTCTGATCCGAGAACGATTGCACCAACATAAAACCTTATAAATCGAGGTTCACAACCACTAAGGGTAATCTATGACCCGAGTGATTTATAATCTATCACAAACTTACTCTAATTACAAGGATTTCATTTACCAAATAAATTCAATCGCACCTCTTTGTAAAGGTGAAAATGAAATTTAAGAAAAGATAAATTACCAAAAATGTTAAATTCTTTTAACCTTGTAAAAGCTCTTGCATAATTAGATTTGCTTGGTTACTTGATCTCGATTGCTATTAAATTTTAGAATATATTTTTATCCCTTAAAAATCAACTCCAAAGTTCAATATAACCTACCAAAGACTCTTCGAACATCTCAACTAAACTCGTCACAACACACATTATGCAATTTACATGCCTAAAAATAAATCTAATATTACATCTCTATAATCATAACATAATATTCATATTTCTGAATCTTTAACTCTTCTTCCTCCTTGTTTCTGTCCTATACATTTCCACTCAATTATTAATTCCCTCGACTCCACAACCACTCAATCGGGCCCACCTACCTTTAACTAAGCTCATCATCCATTCAAACTGAGTTTATTATACTCAACTCCCATAAACATAGTCCAGTTGATATTCGGGATGATATATTTGTAATAATGAAGTAAAGTTTGAATTCCCACGAGCGTATACTTTTAGAGAATTAGTTCCTTCCACCTAGGTGGATGTTCGATATCGTGATTTACCTTCTTTTCACAAGGTGTTGAGATAGACAGTGGAGGCTTGGGGGACTTGGGATGAGCGTTATTACCTTTTGCGATAATAAATTAGTTATACTTAATCTGACAAAAAGATGATTTCACTTACCTCAAATGATCCAATATCGTTGGCCCCACAATGAGATACAGATAGATAAATAAAATACCAAGTGGATTCTTAGATGGAGGATAATTCTGTGACTGTCAACTTTGCAAATTGACTCATATTCAATTCAATAAATCTGCCACTTGAAAACAACTCGGCTACATCCCTAAAGACTAGTTAGTTTTACTCAAGTTTCATGTTCATGTAACATGACTAACATGCACAATTGCACACCAAACTTTAATCATGTTACCAAGCTCATTAAAATAATATATTCATATTTAATCATTATTGAGAAGTTATTTTTTAATAATTTCAACATTAATAAAATCTTTTTAGGACATTTTTAAAAAATGTTAGAAGACAGACCACGGGTCCTAACAATACAGATAAGCATCGACTATTCCACGTGAAGAGCTCAGCAAAGATAATCATAAAATAATTTAATAATTAAGATATAATTACTTTAATTAAACTTGACTGTATATATTGTCCAATTAATGAATTAAGACTTTTTTGGGTCATTTTATATTAGACGAGTAGGTAAGATGTCATATTTAATGGACTATATTATTGACCAATTGGATAATATTAATAAGTGTTCACGTTGTAATTAATTAATTCAAATATATATTTTCAAGATAAAAAATTAAAAGTCTACTAATAAATCCAACTAGATTGATTGGGACTAATTAGGATATATATGCGTTATCGTAATACTGTAGTCTAGTTTGTATTTAGTTAATTGTCTCTTTCGACGACTTGCACATGAGTTTTTTTATTTGACATGACCAATTTTATGTATATGTTAGTCTATTAAATATAACATCTTTTAAGTACGGTAAGGTGCACTCAGCCTTACCTCATCTCAAATATATATTTTTTAAATAATTAAATGCTAGAAAATAATGAAAAAAATAAAATATTTTATAGTTCTTTTGAAAAAAATAATTATTACACACACATATAGAGGAATGATATGCCGCGCGACAGAAAATCGCGACTCCCGTACGCGATCGCCGACCTTCCGCCGTTCATCACCGTCGTTCTTCGCCGTCCGGTCACCGCCGGCCACCATCCCGGGCTCGTTGGAAGCGCAACTCGACGGCGCACACATCGGCACCGGATTCCGGCCGGATTGGGCCGGAAATCCGGCCGGAATTCCGGCCGAAACACAACAGACGCGATGAACGCCGATTTCGCCGGAATCCGGCCGGATTCCGGCCAAATCGGGGCCGGACTCCGGCCGCGGTCGACGCGCCCGGCGCCGGCGCGTTGACCGCGGCCGGAGTCCGGCCCCGATTCGGCCGGAATCCGGTCGGATTCTGGCCGAAATCGGCCGCCAGCGTCTGGCGGTGATTTCGGCCGGATCCGGCCCCGATTCGGCCGGAATCCGGCCGAATTCCGGCCGAAATCGGCCAACAGTGTCGCCGGACCGCCAGTGAGTTGCGGTTCCAATGGGTCCGGTCCGGCGGCAATCGGTGGTCGGACGGCGATGAACGGACGCCGGGAAGCGGCGAACGTCCGAGGAGAAACACTGTGCAATCGCGAAATGGACGGCTGAGATCGGGATCGCGCACGAGCGCGCATCGGGCGGTTGCGCAGGATATCAAAACCGCACACACATATATATATATATATATATATATATATATATATATATATATATATATATATATATATATATATAGAGGAATGATATCCCGCGCGACAGAAAATCGCGACTCCCCTACGCGACCGCCGACCTCCCGCCGTTCATCGCCTTCCGGTCACCGCCGGCCACCATCCCGGGCTCGTTGGAAGCGCAACTCGACGGCGCACACATCGGCACCGGATTCCGGCCGGATTGGGCCGGAATCCGGCCGAAACACAGCAGACGCGATGAACGCCGATTTCGCCGGAATCCGGCCGGATTCCGGCCAAATCGGGGTCGTCTGGCGGCGATTTCGGCCGGAATCCGGCCGGATTCCGGTCGAATCGGGGCCGGACTCCGGCACCCGTCGGACCGCCGGTGAGTTGCGGTTCCAATGGGTCCGGTCCGGCGGCAATCGGTGGTCGGACGGCGATGAACGGACGCCGGGAAGCGGCGAACGTCCGAGGAGAAATACTGTGCAATCGCGAGAAATGGACGGCTGAGATCTATATATATATATATTATATCAGTATCATAATAATTAACATTGTGATTACTTTTTAAGTAGATTATATATGATCCAATAATGAAACTAAATTGTGTGACTTTATAAACCTCTATTATAAGTTGGTGTTTTTAAATTTTAAAGATTATAAAAAAGGATTATATATTATATCTATTATCTCTATTTAAAGAAGATTTTCATCAAGTTTTATCTTGTAAATATTGACACACAAATTTATATTAGAATGTTAACTTTGTTTAATACATTTAAATCAAGCATGAGTCATGAGCATAATAGCCTTTTATTTTCTTAAAAAATGGCCGTATGTATTCTTCAATTTAGTTTTCAACACAAAACTTTAATTTTGTCTTAAATAATTATTTACTTGTTTTAAACCTTTTGGTTCTAATAAAAACCAAGTATACTTTTTTTAAAAAAATTAAGATTATTTTGTTCTTGAAAAAGATAAAACAAGAACCAAATTGGAATTGATAAATATTAGTGGATATTGATTATCTATATATATTATTTTGTTCTTTAAAATTATTCTTCCTCCAAATATACATGTATATATATATATAAATAGATTAATACTATTATACATCTAAATCATTAAAATCTAGATAGTCATACTTTATTGTTACTTATCTTGTCCTATGTCAAAATACTTTATATAAGAAATACTATTGACTAACAAATTAAAAATAGATAACGTAAATGATTGTAGAACTTTCTAAGTTGAATTCGTTTGTAAAAAATAATTAGATAAACATATTGAATCATATATTAGTCATTTTTAATGCTACAGGATGGGTGTATATATATATATACGGATTGATTATTGAAAGTGATGTTTTTGACAATTTAATTTATTTGTAGCATTTATTTTTCAAATGTGAAATCATTACGTGTAAGGAAGCATATTAAAAGTAATTGAATGGATACGTGCAATATTTAATGATAAGAAGCCTGAGGGATGATGACGTAATGAAAACAAGCAAACAATGTGGTGCTAGTTGGCACACTACATCAACTATAGAGCATCCATGTTAAAAGAAATATTTGAAGTAGCGTATACAACTCATGTTTACATTATATATACAATTAAAGTATAATTGTACAAGATATTATTTGTATTATATACTAATGTTAAGATTATTGGTGCAATTCTTTAGGATTTTCATGTTTGATAACGTAATAATATATTTATGTATTAAATTTAATCAAAATTGATTCAAATAGGATCCAATGTTTAAAAGTGAATTAAATAAAAAATCTAGTTAAGTCGAGATTGATCGAATGATTAATAAAGAAAAAGTCTAGTTAGGTCAAAGTTGATAGGATGACTAATTAAAGGGAAAGTTTAATTAGGTCCAAGGTTGATTAAATGATTAGCAAAGGGAAAGTCCAAGCAGATAAAAAATGATCTGATGTCTGATAAGAGATAAGTTCATGCAAATCGAGGAGATTGAATACTTGGAAAAGGGAAAAATTCTAAAGGAGTGAACTTTAGGAGGTGAGAAGTTGTTGAGGAGTGAACTCCGAACAAAGGAAAAACTCTAAGGGAGTGAACCCTATGTAGAAAGTCTTCAACAAGAGGTAAGCATGTAGGTTACGTAGACTAAGGCTTGTTTGTTTGTTCTTTTGTGTTTTGTATGACTGTTTTGCAAGAACTTAGAACCTAAAGTAAAACAAAGAGCAGAGAAACGCAATTGAACAAAGTTGCAACAAGTCCGACTCGGACATGATCCGGGTTGAATCGAATCCAAACAGGTTTGATTGATCAGAAGACTAGTCTGATCCATTGGAAAATCAATCCAATCGACACCTGAGTTGGGTTCGGATACTAGATCTCTTGAGTCGGGTGATCAAACGATTTGGTCTATTGGTTCAATCATGCCCCGAATGAGAAGTTTCAATGATTGACAACTGTTTAAGTTTAGGTTAATAAGGTGGATCTCACTTGTGTCATGAGTGTGCAGGATAAGTGAAATTCTCGTAAGTCGAAAGACTAGATGCAAGGCAAGGAGAGTCCAAGAAGGTCAAGGATCATATTCTTGGCAAGAAGAAGTCCGTGTAAGTCAAAAAATCGGATGTAAGGCAAAGAAAGTCTAAGAAGGTCGAGGATCGATTCTTAATAAAAGATAAGAATCCAAGTAGATTGCGAGATCGAATGCAAGGGTAGATGAAAGACCTAGAGACAAAGAAACTTCACACAAAGTCCAAAGAACAGGAGGAACATATGACATGAAATAATTGGAAAACGAGGACATATAAAAGTTTAGGCTTGAGGGTTTAGGGACAAAAATCCTATTTTACACTAATCGATCTGGTATAGTATAGCAATCGATTGGTGAGCCAAAAATCCTAATCTAAAATTTTGGATTTGCAACCCCAATCGATTGGGTTGAACCCAAAATTCGAGGTTTACTCATTTGTTGCATCAATCAATTGACAAGTTGAACTCAGTCGATTGGTAAGCAATTCCAATCAAATAGAAGATGCTCGAATTGATCTATTCAACTTAGGGTTGCCAATCGATTGACAGAATTTTCTCAAGTGAACAAAGGCTTCACAAATCGATTGAGCATTGTCAACCAATCAATTGATGGAGTTTTTTTAGTGAACAAAGAATTGCCAAATCGATTGACGGATCGATTGAACATCATTCATTAATTGATTAGAATTCAAAATCAAAGAAATATCAATTGTCAATCTGGAGTCAATGACCGTTCAACGGATAGTCAATGATTAACAATCAATTGGTGAGTTATACCAATTGATTAGTGGTGGCAAAAATAGCTCAATTTTGAGTTGTTTAAAAGGGAGTCTTTTCCACCAAGAGATGTTATTGTTCTATTGCAAATTTTCTATTCAACATGAGCATCAAGCTCCTGTTTGCAACATCTTCAAGCAACCAAGAGAAGGAGAACCAAGTCAAACTTGTAATCTCTTCATTTCTTCTCTCTTATTGCTCTTTCATTTGCTCAACTTTATAAGCTTGTTGTAATTTTGCTGTAAGAAGATTTCTCCGTCTTCGATTTTTTGTCAAGAACGAGAAGGTTTAGTAGAAGTAGTGAGCTAGGAGTGGACCCTTGGATTAGTTGCCTCAAGGAGGCGGATATCAAATAAAATCATCCAGTTAGCATTGTGGGTATCGTGGTTGAGTTGCTTCAAAGTTTTCGCTGCCTAATTTGATAGACGAAGTGATTTGAGCTATTCAACCCCCTTCTAACTCGCAAGGTCCTAACATGGTCGATCGAAAAGAGGTTCAATCGACCGATAAAATAACAACAAGATCGCAGGGCTGGTCTAGATTGCTAAGGGCTAGGGCGTATGGATAAGTTTGACTAGGTTCGATCAGATCGAACGAAGTTTTAGGTCGATCAAAATAACTATATAAAAGAATCTTGAGATCAAAACTTAGACATCAACTCAATTTTTAATCCTTTTCTTTTGTGCTCCAAAAAGATCTCAAAGTTCTGCTTGTGTGATTGGAGAAGCGCTAGGAGCAATGTGTGACATTTAGAATTTTCGGATCATAAAAGCATTGTTTGTGTGTGTATACTTTATTTATCATATTTGTGATTAAATACAAATTATATGAGATTTCTTCACCTCTTAAAAATGTTTTGAAAATGAGATAAACTTAGTGGACAAACGCCTCGTGTATAGATCTAGATCTTAGAAAGTATTAATTCGAGAGGATTGGAAATTAAATAAATTTTGGTATTGTATTCTCATCAGGTTGTTACTTTTATATTTTGTTACTACTAATATGATAGAAAAAAATGAACACGATCAAATAAACCATAGATGACATGGAAGAAATGTAACTAGTTCATATAATAGTGACAAATCATTAGCCTATCTAAACTATGGAAATACATAACATATGTTTGGTTTTTTTTTCCATTTAATGTTAACTAAGCTCACAAATGTACATTACGGGGTTTCAAATAATAAAAGTATACATATTTTTTAAATCTTAAAACAAGGTAATTTATATATTTACTGATGGCATTTTGCTGGAAAAAATATATCACGAAAACGGATAACATTAATTATAGAAGTTTTATTTATAAAAAAATATGATAGATATTTTTCTTAAAAGATTTATTATTATTATTTTAAAGTGTCATGTGAGACAAAAAAAGTGACAAGATTGATAAAAAAATAGTTATTATTTAACTTGCCCGATATAAATAATTTTAATATCTAACTTGCTAAACCAAATAACTAATAGTTATTTTTATTTTTAAACTTTTAATACAATTTCATTTAATAATAAAAAAATAAATATTATAAAATCAAGAAATTATAAAATATGTTTTTGAAAAAAAATAAAGTTTAGAGATATTGAAAATTCTAAAATTTTAGATGGTCAATTTGATAATTTTAAATATAGTATTTAAAATACTAAGCTAACTATTTATTAAAAATAAAGAATATTTTAGTTTTTTTTTTTTTTATTACTAAATTTGTCTCCCACCACTTTCTGACGGTTGGTTCAATTCAACTCGCTAATCGAGCTCCAACTCTGTAGCTTGACATGTGGGCTAGATTGAACTCGACAATGTATAATTATTTTTTTTTCATGAGATTTTTAAAAAAAATATTTAAAAAATTAAAATAAGTTATTAAAATTTTAAAGTAATTAGAATACATTAAATTAAGAACTATTAGGAATAATATATAATTATTTCTTTAATTATTTGAAATGCATTTATAATTATCAATAAATAACTTAATATATGAATGCCAAATATATAACAACAATAAAATATGAACTTGACATTTTTAATATATAATAATAATTATTAAATCTTTTAATAATAATCTAAGAAATTATCATTGTATTTATTATATTTATCTGAGACATTTTATACATTTCTAATATTTTTTTAAAAAAATAGGCCCAACGAAGTAGAAACTTGGATAGCCCAACATCGCATCTAGCTCTTAACGGGCTAAACATGGCTCGGATCAAACCCAATATTTTATTTAGTAAAATGGCAAAGGGGTCAAATTTGGATAGGATTCAATATCTTTCATCTTCATCCTCATTTATTATATTCATCCTCATCTTTATCCCTATTAAGTATTTAGCTTTCATCCCAATCTCATATATATTCAAATAATTAAATATCCTTTATATTAATAATTTTGCTCAGTTCATCCAACTAGTTTCTCCTTGATAATCAGGACCACTGTGGTGCAATCAACGTCAAACATTAATTATAGTATTGATTTTTTAAAAATCCACATCACAATGATATTGAATTTCAAAAATAATTGAGTATTTGGATAAAATATTTTATCAGATCTATTTTCATATCCGAATTCAAAAATCTCCCTACTTTTTACTCGATTTTTTAATTAGATTTAAAAAATTCATTCATGCACTCCTCCATTTGGATTAGCTATTAGATCCTCTATCAAGATTAAAAAAAAATTATCATCCTGATGTCAAAAATAAATCCGACCTAAATTGATCTAAAAAATATCAAATTAGGATTAAAGATTTTAGGATTCAAATCTAATCAGGTTGGATCCAAAATCGACTCAAAAAAATTTCTAGTTACAGTTGATCCGAATCAGGATTTTAAGATATTATTTAGGTAATTAAATTTTTTGATTTAAATATTTAAATTCATAAAATATAATTATCATATAATTATAATTTAGATGAGGTTCTTTATTATATTTTTAAATTAGAATATTATTATATATTTTAAATGTTTATTTAATTATTTTATTAAATTAAATTGCATTGATTGAATTATTCGGATTAGTTGAATTATCTGAATTTAAATTTATAAATTTTGAATTTCGAGTTGAAATTAAAAATTGTTTATAATAAATTTATTTCAATCTGAATTCTTCCGACCTACTCGAATTGACACTATTATCTACCGACCTGATCCATAGGGGAGCACATCGTGGTTCCCACAAATGCCATCGTGGCTCCCACACTTGCCGTCTCTCATAAAAACCATTCCGTTCAATCCTCCTGTGCATACGTCAGAGTTCAGACTTCACTAAATCAAAATGGAGATTTTCATTTTAGCTCTTTAAGTTTTCAAAATTATGATTAAATATTTTCAAACTCTAAATATTTTATTTCTTAAATACTAAAAAAAATTTTAATTGATGGAAAAAATCACATCTGAGTACCTCATGATTATTTTATTTAACTAAAAAAATAACATGGCAGAATATGTCGTATATATACCATGTGACTCCTTTCCATCACGCCAATATTTAAAACTACTAATAATATTGGACTAATTTTAAAATTCTCATAAGATATTTCATAATTTTTTATGATAAAAATAAAAAATAAAAAAAATAATACTAATCAATATAAGAAAATTGACAGGTAGTCAAGGATTTTTAAAAGTGATTGCAATCAATTGATTTGTGAAAAAAAATCTAGTAAACATAAAAAATTGAATTAATTAAGCGGTTTGTTGGCTGTTTAGGAGCTGGCTATTGCAATCAATCTCTTCGTGATTGATGCATACAACTACTTTTATAAATTAATTAATGTGTTGCCAAGAAATAATAAATTTGATAAACAATGTACTGTTTCAATATAATTGAATGGTTTATCTTTTCTGCGACGTGATCTACACTTAGAAACACATTTACTAATTATTAGATATCCATCGCCATCAGATCCCCGCAGGCATTTAATATGCGATAATTTAAATTATTAAATTTATATAATGAAATTACTGCACCCGCCAATTCGGCCGACCTAGATGTGCCACCGACGCTCCTAGCGAATTTATTATTATTATCAATATTATTTTAAAATTTCTAATATCAAAATACTCTTAAGATATTTTAATTTTAAGCAGAGGTATTCTAATAATAAAATAGAGATACTTTGATATTAGTAAAATTTAAACGATATTTTAAAAATACTAAACCTCGAGATTATCATTATTATTTTTAATATCACGGTCACGTGATCGGTCAAGATAGAACATGCAAGAGCAGGACCAGCTATTTCATTACTTTCAAGGGCGTACAAATCGACAATAATTCAAGGGATCCATCACTTTAGTACAATTAATCATTTGTAAAGAAATAAATTAAAAAATTATAGTTGATCACGATGTAATAATAATTAAGTCAATTCTACCATTGGATGCTTATCCGAATTCACGAGAGATCGTTATATAATTTATTAATTTGTTTTCTTGCTATAAAAACAATAGATAAAAAAAACTAATACTAAATAAACTGGAAGTTAAGTTATTAATATTTGCTGCATCGACTACTTTATTATTAGGATAAAAATGCAATTATTAAAATAGTTTGGAGCCTATATATTCGCACGTAGGCAGCGGGTCTTCTCCAAGTAAAAAGCCACTAAATCCACAACCTGTGAAGTGTGAAGTGATCTTTCCCTCAAAATGGCGATGGTCTTAGATTTTTTTGTCTCAAAATTCTTGAAAGACACATCAGACCTGGTGGAGAAGGAAATCTTTAAGGTGCTCGGCGTCGACAAGGAGATCAAAATCCTCCAAGCTAGATTGGGAACCATCAATGGTTATCTTCAACAAGCAGAACGGAAGAGGCACGGAAATGATGAAGTTGATATATGGGTGAGGAAGCTGAAAGATATAATGTATGATGCTGATGATGTTATTGATCTTTGTATGATCGAAGGGGGGAAGTTATTGACGGCTCAAGCCTCTTCAAGTTCATCGACTGTAAGCCTCCCTTTCAGCTATCTCTTTTCATGTTTTAAGTGTCTCAAGTATCGCCATGATATTGCCAACCAGATTATTGAATTGAATAGTCGGTTAGAAGGTCTAAAAAATGATGCTGTTATAAAAAATAATTTAGATCAAGCCATGAAAGAACCGGTAGAAAATGTTAACAGAGTATTTGCACGTGAAACATCTCATTTACAAGTGGAAGGAGATATTGTTGGGACGCAAATTGAAAATGCTACTGATAAGTTAATTAGTTTGATACTTGAGGATAATCCAAAGAAAACTCGTGTTTTTGGAGTTGTGGGGACTGGGGGAATTGGAAAGAGCACTCTAGCAGGTAAAATATTTGAGGATGAAAGGATCAAAGAGAATTTTCCAAACAGAAAATGGTTGTATGTTTCTAAGAACTACATTGAAACTGATTTACTAAAGAAGTTGATTAGATTTGAGGAAGGAAGTGAAACCAAAGGGGAAAACTTTGAGGGGAAAAGTAAAGCAGAGTTGGAGAACAAACTTGTGTCTGTGCTCACAAGGAACACTTTCATTGTGTTAGATGATGTTTGGAATTCAACTGTGTGGACAGATTTCTTGAGGAAACCTATAGTTAAAAGTGCAAGTAGTTGTACTATCTTAGTTACATCTAGAAAGGAGAAGGTTGTAATGCAAATGAAACCATCTTTGGTTCATCCAGTTGAAAAAATGGATGAAGAAAGTGGGTGGAATTTACTTAAACGTTTGGTGTTTGAAGGTGGAGAAGATGAAGATGAGATATCAGGTCTGGGAAAAATAGGGATTGAACTAGTTAAGAAATGTGATGGATTGCCTCTTGCAATTAAAGCTATTGGAGGAGTTTTATACCAACAAAATAAAGCAAAATGGGAGGAGGTTCTTGAAAGCGATGCATGGAAGGTGGACCAGATTGAAGAAGAACTAAGACCTTTATACTTGAGCTACGAAGATTTACCATCTACATTAAAACAATGTTTCCTCTATTGCTCTTTGTACCCTCAGAAAAATATGTATTATAAGGAGATTGTTCAGTTTTGGGTAGCCGAAGGTCTCATTGTTGATCAAGATAAGTCCAGGAAAGATCTTCCAACCGGAAAACAAAAAACGGTGGAAGATTTAGGAGAGGAGATCTATAGAGAGCTAATTTGGAGGAATCTCTTGGAAGCTGATGCAAGTGTAGATGTGTCCAAAGATTACTTCTCTATGCATGATCACTTCCGGTCACTCGGTGCACATTTGATGAGAGAGGAAGGGATTTTATATCGACATGGTAGGGAATTCAAAACAGATGAAAACATTAAGATTCGCCGGTTGTCAATCTCAAATATGGCGCCGAAGCTAGTGTTACCTTCTCAAATTTTAAATCAAGCTTGTTTGAGAACTCTTATCCTTATGGAGTCTCCTAAAACCAAGACGATTGAAGATAGTGTGCTTCGGGCATTATCATGTTTACGGGTTTTAGATCTCACCAGCACATCCATTGAAAAAATTCCAGATTGCATTGGGGATTTGTTACATTTAAGATATTTAGATCTTGATGGGACAAATATTCGCGAGATTCCAACAACTATTGGGAATCTTGTGAACCTTCAGAATCTAAATATCTCACAGTGTCAATACTTGGAAAGGCTTCCCGAGTCCATCACTATGTTGCATAATCTAAGATGTCTTGACATGAGAGATAGTCCACTGCTGACTTATGTGCCCAAGGGAATCGGGAGGTTGGAAAATTTCTATAATCTTCAGGGATTTCTGGTGGGGCAGAATGACTCAACCTCTGACGAAGGCTGTGACTTGGGAGAGCTGAAAAATCTCTCCAAGTTGAGAGGCATAAGCATTTACAGGCTTGAGAGGGCAGAAGGAGGAGCCTCTGCACTTGCAGACAAACCTTTCCTTAAGCAGCTAACGCTTGGATGGATGCAACCAGATGCGGATGATGCAGACGAGGAGGATGAATCAGAAGGAGCTAATGAAGGTGGCGCCGACGAAGAGGCAGATACTGACGGCAATGATGATGAAGATGCACGCAATGATGATGGCTCAAAACAAGAAAATGAAAATGAGGAGGCAAGCGATGCAGACAACGAAACAGAAGATGAAAGCGAGGAGGACGAGGAGAAGGAAGAAGAAAAAGGATGGAGCGAGAAGCAAATTAGCAAAGCCGAGAGGATATGCAATGAAATGTCTCAGCCTTCATCAAGTGTAGTAGACATTCTCTTCGATGAGTATCCAGGACGACAGTTCCCGAGCTGGATGATATCTTCTTCCCTGGCTGAATCTTTTCCAAACTTGGCATATTTGAAGCTCATTGGTTTGCCATGTTGCACAGAGCTCCCTCCCTTGGGCACACTACTCCAGCTGAAGTACCTCAGTATTGAACGAGCAAGCGCAATAAGAACCATCGGTCTTCGATTCCTCGGATCAAGAAGCTCTGCATTTCCCAAACTTGAAGTGCTCCAATTCGAAGACATGCCTAAATGGGAGGAGTGGACGTTCGATGGAGTAGAGGAGTTAACTGGTCGTGGAACACCACTTGCAGTGAAATTGTTTCCAAGCCTCAGGGATTGTGTTCTCATCGACTGTCCAAAGCTGAAGGCTCTTCCTGCCGGTCTCTACCGCGCCACCAACTTCAACGAATTCTGCCTCCGCCAAACGTATGAGCTAACAGAAATAACCAATCTCCCCATAGCGTACAAGCTGGAGGTGACAAATGGCAGTGGGTTGAAGAAGATATCCAACATCTCATCAGTGAGATATCTTGAGGTTGATAATTGTCCCAACTTGGAGTGCGTGGAGAATCTTGGCAAGCTGCAGTATTTGGTGTTGATATGTTCAGGGGAAGTGGAGCAGCTCCCGCAGTGGTTATCGGGCTTGATCGAGCAGCATAACAACACGTCAAGCACTCACAGGAGTTTCAGAAAATTCGAGTTGCAATGCAGCCTACAACTACTGAAGAGCTGTCTTGAGGGCAACGAGAATTGGGACATCATCAAGCAAATTCCTATTGTCAAAGTCACAACACCTTCTGGAAAAGAGTATATACGCTATACCAAGGATCCCTACATGTATGATCAACACGTCCCTGCTAATTGAGAAAGGTGATTCTTCTATCTGCCAAGTCAGTCACTTTTCCTCCTTTCCATATATAACTCAAGTTTTGCCAATGACCCTCTGCTTGTTTTTGCAGGTTTGTATCAGTTAGCATTTGCTTTAATTGTATTGGTGAATAAAGCCATTCGGCGCAAGGTGTGATTTCTACGGTGCTGTTTGCATTTGCTTTCTTCGGAGTACATGATCTTGTTTAGAATAACTTCCCTTTCATTGGAATTGCTCAAGAGAAATATTTGGTGTGGCCGTACAATTTATATATTATTTGCATTCGCATGTATCCTTGGTAGTATCATCATCATCTTCATCAGTGAGCTTATCAGTAAGTATTTGTACGACTGAAGCAATTCATCCTGCCTATGTAAGTCGCTCCTCTCTCTTAATCAATATACATAAACCATATAGTTCTTGCAATGACCATCTTCTTTTCTCCTTTCAGGTCCATATCATTTGAAGCCTTCAAGTGTGTTTGTGTTTTCCATGTTGGTAAATAAAAGCTATTTGATGCGAGATGCGATGATTTCTACCTTAAAATTTGCATTTGCGTTATTGTATTTGATTTACTGTTGGTGTGTTGTGAAACCATTGTCTTTCTACACATTGTGAACAAAAATGGTTATGCATTGAATATGTTTTGAACTACTGTTTTCACGCACGTAGCCCTATTATTTGGGAGTATGCTCGATCCGATTAAAGGTGATCCTTCTTGTCTAAAGTTACTTTCCTCTCGTAATAAACATACATAGCTTTGTCACTTCATGCACTAACTGTTTGAACGTTCTTTCTTTTGCAGGTTCATATCACGAGAGTCGCAATGCGGGAGAGAAGTGATGATTTTAATCAAACAATGTCTTTGCTATTTAATATAATGTTCCTGTGATGTTGAGAACAGTCAGTCCTTGGCATATTGCTCAGGCAAGAAATATATTGAATTAATGGCTAATAGTGCAATCTTTTCTGTATGTTGAGTTTGCTACAGCTCAGGATGTGATCATTATGATTGCAAACAACCCATCCTGCATCCATCAGATAACTGGAAGAACCTGTCTTCCGTGTTCGTTATCAAAACTCAACCCATTGACAGACCAGACTGTCAATTTTCACTAAGATCGTACAAGAAATCACCAGAATGCGCCAATTCCTCTAGAGAGGAACATACGAATTTGCCAACGAAAACTCTGAACCAGGCTCCATCCGCGAAACGTTCAAATCACATTTACAAGAAATTGTTCGTGCGAATATAACCATAAAGCAATACAAACACGGCACGAATGGCATCCATCTCAAGCATAAAGAGACGCTCAGCCACCAAACCCGTAGAGAGTGCGTCCCTGACGCTTAAGCGCGTAGACGACATCCATGGCAGTGACAGTCTTGCGGCGAGCGTGCTCGGTATAGGTCACAGCGTCACGGATGACGTTCTCTAAGAAGATCTTGAGCACGCCGCGAGTCTCCTCGTAGATCAGACCGCTGATGCGCTTGACGCCGCCACGACGAGCTAGCCGACGGATGGCCGGCTTGGTAATGCCCTGGATATTGTCACGGAGAACCTTGCGATGGCGCTTCGCCCCGCCCTTCCCGAGTCCCTTGCCTCCCTTGCCGCGTCCAGACATGACGACGATCCCGATCAAGAATTGAAAAGCTCGATAAGGTAGATAGGCGAGAGACTGAGATGCGAGTTACGGTGAGGGAGGGATGGGCATTTATAGGCGAGCGAATTTGGGTTTGGGGGAGAATGAAAGAGAGAGGGAGTTTGGGGTTTTTGGAACTTGGATTTGGAACGTTCGAGGCGGGAATGTGTGATCATCAGGGTCCATTGGATTGCAATACGACGGCTGGGATTGATTTATTAATGGTCACGCGGATCGGTGACGTGGCAAGAAGTGTGTTTCTTTGAGGATTGAGTACACGTGAGAACAATGTGATCTTTATTTCCACGATCATGTGATTACCCTAAACCTAGCCCCAAATTGGATCGTGCCTGGATCACGACTCAATTTGAATTTTATACAGAAAAATATTTTTTATTTTCTAAAAGATTATCTGTTTTTATTTTAAATTTTTATAAACTATTTTATTAAAAAAATAGACCTGGGCAAATCAGGTACAACTGAACCAAGCAGTTATGTCTCACATAGTTTATGATAGACTGGTTTAAACTTGATCAAATATTTTGCGGAAATAAGCAATTCTTATTAATTTACGATTTTGGAACCGAAATGTAAACTTTTGTAGAATAGAATTTTCATAATTTTTCATAATTGTCTCGAATTAGGGAAGGGAAATATTAAAAAAAAATACACTTTAATTATATTTTCTTCGGTAAAAATACTATCAACGGCGTAAAGCAACAAAACGCATGCATTTATGCGCACAAAAGCGAAACCAACTAATGATTCGGGCATTGAGGCATTGTGGTTCTTATCAGAGCACTCGCCGGCGCCATCGCCGGCGTTCGCTTTCTCGCCATTGTTGTTGCTTGTGGTGGTCATTGATCCTGGTGTCTTCTTCCGTGATAGACTCCATTGATGGACTCCAGCAGTAGCACCCTCCTCTTGAGCTCGCTGACCTGCCTCTCCAGGAATAAAAATCGCTCCTTTAGCGTTAGGTTTTCCTCCTCGAGGTGCACTATGTGCGCGTCCTGGATGTTCACCCTGTTATCCAGTATCTCCGATTCCGACGGCGACTTCAGGCCGTGGTACGGATCCTCGCTGGGGTACACCATCTCGAACCGGCTCACGTCGTGGTCCAGACGGCGCTCCACCCCCATGTGTTCCTCCACGTCGCTTTTGCTCGACTCCTCCGCTGCTTCTTGCTTCTCGTTATCGTCGTCCTCCTCACCGCCGCTGGCGGGACCACAAAGCCATCGGAGGCGGATCAGGCCTTTCATCGAGCCGTAGCCGTCGACGCCCCACTTCTCCTTCACCATGTCGGCCAGGTCCTCGCACGACGGGGAGAACTCAGGAGTCTGGAGGACCAACGGTGATAGGGAGCACGGCGAGACCAGCGGTGCAATCCCTCCGGACTTCTTCGCGCGGATGAGGAAGGAGGTCGTGTTCCGGGGAGCAAAGGGGGCGGAGCGCGAGCGCCCGAACTTCCTCTTCGGCCAGTAGAAGCGGCAGCGCACATTTTCAGGTTTCTCAAAGGCATCGCGACCGACAAGGGGCGCCATATTGCCGACAAGATGTGCCCCTCCGGCGACCGCCGCCTCCTTGCGCTTGTCCACAGCCTTCTTAGCCTTCCAAATCATCATGCGGCTGGGAGCGGCAGCACCTCCAGAGGTGCCAAAGGGGGGAGGAAAGCGAGAGGGGTCGGAGAACACCATCGGCTTCTCCGGTGCCGGAGGCGGCCAGATCCCAAAGCTACGACTCATCCACTGATTCAAATCTAGAAACCCTAGAATCGCTTCGGTGGGGATGAGGGATCGGAGACGAGAACGGAAACCCTAGCGACACCGAGATCGAAGGAAATTAGTGAGTAAGAACCCTAAAAGGTCGTAATTTTGAGGTCGAAGAAGGAAATCGAAGTATGTTTTAGTTCGTCGTCCTTGTTTCTTTTTCGCCCCTTTCGCAGGAAGGAAAATGTAACGGGAAAGGAGTATTTATAGAGATTTTGGATTATATGGACGGCTGAGATTTCTCTTACGAAATTGCACGGTTGTGATTATCTTCTAGTATTTTCACTCTCAACGGGCTTGGATTTGCTGATCAAGCGCACTGACTGGGATCAGATACTTTGCCACGCTGGCAGCTCCACTTGTAGCCACCTCAAAAAAGGAAAAATCATAAAAAGAAACTGAACCCGTTTTAAATAACAATTTTTTATATAATTATATTTGATTTATTTTTGAAGTTCAAATTTAAACTGGATTTCAAATTCTTTCAAAAGCCTGAAATTCATCAATAGAATTATTTCATATTCATGATATTTAATACATACTATCAGAAAATTTAAAAATAAAAATTGGAAATATTGTTAACAAATCAATTAGAAAACAAACACAAAATGATTTTGATATTTTATTTCATTATTTTATTAATTTAATTATCGGGTTCAATTATTTATATATATGTTAAGGTTGGAGTTTCTTTTTCAAAAACACATGAAATCCTAATCTTGATATTATGTTTGCCTTTGCTAAAATGAAAGGAAACTGGTGTTAGAAGTTGTTTCAAAAAAAAAACAAAAATCAATGTACTAGAAACAACACTTTCTTGCACCAGAAGATGTCCAAAGGAATCCTAAAATGTTACAGATAATGGTGGCTGTTCAGATATGAATTAGGACGGTCAAGAGGACAAGAGGAGTGAACAGCCTTGCCTGTATTTGCAAAGGACAAATCAAATTGGTAATTTCCTTTTGCTACAATTTGAGAGAATTTTTACCTTTTGTTTTCTAGGCGCTCTTGTTCGCTGTTTTGTTTGCCCTGTTTACTCAAAGGTATGTCAAAAATGCCTTGATAAATGTCTGTACACGATGACTACAAGCTCGAGTTAAATTTTAATAAAAGAAAGACGTGCAGCTAAGAAAATTAAGAAATTATGTGGATCTTTTTGAAAAACGTCACAAATTAAAAGTACACTAAAAGAAGAATCTCGCTAGTTTCCGCAAACTACAACAAAAACATCAAAACGAACCTTTCCACCCAACTTATGGTTGCATAAGATTTCTCCAGGTACTTGAAGGATGTGCAGTTTTGAAGCAAGAAGCTTACTCAATGCGTGCTACAATCGGCAGTTGATCTTAAATATAAGAAATATAAGACAAGCAACGCAGTTGCCTGAAAATAGTTGAGATAAACACTGCTCAAAGATTAACATGTTCTGCATGAAGATTGCAGTTTATAACCCCTTTCAAAGATCGACAGTAAAGTGGTCGAAGCTTACTGGGGAGATAACAGCCTTCACTTTCTCTTAACGAATGATTTCACTGATTCCACGATCACCTGAATTCAGCACAAGAAATATCAAGTTGACTCCCTAATAAAGAAGAGCATAACACATGGCCAGTGGGACACTAAAATTTCAAGAACTATAAATTCAGACAGAACGTGAAAGGAAAATTTTAGAATGAAGAATTGATCAACTAGCCTGGCACAGACAATGAAAACTAACCAGCGAAAATTTTAATTCAAAAAAGATTAACATAATGGGGGGATTAGGATGGCTCTTAAAGCCTTCAACCCAAACAAAATTAGAAGTGCACGGAAAATATTGAAGCAAAGAAATAATTCTATATCTAGAAAAACTCGATCAAATAAGAAAATGAACCAAATTAAATTACACACTTATACCAAAACTTTCCTACGGTCATAAATAAAAAAATTACCAACTTTAGAGTTATTCTCTTGGAGAGAGAGAGGAGAGCCTACCAATATAAACTACTAGAGATCTAAATTTTTTTATAAATTAAATTTCTAATTAGCATTAAAGTTAATAGATTTCTTACCCGGCCATCATAGGACAATGATGCAAATATCAAAGGTTCTCGTGTGCTCCATGCAAGACCTTCATATTTAGCACAAATTGGTAAACAAACTAGATCATGTTGTACATACTTGGACAAGAAAAAAACAAAACTGGATTACCATAGACACTATCTTCATAGTCAGCATATGAATTGATCAGTGAATCCTTCAATGGTGTCGGTGAATCAAATAGACTGAAGAAAAATGGATATAACAGAGAAAGAAATTAACCTACTGGCAAACAGTGGCTCAATCAATGGTATAGGTAAAAAATGTACCTTTCAGATGATGAGTCATCATTGCCAGGAAGAGGAACCGACCACAAATTAATGGTTGAATCTGTACCAGCACTCTAAGAAACAACTTGTCATGAGTGAATAGGAAAAGTTCACAGTTTACATACAAGAGCTATAAATTGGAGAGAAATAGAGAGACCAAAATAAGTTCGTCGTATTCTGGATTGTGCCTGACTGCCCATGTCCTGCCAGAATGTGGAAGCCAATGTGATGTAAGCCTTATTTGGAATTTCAGATGTGATTATTTACTGTGACATAAATTAGCAAGTAAATCATGATATAGATTATGATAAGTACCAATGTGCATGACCAGGGAGTTCTTTTACAGGAAACTTGGGTCTTCGAAGATCCCATAGTTGGATACCAGATACATCTTCTGCAGTCACCTGCAATGTTGACATATGCCAAAATTTAGAAAAGCAGCATAAAACTGGCAAATAAAAAAGCGATTAATTGTTTGCATAAGGATAACACTTTGTGAAGGCAAATATATATCACGCTGAAATTAGGAAAACAATGATCCATGGTTACTGAAATCGATGCTTTATACTTGCAAGATAAATTTCCTAATTCTGGATGGCTGTCCGAGTGTGGTGTTGAAAAACATATCAGAATTCTTTTGTAAAAAGCATTGGAAAATTAGCTATTCTTAGAAAGACACAAGTATTAATGATCCAAATGTGCATATGTTAAAAGGGTTCATATCTTAGTAAATAGACTATATAATTATCAAACTTTCAATAAGCAATGAAAAATGCCATTGCTTTGGCAATTTTTTTTGAAAAAGTAAAGCACAAGCAAGGAACCCACAGTTATTCCATGGGAAGATACGTAAATCCACCTAGATCAATTAAGGTTAAAGATCAAAATTGATTATACGACCACTTGGTTTCCTCCTCCAAATCCAAAATCTCCAACAAAAAAAATACAGAAATGGAACTACAAAAAAAAAAAGGAAGCTTCTCGATCAAACAAAAAGATCATGGGTTAAAAAAATTTCTCATTAAAAATAATACTAACCTAGTATCCTATACAATATTACAAAGAGAACTATGTTAACATATGCATACTTGAAGTGGGTAGAAGATCCAACCAGTAATTAGACTTACAAGAAAATGCTGTTTTTTTGGATTGTAATCAACATCCCTAATGTGTGCTTGCTCTATCGAGGTAGTCTTCCTGGAGAAACAGTTACATGGTTAAGTCAACCCAAGTCAAAACTTTGGAAAAAACATCCTGCACAGAAATCTGTAGGAACAAATTTATTAGAGAGTGCTGGCCTGCTACAGCAAGTTAAACATCTTCATCTTAAAGCATGAGGCAGAAAAACAATTCATGATATTTTTATAAAGAGAACCACCACTCATGAAAATTATCATGAGAACAATTTTATATATGAAATCACTTATAAATAAAATAAAGAACTAAAAGCATATTTCCCTCGTGTCATAGGGTTATGGTAGTTAAACTTGCAATTCAGACCTCACAATCTTATGCTCTTTCAACCACCTACATGATTTAAATCTCAAGTAGAATCTGAATCTGGTTGGGAACTTAAAACCCACGATCCATTCTTATGCTACATCACTGCTCCTACTATCAATATCTACCGAGACAACCTGTGAGCTATGCTTACATTCACTTAAAATTTAAAACATGACATTTATTGGAAGTAAACAATCCTTATTGTGTCTAATAATTTGGAGAGAAAAAAATCAATTATCAACTAAGAGATTTTTTTTTAAACTTTTGCCATTATCATACACCTTATATTTATTATTCATCTCGTAGACTACAAAGATGCAACATTTTTAGAATTACAATGCAGTGTTCATATATACTATTAAATAAGTAATTTTAATTATAGTTCAAAATACTAGAATGATACAGTGTTCAAATTAATACTACGTACTGAAAGTTAGTACATATGATAAATATTGTTTTAAATATAATTTAATAAAATTGTAGGATCTCAAGATTCTATGCTTTGGTCCTACAACCAAACCAACTGATCTCTTCTGGATTCAACAAAAGGTCTACATCTTGACAATTTGTACAGTGTGTCCATATGTGATTATGTAGGAGAGGTAAACAGAACTTACAAGTTTAAGATCACGAAAACATGAACTACACACTGAAAAGGGTTCAACAGCAGACATAGATTTTTTCTTTTGGGGGGAAAAAGCCTTAAACTTGTGCATAAACCACATAAAGTAGACAGTATCAGGTGTCTTGGGCATTCAGTAGCGTATCAATGGAATACATTTCGTTGCGATGTGTGACTTACATGAAACATAAAAATGATGTATTGAGGAGATGGTATACTTCATTGTTCGGAGATCCCAAAATTGTAATGACGAGTCGCATATACCAGTAAGAGCATTTCGATCATGAGGATCCCATGCACCACCCCATAGGTTTTGAAGCATACCAACAGATTCTTGTGATATCACCTACATTTAGCAGCATGTATAAGAATCAGCAAAGTGTAAGAATAACCGTTTGACACAGACATTCTTATGGTATTATCAAGATACTAAATCATCTTGATGTTTTATTACATTTTGGTTAAATTATCCTATTTATCATGATATAAGGTAACACAACATAAAGAAGACTTCCATGATTATATCTTAATGATATGCCAATGCACTTTGGTATACTGACAAATATATGTAAAGAAATGTTTTCCACTGAAGTTTGGTATTTATTTATTTTATTTTACTTTCAAATGCCTTGATATGTTTTCATAAAAAGTAACAGAAACAGCCAACCTAAAAACCATCAAAGTTTTTAATTTGTTTTCCTGTTGTTCAGAGTGTCATGCATGAACATGAATTACCAAGTCTGCCTACTGATATTACCAAGTGGCTTACCATATTTTCTTTCACTCTTTGATGATGCATCTACATAACCATATTCCATTCCTTATATGCATAGTTACGCTATTCTTCTAACTTGTAGTTTACACATTTTCATGTAGCATATAGAGATTACTACAGCTACTTATTTAATAACACAGCAGCAGATACACAATGTGAAAAAGAAAACATTGAAGCAATTAAATGAATATCATAGCAATAATTACTATAGCAATACAACTAATTCCCTGCAATATTTTAGAACATTTCATCTTATGTTTCTAAGACAATGCACTTTTTAGTCTGAACCAAGAAAGTGGATTTGATATCTGATCTAGGTATTTAACAAAGCTGATATCAAATGGAACACAATGAACTGATCCAACCAACACACCTAATCAAGCACCTCCACAGCTCCATGGATAAAGATGAAGCACAAGAAATAAGTGAGTCAATACTAACTAAGGCCTGTGTTTAGTTTCAAGTGTTGTGGCAAAAGGAATTGTCAATTAATGAAGCATGAACTTGTGTGTTAGAACACATAGAGCCAAATATTTTATCTGTGATTATTGTAATTACACAAAAAATACATTGTATCACAATTATTAATGGGTTTGAACATTGTACACACACATGGGTGATTTATATTCATATAACCATGTAGGTGTGGCTTCATTGATGATTCAAACTAAAAACCAAGCTAAACTGTAGACTTACATATAATGAAAGCCCCTTTTTTCTCTCTTTTAACAACTCATTCTTTAAAAATGTATTTAGATGGTAGGAAATCACAATATAGTCCCTGTTGCAAGGTAGTTGTGCTAGTTGTTGACATAAATATGGCATGCCAGACAATGTTGCTGTTGTTGCAAATACAACTAGTTTGTGGAAACACTTGCTGGAAAAAAAGGTATACTTTGAAAACTTAATCATAGGCCATATTCAATAATTACCCTAAAAGTAGGTGGACCAAATACAAAAGTTTCCCTATGATGCAGTGTTCGTGGACAGTAATTACCTTTGGAACAAATGTTTAAACAATTTAACATCCTTTTTGTGTGCATGTTTTGAACTTCGTGATTCCCTATTGCACAATGTATCAGAAAGCATTGTAAACTAGTTCAGACTTCAGACTAAGAAAAGTTTCCTTTTGCAATAGATGGGAAACTAGATTTATTTATCTATTGCTAAGAACTTGAAATGCTGCATTATTCTATGCAAAGCTAATAGAATAAACCATAAATCATGGTTCTGATGCTTATGCAAAAAAAATCTCTCCTTAAGGCATCAACAATACGACTTGACAAATAAATTTGTACAGCTTCAGAAATTGTTTTCTCATAACAGATTCCAAAAATTTTACAATTAGGTAAGAAATTGTAATCTATTATAAACCTAAAGCAAACACACCTATCACGTTGAAGGTTTCCTTCATGACGTAAAGGACTCTAATAGAACCACTGTCAGTCCTTCTGAAGATAACAAAAAGTCCTTTGAGGAGCTCACCTTGGCTACTTTATTCGACGAATCTAGGCTCCAGAGGAAAAGATTTCCCTCATCAATGCTGATTAGTCTATCATGCTTCCCAGATGGCCACCAAAGAACACTGACAAGCATGTTAATGGGGAGTTATAAAAAAGTTCATGGAACCTATTTGTTTTTCTCTCTTATAAATCACGAATGACTGGGAAGCACAAACATGCAAAATGACTGGGAGCATGTTACCTCTTGATCTTAAAAGAATGCTCATCAAGGGAAAACAAATGTTCGAGCTGTGGGGCATTCGACTGTCCATAGAGCTCAGGAATCTTCCAAACAGAAGCTCCATATGTTTCACCTTTATCATATGCTGACTCAATTAGTTTTAAGAAGCATAAGGCTGAGGTAATTTCAGAGAAAAAGAACAATACCTTAAAAGTATTAGCATCACTGTAGTTCATTCTCATAGAAAAAAGTGCTAAAAATCAAATCATACAACAGAGTATGTTTTAACTCTTTCAGTTTTAACAAGAACGAGAGAAGTGCAAAACGAGATGGGGAAAATATTGAAGCATTTCCACAATAAAAGAAAGCTCCTCGAACAAATTTTCCTCAAAAAGAAGCTCTTCAAATAAATAAATATGTAATGTCCCGTTTTCATATTTGACAAAATTAAGAAGGATGCATATGTTAAATATATGATGCAAGACTACATCTCATGAGTGGCTAAGGCACGCATTTGTCATTCCATTTTCCCCTAGAAAACAATCATTGTCTCACTTCCATTTGTACAGATTGGCCTATCAATTCCTTCAACATTTCTCAATGTTTTTGATGAGCTGATGCGATCAACAAATTTCCTTGCAAAAATAAATCAAGGAACTGCATCAAGACTAAACTAAGATCCAATCTAGCTTTAAAAAATCAATTCCAGCAACACCCACCAACTTACTAATTCCTGTTAAAATTTTGTCATTATCAATCCAACAATTTGGTCAAACAGTAAGCATGTCGTCTAATTGGCAGTTCGGTTTGGCGAGGTAGTCAGTATGACAACATGGGTCAAAACTGGTTTGTCGACACGCCCCTTTGGATTAGTCAGTGCACCTCTATAAGTATAGCCATCACTGACTTAAAGTCGCCAATTGTTGAGTTATCCCTTCGGGATGTTGACACAACCTCTCGTGTAAGTGATAAAACCAAGACAAGGGTTGCACCCTTTCTCCCTTTCTCTTTAAGATAACATTACCAGCCTAGATGCTTACGGTTTGCCAACAATTGTACTCTAAAATACAACGGCCTTAGACTCAAAACAGGAATATTTTAAATACAGTCCTATGGAAATTTCGATTCAGTGAGTTGAGCAAGAGGAGAGGGCCCCATTTATTGGATGCAAAAGTTTCTAAAGAGGTGAGGGTGACAATTTTGCAAAATCCCTCTTATGCACTATGCGGTGTTGCTCCTTTACTTCGACATGTGTGTGTGAGTCAAGGCAAGCCCTCATTTGTTCAATTGATGCATGAGCTAGAGTTGTGACAGTCCAACTGAAGCGCGAGCTAAGGGCGTGTTTGGTCATTGTTCGACTCTTGAACCAGAGGTGTGTCCGTCATCCATTCTGTGAGAGTTAAGGCACATCTGTAGCTCATTCGACGTGCAAGCTAGAAATGTAGTCGTCGCTGTTAGGCACACAAGCCAAAGGCATGTCCTGTCGCCATGGCTTGAAGTAGTACACATAGAGTGTTTCAGCTGCACATGTGTTTCCTATGTGGCATAATACTGCAACCAATTGATTGTTTCACCTGACTATTTGTCTGCACGACTATAAAATACTTGATTTATTTAAGCTCAACATTTTTCTCTAATTACGACCTTATTTGATCTTCGTTCATTGCCAGGATTTGGCAATCCTAATTTTTAAGCTAAATTTACACACCTTAAAACCTATGAAAATGAAAATTAATACTCACTAATGCTCAAGTTTATGTTTGTGCATTCTTGTTTATAGATCAAGCCCATGCTCTCATCCGATCAAGATAGAGGCATGAGATCGGACCAACCTTTTCTCACTCGAATAACCTTGGATAATACTTTCTCATTCACCCGAGAAATTATTCTACAACACTGCACTCGCAAAGTAGTAAATCCGTTTCCATATTAAATTAATTAGTTAAAAAAACTAATTTCCAACGCTTCCACAGGAGCGCATTACCACCCATGAGTCCAACATCAAATTACTGTAAGCCATAGTTCGCTCACCAGAAGTGAAAACCGTAGAGAAAATTCTGGGATCGAAGGGGCAAGACTTGAGATCCCAGATCTCGTTTGGGTGATAGAAGAGACCGTCGCAGATAAGCTCCGATCCCGAGGGAGACAGCCGGATCAGATGCACCTAATAAACAAAACCACCGGAGTCACCCACAAAATCATAAGATCGAGATCTACGACGCGCGCGCGAGAGGAACCTCGTTCTCCTCTTTGAGGCTGAGGGTTCCCGCGAGGAAGCTGGTGTGGTCGACGTCGGCTTTGACGTCGGTAATGCATCGGGCCTGGAGAAGGAGATAGGGAGGAAGATGGACGATGAGATTTCAAAAGAAGAATCGAATTGGATTAGCTGTTGCTGTTGTGACCTGGTATTTGAGGCCGCCGTAAACGATGCCGGTGGAGGGTCCCCGCATTGCGGCACGAGCGAGGAAGATGGCGGTCGTTCTCCGGCGGCGATGAGGGGTTTCGTTTCGATCGGCTCCGCCGGTGCCGCACCGTACTGATTAGTGAGGAAAGGCCCTGGGAATCGAAGGCTTTGATCTACCGTACATCGAGGCGTGAATTCGTATGGACGGCTGAGATTGGTCAAGTGATTTGAGCCCCGAATTTTATTTAGTTTAATTTTGAGTCCATTAGAAAATGAGAAATCTCACTTTGCCCCTTCTCAAAATTTTTGACTATTTTCATGTATTTCAGATAATCCAAATATAATTGGATCATAGTGGCTAATGCAATTTATCAAAAATTAACGTATTTAACTATAAAAATATTCAACATGCGCACGATATTTTTGAGTATAAATGGATTTTTTATTTTATATGAGTGCTTTTATATTTCTTCAAAATTTTAAAATAAAGAATTCCGGTCTTTAACTTGGTCGTCAAGGCCTGCTGAATCGGATCTTTCTTAAAATATAAGCCCTTCTATTAAAACTATCGAGGTTAAGTAGCTCGACTTCGAGAGACAAACTGTGATTTACCAAATTTCGTCGGCACATTCTTAAACCCTAATTCCCTATCAAAACCACCTAAGTCCCAAAAGACCGTCGGAAGAAAGGCTCGCCAGAATTGGGAGCGTCTGTCAACGAGAGAGGTATCCAATCTCCATCCTTCCTGGCCTTCGATTTCGGTTGACGTGTTTAACGACGATCGCCGGCGTCATGGACGGTATCATCAAAAATCGCCCCTATGCTCACCGATCGAGCGTCCTCCGCAAGCGCCGCCCCGAGGAATGCGCGGAGCAACTCCAGGACCAGCCGGCGGGGCCGTCGCCATCGAAGCCAGAGACGACGGCTGAGGCATCGGGTGGCTCGCCGCCGTTTGCATTCCACGAGATGAGGAGGGAACTCTCTGAAACGGAGAGAAAGGAGAAGGTCGCGGCATGGAAGACGAAGGCCGAGAAACGGAAAATGCTGATGGATTCTGATAAAAATGAGGTCTTGAAGAGGTTCAAGATGCTTTTGACTGTCGTGGAGAATGGTAAGGTTTTGGAAAGGTTGAGTTCTCTTTCATTGCTCTCTTCGTCTCCTCCTCCTTAAAAGTAAGGAGATGACTAGAGTTTCTGTCGGCAAATCTGCAAGAATTGATCTTGTTTTGCTTCATTGTTTATAAATTTATATCCTTTAATTCGTTTAATGCTGTTATTAAGTTGAAAATTGAGATATTTAAAGTGTCGATAGTTGCGAGATCTGAATCATGTGTTCCAGAGTTTTTGGATATGCCTCTTGATAACAAATTTTTGGATATGTCAGAGTTTCCCCTTGTCATTCTGATTTTATGGAGCTTTTGGTATTCATTGCTCGAATTCCTTTGTTCTTCCTGTGTTCTTGTTTGATTTTGTTTCTGGATATGTTTTTGTTTAGTTTTATTATGGGAAGCACATCAGATAGATAGTTGTCGATATTTGTTTGTAATCATCAAGATCATGTATAGGAATTGCAGGGTGGTATATTTATTAAAGATTTGTATGTCATATACTTAAGAATATGATTTATGAAGTTCGATAGTTTGATTAATGTGGGAAAACTTCTTGATAACAAGTATTTGAATATGAGAGTTTCCTTTTGTTATTGTGATTTTGTACAACATTTATTATCCACTGCTTGAATTCCTTAGTCCTGCCTGTGTTTTTATTTAGTTTGATTACTGGATATGTTTTTCTTGTGTATTTTTTTATGGGAAGCATATTTGATAGACAGTTGTTGATATCTTTGTCTATAATTGTCAAGGTCTTATATTGGGATTACAGAGTTGTATACTTAAGAATGTGAATTATGAAATTGTTGGTTTAATTAACGTTGAAATACCTCTTGACAACCAGTATATGGATATGTCAGAGTTTCCTTTGTTATTTGATTTAGTACAACATTTAGTAGCTATTGCTCGAATTCCTTGGTTCTTCCTGTGTTCTTGTTTGGTTTGATTATTGGATATCTTTGATTGTGTGTGTAGTTTTCTTGTTGGAAACACAAAGATAAATAGTCATTAATATTTTGATTATAATCCTCAAGGTCATATATAAGAGCTGAGTTGTATGTTTCATTATAATTGTCAAGGTCATATTAGTGAGTTCAGTAGTCTCATGTTGTTGTATATTTCATTTTCCTTGATTTTCTTCACGTAGAGAAAATAAACTCTTCATGGCGAATGATTCCTCCTCCTTTGTAAAACAAGAACCCTATGAATGCTAGATATACATTATACAGCCTGCATGTTTATTCACTTGGTACGTACTAGAAAAGGTGTTAGTGAATGTCAAAAGGTGTCAGTGAATGAGAGGATTGTTCCATTCACAAATCAAATTTACAGTATCAATAAGGATTAAGGAGGGTAGGATGAAGTCTTTGATTCAGTTTCCTGTATAATCCTGTGATAACCTCAGATCCAAGCTGCCTCCAAATTGCTCTCAATTGCACACAATTCAACTGTAAGAGCTCCTGTGACTTTCAGCATTTGTTCAATTTTGTCTCTTTTAACCAAGCCCAACCTCAATATAGCTACTAATGGGACTCTTAATATAGATGAAGAAGAAAACTACTGAGTGACACCTCCCAACTGAACTATCGTCGAGAGAGCATTGTCTCTCCCCCTTCATTTTACCATCAGAGTTGGTGTGGGGAAACTAGATAGGGTAAAGTGTTTCAGTACCCCACACCCACTGGAATACTGGATAGAGTAAAGATTAATTGCTACTAATTGTAGTTATGTTTTGTTGTGGTTGGATCACAATGTCTTTTGGCTTGTGAATTAGCATAATGCAGCATGTATAATCTCTGCAACCTCAACATGAAGAGAAGGGCATTGTAGCCTGATCAAGAAACACATAGCACCAAAACCAGTATCACCAGCCCAGCCACAAGGATCAAGTCATGACTGGATGGTACAAGGTCTGAAATGACCCCCTTCACTGCTAGAAGAAGCTTTCGATGACTCGGATCCGCCAAGAGATGAGTCTTTTGTAAGTTAAATAGATTGATGGATAATTCATATTGATTCTAAGGGTGATTTAATCTTCATGTTGTTTTTGAGTACTTGTGAGGTTGCTGCACAGGTGATAGGGGAGGTGCCAATGAATGGATAGTGTGTATTCCTGTTTTTAGTTCATTTTAAAAATTAAATGGTAGAGATATTATCTAAATCGAGCTCCTAATATTTAAAAAATGTACAAATCGGATTCGATGGGCAATATAATGAATGTTATCTTTCTTGGGAAAATTATTTTTTATTTTAATTTATTAAGCTGCTGCGTCAATCAACTTGTGGAACTGAAATCCATTAATTTTGCCTTTTTTAAAAAAATACTTAAAACTGCCAATGAGATTAAATGGGCAATTTGTAATTTAAAAATATTGAATTTTGCAGTCCACGAATCAAATGTTTAGGTTGATTCTTAAATCAAATTATTTTAGAGAAATAATAAAAAAAAATATTTTATACAGAAAAATGCTAAAAAATTTAGTTGGACATTTTGAAATAAAAGTTGACCGTAAAGGATGTTTGTTTTTCAAATCGGGAAAGCAACGTCCCATTTTGATATTTTATTAAAGAGTATCTCATCCCTATTTAAAATAATATAATTATCTTTAATACCATTTTTATTATTATTTTACCTATATCTTTCATCTAATTTTGTATCAATCACAATACTATGAAATCATAATTGTTATACATATTATAATAATTATAGTATTATAGTTATTACAACTGCAACAATTACAGTTTATAACTACGGTTTTATAAATAACTGTTGTAGTTGTAATAGTTATGAAATCATAATTATTATAATATGAAAAATAATCTTAAATAAAGAGGATTAAAATTTTTTGAAATCTTCGAAAAGTTTTCAAATAATATTTTTTGAATCTAAGATTCGGCTGTTATAGGTTATATCCGATAATAAATGTAAATATCTAAATGAGTTTTAATTTGATATATTATGTATTTTGTGATTCCATCCCAGATGAAAATTATGATCTTTTCAAACCTTACTTAACATTTGTGTATGTGCTTCGTATCTGTTACAATTGTGTATATGTTACAAAATTATAATTGTTATAACTGTGTAATAGTTATAATTTTGTAACTGTTATAATATTCCCTGATTCAAGATTTAGATAAAAAAATATTAAAAAAATAATAAGGAGAATAATACATATAGTTGGATAATTTTACACATGAAGTGGGATGATGTTTTAATAAAAAAACAAAGTAGAATATTATTTTGATAATTCAAAAAATAAAGAACGTCCTTTATCTTTATCGATTATTATTATGGATAAACGATTGATGGTTTAAAATAAAAAACTTTAAAATCCAAAAATTATTATCCTTGCTCAACGGCTGCCTGTACTAGTTGAGTATGGATTATATCGTTTTATTTTTTTAGGGAAATAATAATTATAAAAAAATACAGAAAATACAACATGGATCTTTTAAGGAAATTTCAATTCAGTATTTTTAGTGGGCGTGGCAGTGTATATTTTTTAACCGAAAATTCAAATTATAGAAAGTGGCAATAAATAGATAAACCTCAAATAAACAACCTTAAAAATGGTAACAAAAGAGCTCGGGCTGTCGAGAAAGCTTCGCAACCGTTGCGACCTCGTGTCGCGTTCGTGCTCCCAACGACGAGATTTCCACGCCCATTCTATGAACCCTAGATCCGCCCTCTCCCCGCTGTGTCCTGCCCGGCCGAGATCGAATCCAGCATCGCCGGTAGCCGGCGATTTCTAGGATTCCCCCGGCTCGACTTCCTCGGCCAGACGACCACGATCTGAAGCCTTGGCGGCCCGCAGCGACTGGATCTGGCCGCCGTGGATGGATTCTAGTCGTCTTCCGTAATGCGTCGCGTGGACTTCGCGGGGCGTAGCGGGAGCTGAAGTCGGTGCTATTAAAACGGGCATCCTTTGCTGGATTCGAGAGGTGGATTTCTTGGTGCTCACGTCGGGAAAGGGTCGATCTTGATTGGTAGTGGTGGTAAATCTCGTCCAGGAGAGTTTCTATTTGAAGATGGACTTGTCTGATGTCAGCGAGGAATTGGCCCTTACAGAAGGGCAGATCAACGATATATTTCGGGCTTTATCGTAAGAATTAATGACCTTTCTGTATTTCTGTAGGACGAGGAGGAATTATTTTTCTTGCTAAAAAAGTTTTTTGGAATTTAATTTAGTAGATATTGCAAACGACAATCTCCTAATTAATAGATATTTGCAAATGGCAATAGACCGTCGTGGTGCTTATCGATTATTGTATGGTTAAAAAAAATAATTATAATTATTCTAACATAAATATATTATTTTTCATGTTTCTGTTTTTCTCCAAAAGGTAGAAACACCATATACTTGATGCTAATGCTTTTGGCATCTAGCATAATTGTGGTCCAGAAGTCGCAGCCTTCCTTAATTGCTGGAAATTTTAGTATGTTTAGATAATTTAAGTGACAAATAACAATGATTCATTGTCCTGATTTCTCATGGATATATATTGTAATGATTTAGTACGTTGGTCAATGGTTTTGCAGAAATGGATTTCAGAAACTGGATAAAATCAAGGATGCCAACAGACGAAGTAGACAGTTAGAGGAACTGACTGACAAGATGAGGGAATGCAAGAGGTACACTCATAGATATACTCTTTGTTAAAGAATAGTCACTATCTATTATTATTTAGTTTCCTCTGTGTTATTTTTTTCACTGTTTTTGTTGCCTCTACCCTATAATCACAATTGTTTTCTGATTGAAACTTTGAATAATTGTGTATATCAGACTTATCAAGGAGTTTGAAAGGGTCATGAAGGAAGAGGAGACTAGGAATTCACATGATACAAACAAGATGCTGAATGAGAGAAAACAATCAATGGTGCCATTTTCTTCAAACTCCTATAATATCTGATTACATAATCCTTTTATTGCAAACATCAACTTATTAATTCATTCGCTTTGCTTGAACAGATTAAAGAACTGAACTCATATGTTGCTCTGAAAAAGCAGTGAGTAGTTCTGTCCCTGCTATTTATTTTTTCCTTGACTGAAGTTGATGAAATTTTTTGCGTTTATCCTCTTTTTTCAAGTTGGTCCTGTTTACAGCAGAATGTTGTAATGATTTTTCCTTAATTATCGATTGGTTAAAACATGGTGACCTTCTTGTTGATAAAATGTACCATTGATGTGGAGTGGAACATCAACATCTTGCTTTTCTGAGACTTGGTAGTCCATGTTAGTGAGGTTTACAATTTGGAAATTGGAGAACCAGAAACACAAGCTGATGAATCTGTGTGAAGCAAAGTCTTTATGTTTCCTTTTATCATAAATGCAATTCTTAGTTTATCTTTCTTTCTTATTTAGAGTAATTACAGAAAACATTTCCATCAATGCTTTTGCAAATAGATATACTAGCTAGGGTTTGATTTGGTTGAAATTTTAGTGGCATTTAGTCTAGTTAACAATTCAATCTTTATTTTCTTACTCTAATAGTTTTATCACTAATTTTTCATTTATTGAGGCAATTTGAGTTATTCTTTATGAATTGTTTGTCTGTCTTATTTAGAGTAATCACAAAAAACGGTTCCATCAATGCTTACTAGTTTGGGCTGATTTGGTCTAAGTTTTCTAGCATGTAGTCTAGTTACCAGTTCATGCTTTTTTTGCTTACTCTCATAGCAACATCATTGATTTTGCAGTTTTTGAGAGAATATAATGTTCTATATAACTTGAGTTATTCTTTTAAATGTTTTTTCAAAGAATTTTCTGTTAGAGACAGCACTATAAAATTTTTGGACTTTCTTGTTATAGACGATCCATTTTACTTGCCATTGACAATGCTGCCCTTTTATCTTTTTTGTGATTCTATTGTCACTCTAATGGTAGTTCTATTAATCAATTTGTTTTATGAGTTTCAGAATAGCTAGTGGGTCATCTTTTGTTGAGTTTATGGTTTATGAGCTAATCATAAAATGTTTGAGTATTACATCCAAAATTTTGTAGTTTGTTCTGCATTTACTATTTAGTATTATCATAATTGGAAACAATATCATGTTAGCATAATTATTAAATTACACAGTTGAAAATTCTGCAAGTACATAATATGTGGCCTTCCACTAAGGCGAAGTGGATGTGAGTTATGCCTGTTAGAAATTTTATGTCATTGATGATTATACCTTCTGCTACTCCAATGGTTAAATTAGTGAAGAAGAATGACATGGAAATCCAAATAAAAGCCAGATGATCTTAAAAAAAATTGTTGAAGCGTTTGTTTGATTAGTCAAACCTTTTCTTACTTGACAATAAACACTTGGTTTTACCCAAGAATTCCTTGTTTATCCTTGTGTTTCACTTGCACACACATCAAGTTGTCAATTTGGCTATGATTTCTTAACTAAACCTTGCAATAGTTCCTTTATAAATTGCTTTTGGTTGATACAGGCATGCAAGTGAAAATAAAAGGATTGATCTCTTTGATGGACCTGATGGTGATGGGTTTGGGGAAGAAAATGTTCAATTGGCATCATGTAAGTATTCTTTTTCGTGGCCTATTGTTTCACTGTCTAACTTCAAGTGCATTTAAACATACTGAAAAATACTGAAAAAAACCTAACATTTTAAAAGGATACGATCAAGTAGTATTGTTTAGAACTCCTTGACTTCACATTTGTCAATATTGGATACATCATTCACATTGAACTTGACTTCACATTTAAACGCACTGAAGGTTCCTAAGAGTTTGTTTGTAGTTCTGATGAAAGACACTTCACTCTACATAAAATTATGATGTGGTTGCTGTGAGGACAATAAGAAAACAATGGGGAGGCCCTTCAACCATAAACCTTTTCCAGAAAATTGTTCACTATAAGACTCTGGTTTAAACTTGTAGGTATTTGGTTGGTTCACATGATAATAAATTTGTAGTGGTTACTTTGTGTGAATAAAATGAGTAAATTTATTGTGTAATCCATTCTGATCCACCCATATTATTGGTCTCATGTCCAATTGGAAACGTAGCATTCCTAATTAGGAATTAGTTATCTCATTAGTTCTACATCTGCCATTATACCTATGCATTTTGGACAACCTTCTCAACTTCACTAAGTCAAGGTTAATAGAGCTATCTTCTATGGTTTTCTTCTGATGATTTTTTTGCAAGAAACAATTGGAGAAAATCTAAAAGCTGAATTTCTTGACTCTCAGCGATGACAAATCAACAGTTGATCGATCATGGAAACCGTATGATGGATGAAACAGATCAGACTATTGACAGGGCAAAGAAGGTTTATTCCCTCAAGTTGCTTTCATATTGCTCTCTAAATTGACCCCATTTTTCTCGATTGAGTCATTCAGATATGCTTGAACTCCTTCAAATTGCACTGTAGTAATCCATCCTTAAGTCTATTTAGATAACTGATATCACACAAAGGTTTTTTATTGTTCATATTTCATTTGAGAGGCAAAAGGAACATTTTCTTATGTATTGTTCAACGAGGAAAGGAAAATAATTGACTTGTATATGAACACCTAATGAGGTGATTATTCCTCTTCCATATATGATAGTTTCTAGTATTCTAATGAAGATCTTGCTTCTTTGTAACATGAAAATTAAATTGGTTTTCGTTAACCCGTTCTATTCGATAGTTATTTGCAAAGCTCTGGCATTTAGTTAACTATGATTAATTTAATACATAGGTCGTCGAAGAGACCATCAATGTTGGAGCAGAAACTGCAGCTTCTCTCAAGGCACAGGTCAGTTAATAGTCACCTTATAGACACAAAAAAGAAACACATTGCTTCTAGTATTCCTAATATTTTCTAAAATATGGCAGACTGAGCAAATGAGTAGAATCGTAAATGAACTTGATTCAATCCAGTTTTCAATCAAGAAAGCATCTAAACTGGTGAAGGAAATTGGAAGACAGGTTAGTTTCTCAAGGATTTATCATTAGGGTTATCAATCGTCCTGTTTCATTTCCAAACTTATCACGGCTACTATTATGATTATGTATTTTAGGTTGCGACTGATCGGTGCATAATGGCAATGCTCTTCCTTATAGTGATGGGAGTTATAGCAATTATAATTGTAAAGGTGGGTGGTTATTTAGCATTAACCCTTTGATTCTCATTTAATTTCCTTAATTGAATATTTCATTAAAATATAAAATCCATCACCAAACCTAGAGTTAGCCTATTAGACTCTAACTTATCTGGACTAAATTGTTTTCCTCTTGCTGATTAAAGGCTTTTATGAAACTCAGTTAAGATATTTAGCATGGAATATGTAAGGCTATTCATGACTTAGAAAGTTTCCGCTTCCCCGAGAGTTTCCACCCGTTGAATGTGATACTACACTTTTCTCTCCCTACCTTTGCAAAAAAAAAAAAAATCTTACCATTTTATTATTGGGCTTTGCACCATTAGGTCAAGGTGATGATCAATGATAAAATAGGATTTGAAATTTCAGTTTGCCCATTTTCTCCTTTACAAAATGTCTTATAGCAAAATGCTTCAGAGTTTTGAAACTCCTATCATTTTACTCTTAATAATTGGATTTTTTTTTTTTGCACGTGATGTGGCATAGGCATGGCTTACTCATCATTGCATTATATTGTTCGATAAATCAATTTTGTTAATGCTTAGGGGGTGTAAAGTTATAAGAGCTTGAGAACTTTATGATAATTTGAATAAGACAACCATCACCTGGACCACACCATAGGTCAAAACATTACGATTTTACAAGTACAAAGTAATCTGCTAGTTTTTTATATTAATATGTAAATTAGCAAACTCGATGAGAAAGAAAATAAAAATGAAAATTCCTCTTTTTTCGTTCATTTACTTTTAGTTATTTGTAACAAAATTTCCTCTGGTAATCCAGCTTGTGCATCCAAATAACAAAGACATCATTGATATTCCTGGACTTGCTCCTCCAGCTGCAAGGAAACTTCTGTAATGTCTATATCACAATTGGATTTCATATTCTTCCTCATTCACGGTAGTCTTATTTGCCATCTATTATTGAATACTTTCTCCATTTTATGTGTTCTTTTATTTTGTTTTTTCATCACTTTTTATGGTACTTTTCCATATAATTGTTATTTGGTCAGAACAGCATTTTGTTTTATAAAGATGTATATGGTCTGCCCTACCTATATTTCACGGTTTATTTATATATTTGTTCGAAAGTTTGAAACTGCATTTGGAACAGTCTGATATTCTTCATCATTCAATCTAATATTTGTCTTGAGGGGGATTTTTCTCTGTTTTCTGGGGAAGGATTCGATTCCTTAGGCTTTATTTGAAAGGGAGAGGAGAAAGGATTTGAGGAGGGAATCCATGGAGTTATTTAATCATGTTCAACAATTGAGAGGAAGGGAACTAAAATATCTTAATTGTTTGCTTGTTTGTGCCCTCACATCCCTACCTTCATTTACGCTAATCCTTGCTTCTTGTGGCTACATGCGACTGTTATCTGAACCCCTCACGCTCATTGCTAATGACACTCGTTCACCCTCGTGCTCTCTTTCATAGCCATAGCATTCATTGCCCATTGTTGATCCTCACTGTGAGCTTCCAGAACACGAAGCTCACCAGGCTAAATGGTTAATCACACACAACTCGTTACAGTGGTTTGTTCTCCTAGTTTGTAGAGGATGATTTTGGAGAAAATATTTGAATTTTTCTCCGCTAAGCAAATGAAGGATATCTCTAACATCGAGGACCTTTTCCCTTTTATACCTGTGTTTTCTGCTGTCAAATTTTGATTTAAAAATCCGAAAAAAAAAATCTACCAAAATCAGTTATAATAATATTATATGTGAATCTCAAATTAAATATCTGAAACCGATCTCATCCAACGGAAAGGGTACTAAAACGAAATTTTGAAAAATTAAAAAAAATGTTTATTATTTTTAATGCATTTTGGTTTCTGAGTTGGGATTTTAATATTTGAACCAATTTCGATTTGCGTTAAAATTTTCTTTTCCAAGAGTCCAAGGCAAGGTTAAGGGAAAAAGAAGTGGATTTTAAAAGGTGATTCTTATCCCAATTTTATTTCTTTGAATGGAAAAGTTAAGGAAAAAATTTCACTTAGAAATAAAATTCCTATAAATCGATGGAAACTCATTAGTGATAAATGGATGAAAATTTTAATTATCCCAACCCTTGGTCAACAAGTCATATGAGTACAATTCCGCCTATATTATTGTTATCCTTTTCACTTTGAATGTACAACAATTCAATTCCTGGCGTTGAGCATTCAACTCGGTATGCCACAAAACATCATCACCAAACAATCCCAGCAGTCATTCAAAACCAAATACATTCTTTTATAACATAAAAGACATGGGCAATAAAAGGCAGCTTAATACTAGTTTTAACTGTTCATTAATGATGTCAAGCAAGGACAAATAAATTGTCGGATAACAAGCTTCAAGATCTCCAATAACAAATTAGATCTACCATTATAAGTGACGTTGAAAATTGCATTAAATGTCCAAAAGATAGAACTAGAAGAGTGAGGTTCCCTTCCCTTTTTTGTCTCCGCCAATCTCAAAATGCTTGCACCTCTGCAAAGAAAGAGGAGAACAATGATGAAGATATCCTGAATTTCCAGTGGATTATTACAAGTATACCTTTATCGGGTGCTGAGAGTAGTGTTTGCAACTCTGGCATTGCAGCTTCAACACTATCTTCTTGGTTGTTTTTGCCTGCAAACCAACACTTCTTTCATGAACAGCTGCAAGTACTTTGAACAGAAAGACACTGTTGCAGAAACTTATGCATAATATGCTTTGTAAATTGGCAGAAATAAATCCTCAAAATGATCGCCAATGCTTCAGAAACACTTTCTTGAGGAACATCTAGATACCTTCTTGTGGAAAACAGGCTTCGTCTGTCCACCATAACCTGACTGCTTCCTGTCATAACGGCGCTTTCCTTGAGCTGACAACCTATCTTTTCCCTTCTTGTACTGTGTGACCTTGTGGAGGGTGTGTTTCTTGCAAGCTTTATTCTTGCAGTAGGTTTTTTTTGTCTTGGGAACGTTCACCTGTAGATAGAATACAATGATATATCAGCAATATCAGTCATCACGACAGAATAGAACTTGCTAAAAGGAAAGAAAAAACCAAATTGATGGAGGTTTCTCATTGGGTAAGTAAAATTAATTAGAGTTAGACATGTGAGATCCCAAGAAAATTAATGAGTAAACATGTAAATGACCTGAACATTATTTACAAAGATATTGTGCAGATGAAAACTCATAGAGGCTAGAAAAATAGATACTAGTCAACTCTAAGATTTATTTATTATGTATGCTACGGTTACTCTAATGCTTAAAAGAATCACTTCAAATTCTAATAACCATTTAATCTCTAATAAAAATTCCAGTGCCCATATTACATTTTCCTCATAAAACAACAGATTCATCTATTAAATAAAAATGAAGAGTAAAATGACATTTTTCATTGGGAAAAAACACATAACAAAATCTTATCCACGCACTGACTTGCGCCAAGCATGAGCTTAGATTGGATTCTATGAATCAGAAACAGTTCTATCCTATAAGTAGATGTTAGTTCCATATTCCCCAAATGAAGTGAACAGAACCTTAATGCAAAAACATTGTTTGATAAGAAATTTATAAGCTGATTGATCACTACAGTCCAATGATTAAGGAAGTAGACTAAGGTAGCATCCCAGATCGTAAATACAATAAAACATATTTAAATGAAAGCAACAAAAACATAGCCTCACAAATCTGTACACCACAACAATTTTCATTCAAAATTAAAAAAAAAAAAAACACTACTTAGAAGAAAAGAAACCATAAATTTCAAATATGGTGGAGAAATAGATCAGATCGGTGTCTCAGTACCATGATTGCAGCTTTGCGTCCGCGCTTTCGCCTCCCAAGCCTTCCGGGACAGGACGGCCTGATCTGGGACGCTGGTTATATAGTTAGGTTGGCGATTGGCGATTTGGGGGCTAGGGTTTCGAATCGTGAGAATATCGATTTTGCCCTTCTCATGTTGATGTATGGCCTTATGGGCTTTGACAACTCAGTAGCCCAATAAAGCCCAATTAATAAGCCCAATTAACAATGTTTCCTCTATTGATTGTTCGGAAACAATAGCACATGATTTACCATTATCAACATATATATATTCATCACCACAGACGAATACGCAGTCAACAGCCAAGAACAGAGTTTAGAGGAGGAGACTAGTTTTGACCAGGGCTCCTTGCAGTGCGGGTGAGCAACCTGCCTCCGCTTCACGCCCTCGACGGGCGTTGAATTATTTAATCCAAATCATGCATCTCAAGCCGCCTTATTCTTCGTTTGCACCCACACATGCGCTCCTCCCTCAGCCACTATACATATATATATATGATACAAACATCATACAAAAAGAAGAACAGCAGCAATTAGTTTAATTTCTCAAAGTGATTGTTTCCCCAAGACAAGGAGAAGAAAAGAAGCTTGATTATAGCTAGACAAAGAGAGGGGAGAGATTAATTATATATGTCTGAGACTACTTTAATTAATAAACTCAATAGCTAGATGGGGAGGATTCCTTGTTGCGAGAGGGAGAGCGTGAAGAGAGGACAGTGGACGCCGGAAGAAGACACCAAGCTCGCCTCCTACATCCAACAACACGGCACTCGCAATTGGCGTCTAATTCCGAAGAACGCTGGTAGGCTCTCCAATCTGATTAATAATACTCTGCTTTATTAATGCAAGTTCAGGCTTCATTTCTTGTAATAGGATTGCAAAGATGCGGAAAGAGCTGTCGACTCCGGTGGACAAACTACCTTCGCCCGGACCTCAAGCGCGGCGAGTTCTCGGAGTTCGAGGAACAAACCATAGTGAAACTGCATGGCGTCCTGGGAAACAGGTAGAATCAATTTAAATCTATATTAAAAGCATTTAATTCAGATTTAATTAGATAGATGTAGCAGGTGGTCGATGATAGCAGGGCAGCTGCCGGGGCGCACGGACAACGACGTGAAGAACCACTGGAACACCAAGTTGAAGAAGAAGCTGACGGGGATGGGCATCGACCCCGTCACTCACAAGCCCTTCTCCCATCTCATAGCCGAGATCGCCACCGCGCTCGACCCCCCGCAGGTCACGCACCTCGCCGAGGCCGCCCTCGGCTCCTTCAAGGACGAGATGCTCCACCTGCTCGCCAAAAAGAGCCCTGCTTCTACTGCGTGCTTCAGTTTAGCTGCCGGTGTTAATAATATTGGGGACGAAAAAGTTATTGAACTGAGCTCGTGCGACAAGGTCTGGATCGAGGCCATGGTGGATGGCTGTGAACCGCCGTCGTCGAATGGAGTGCAGCTGTCCTGGTTGGTCGACGACGACTTGGGGGGAGGGTCCGCGTGGAGCGCCGATGCCGGTGGGGGCAGACGGGGTGGCATTGTAGGACTGAACGGAAAATTTGAGGAGGATGGAATGGGTGGGAAATTTGCAGGAAGAGGCGGCGCCGGTGCCGGCGTGCTGGGATCCGACTGCGTTCCCTGGGATTTGCCTTGTGATCTGATGTTGATGCATCCTTAATTAGGCTGCGTTCTTTTAGAGAGAAATAAGCGAGCAAAGAAAAGAAATAAAAATGGTAGTTTTTTTCTTGATTATCTAGAAAGACATTTTTGTTTATCTTTTTCCTATTTTATTGGCATCTAAATCGGACAACAATCTACAAATAAAATTTACATATCTTATAAACACAGGCAACTAAATAAGAAATCAAATTGTTGACACTGTGAAGAGATCACTAAAGAAATAAGAGAGTGAAGGGCTCCGCTAGAAATCCCATGGAAGGCACTACGATCAATAAATTAAAATTTAATTATCACTCTTTCAAAAATGATAAATCCTAGTCAGTGTCATGGACTCAATCTCTGGGGGTGACTCATCCCAGTCCCATGAAAATTTCCTACCGACCACCAGGGTAAATCGGGAAACGCATACGGCGGTCAATCTAGATGCCCAGCATCCTTTGATTGCGTTCCCCATTTGGAGGAAAATTCCTACAAATATGCCATAGCTGGGGATCGAACCGCGGGTCCCTGAGTCACAACCCGAATGTCCTACCATTGCACTATTGCCCCGGGGACAATTATCACTCTTCCAGGTTTTGAAGGAAATGAAGGATTTGGAAGGAAATGGAGTTTAAAAAACAATCTAGGACACCACAGGCAATATGCTTGAAGGTTTCGATTAGGCCCTTATGGGCATAGTCTAATTGGTATTCAAATGATAGATTTATAATAATTAAAATTTTTAATTAATAAATTAGAATTTTATGTAATTGTGACTTGTGATCTGGTCTAAATGAGGAGGTGGGTGACACGGAGGTCTTGGAGAAAATACACCAACTTCAAGAATTCACTACAATACTCAAAGAGAGTTAGAATGGAGGTCAAGATAGAACTTTATTTCAGTCATTATGATGTTCAAGTCTGCTTAAAAAGTTAAACGAGAAGGAAAACATGATAGAAAAGAAGTGATTAGAATTGTGTATCTGTATCAGGTTGAGAGTGACCTTCTTTTTATACTACCTCTTTAGCGAAATGTATGGAACCCACCACTCTAAGTTCTCCACGTCTGGGTTAAGGGGTTGTCACTTCACTCTCATGTATCTCTCACCATGTGGTCGACGTTTTTCTTATATCTTGTTAAGCGCATCATCCCACGTTCACCACTTGAATAGAGGATTTGGAGCTTGAGTCAAGCATCAAATGGTGAAGTCCTTAGAGTCAATAATTGAGCGTGGTGTGGTGTTATTATTGGAGTCGGAAATAAGGCACGAAATGGTGCTAATCTCGAGGGTTGGGAATAAGACACCCAGTGGTGCTACTCCAGGAGTCAAGAATAAGATGCCAAGTGATGTTGATCATGAAGTCGGAAATAAGATGTCGAGTGGTGTTCAATGTTTCTATGTTGTCGGATCTTCACTAGACATAAGTCCTATTGGGCTTGAATGTGACTTGTAGGGTCGAGATTTGAGTGTCTTAATTGGATTGAACTCTGTATAACTTATAATTTACAATTTAATTTGACATTCTATATCAGATTGAGGTTAACTATCCTTCTCATATCTTCTGCAAAAGGTGGAATCTGTTGCCTTCACGGTCCCACACGATCGGCCCCCAACCATTTGTGAGGAGGTAAATCAGAAAACTGCAGTTGGTCACGACGCAGGAGGGTATTGCCTGGCTTCGCCAGGATTCAAACTCTTGCCCTCTTCTGCAACTCTGCTGCGTCGTAACCAACTCAGCTATGCTCCGGGAGCAATTATCCTTCTCATATATTCTGCAAAAGGTGGATCCGCCACCTTAGCGGCCCCACACGGTCGGCCCCACGACCATCTGTGAAGAGGTAAATCGAGAAAGTGCAGTTGGTTAACTATCCTTCTCATATCACTCTCATAGAATTTACTAAAATTTTAATTTCAAAGAGTTATCTTTGTCTACTAGATAGAAAACAGTGGAGATTCAAAAACCCTCTCGATTATCCTTTTTCCTAAAATTACAAAATCAAGTAAACAAAATAAATGAGTAAAATCTTTAAGCTAATCAAGTTTATGCCCAGTTTACTTGGAGGTGCGGAAAGGAAAACTGCGGAAAGTTTTCCTTTGCATGCATGCACCCCCTGTTTACTTTTTTAAATTTTTATGGAAGGAGAGAAAACTAATCCATCTGCTGATGAGTTTTCTGCCAAAATTGGTTCCTTCCAAATCGGACGGAAAGCAAAGGATGGAATAAAAAAAGACATAAATGTCCTCTGTCTCTCTCTTCCGGTCTTCTTCCTCGCGTCGACCACCCGCCGCCGGCTTCATAAAGCTTCCAAGGCAACGTAACTCCTGTTTTGTCAAAATCACATCTCCATATATTTTAATTGATTTGCCTCATTCATCCTGCGTCAACACCAGCTTCCAAGGCAACGTAACTCCTTTTTTGCCTTGTTTAGAAAAAAACTGGGCAGTGGAAGGTTGTCGGGCGGCGGCGAGAGCGAGTAGATACTCGACTTCTCCTCCTCCGTCAAAGCATCTGCAGCCTTCCGCACCTCTTGCTTTTGAAGCTGCACCTGATCATTTGGCTCACGCCCACACTGGCGGCTGCCGCTTGCAGAGGATGGCTCCGACGCCCTTTGTAGAGGGTGGCACGCCCACACTGGCGGCTGTCGCTTGCAGAGGGTCAAGTTTTAGAAGTGAGGTTCCAAGAAAATCCCACTATGTAACATTTAAATATTTTTAAAATGGTTGGAAAAACTTGTCCAGCGTGGATTCTCACACCGCAAACTCCCAAGTCCAACAAACCGCAACCCGAAGTCTTATTGGGTCTATACGATTAAGGCCCATCAAGCCCATATCGTCTCTATATATTCACAGCAATCTTATCCAACGCAGAAGACCGTTGCATTCAGGCGCTCCTTCGCCCCATCCTCTTGCTCGCTCTCGCTCGGGAGGATATGCTAGCGCTCAGCTTGCTACGTCTGTCTTCGTCTTCCTCCAAACCCTCACCCTTCGATCTTCCCAATCCCAGCCTCTTTCCCCTTCTCCCTCGCGCCATTAGCATAGTTGGACCTGATCTCCCATGCCGATCGCGTCTCCCCTGCCGTCGCTTCAAGATTCTCCGTTCTCGTTCGGAGATGGATTTTCATGTACCCACATTTCCTTCACTTTCTTCTTTTCACTTTTCGGTGTCAGTTTATCCTCGCTGACTTATCTCTTTCTGCTAGGTAAATGCAGATCGTGGTTGTCACAAAGGGGGGCTGGAGATCGACGCTGATGGGATCGTGGGGATGGAAGACTTGGATTTGCCGGTGGATATTTGTGCAACTCGAGTTCTTCCCTCTGCTCTTTCCCTGGCGGAAGGGTTTGACAAGATAATGGAGGCGCTCGAGGAGTTCAAGGTTAACCCACCGCGTACGGGGAGCGGTGTCATGAGATTCCAGGTCTGATAAAGATTTAGTACGAATCTTGCCAGGGTTACTCCGAATGGCTTAATCCCTTAATCTTTTGAAGAATTACTTGGAACTCTTTTTCCAAGATGCTAATAAACTTTTCGCCTCATCATTAAAAAGAACACCCATCTTTGGTTTATGGTTTAGGGTATTAAAAAGAACACCCATCTTTTTCTCGATCATGTTTCCACTTTGCAGCAGGTAGTCCATTTTGATGCAAAGCTTCAAATCCATTTATGGTGAAGGCATACTTGCCAGAAGCTCATCTCAGACAACTGGCGTTTCATATAAATTTCACCATCAACCTTAATTCAACAATTTAAAACCCTAAGCCACAACTCCAATGGAGAAGGCGATGGAAACTATATCAACCAGAAACATGAGAATTCACCTTGCCAATTAATCAACGGCAGGAACATATAGATCAAACATAAACCCTTATGAAAATCCAAGAGATCCATCTTACACTTAGACCTAACAGAAAAATAAATAAAAAATAATAACATGAATAATGATCACGAAACCATGATTGAGGAAACTGCTGATAAATCATATAAATCTTGACACATCACCATAAAATCGAGAAAAATACACTCACCATATAAAATTACCTCTACTGATGAAAATGCCCCTGATCATGGTGTCAACTCAACCATCCAATAACAAGATGTGAAATGATCACTCGACCTTGTTCATCTTTCAAAGTGAGGGATACACCACGACATGTTCTTGCCACGGTACCTATGGCATGTCTTTTTATTGGATTGTTGCTTCCAACTTGCCATTATGAGGTAACCATCAACCATGTAGTAAGGTGAATGCTCAAAAGAATGAATAAAACAGTCTTCTTTTTATCATCTAAGGTTTTGTTTTCTAGTTCGTTAGATGACAAATCTATTTGAAGCAGGTCTTTCTTTCAAGGAACAAAAAAAAAAAAAATCCTTTTGCTTATCTTGCTAAATTTTGTCGAACATCCCAGTACTATGTAATAATAGAGATTTGGGACACCCGAATTGAGCATCTGTTTTAGGTTATTATGCAAAAATTATCATGTTAGGTTGGCTGATTTTCAACTTTTAAAATAACAGGTTGAAGTACCTCCTAGTACAAAGGCATCGAATTGGCTTTGCTGTCAAAATAAGGATCTTTTGGTGTATCCTCAGTTTTATCTCACAACTACATCCTCTACTGTCGAGATGAAGAGACCAATGGAAGTTTGTGGGATTGGTGCTGCAGTCATTGTCCATGGTTTTTTGTTCAACCCACAGGGTTCAAGTCTGATATCAAGGCAAGTTTTTCTACTACCTGTTTATTTGCATTATTGTGGAATTTTATGCATACATGCCTCTTTAATGTGACTCTGAGTCTTGATAATTATAAGTGATGAATCAGGTTTGCTTACTGAAATGGACCCTTGGTCCTAGATTCATATATATGAATCAAATAATAGCCATTCTTTACCTGTTATTATTTATTTCTCTTAAATGTGCATAAAAAGGTAATCCTAGGGACCGTACCTCAGTTTATATGCTGCTACAATAATCTATGTCCTTAATGTGTGCTACATCTTAATTTGGCATTGTTTATGCGCATCCAATTTTTTTTAATCAACAGTCTGATTCCTATTACTTTGACAAAAATATGTCTGTTAATTCTCTACAGGTTGTAAGAAAGTAATGTAGTAAAGCGTGAACATAAAAAAGAGATACTTTTGTTGTGTAATTGATGCCCTGAAGCTATATTCTCAAAATGAATATGTGTGGGTCGGTGTGTTTTATGTATAACTTGCAAGTTTTGGAAGTATGTAAATGATTGTACTCCATGTAGAAGTTGTAGTATAATAATGTAGTGGCACAATTGATTATCTGCAGATATCTTTCAATTGATTCACCCCTGATAAGAGCTTATGGGTTCCTAGGTAATTATATTGATGGTTCATTGTTGGTGGAGATGCTCAGTTCATATTACCTCTGTATTCCACAGGTGAAATTACTTGCATTTAGCTCTTCATTAACTAGAATTTTTATGTATTTCAGAAATTTTCCTATCTTTAAAGAATGTAATGTGATAAACATGCTATTCCAGTTTTTTACATATCTCACATAAATATCCAAGTTAACATATTTAGCCACATGTTTCAGGTTTTGGATTATTGTTCTGTGATTTTGTATGTGGATATCGAAGACTTTTTTTAGACATGTTTTATTTGTGTAACATTGGAACCGTTGAAATATTAAAAAAATTTCCCAACTTTAGATGGTAAGGTAGGACATCAATCATTTAGTACAATGGTTCTCACCCATATGGACATTAATGAAGGCGAGACATGCAACATTCTTCTGAGCCCTGTTTTTTTTTTTGGCTGGGAGAGGCACTCTTCCAATTCAAAGCTATTGCAATCTAATTGCTCAATTGCCAAAAAATCACTACTACAACTACTTTGGTATGTCACAACTCACAAGTAATTGGTAAAAATTGAGGCTAACCACTTTATTCTTGCTTATTACATCTCGAGTTCTACATATTAGAATGGTGCCATCTTTGAGTACCAATTGCTGAGAATAAGATCTTTTTACATTACCATTTGTTAAAAACACAAGAACACCTACATTTCATGGATAAGAAACATAGCGATCATGAAGAAGAGAAAGCTAAAAACACTGAAGAACACAAAATCGAGCAAGGGACACATGTCCTTCCTAGATCAACAAACTTTTGTACATTGATGACTGCATGGATGAATGCTATTGTTGCCATTGGTAGGGTGTTCCATGCTTGGTGTTTAATCTTCTAGAACTTCTAACAATTCACAGCTTCCAGAAGATTAAACACCAAGTATGTCTGTTACTCGAGCAAGGGACACCATTTACGTCGACTTACACCTAATAGTACTGATAGACCCGACCACGGTTCGGAACCGCCGGTTCGACGGTTCGTGGGAGGTCGACCCTTAACCTTAACCGCCCAAGACGGTTACGGTTCACGGTTCGGAACCGCCGGTTCACGGTTCGGTTCACGGTTCGCCACGGTTCGTGACGGTTCGAGATTATTATATTAAAAAAATTAAAATTTAAAATTTATGAAATTTAAAACTTAAAATTTATTGAAAAAAGGGCTTGCACTTATTAAGTTGCCTACGTATCCCCTTAGGGTATAGGGGAATCAAAGCCCACGTAGTTCTTTTACATTTTTACCCTTTTACATCACTCATTCACTCACTTCCATTTCCTCCCGTTCCTCCCGTCGTATTCGTTCCTTCCGTATCAAATTCTTCGGCTTCGTCTTCTGAAAGTTGCATTCCTTGGATTCTCTTCTCGGCTCTGGTCCAATCGTCGAGTAGTGCTTGGGCTTCCAATGAGTCGGGAGACATAGTTGATCGTCGTTCATCTAATACGTTGCCGCTGGCACTGAATGTCTGCTCCACAGCAACAGTTGACACTGGACATGCTAAAATTTCTTTGGCAATTACCGAGAGAACGGGAAAACTTGAAGCCTTCTGTGACCACCACTTCAAAATATCGAAATCTTCGCTGTCTGCTTCATTAAAATCAAAAGAAGTGGTAAAATAATTCTCAAGTTCCTGTGTGGAACTTGAGGATCCTCGTGGACGTTTCGTCCGTTCTTTTAATAAAAGTTGTGCTTTTGAAAGTTTTAAATTAACATTAGTAGTTTGTTGTTGTGTTTCAGAAATATTAGTTTGTGTTCCATATTTAACATAATATTGATTATAAATATCAGATAAATAATTTCTAATAATATATATAATATTAGCAGGATTAGGAGAAGAAGAATCTTTAACAGGAATTAAAGCGTCATAATATAAAGTAAGCATTTCTTGTAAAACTTCTAATTTAAATCTAGGATCTAAAGCAAATGCAACTAAATAAAGTTCAGGAATTAAATAAAAATATTTTTCCCATTTTGTTTTCATAGCTACTATACAAGAAGTTAAAGCTTCATTATTAATATGTTCATTTAAAATTAATACTATACTACAAAAATTCACTAAAATTAAATGAGCAGTAGGATAATAAACACCGGAAAGTTGTTCGGTTGCATCATTAAAAACTTTTAAAATTTCACAAATACTACTACAAATATTCCATTGTTGTGAAAATAAATATATATTAGTATTACTATTTTCTGCAAAAAATAAACATAATAAATCTTTATATTGAAATGAATCTTGTAATAATTGATATGTAGAATTCCAACGTGTTGGTACATCACGTGGAAATTTTTTAGGTCTCATTCCATTAGCTCTACAAAATCTACCCCATTGTTTCATCATAGATGGATGAGACCATAAATAAGAAATTGCTATTCTAATTGGTTTAATATAATTTTCTAAAAGCCTTAATCCGTCTTGAACACATAAATTTAAAACATGGCAAACACAACGAATATGAAAAAATAAACCACCAATAACAGGTTGACAAATAAATTTTAATTCGTCTATAGAAGCGATATTAGAACTAGCATTATCTAATGATATTGAAAATATTTTTTGAGTTAATCCATATTCTTCTAAAATTAAACATAATAACTGTGCAATATTATGAGCAGAATGTGATTCATCAAAAACTCTATAAGCTATTAATCGTTTTTGGAGGATCCAAGAGCTATCAATCCAATGGCAAGTCACACCCATATAGGAATGAGTTTGCCAATGATCGCTCCAAATATCGGCACATAAAGAAACTTTATTATTTAATTTACTAAATTCATCAATTAAATTCTTTTTTCCTTGTTTTACTAATTTTTTAATTGTACGGGTAAGAGTAGTCCTAGGAACACGTTTAGCACTAGGATTAAGGGATTCTTTACAAAAATCTTCAAAAGTACATTTAGATCCAAAACTAAAAGATAAATGTTCTACGGAAACAAATTTAGCTAATGATTCTCTTAATTTATTATCAGAATATAAAAATAAACCAGAATCAGTACTACTACCGGTAGAAAATCTAGATAATTGTGTTTGATTTAAGTCAAGTCCATATTCTGTCGGGTGCTTCGTTTCTACATGTCGTTTTAACGACCCATAGCCGCCGCCGGCTTGGAATTTGTAGGAAGCATTACAATGCTTGCATTTTGCACGCATTTCTCCCGACGGAAGAGTGACTTTCTCAAAATGTTTTGTAAAAATAGTAGATTTAAGAGGAGGATTTTCCCGAACCTTAGAAGTAATTGCATCAGTACTTCCTTGTGTTTCGGGCGTTGGAAGGTGTTGGGCGGCCTCGATCTCATCGTCGATGGATTGGATGTTGGGATCCTCGTGCGCTATTTCTTTTCCCCTCCGAGATCGAGAACTTCCACCACGGCCTCCTTCCATTGTAGGCGAAAGACGGAGTCGGAGCTCGGAAACGAATGAACGCGAACTTACGAAATTGAGAATGAGAGTTAGAGAGTAGAGAAGTGTGTGAAAAATGATGAAATGAGCTCCCTATTTATAGAATTTGGATCATAACGGACACTAAATCCTAGCCATTGATCAAAAAACGGTCAAATGATCTCATCCGTTGAAAAAAAAAAATCAAAAAAAAAACTAAAAAGCCTCCAACCGCCGGTTCCAACGGCTATACCATAAAAAAAAATAATAATAAAACGCTTGAACCGGCGGTTCAAACCGGCGGTTAACCGGCTGAGCCGCCGGTTCAAGAGGCCTTGAACCTTAACCGGCCCGGCAGGCTGCCGGGCCGGTTACGGGTCGGCCCGGCTAACCGGGTCAACGGGCTGGGTCCGGGTTTAACCCGGTCCGGGTCCGGGCCGGGTCCGGGCTGGACCCGGCCCGTGGGCGGGTCTAAGTACTGAAGACATAGAACTAATGTCGATTAGTATTTGATAGGGTTGATTGAGTATTTGGTAGGGTCAACACGACACTAGATTTCCTCTACCATTTGAATGAAACTACATCTCATAGATGATTTGAATTGGCAAGTTGTTGTTTGATCATGGAATGACCATTAATTAATGTATTTCAAAATTTTTGCTTCAGTGAAATGGCTCTTTTTCCTCTTCTACCAGTTTCAATTCCACTGATTGTGGTTGTTTTCAGGTTGTGGTTGAAGAACATATGGGTTGTTCCTTTTTGGCAGCTACCTTGGTTTGGGATGATTGTATGTTATATACATTTGCTGATGCAGTTAGTACCTTTGAGATCAATGTTCACCAGGTAGTTTTCATAAAATGCTCTTGTATTTTTACATTGATCAACTCCAAATATTATTAATGCCAAGAAATTAGCATATCAAAGTGCATTCCCTTGAGACCCCCATATTGATGGAAGTATCATGCAACGAACTTTTTCTGCTTAAAGTAGGACCAGCTTGTCTAGCCATTTTAGCAATTAGTGTTACATAAGCTAGTCTTCTCCTGTCATTTAAACACATCATCTTCCTTCCTTAGAGGCATCTTGTCCTTTGCTTTTGCCTATCAATGTTATCTCCTAAGATAAACTGTTATTGAGCTTTCTGGTCAATTCTATCTGGAAACATCAATGTCATAACCATGGAGTCATGGACACATCTTAATCATCTCTGTTACTACTTGAACAATCATTTCTCTTTTCTTTCTCTGTTTGGTATGCCATGCCCTAGGTCAATCCACTGAATGGTAGGCATAACCCACAGGTGTGTAACCTTAAAATAAGCAACTGCCAATTAGTAGTAGTGTCACAGCTGAAAATAATATAACTTTCTATAGCAGGTAAACATATCAGTTCATAAATATCTAGTGTAACTAACTAGAAAATCAATATAAATAAGGCTCAACAATAAAGCTGTATCAACAACATAAATGCAACAATGATCTACCAGTAAAAACAACAATTCAATTTTTGCAACATCTCCACTACCATAAAAAATCATCTAAATCTCCACAGCAATGCAACTAATATGGGAAGGAAGAGGGAAGTTATGTGGGTGGGGCACGATCCAATAGCATCATTGATTCGGCATTTAATTTTCCTACACCAACTATTTGATCTTCTCCTTGACCACCTGTACTATGCATATCACTTAGCCATGCAACCAATCTTGGATCCAACCTTTCACCATTGGAGTGGCAAAAATAATGCAGTATTATTTTCTAGAAACATACTTCTGTGATGAGACCTTTCACCATTGGAGTGGCAAAAATAAAGCACTATTATTTTCTAGAAACTTACTTCTGTGATGAGCATTTTTTGTTTCTTAGGACAAAATGAAAATTATCTTCATAGACAATTAAAAAGTTATCACCCGTTAACCGTGGTTCCTGTTGGATAGAGAGAGTGTGATGTTGAGAAGATATAACTATTTTATAAAGCCATTGCTCGATGGTTTGGCATAAGCATACATGATTCATCCTCATCAAGCTAATTAGATGGTTATCTCATTGAATTTGGGTGTCATTAAAACGTTTGGACTCTTATCAAGTTATTGGGCCATGATATGCTTTCTATAGTGGTTCAATGACCTTTCTAAATCATTCTTGCTAATCCAATATGTAACTCATGTGTATCTCTGCTTTCTCTTGGATCTGAGCATTTCTAGAGAGGAAATAAAATTACATAAGTTTATATATTTACGTAAGAGAAGGAAAAGACAGCATATAAGAGGAAAATGTTTTTAATATATTGTTTCTTTTAGATGGCTACTGATCTCAGACGATTTTAAGGAAAGATTGAGTTATCTGTTCAGTGGACTTGGCTGATTATGGCAAGAAAGAGGACTAGATAGAGATTTGACCATTGTGAATGGAAAAAAGTAATGACTGTTTCTATCTTTCAAGTTATATTCTAGAGAACTCAGAGAACTTTCAATTAGAATTGTTGAAGGAAGTATGATGCCAAATTTGAAGTCTGAAATATGTTGCTTTTATATTGTTTAACTTGTTACGGACCCAGTGTTTAGTATATTGCGTGGGAAAAATTGCCCTTCAAGTTTCAAGTTTTATGTCCAATATTTCTTGTATTTCTCTTTGTTTTTCCTTGCAGATGAGACACTATATTCCTCAATTTAGTACCATCGACAAATTATGGATGAACCATGCTAACAGGAAGTCAGCTTTGGTTGGGAAGAAAGATATACAAATGGTATCTATAACTTATATGTTCTGTGCTGCTTAATATTCTGGTCAACTTCTTCCCTACAATCATAGTGTAGAAATCAACTTTTCTTATGTGCTTGCTTTGAACCGTATAGTGGCTGTGTGAATTCTATATTGAAGCAATGAAACTAGCTAAGCATAATCGATACTTGTTGTCAGATCTTTGTATCACATAATTCCTTCCTTCCAAGTAAGCTAACCAGTTTGGTTACTTTTTCTGTTGGTTGCAACCTCTGATTGAATAAGTCAATCCTCTTCATCAAATTACATAAATTACACAAAAATTCGTTTAGCAGGTTATAAAAAAAACTTATTCTAAGACTAAACTATGTAGGCTGTGTGAATCCTATATTGAGCAATGAAACTAGCTAAACATAATCGATACTTGTTGTCAGGTCTTTGTATCACAGAATTCCTTCCTTCCAAGAACTAATTAGCTAACCAGTTTGGTTACTTTTTCTGTTGGTTGCAACCTCTGACTGAATAAATCCATCCTCTTCATCAAATTACATAAATTACACAAAAATTGGTTTAGCAGGTTATGAAAAAAACATATTCTAAGACTAAACTATGTAGGATGAATCTATGTAAGCTTGATTTTGAACATTGTCAATAAATGATTGATTAAAAGTCCTATCATTGCTAAACTGAAGTTAGAAAATCTAGACAAGAGTTAGATCAATGTTTCTTTGTGATGTGTGAAAATAGGATGAGTATGGAATGCCAATGTTGCATGTACCAAAATTCCGTTCTACCCAATATGCCACTGCTGCTTTCCTCATTCCAATATGCTCCTGATTCAATTAATTCCATGGAAAGAGTGACAAAGCAGAATCAGGGATTTTTTCTTATCCCAGATCTAAGGTTATGCAGTTACCTGTTTAGTCAAAGAATATAAAAAAAATAATTAAACAAAAAATATTTTATATATATATTTTTTATATACGATTAAGTCATTTAAGATTTATTCTTTAGAATTTAGGGATTAAATTATAGTATTAAATATTTAAAAAATAAAATAAAAAATATATATTTACTGTTTGAGGCATTGAAAAAAATTAATTTTTTTAATATTTAATACTATAACCCAACTCCTAAAGTTTAAAGAAAAAATCCTAAATGACTTAATCGTATGTAAAAAATTAGAAAAAATTAATTTTTATTTAAATTTTTTTTATGTTTAATACTATAATTCAACTCTTGAATCCTAAAGAGAAAATCTTAAATAACCTAACTGTAAAATAAAAAATAGATAAAATAATATTATTTATGTTGGCAAGGCAATAAAAAGTCTTTTAAGAAATTGCATATAAATATTTATCGTAAACAAAAAATATAATAAATATTAATCGATCTGTGTTTTCTCTGTAAATTTTGAAAAGTATTTAGGTTTTCTAAAGCAAAGCTTCGCTGGGTTTACATATAGCACCCGCCGCAAGACTGGAAACCCTGACGAACGATTTCAGCAAGCGGATTCTAATCCTTGCCTCCTCGCGCGATATCCTCTCGGTTCTTGCATAATCGATCTTCTTGCAGATCGAAGCTCTTCCCTTTTACCAAAAGAGGAGGTGGCCCTCTCCTCTTTGACCACAGACGAGGTGACGGGAACCCTATTTCCTCGCCTTTCCTTTCTCTTTCAGGTTTGGTTTCCGTCCTTGTATAGGAAATGATTCGCCTTTGGTCATATTTTTTTTTCTGCTTTCTCATTTTCAGATAGAAATCGCTAGTCTTGTTGTATTTTTGTTACTTTTTTCATGGACATAGAGAGGCGATTCATAAAAGAAAAATCAATGATTCATGTGGGCGACAACGAGGTGGGGTTTTTTAAAGTAGCTACTCGAGTTGTTAATCAAACTTGAATACCTGTGGTATGGGAGGGATTTGGCCATTTGGGTGAAATGGTAGATATCATGTGTATGAGATGAGCTTGGATTTGCATATTTTAGTTTGAGTCTGATCATAGATATATATCTTGTATGTTTAACTTCAATTTGATGGATAATATGATTTTATTGAGCAGATTGATTTTTAGACTCTACACATTTTAGTTCTGAAAATTTTGAATTAGTTATTTTTAGAGGTTCAAATTGATCATTGTTTTTGATATTGGAGGTATGAAAATATGTTAATTTGGTTGAATTTAGTCATACGAGTGGATAGTGATAGAATGAGTGTGAGTATAGTAAGTACCCATTATGGATATGAGCCGAGTATAAATTTGGAGTTATCAAACAGGTATGAGCATGCTTGATAGAAATTCACAGCTAGTCTATCTATTACAACCTCTAGCTGTCTACTTCTTCTCGTTGGGCAATCACTTAATTTTCTGTTTGGTTTGTGAAAATTTTGTCTCCTTTGAATCTATTAAAAGTGTGTGGTATCAAAAATTCAACAATTTATATTTTTTTACTTCTCAACTTTAGAATTTCATTTTCTAGATAATAAAATTTGAACATGGAAAAAGTTTAGAAGATCTAATCTTTCCAACTTCATGGTTGCACTTCCAGAAACTGTTCTACGGTCGAAATGGGTGACCAAAATGAAGTACAAGCTTGTGCACTATCAAGCCAAGGCCCTGCTTCCACACAGTCGCCTGACAAGTCGAAGCCAAAGAAGAAGATCTGCTGTGCCTGCCCCGAAACTAAGCGCATTCGGGATGAGTGTATCGTGGAGCATGGAGAGGGTGCCTGTGCCAAATGGATTGAAGCGCATTTGCGATGTCTCCGTGCTGAGGGCTTCAAAGTTTGATCAATCTTCAAGTTTACATGTTTTTCTCCCATTCTTGGCTGCATAGATACATTGCTTTGATGATTTGCTTACCAAAAAAAGGCTGGATAAAATGGTATAAACTTTCTCAGATGGCAGTCTGAGACATATATACATTTGAAATAAATTACTGTTTGTTGGGCGTTAATGAGTTTATATATATTAGCTTCCTGCAGAATGCAAAATGGCAATGAATTACCAGTATCTTACATTCAATAAATTAGTCTATCATCCTTCGTAATTCATTACTGTTAATTGTGAGATTTGCATACCTGTCTCAGTCAATTATTATAAGGAGATGAGTTGTTATCAATTCATCTAATTATCTGCTTCATTCCCACCTCCAAAATGCTCTGAATTTGTCGCAAAAATACTCACAGTGAAATGTTTGGGCCTCTGCATTTGTTTACTCGGCCCATTTATTCGGATCCAGCCCACCATCCATTTTTATAAACGATTACGAACCCTCGTCAACCCTATCGCCGCTGCCATCCTATCCATTTTCGCCTCCAATGGCGCTGCAACAACCATCCTTCTCCAACGCCGCCTTCCCCTCAAACCCAGTACCTCCGCTTCCTTCCGCCGCAGTCGATTCCTCCGCGACCGCCGACGAATCCTCCAAGAAGAAGCGCCGCGCACCCCCGGGCCCCGCGGAAGTGCTGGCCCACTACGAGTCGCAGGGCCTCAGCCCCCGCGAGGCCTCCCTCCGGGCTGTCGGCGAGCTCCAGGAACTCCTCTACAAGTACGCGGCGAAGAAGAACCGATTGGCGACCGATTACCCCCGCAAGCTCGACAGCGTCAACACCCGCCTCGCCGTCCTCGAAATGAAGCTCGACGCCAAGCCTGGATTTCCTGAATCCTTGGCCATTGGGGTCGTCGCCAGTGCGTTCGCCTCTTCCGTCCCCCATGTACTCAGCGGCCTCCGTAGCATCTGGGACTCGGTTCGCTCCGCCTCTGGAGGCTCCTCCCTCCCTTCTTAGTTACTCACTGCAATGTTACTCTCTTGTTTATTTCTACTTTTGGATATTGTGCTACTACTTAGGTGTACAAGATTTCCTTCCTTGAAAATTATATCAAAATTTCCCATCTCATCGAATGTTAAATTTGAATTCTTGATCACAAACTAGTGTTAAATTGTCAGTAGAGGCCTTAGTGCCCTTCTTCTTGGTCTCCTTGTCTTTTATAGGCCCTGGGAGTGAGCACCCATGGAATGTTTTCTATCTTTCACATGAACACGCATCACCACTTCCTTTTCATGTTGATTCCTCAGAGAAGCTCAAAACAAATGGCGACGGAGAACATTCTTTTATCGATCTCATGTTTTGATGAGAATGAATTGTGATCTATGTGGAGTGATTCGGCCAGGCAAGCTGACCTATTCATGTGGACTACGGAACCAAGCTAAGCTGAGAGCTTTTTGTTGGTCTGTTACTATATCAAACAAAAAGGTAATAGATTTCATGTGTAATTTTATGCACATTGTTAATTCCAAAATAAGGTTTGAGACACGTGTAAATTCAATAAAACTATTATTTATATATATAGAGAGAGAGAGATGGATTAATAATTAATTAACTAATGAATGCTCATCCTTCATCCATTAATGAGTCAGAGATCCTTTCAACCATTTAATTAATTAGTGAAATGATCATTGAATTAGGCTAAATTGAGTGTTTTTTTGTTGGTCTGTCAGAATATATATAGATAGATAGAATTTGTGTGCTTTTGAAAAAATAAAATAAATAAATAAATAAATTTTAACTTAATAAATTGCATGTCGTATCTATTTGCGAAAAAAAAATCATCCAAAATAAGATTTGGAACACATGTAAATTCATTAAAAGTATCATTTAATTAACTAATGAATGCTCATCCTTTCATCTCTTTATTAATTAGTGAGAGATTCTTTCATCCATTTAATTATTTAGCGAACCGACCATTGAACTAGGCTAAAAAGAGTGTTTTTTGTTGATCTGTCTGTGTGTATATATATATATATATATATATATATATATATATATATATATATATATATATACAGAAGCGCTATACTGAGCGCCCTGTATAAGCGCCTCATGCGCGTCTGCTGACCTGGCTTTCTGACGTGGCTTCTCTTCGCCTGCGCGCCTGCTCTTCGCGTGCGTGGCAACGAAGCCGCGATTTTCTTCTCCCTCGCCAAAGCCGAAGCGCGATTTTGTTCTCCCGCGCCTGAAGCTAGGGTTTCTCTCTCGATTTTCTTCGCCGAAGCTAGGTTTTCTTCTCCTGCGCCCGAAGCTAGGTTTTCTTCTCCCAGTCCAGTCCCCCTCTACTCGCCGAAGCTCTCCCTTCGCCTAGGGTTTCCTCTCCACTCCTCGCGAGCTGCAAGGTCCGTCGCCACTCGCCCCTGCAATTTCCCAGCCGCACCCTCGCCTTCGCCGCGCCTCTCTTCTTCCTCGACATTCTTCGCAGAGCCCTCGCCCCCGTTCTCTAGGGTTTCGCCGCGCCCTCGCCCCTGTTCTCTAGGGTTTCGGCGCACCCTCGTCCCCTGTACTCGCGAGCGCAAGGAGCCGCGCCCCTGCTACTCCCGAGCGCAAGGACCCGCGAGCAGCTCTTCTTCGTCGCCCCTGCTACTCGCGAGCGCAAGGACACGCGAGCAGCTCTTCTTCCTCGCCCCTGCTACTCGCGAGCAGCTCTTCTTCCTCGCCACAGGGTTTCACCCTCCTCGCCCCTGCTACTCGCTAGCCGAAGCCACTCGAAGGTCCCTAACCCTATTTTTTTCCTATTTTTTCTTATGTTTGTGCATATCGTTATCCACAAAAGAACATCTAGTAGCCTGATTAGGAGATAAGAAGATGGAGGAAGACTATTTGCCACTGGATCTGCTCACTTCTTCGATTATTCTGATTTTGGTTATGTTTGATTTGTGAACTACTTTAATTTTCTTTGACAATGATTGATCATGCTGTGATGATTAGATTCCAATTGTTAGACCTGTAGATGTAACGGTGATTTCTTAGGAGTTTAGCAATGTGTCATTATACCATGTATTTATCAACACTGGAGGGTCAAGGTGAATTAGATGGAATTTGATAAAGTCAATTGAGGTTGTATGTACTACGAAATGAATCAACAGTCATTGTCATTTTAATGTGCTCGTAAATGGAAAAGTTAAAAATATGTAACCTCAGGTGCTGCACTCTTCTGGATCGATGCAATGCTGCTGCCAACCAGAGTTCCAAACTCCTTTCACATATGCTATGTACTTACCAACTTTACAAGCCAAACGAAGAAAATTTGAGACATTAATTTTTAAATTTGTAGGTCTCAAAGAAAGTTCATTCAGACTGATGGATACAAACCGATCAAATATTTCAAGAACCAAAAAACTGAGACATGCAGGGTGACCTGGTTCTATTTAACCTTTTGGTTTTTCCAAATACATTATACTTTAGCAGTGAAACAATCCCACAAGTTCATAAATAAATGACCAAATGAGGCAATATAAAAGGAATAATTACATCATTGTCATTTTAAAAAACATGATATTTTTATTATATAAAGGCACCAATGCAAGCAATCATGCACGACCAGAATCGCTTTGACGGTGTACTTGGAGACGTGCCCCTCGTCCCTCAGTTGCGAGAGTGCAGTGATATCCAGGAGCCCAGATGTCGCATGAATCACTTCCAGTATTGCTATAGCTTTCACTAATTGTTCCACTTCCTGAACACTCAGAATCATCTTTATTTGCTTCAAGGCCATTATGCTGGTCATGATTTCCAACACCACCATGAATGTCATGAGATTCATCATCTTCTGGATGTCACTATCAGTTGAATAATCTTTTTCAATTTCAGCATCTTCTGAGTCTGAATAAACCTCTGATGACACTGACTCATCATTTGAGGAATCATCCTGAAGTTATTATATCTCATGAATATTTGATAAATTTAAGCTAACAATTTAATATGGTTCAATCTGAAGAAAAGGTAATTGACCCGCTTCAATATCTTCTCAAACCTGCTTTAAGTTCATCAAATGTAATTGACCCGCTGTTGTCTGTGTCCATTGCCTGGAACATTTCTCTAAGTCCAGCAATCTCTTCCTCTAAAAGGCTTTCAGCTATAACCTGGCAAATAGCAGCTAGAATTTAACCTATACTAATCTATATGGGATAAATTCCAATAGCAAGGTCAAATTTAACCTATACTAACCTCACACGCAAAGCCATCTTCTTTAACTTATTCATTGCTGAAAATTGCTTCAGACGGGAGAGAACTGCAGCATCTAGTGCTTGATCAGGAGCAACCCCATGCTTACAAACCCATGGATGACCTGAGCATAAAAGTAGAAATTGCACATTTGACATGGGTATCATCTTGAAGAAACTACATATTAAAAACAGGTTTATGGTTTATGGTTTATGGTGCATGCTCTACCACTAAAGGGTATCACCTAGGTACCATGTGAAGAGTGATAACATCTCTGTCAGGAATATCCCAAGCATCCACTAAAGGAGAGCAAGGACAAAATGCAATATAGTCAATCATGAAGAACAAACTAGATGCTGTAATTATAAAACGCCTGATTTAAATCCTCTATATTAAAATCAACCAACATAGTGAAAAAGATATGGAAAAAAAACATACTCATGGACATTGGCTCAAAGTTTCAATCCAGTACCCTCCAATATGTTGGATCGAGATCGCGCTAGAGGGGGGTGAATAGCGCTCGCGGCTATTTCGTTCGTATCGGAATCGTACGAGTAACAAACACAGTGGAATAAAAATAAGAGTAAAAGAAGACACAAAAACACCAAGATTTACTTGGTTCGGAGCCTTGAGCGACTCCTACTCCAAGGCCCGCGATCGTTGATCGCTTTCGATGGGCAATAACTATAATATCGAAAAATCTTAATACAAGAGTTATATCAACAATTAATAAAGGAAAACCTTGGTTGGTCTTTGATACAGCACGTTGAAGAAGCAAGGACAATCACGTTGAAGCAAGGAAGCACTTGAATTCAATTCTATTTACTGTTCCCGAAAGAAGGCTTTTTCCTCTTGCTTTTTCTTCCCCTTCACGTTGCACACCAAGCCCTTTTATATTGCATGCAACACTAATCCAGATCCTAGAAAATAGGGATTTAACTTCCTTTTCCTTATCTTCACATTGCACACCAAATTTTAATTGCATGCAACAATAATCCACATCCTTGAGATCTAATTTCCTTTTCCTTATCTTCACGTTGCATCCAAAGGCTCTCCTTTTAATTTCATGCAACAATAATCCATGGGATCTAATTTGACCGAAACAAATAAGTTGACCAAACCTCATGCCAAATTGACCAATAAGTTAATCTCCACTTTATTTGATCGGCTCCTATTCCAGGTTTGGTCGATTCTGACCTGATCAATACGGCTTGATCAGTTGACGCTTCTTCTTGGTTCGGTCGACCAATCCTGGCCGATTCCAACCCTGCACAAACATATTAGTATCCTGCAACACAGAGTTAGAACATAATAAATGATATATAAGGAAAATAGATTTGACAGTCTTCGAACTGTCCGGTTCTGACTTCGAATTTCCAACCGGAAACTCTAGGTCGAACCGACGCCTACTGTTCCCTCTTCCGGGGAACGCGTCCTCACCTACTCCCCTCATGAGATATTACCTGATGCCAGTACGATCCTCCAGATTGACTGGACTTTTGCTCGGCGCTCGATGCTCCCGGACTTTCTGCTGGACTTCCGCTTCTCGGCTAGTCCAGTCTTCCACCTAGTTCACGACACCAGGACTTTTCACCTAGGGTTACCACCCCCTAGGACTTTTGCCTGAAGCACTCGACCCACCAAGACTTTCTGCATAGGGTTACCACCCCCTATGACCTAGGGTTACCACCCCCTAGGGTTTTCCCTTTGCCTAACCGCAGCTAGGACTTTTGCCTAAGTACACTTAGGACTTTCCTGCAAACTCATTCACACCGTTAGATCACAAATAGACTTAACTTTGAATCTCTTTGCCATAATCAAAACTTAGGTTCGATCGTCGGATGCTTCCCGCACCAACACAATAGTTATAAAGGTTCAAACTGATGTGTTGCTTTGTGCACCACATGATCCACAGAAGCTCAATACAAAAAAAGAAATCTTTAGAAGAAGTTGTTTTACTACCCAAAACCAAAAGCATGCATAGACAGACATAAAAATTCAAGTATGGGCTTACAGAGAACTTCGAGAGAAACATAGTATGGGCTTCCAACCACATCAGTGAAAATTTGATCTGAAAGACATGAAAACCTGCTTTAAGAAGTTGCAGAGAACCATCTAGTTTGTTCAACACAGTGAAGAAACTTAACAGTATTTCAGACGAACGATTTCAGCAAGCGGATTCTAATCCTTGCCTCCTCGCGCGATTCCCTCTTGGTTCTTGCATAATCGATCTTCTTGCAGATCGAAGCTCTTCCCTTTTACCAAAAGAGGAGGCGGCCCTCTCCTCTTTGACCACAGACGAGGTGACGGGAGCCCTATTTCCTCGCCTTTCCGTTCTCTTTCAGGTTTGGTTTCCGTCCTTGCATAGGAAATGCTTCGCCTTTGGTCATATTTTTTTTTCTGCTTTCTCATTTTCAAATAGAAATCGCTAGTCTTGTTGTATTTCTGTTACTTTTTTCATGGGCATAGAGAGGCGATTCATAAAAGAAAAATCAATGATTCATGTGGGTGACAACAAGGTGGGCTTTTTTTAAGTAGCTACGCGAGTTATTAATCAAGCTTGAATACCTATGGTATGGGAGGGATTTGGGTAAAATGGTTGATATCATGTGTATGAGATGAGCTTGGATTTGCATATTTTAGTTTGAGTCTGATCATAGATATATATCTTGTATGTTTAACTTCAATTTGATGGATAATATGATTTTATTGAGCAGATTGATTTTTAGACTCTACACATTTTAGTTTTGAAAATATTGAATTAGTTATTTTTAGAGGTTCAAATTGATCATTGTTTTTGATATTGGAGGTATGAAAATATGTTAATTTGGATGGGTTCAAATTTGGAGTTACCAAACAGGTATGAGCATGCTTGATAGAAATTCACAGCTAGTCTATCTATTACCACCTCTAGCTGTCTACTTCTCGTTGGGCAATCACTTAATTTTCTGTTTGGTTTGTGAAAATTTTGTCTCGTTTGAATCTATTAAAAGTGTGTGGTATCAAACACATTCAACAATTTATATTTTTTTCCTTCTCAACTTTACAATTTCATTTTCTATATAATAACATTTGAACATGGAAAAAGTTTAGAAGATCTAATCTTTCCAACTTCCTGGTTGCACTTTCAGAAACTGTTCTACGGTCAAAATGAGCGCCCAAAATGAAGTACAAGCCTGTGCACTATCAAGCCAAGGCCCTGCTTCCACACAGTCGCCTGACAAGTCGAAGCCAAAGAAGAAGATCTGCTGTGCCTGCCCCGAAACTAAGCGCATTCGGGATGAGTGTATCGTGGAGCATGGAGAGGGTGCCTGTGCCAAATGGATTGAAGCGCATTTGCGATGTCTCCGTGCTGAGGGCTTCAAAGTTTGATACTTGTTGATCAATCTTCAAGTTTACATGTTTTTCTCCCATACTTGGCTGCATAGATACATTGCTTTGATGACAGACTTTTCTTTGATGATTTGTTTACCAAAACAAAGGCTGGATAAAATGGTATAAACTTTCTCAGATGGCAGTCTGAGACATATATACATTTGAAATAAATTACTGTTTGTTGGGCGTTAATGAGTTTATATATATTAGCTTCCTGCAGAATGCAAAATGGCAATGAATTACCAGTATCTTACATTCAATAAATTAGTCTATCATCCTTCGTAATTCATTACTGTTAATTGTGAGATTTGCCACCTCAGGGATTGAGTCCATGAGACTGATTGAGATTTATCATTTTTTAAGTTGTTATCAATTCATCTAAGGATCTGCTTCGTTCCCACCTCCAAAATGCTCTGAATTTGTCGCAAAAATACTCACAGTGAAATGTTTGGGCCTCCGCATTTGTTTACTCGGCCCATTTATTCGGATCCAGCCCACCATCCATTTTTATAAACGATTACGAACCCTCGTCAACCCTATCGCCGCTGCCATTCTATCCATTTTTCGCCTCCAATGGCGCTGCAACAACCATCCTTCTCCAACGCCGCCTTCCCCTCAAACCCAGTCCCTCCGCTTCCTTCCGCCGCAGTCGATTCCTCCGCTACCGCCGACGAATCCTCCAAGAAGAAGCGCCGCGCACCCCCGGGCCCCGCGGAAGTGCTGGCCCACTACGAGTCGCAGGGCCTCAGCCCCCGCGAGGCCTCCCTCCGGGCTGTCGGCGAGCTCCAGGAACTCCTCTACAAGTACGCGGCGAAGAAGAACCGATTGGCGACCGATTACCCCCGCAAGCTCGACAGCGTCAACACCCGCCTCGCCGTCCTCGAAATGAAGCTCGACGCCAAGCCTGGATTTCCTGAATCCTTGGCCATTGGGGTCGTCGCCAGTGCGTTCGCCTCTTCCGTCCCCCATGTACTCAGCGGCCTTCGTAGCATCTGGGACTCGGTTCGCTCCGCCTCTGGAGGCTCCTCCCCTCCCCCTTCTTAGTTACTCACTGCAATGTTACTCTCTTGTTTATTTCTACTTTTGGATATTGTGCTACTACTTAGGTGACAAGATTTCCTTCCTTTATAATTAGATCAGAATTTCCCATCTCATCGAATGATAAATTTGAATTCTTGATCACAAACTAGTGTTAAATTGTCAGTAGAGGCATTAGTGCCCTTCCTCTTGGTCTTCTTGTCTTTTATAGGCCCTGGGAGTGAGCACCCATTGATGAACACGCATCACTACTTCCTTTTCGTGTTGATTCCTCAGAGAAGCTCAAAACAAATGGCGACGGAGAACATTCTTTTATCGATCTCATGTGTTGATGAGAATGAATTGTGATCTATGTGGAGTGATTCGGCCAGGCAAGCTGACCTATTCATGTGGACTACGGAACCAAGCTAAGCTGAGAGCTTTTTGTTGGTCTGTTACTATATCAAACAAAAAGGTAATAGATTTCATGTGTAATTTTGTGCACATTGTTAATTCCAAAATAAGGTTTGAGACACGTGTAAATTCGCTAAAACTATTATTTATATAAAAATTAAATTTGAACTTAATGAATTACATATCATATTTATTTGCAACATTGCTAATCTGAAAAAAAAATATCCAAAAATAAGATTTGAGATACATGCGAAAATTCAAAAGGACTATTGAAAAGGGACTATTGAACTACTTGAGTGGTTTTTGTTGGTCTGTCAGAATATATATAGATAGATAGATTTTGTTTACTTTTGAAAAAATAAAAATAAATAAATAAATTTGAACTTAATAAATTGCATGTCGTATCTATTTGCGCAAAAAAAACATCCAAAATAAGATTTGAAGTATCATTTAATTAACTAATCAAAAAAGTTTCTTGTCACAACAGATTCCTGTCACAAATTTTATGACGGAAATCTGTACCGTTTAATTTTAAAGTTAAAATTAAATCCAGGTCGTAGATTGAATGGATGTTTTTTGCGATGACCTGGATTTAATCTTCTATTTTAAAATTGAACGGTCCAGATTCCCGTCACAAATTTGTGACAGGAAATATGTTGCGACAAGGATCCCAACTGTTAACTAATGAATGATCATCCTTTCATCTCTGAGAGATGATCCTTGTAACAATAGATTTCCGTCACAAATTTGTGACGGAATCTGGACCGTTCGATTTTAAAATAGAAGATTAAATCCAGGTCATCGCAATCATCTATTCAATCTACGACCTGGATTTAATCTAAACTTTAAAATCGAACGGTCCAGATTCCCGTCACAAAATTTGTGACCGAAATCTGTTGTGACAAGTAGCTTTATTTTTATTAATTAGTGAGAGATTCTTTAATCCATTTAATTATTTAGCGAGCCGACCATGGAACTAGGCTAAAATGAGTGTTTTTTGTTTTTTTGTTGATCTGTCCGTGTGTGTGTATATATACACACACACATATAGAGAAAGATTTCATATGTAGAATTGTAAACAAATTAAGCAAGTCAAGCTAGGTGGCATACATGTTTATTTGATAAGATAATCGAGTCAGATAAAGTCGAGCTTAATATGAATCAAACCATTCAAATAATTATTCAAACTTAATTTGATTTTTTTTATGACTTTGAGCATTATTTAAGTTTGGGAGTTTGATTTGTTTAAATGTTATCGAATTCTCAATTCAAATTTATTTGATTATTTAAAAGTTTTATATTTTAAATTTATTTGGTTGATTATTAATTAAGTTTGATAACAAAATTTTATTTATTGATTTTAAATTTTTTATATTTATTTAGCAGGTTGATAATAATTTTAATTAATGAACATAACTCATCAATATTACTCATAACTATTATTTATGAATATTAACAAATTAAATATGTAGAGTTTATTTATTTAATTTAATAAGTTCTTTAAATTTATTTATTTAATTGATCTTATATATTAAATAAATATAAGCAACCTATTATTAAGTCAACATCAAATTTATTTACAACTCTAGTCGTATGTAGTTTTGGAAAAATAAATTAATAAAAAAATAAATTTGAACTCGATAAATTACATGTCATATCTATTTGCGCACATCGTTAATATGAAGGGAAAAAAATCACCTAAAATAAGATTTGAGATATGCGCATAAAATCAAAATAGATAGATAGATTAATTAATTAATGTTCATTCGTCCATTTAATTAATTAATTATATATATATATATATATATATACTTTTAGAAAAAGTAATTAATAAAATAAATAAATTTAATAAATAAAGTATATATCATATCTATTTGCGCACATGTTTTTTAGCTTTGTTAATTTAAAAAAAAAAACATCCAAAATAAGATTTGAGTCACGTGTGAAAATTCAAAAGGACACATGCGAAAATTCAAAAAAGGAAAATAGCCTCCACCATAAATATTATTTATATTATATATATATATAGATGCATTAATTAATTAACTAATGAATGCTGATCGATCATTTGGTCTATTTAATTAATTAGTGAGTGGAGGCACTATGTCCGGAGTTTGGGTATTCAAGAAGGGCGTGATGAGCCTGGAAATCCCCGGCGGAGGCAGCAGCGGTAGCAGTGGGGGTGGCGGAGGCCTCGGAGGAGGAGGAGGAGGAGCAGGAGGGGAGGGGAGTCTCCGGAGAAAGGTGTTGGTTCACTTGGCGAGCGGGGAGGTGGTGTCATCGATGGAGATACTGGAGCGCCGGTTAGCGGAGCAGGGGTGGGAGAGGTACTCCACCTCGCCGGAGTTAGTGCAGTTCCACAAGCCGGCGACTGTGCACTTGATTTCGGTGCCGGGGGATTTTGGCCGCTTCACTTCGGTGCACATGTACGACGTTGTGGTCAAGTGCAGGAACGTGTTCGAGGTGCGCAACGCATGAGCATTATCAATATATGTATTTTTTAATGAAAAATCTTTTTTATATAATATAGGGAAGTTGGTTTTTGCTTCACACAAGATGAGAATTAGTCGATATTAAAAAGTGGATATAGTTTTTAATCTCATTGATTAATAGTTTTGGTTTGTGTTATTAATTTTTCTTCATGTTTAAAATAATTATAATTATAATTCATGGAAGTGGATGGTTTACATGGGCGTCCGAGAATTTAATTACTTGATCATAATTAAGCGTTTTGGATCTTTTCATATCTTTTCGGAAAATGTAATATAATTTGAAGTTTTTCCGAACAATTTGCTATCTCAAATTTAAGTTAGCTAATTACGTTTACTTAAAATGATCGTAAAGTAATGGTGTAGGTGTGATATATATATATAATCCATTTGAACTAAACACGTAAATGTATATTCAGTTTTTGGGTTGATATATATTCATGAAGTTGTTAGTTTTTGTTACGTTTAAGATATTCATAAATAAACCGATCAATACCAACATCGATCGTTATATATAGATACTCTTATAAAAAAATAAATTGACTAGATGTTTTTTTAGTGATTCTTTGTTAGGCTTGTTATTTTTTTTCACGTCATGCACTACAAAAATGAACGGAAATAGCGACGGACCAATTCCGTCGCTATTCCGTCGCTAATATTGGTTAACGACCGAACAACGACGGAAATCAGTCGTCGCGTAAAATTCGGTCGCTGACGTCACTTTAACGACGGAATACAAATTTCCGTCGCTAATTAGCGACGGAAATTTAATTCCGTCTCTAATTATTAGCGACGGAATAATAATTCCGTCTCTAACATTAGCGACGGATATTTAATTCCGTCTCTAATTATTAGCGACGGAATTATACGTTCCGACATTCCTCGTTAAACGTTATGGCGACGGAACCATATGGCGATATTTAGTTAAACGTTAGCATTAAGCGTCCATAATAAATTATTTATATTAATTTATTATTAATTTAAAAAAACTCCTCGTTAATCTATCGCTCGTAGTTAATCATCGCACGACATTCCTCCTCTCTGTATAAGCGTCAAGGAACGACGCGCTAACCTGCACAACGTCGTCGGTCATCTTATTCGACAACTCTCACGTGCAAGCCGTCGGCGAAAGAACGCCTTCTTCTTCGTCTTTTGTTGTATGAGGGCATCTCCTCGTTGATCGATCTTTACACTCGTCTGAAACCGTACGTAGTTGGTCTTGCAGTGGAACTCATCGATCGCCCTCTTGGTCCTCTTCGATCATCAACCCTCCTCTCTCTTGCAATCATCTCATCTTTGCTCCTCGTCTCCAATTGCGATCTCATCTTTGTGCGATAGGAAGTCTATTTACAATTGCAACCAGTAATAATGATTCACTCATTGAAAAAATATACTAGTAGAATGATGATTTGTTTGTCAATTTCTACAGGGGATACGCATGCTAATTTCCTTTTTCTTACTATAATAATGACCATGCATGAATAAGTACGGTAGATCCTAAAGAACATTTTATGCAGATAGAGGCCATATAAGGAGGCCTAAATATGTTAGCTGTCGCTATTCCTTATTTGATTGAATCAGTTCCAAAGCTTCTTGTTTGCTCAGTGTGCAACCATTATAATTCATCGGTTGGCGTGGCTCTCTTTTATATTATAATTACTGCCATTTCCCCTATCTTAATTTATGGCATTGAGAGATTTCAAGTTAAAACTGCAGGGATTAGCAAAGGTTAGATCTATACAAAGAAGATGACATAGATTTTGTCTGCATGGACTAAATTATTGGCATTATATTTTCATTTTGTGTTGCTTCTTTACTTGCGAGCTTAAGTGCATTTCTTGGATTTGCTATACTTCTAAATCTCCTTTTTTTACTCGGAAATCCATGGAGGGTCTGAGCCAAGCAGCAAAGAGATTGTTGCAGGAAGCTATCAAAGACGAAAACCTGATCCCTGACAATATAACTAATTGTGTTGCGGTACGTTTTCTAGCGGATCAAGAAATCACAAAAACAGAGCAGCGCGCAGCAGAAGCAGTAACAACACCATGAATCTTCCGCTCTCATTGTTGTATTAGTCGTCGTCGATTAATTGAAGGAGAGTGCTTCAGTTGTTAGCTCTCGTTTGATCCTCCTCCCTCATCGACTTCTCCTGCTAATTAGTGAAGCAGAGTGCTTCTGCCGGTGCTGCTACTGGTGGAGGAGCGTAGCTCTCCGCAGTAGTTTTCACAATGGTTCAGAGCAGCAACGGCGACAACCTCAATTGCTCTAGCGATCGCCGGCGCAGGTGATCTATTCCATATGAAAAGCTACACCAAGATAGGCTTCAGTTTGCCGAAGCAACAGATTCATTTTTAGGTGGGAATTAGGAAAAAGATTGAACAAATTTAAAAAGGATCATTTATTTGTTTGAATCGACGAGTCATCAATGTCATCAACAATAAAATTTTCAACGATCAGCTGAAATATGTAACCCTCTTTTGATCTTTTTCGCAGCACAATCGGCAAAGGCAAAGCAACCTGAAATGTTTCCATTCTCTCTGGGCCTCCAATCTCCACCGACCGTTCTCAGTAGCTCGTCTCCTCGATCGCATCCAGCTCCGGCTTCCACGCCCGGGCCCGGGGCCGTACCTTCTGGGCCACGGCTGGCACCACGACTGGTCCGGCCCGCTTGGCAGTGGCGAGGAGGCGGCCCATGTGGGTGGCGAGGTCGACGACAGACGACTCGGCGCGGAGGAGCTCGTGGGGGATGAGGAAGTAGACGCCGCCAGCCGTCAGGCGGTCTCCGAGGCGGAGGCGCTCCGAGCCGAACGCGGCGAGGCGGGCGGCGGGGACGAGCACGTGCTTGGGGGGACGCCCGGTGAGCTCACCCGCCGTCACCGGCGCCGGCAAGTCCACCACGTGGCCCGTGGCGTGGACCACCCGCACGCAGCCCGGCGGCGGCCCGTCCAGCTGGCACGAACTGGAGCAGCCCATGTATAAACTAGATCCTGAAAGACAATTAATGACCGAAAGATAAAATTAGAGAGATCTGCTTCAAAGCTAGTGTGCAGGGAGGACGAGGAAGAGGAAACAACAGATGCAAAGCCCCAAACAATATTAATTTTGGAACTGATACAGAAACGAAAAAGATCGAACAAGATGGATGGAAGCTTCAAGAGGGCCGGGGAAATTACCAGAAGATTAATCTGAAATCGGTGGAAGAATACACAGATGGAAGAGGTGGATCGATGACCAAAGAGGGAGAATTAGAGCTAACTAGCGGGTGAGGAAGCAAGAATGGAGAGGAAGAAGATGGAGTAATAAAAACGTAAACCACACTGCAGTTTCGTTGGTTGATAACAAGTGGAGATGTGGAATTTTGAACGTCTGATAGCACTCGGTTGACTGCTGACTCGAAGCGAGTTTACTTTGAAATGTTCGCCACTTTTTGGTGGATAAGTGTATGGCCGGACATGACTAGGTGTGATTGGATGAGAAACAGTTCATCTGAATTCTGATGGCACGCCAAATAGCTGCTGCATCAACGACCAAACCCATCTCCTCCGGATGAGATATTTAAAATTATTTTAATAAAAAAATAAAGTTTATCATTTCAACAGTTTTACACGATCGATATTGACAACCCCACAACCATTTGTGAAAAGGTAAATCGAGAAACTGTAATTAGTCATGACGCAGGAGGGTATGTCTGACTTCACAAAGATTCGAATCCTTGTCCTTTTCTACAAATTTGCTACATCTAACCAACTCAGCTATGTCTCAGGATAACATTTCAGCTTCTTTCACGTCGGTATATATAGAGGAATTTGAGCGGACTAATAATATTTTATTTTGATAAATATAGAGCTATTGTATGTATGCATTTTGGTAAATTATATTTATATATTTTAAACGATATTTACTTGTTTCTAATAATAAGGAAAGAAAGAAAGACCATTTAAGCACTAGTGCACTCCTCGCGTCGCATGGTTGATGGCTCCATGCTCTGGCCTGGCTCCGCCTCCCTCGGCCGCCACCGCTACCTTGGCATCATCTCCGCCGCCGCCACTCTCCGCCACCTCGACCAGATACTCGCCCACTCCATCGTCTCCTCTCACCACCCCGATCTCATCACCGTCACCGCCCTCCTCCGCCGCGTCTCCGATCTCGGCGGCTCAGCGGCTGCCCCCCACGCCCTCCGCCTCTTCTCCTCGGTCGAAGACCCCGATATCTTCCTCCTCAATGTACTCCTCCGCACTCTCCCTCACTCCTTGGCTTTACCGCTACTCTCCTCTCTTCCCTGCCGCTACCCTCACCTCCGCCCCAACTCCTTCACCTACGCCACTGTTGCCTCTGCAGCAGCCGCCCGCCCTGAATCGATCGCGGCGCTACACGCTCGAATCGTCGTTGATGGCTTCGCCAATGACCCCTACGTCGGTTCTGCCCTCGCCGATCTCTATCTCAACTCGTCCCAAGTATCCATCGCGGAGAAGGTGTTCGACGCAATTCCTGAACCGGACACCGTTCTCTGGAACACCCTCATCTCCGGGTTGGTGAACAATTGCTCCTTTCCAAGTGCAGCGAGCGTTTTCCAGAGGATGATGATCTCCAACACTGCCAAATTCAGTTCGACCACTTTAGCTGTCATTCTCCCAGCTGCAGCGGAGCTCCAAGATTTGATCTTGGGGTCGCTGGTGCATTGCTTGGCCATCAAATTAGGATTTGCATCTCTTACCCACATTGTCACCGGCTTGATTTCCATGTACTCGAAGTGTGGTAATATCTCTGCGGCTGAATTGTTGTTCAGAGAGATTGAATTCCCGGATATAATTGCACACAATGCAATGATCTCAGGCTACTCCATAAACGGTTTGGTCACCTCATCTGTCTGCTTGTTCAAGAAGTTGTTGGCTTTAGGTGTTGAGACACCAAATTCAAGCACTATGGTCGGTTTGATTCCAGTTTTTAATCCTTTTGGTTATGAATTGCTCATAACATGCATTCATGGTTTCAGTATTAAAGCTGGTGTTGTTTTGAATTCTGCTGTATCCACTTCTTTCACCACCATCTACTGTCGAGTTGATGATATGGAGTCTGCAAGAAGAATGTTTGATGCAATGCCTAAGAAGAGCATTGCATCTTGGAATGCCATGATATCAGGATACACACAGAATGGTATGACAGAAATGGCAATATCATTGTTCAAGGAAATGCAAGTCTCTAATGTTAAGCCTAATCAAATTACAGTCACTAGCATTCTCTCGGCGTGCGCTCAGCTTGGATCTCTCACCTTGGGAAAATGGGTACATGACATAATCATAGAGGAACAGATTGAGCTCAATGTCTTTGTATTGACAGCTCTGATCGACATGTATGCTAAGTGTGGAAGCATCTCAGAAGCTAGAAAGATATTCGATGAAATGGAGGAGAAGAATGTGGTTTCTTGGAATGCTATGATATCAGCTTATGGTCTCCATGGAAAAGGCACTGAAGCATTGAAGCTTTTTGAGGCAATGCTGAGTGCTAGCATTGTGCCTACTGGTGTTACATTCCTCTCTGTTTTGTATGCTTGCAGCCATGGAGGGTTGGTTGAAAAAGGTCAGAATATTTTCAAGTCCATGCTCTGTGATTATGGAATCAAGCCTAGGCCAGAGCACTATGCTTGCATGGTAGACCTTCTAGGTCGAGCGGGGAGAATCAATGAAGCTCTAGAGTTTATCCAGACAACACCTGAGGCTTCTGGCCCTGGTGTTTGGGGTGCCTTGCTTGGCGCTTGCATGATTCACAAGGAAAGTAAGCTAGCTCGAATGGCTGCAGACAAGTTGTTCGAACTGGAACCTGAGAACCCTGGTTATTATGTTCTTCTTTCTAACATACATTCCTCAAAAAGAAACTACTTGGAGGCTGCCATGGTGAGACAAGATGCTAAAAAAAAGCACCTGGTGAAATCACCCGGATGCACTTCGATTGAAGTGGGAGATGTTATGCACACTTTCACAGCTAACGACAATGTTCACCCACAGTCAGCTGCAATTTATTCAGAGTTGGAGAAGATAACTTCAAAGATGGCTGAGGAAGGGTATCAACCAGACACTGATGCAGCTCTGTACGATGTTGAGGAGGAAGAGAAGGAGCACATGGTAAAAGTTCACAGCGAGAAGCTAGCAATCACCTTTGCGATCATCAGCACTGATCCAGGAACCGAGATCAGGATCTTCAAGAACCTAAGAGTATGCTTGGATTGTCACAGCTGGACCAAGTTTGTCTCCAAGATCACCGAGAGGTTGATCATTGTCAGGGATGCCACTCGGTTTCACCATGTTAAGGATGGGGTCTGCTCCTGTGGGGATTATTGGTGATTTCATGAACCGAGAGAGGATATAGCTAGTGAAGTATATGAGCCAGATTTCCTGAAATTAACATGCATTACAGATTTCCGAGAATGGTATGAATTCTAATTCAAATTTCAGCAATTGCTATTCTTCTTGATAAAATTTTCATTTCGCCCTTACAGTTATATGAATGTATCCGATAAACCCAATCCTTAATTCGTGGGACTGTTTCTTGACCACAACGAAAATTGATTCCCATAAATCATCCTTCCCAGAATAAATCCACAGATCTCATCCTTTGTGTAATGCTTTATATATATCTGAACAATGATACATAAATTTAGCAATAACATGATTGCTTGCAACTTCTTAAATCAAGTCTTCACGTATATATACTCATACATCTCTGGAACCAAAAGTGTTTGACGACAATCAGTCAATTAAAATCACATTTTATCAAATTAGAGTTAATTATATTCGACTAATCAATTATTAACAACCCTATAATCACAAATCCGATTATTAACATTTCTTTAAAAAATCAACATACATTGAATTATGAGAATTGTGAAATGCGATAACACATACTTGCCACAAATCCGATACATAACATATGTATCTCAAAGGTGCAATAAACTAGTTTATATTGCTGTTAATTTAAAGACAAAGAAAGTTTAGTTTCCAGACTTGTGTTAAATATTGTTAAAGTATCAATTCTATTTCTAAAGGGATTAGATTATGAAATGATGGAGGTGGCATTAGGTCACTTCTAGTCCAATATAATTGCAACCATCTCATTAATTTGCACAAGTATAATTAGTTTCAATTCATTATCTTCATAATTTCTCATGTAGTGCTGGCGAACGGCATTTGCTTAATTAGGCTTTAATAGGCCATTTATTGGGCCGAAAAATCGCACAGCCCAAATAATTAACTACAAGCACAACTCCTCCAGAGTGCACGCCAGAATCATTTCTGCAACATAGAAATCGGTGGACGGCGACGACGAAGAAGGCGGAGCCGCGACGAAGCCATGATAGAGATGCCTCTCCTAATGTTCTGGTGGGCCTTGACTCGCATTCCAATCGGGGTCCAGTCGCCGTGGATCTCATAAGGGGCGTTAGCGAAGGGGGATAAAGCTTCCTTCTTTTGGACTTTCCATAGGGAGGTAATGCTAGGGTTTGATGGTATTCTTGCTACTTGTTTGATTTGCATAGATGCAATGCTAGATGATTAAAAATGTTGTTGTATATTGGACTTATTACTTGCTTTTCTTGGTCTTATTGAAAATAATATTGAAAGGATAGGTGATAATCCTTGTTCTTGTGATGAATTACGATCCAATGGATTGATACAAGTGGTATTTTAATTTTGTAATGGTATTTGCAAAACCAAAATTTGAAGTGGGAAATACATGAGACAGTATATTTATAGGGGTATGTATGTGATTTTGCCAAATTATTTTTTCAATGATGAAGGGGGGAAAATGATGTCAAAGAACGTAAACAGTGATCTAACCAAGTAAAACCAATGTTCTTAGTTAACACTGAGCCCAAGGCTTCGTTTAGTTAGGTGGAAATGTCACAAAATTGTTCATAGATCATGAATCTCTCTGATATATTTATGTTGCTTTTCCTATTCCTCTCCTCCTCTCTCAGTAATCTAATTTAATACTAGATATACTTTATCCAAATTATGTTTCTAAATTCCTAAATAGAAAATTAATCAGTACCCTAACCAAATATAACTTCTGTTGTTAGCTAAATTCTGTCTCCAAACTCCTAAATCGAACAATTAGGGTCACAGATTCAGAGCTTCACTTGCTGAGACCAGAGGACTTATCTTTACAACTCTTCAACCATGTGGGATCATTGGAGCATCAGTGAATGGATTGGACTGAAATACACATGAGGTCAGATATTTTTTTCCCCAGCTATGAGTGACTATATATAGTTAATGGTCACAAATTCATAGGTTTTGACGTTAGTAATAACAGAATCGGTCAACTAAATAATTTTATTTCATGATGCAACATTCGTATTTTCTTTTGTTTCACCACTTTTCTCCAGTCATCAATTTTTTTTTTTTGTGGTTTCTTAAGCTGATTTAACTAGGAGGCAATGCCTTTCTCAATTATTATTTTTGACATCCCTTTCAGTTGATTATGCTGATAATATTCTCTATGCTCTTTGAAATTTCTTCTCTACACCTAAAGTTGCAGTTAAAGTGCATATTTTGGTTCGCTAATTATGTTCTGATGTAGCATCTATGTAGCCTTTTTGATCAGCAAGATTATGCTTTTCAATTGATTGGATGCTCCCATTGAATTGATAAGCTTGGTCTACCTTGGCTTGGTCAATCTGATCAGCATGACTTGCCCCATCAAGCCGATTAATGTTGTTCATTCGGTTGGCTTGATTCCTCTTGTTCAAGGGTCAAATTATTTTAGGTTGCAGAGAATGTAAAGGTATAATTGTAGTTCTGGGTATAACATCCTTCTATGGTCCATGCAAACAATAGCACTGCCAAGATTATTATTTCATTTTCCTTCTCACTTTTTTGACTATCCAAAGTAAAGACACTGAAAAAGAAAAAAAAAAGAAAATACTTCTGCCTAAAGTTCATTCCTTGCTTTTTTTTTAATCATATTTTCACTCCACAACTAAATGGGATCTAATTAGGGTCCAAAAAGCTTGTTGCCCCTCCGATAAGTCTGCAAAGGGCATTTAGTCTCACACTGACAAGAAGGCGACCCTTTCCTCTAGGAGGCTTTTGAGACTAGGTAAAATCATAAGTCGCTTTAGGTTTGCTGAATCTCTCACTAACAGTTACTTCAATCTGATCAAATACATATTTTGATGAATCGTTTGCAGATCATAAATGCAGCCTTTAGATGCATGCCCAAGGCTCTTTGGGTAGAATAAATTAAAGGTTCTCCATATAATTAACAGTAGGGCACCAAGGAACCTACCAGGAGCAAAGCTTGGTGTCCATTTGTTCTATTGTTAACTTTATACTGAAACTTCAATTGCACTCTGTTCTCCTTGCTTGCAAACACATGCAGCACATCTAATTAAAAGCAACCGAACCTACTGGTGAGGTGCAACTTCTTTTCTTCATCAACTAAATGCGAGAGCACGTTAGAAAGTTTCTTGGAAGTTTCTCGTATATGTGTTTTGCTACTTTGCTAGCTAATAGATTCTCTCACTCTCTCTCAGGGCACTTTATTTTCGGTGACAAAAGCATGGTTTGCCTAGAAGAAAAATGAATCTTTCTTTCTGCTCCAGAGTGGCATATAGCTAAGAGATCCAGAAACAGGACGCACCACGAGGAAGCAAACAGAGCAGAGCAGGTGCCAATACACTGTGCCCACTCCAGCGTAACTCAACCACTCTATTAACTATTGCTAGCTATAATTTCCAATACTATTCTCACTGCAGTATACAGCAAAAGAAAACTTTGGAACTGTATCGCTTGATTGTTCTGCATTCAGTATGTTAGACAATTGCCAAACGTGCATAAGTAGGATTAGTTCATAACTTAATATTTTGAGATTATTTTTTACTGTCTTCTTGTCATCATTTTGGATGAATTATGAGGATTTATTTGTTGCATATAAGCCAGTGAATCAATTCTTCCCTTTTGCAGTTGATCATGATCAAGTCAGGATATAGCTTAATGCGTTCTGATCTCGAGGTAAGCTATTAAGATAATAAATAACAGTGACTGCTCATACCATAAATTTATGCTCTTTCACAATAGTTATTAATCAAATAATGAAACAAACTGATCACAAGGATAATACTATATTAGTTCACAAGTTAGGAAATGCCGCTGAGTATTTATTTAAATTTAAACTAACTATCAAAAAGAGTTAAACGGTTGGTCTGCCTCCTTTTAGGTGTGGTACTATAATTGCTTCTATAGGTGGGATCATGAAAATTCAGGTATATTTATTCTACTCACAAAAATGAGACTATAACAGTTACGATTTGGTAGCAAAATAAATATAGCATTGATTGTTTCTCTCTCCTTTCATCTTTTCTCAGGTTTTTGTGCGAATCAAAACATTTAACTAAGATGAAAGAATGCAAGTGATGATTCTCCGAGCATGAAAGAACCATAAACAAATTGATCTATATTTGATGACCATCTTTACACCCTTTTTTTTTCTAGATGCAGCAATTCAAAGAACCAGACCAAGAACCGAAATATGAATCATATCAAACGCAATTTTCGATCTTGTTCTGCCTCCCTGTAATCCAGAGAAGAGTTCTTCTCGCAAATGAAGGTGTTTCATCCACCCTTGACACTGCTCCATCGAAGCCGGCAGCCTCCTCCACATCTGAATCCAATTCCAGTTCGCTCACGTTCTCACTGCACCACTTAGAACCATTGAGCTGAGCCGTGGCGGCGAATGGGCTGCTGCTCTGCTTCGGCTTCTTTTCTGTTTTTCCATTTTGAATGACAGGCAATCTGAAACGACACTGCCCGCCTTGTTTCTACGTCCTCCGTCCTTTGCCGCAGCCAAATCTTGGACACCGAGAAGCTCTCTTTTTTGGGCAAGCCATCAAACAACTTGTCTGCATTCCGTGCATCGCCTCTTGAGCTTCTCGCCGCATTGAACTCATTGAACCCTTCTCTTCTGGAGTTGCCGTCGCACTCCGACCTGGCGATTCGTAGCCCGGGCTTCTTGAAGCTCGCCGTGTTCTTCACCGGCTTGATGGAAACCCTGAGAACAGACCTGTCCTCCATAACGTACTCGTACGCCCCCATGGAAAAGCAACGCCTTTGGTTTGCTTCCCCGCTGCTGCTGCCGTGCGCCTCACTTCCACCGATCTCCACGCTTCTAAATTTCCCAAGTTTAACAGCCACATCGATCTCCTCCTCCTTCGCTGATATTTCATCATCAATTGACTCGGATTCCCTTCTCTGGGAACCAAAACCGATCTCTCGGGAGCTGTTCTCCCCGCCGGATTCAAGAACGACCGCCATGGAGCTTCCGCTGTGGCTAGGCGACAAATCGTGAAGGAGGCTCGCCCTGCACAGCGGACAAGTGGAGTGGGACAGGAGCCAGGTGTCAATGCACTGGATGTGGAACGCGTGGCTGCACTTGGGGAGCAGCCGGAGCTTGTCGTCGCCCTCGAACTCGCAAAGACAGACGGCGCAGTCGAAGGGGTCCTTGACGCCGGCGATGGACTTGTACTGGAACACGGGGAGGGCGTCGATGAAGGCTTGGTCGACCCCCGCGTCGTGGAGATGGAACAGCTGCTGCAGCTCCCCCTGGAAGGCCGTGGCATGCCCCATTGTCTCCGGGTCCCTGTTGCTGGGCCGGAGGAAGTACCTCATGAGCAGGTGAAAGAGACCGGAGACGAAGAAGATGATGGCCAGGATTACTATGATCAATAGGATACTGGGGGTGATCCTGTTCCCAAACTCTACTAGAGAAGAAGGAGGAGGAGGTGCAGAAAGGAGACTCCTTTCCGCCATCGATACGATAGGAATACAAGAGGAAGAAGTAGATATGGTTCACCGGTGCTTGCTCTCTCTTAACACCAAAACTCCATGTCCAACAAAGCTTACAGTAATGGAGGAAGAAGAAAGAAGCTGTTTGTTGAGGTCAAAACGGAGCGGAAGTGGTGGTGGAGAAATGAATGGCGGTGTCAGGTGATGGGGTCACAGGTATAAATGAATTTGCGTACGCATGGCATGGACATGAATGGTGATAGCTGATCACGATAACGATTAGAAAAAAGGAAACAGAGAGATTAGAGAAGCCCGTGCTTGATCTCGCTTTCGATTTGCAGAGGGTCGGAAGAGCTGAGTTCAGTTTCCGAGGTGAGTCTTTTATTTAGTTCAAATCCAAAAAAAAAAAAAAAAACTAAAGCTTCTCCTTCGGCTTCTATTTGACTTTGCATGCACTTTCTTCAAATGTTTCGTCTTGCATAGGGATAGATGGTTGCTTCTGTCCTGATCAACGTCTGCAACCTGCATGGTTTGTCACAGAAGACGAGGGGATTTCATGATTTGTGCCGGAAGAAGGGGAGGTGAGGCGCTAGTTTAGACTTCTAAAGGGGCGGGATTTCCCGTGCCTTGTGTCTCATGCTACATGAATGGGAACATTGCAGATTATGTGAGCGAATCCATCAGAGGGGAGCCCCACTTGGAAATAAGGTGTCACATATTCTAAAATTATTATTTGAGTTATTTTTTAAAAAAAAATATTTAATTTTTATCTACAAACAAATCAATGTGGACAGTTAATTCCTTAATATTTTATGATATTATTGTGTGAGAATATAATGTATTGACCATCTTAGTGAGCAAAATGTTCTTTTATTAGTTTTTACGTAGTTCTTGAGGGACGACTTGATAGAAAAAATATTTAAGAAAAATTAGAAAAGAGGAGGTTTTCTATTTTGTTTTACAGGTAGATGTTTTAAAAAAAAAAATAGAAGGGGTTAAGTTAGGAATTCAGATCTGTATATTTTTTTTACACTGGGTGTTCAATTTAAATATTTGCTTCAAGATATGGATATTAAATGTTTGTTATTAATATATATTGTACTAATTAATGAATGATCTTGGGAGTAAGCACCGCCTTATTTAATAAAATAAGAATGTAATTAACTCCAGATCTCTTCAGATCCAAGGTTTATGCATGCATTTATGGCTGGCTTAATTAATTGTTTCCTCTTGTTGTGTTCTGTTTACTTAATTTCAAATTATGCATCAAACTTGATAAGATTGCTCTTCTTTTCTCTCATAGTAATTAATTCATGGAAATGATATCATGGCTCCCTGGATCTTGTATACAAAGTTGCACCACCACAAGGACTACACATTCTCTCATATGTTCCAATGTTGCATCATTATATTAGTCATTAGAATTAGGCAAATAGGTATTGCAATTGTGCTTCCCTAGATGATGTCTCAGTGTTTTTCTTGCGAATTAAGAGACATTAATTAAACCCGACAACTTGCCTTTATGTTAGAACACCTAATTTACAGCTTGCAAAGAGACAGTAATGATTTACGTATATACCAGATATTTATTCGCCATGAATGAGGCACATGTTAGTAATTAAATAGCAACAGTTGGCCTTCAATATACAACGCATGCATGTCAACTACTCTTTGAACGGAGCTTAAATGAAGGAGATTTGCGTGGAGTTTAGTTTTTTTGACCTCTTTAATTAATTTTAAACTGCTCGATATATATCAGAATAATTAATGTGAATTAATTCCTTTGATGTAATTGTTGGATTGATTAGGATTGGCAAGAGGGGATGAATTACCTTTATAAATAAAACTAGATCTCTTGCACAACTTTTGCACAACTTTAACAAGGATAAATGTTAATTTCAATAATAAAATAAATCCAACATAAATTAAATGAAATAAAACTAGTAAGAGGTGAATACAAATAGATATACTTGATTACAACCTAGGTGATTGTAAGCCAAGAGAGTTGAAGTTTATTATCAAAAACTTCTTATAGGCTAAGAAGCCTTTTACAAACGTTTGTAGCACAAGACGGAAGCTAAAAACAATATTACAATTGCAGTGTTATTTTTCTCATTAGCTTCTAAGTCTATTTATAACATACACAAACTAATCTTGACCATTGATCGTAGATAGAATTTGATCTTGATCGTTGATCTTTGATAAAGGATAAATATTATCCTTTAAAAAATAAAATAAACGTTTATTAACGTTTGAATCATCCTTGATTAAGGATAATCTCTATCCTTAATTTGACCGATAATTAAAAGCTAGAGCGCATGCACATTGAAGCCGCGTCAAATTTGACTTGGTCAAGGTCAAATTTGACTTGGTCAGAGTCAATAGAGTTGACTTTTTTTAGAAACATCATTTGGGTGATTTATGGCCGGCCCACCAGAGTTAGGCTCATCTGAACCTGACTCTAGCCTTTCGCCCCTCGAGTGTCTTCCTCCCGGCTTCTCATTTCTTGGAACGTCGCGCATGTCCTTCTCGCTCCACCGGTGTACTCTTTCGTAGCTTCCATGTCTCTCGGATGCACCGAGTCCGTCAACTCACTCCCTTGTGTCATCCTCTCAACCACTACATCTTCCGTTTAACTTCCTCCACTCCTAAACTTCTGCACACACTTAGAAGGCATGCATGCATGCATGCACAAGTATTATATCTAATATGAACTTATCGACGATTAAATTAAATGAGTAAGTTGTTTGTAGTCGAAGTCTTAATTTATGTTTTGTAAGTTATTTATGTCCTCTTGAGATTAATTATTAGAATCAAACTTTACCTTATAATCTAATAATCGTTCCAAGTGATACGCTATAGGGACACTATGATGGACCACGTTCCTATGTAGAATAGGCTACCTGAAATCTAAAACACTTTAGTTGACACGTGAAGCAACAAACGAGCTTATAGTTAAAATGTTTGTTTTGCAGATTGTTTATACATTTTTTTTTAGTTTGATAACAAGACACATTACGATATTGATAACTATATTTATAGAATAATTATGAGTTCACTAGTTTTTTATTTTAAATTTTGGTTTTACAGTGAGAGAATTAAAAGAAAGACAGAAAGTAAGACCTAGCTATCACAAGTTTGCTTTTCATGGGCTTGGCCCTCGTGAACAAACTGACCAAGAAGAATTAATATGAGTGAAATAGAAAATACTGCTGGTTCAATATCTCTTCTATTGGCTTAATAGTGAAATGAATTATAATTTTTCATTACCAAACAAAAAAGAAATACACGTGCAAAGCACTGATTTTGCACCATGTATAGTAAATTAATGGTGATTAGTAACAGTAATAGTAGCAATAATTAATGGTGGTGGTCCATTAGATAGCTAGAGATAGAGATGATAATAATAATAATAATAATAATAATACTGTCGCTGTTGTTGGTTTGTGACACATGGGGGACACTGCAGCCTGCTGCCTCTGCAGCTCAAGTCATTTTCCAATTCATCGCAGCAATTTAATTTGCCTGGAATACTATTTTTAATTTAAATGTGTCAGCTGTTTGCTTCCTATCGCATTTGAATTGTTTCTGTACCTAGTCATCAGTCATGGGTAGCTACTTAAACCCTAACAGTGGTAATAGAAACAAAACCCTACCTGTCGAATTCATTCCATCTTCCTTTTTGTAACACATGAATTAATTAATTAAGGAAAGGATTAATTAGGATTCATTTTTATATTATCAGTTTGGTATATATATTATAATTTTAATCTTTTAGTTATTTAGTTGGGTTTTAAAATATAGATGGCTGATCTGAAGGTCTGTTATTAAAGAAAAATCATATGATATTTTTTATTTAGATAAATACTTTTTATCAGTTTTGGATAAAAATAACTACATGTGTGTATATATATAACTTTTTAAAATGTGATGACATATATCTATTTATATTTAAAAATTAAGGAGAAAATTAGATTAAAATGATTTCTTGGTCATTTTAATCATTTAAAAAATGAGTCAACTCCAATAGCCTTTTTAAGTACATATTTATTTTTGTTTATATCCAAAAATTTAAGAGATAAAAATTTCACGTAATAATTTATTATATATCAATAAACTTCATAAGTTGTTTAGTCGCTTTAAAAAAAATCTCAATGCTCTCTTTTGATGAGAAAAATTCAACTCAATGTCAATTTAATTAACATTTTTAATCAAAATTGTAGTATAACTACATAGTAATTTTTGACTAAAATTGCTAGATAAGTATATTTTGACTAAAATCATTATATTTTATTTTTTTCTAAAAGGATTTATAAATTTAACAATGCCCTTGTATCACTCTACACTATTTTAAAAATATATATACCATAATACTTTTTAAAATTTCTGATTTAACAGTTTTGATTAAAATAATAATACATCTCTATTCAGCCATGCACATGAGTTAAGTTAATTAAGCACTAGATCTTTTTCTTTTCTCTTCTTTTCTTTTGGCCACATGGGTGATGAATTTTAATAATCAGGGTTTATATTCTTTTGATGCTAAATTTAAAAAAGTATCACTTTGAAAAATATTTTATTTTGAAAAATAGATAGATATATAGATATAGAGTGCTTTGTTTTATTGTCATGCGTTTGTTCTTTTGTGTGTGTTGTGAGTTGTACGCTGGTGGCCTTGGCGGCAGAAAAGGAGGGTTGATTCAGCAGATTGGTGTATTGGATACGTAAAACCCGGGAGAGGAGGATACGTTGCTTTCCATCACAAATCAACTTGTTGAATTCGCATTGCCTTGGGATACAGTTGTCTAACCCCAACAAGGACCTGCAGGTAATTCCGCCCAGCTATGAGGGTGCACAAGCACTTGGCCCTCAAGAACTGTCTCCTTCATTGCCCATTTGGGGAGTTGAGTGGCAGTAAAACCCTGCACTGCACAACAACACACACACAGAGAGGAGTTGGTGTAGATGAGTAAAAGAGCACAGCAAGAAATAAATACACCACTGCCCACAGTCTGGATTATCGTTCCTTTTTTTTTCCCTTCTGCTTCAGTACCAAATAGCAATACCATCCTAGTCTTCTTTTCTCCTTCGCCTTCTTCACAGCTCACACACCACAGAAAAAGAAAAGATGGAAGCAGTAGTTGCGGATGAAGAAGAAGAAGAAGAAGAAGAAGATGCAGAGCAGCTGACAGCTTGAGGTGCCTTAAATTTGTGTGTGTGTGCGCGCGCGAGTGTGCAATGTATGATATTGGCTTAATAGGCTCAATCACTCTTCTTCTTCTCTTCTCATTGTTTTGGTCTTTGATTTCCAGTGTAAAATTTCTGTGGAAGATCTTGTAGCTAGTTTAATTTATCTCCTACATTTAACATTGGTGTGACATGGAAGAAGGGGAGAAGTAGAGAAGAAGGAAATGAGACAAGGAGTCAACTTGCTTGTTCCCTCTGTTCTATTTATTACCTCCCTTTTGAAAATTTGGAATGTTGGTGCTTCACTTTTGTCTCTTGCTTTTGTTTCTTGCATTTTGCCTTATTTATTTATTTATTTATTTTTGCTGCTTTTTGGCCATCTCATTTTCATTCTTTGTTTGGCCAATATTTCTGTCTGCAGTTTTCAGTCTCGACCTGTAGATCAGTTAAATCACAACAAATGGTCAAGAGGTGTGGAATGTGTAAACCCTAAGACAGTCTTCTTAGTTGCAGGTAGAAGACAAAGCTCTTCTTTGCTGCCTGGAAACAGTAAAAAACTATACAAATCTTTTGTATGATCACTTGTTCGATCATACTGCTGGATTTGGAGGTGTAGTGATTTGAGCAAGTGTTTCTTTTCCCCCTTGGTTCATGATCGACGACGATTAAAATAGAGATAAAAAACGACTATTTTCTCAGATGCAATACCAGTCGAGTTTCATCTCATTCAAGTTTTTTTTTCTGTTGATGCGAGTGTAATGGCAAATGTGTTCCCCTTGATGCTAAGACTCGAACTGAATTTCTTTTTTTAGAAAAAAAATGAACAGAGAGAAAGAAAGTGGAGGAAAATCAAAGAGCTGAAACTTTGTTTCTCATTTATCTACACAACCAAAGACTTCTCATTTATATATATGCTTCATCAAATAGTTTGCACGTGAACAACGAAGATTCAACCAGTTGGATGTTTGTCGTACTGACTGTGCATGAACCTTCAAGAGAAAATCGAGACAAAGGCCCTTTATTTTATTTTATTTTATTTTATTTTATTTTTGCCATTCTGATCTAGAGTGTTTGTGAATATATCCGCCGGTCCGTGCATTGAATGATCGAAACAGAGCACGGAATCACCTCCAATCTCTCCAAAAACTCAACCTTTCTCGACCTCTCCGCCATGTCCACCTTCCTGATCCCAATGTCCCACCCTCCACGAACCTTCACCCACCGCCCGCCCGCCAAATGCTCGACACAATTCCTTCAAGAAAAATGGCCTAGCATCTCATCAATAAGCCAATTCCTCCATTACCTGGTGCCTCAAGCAGATTCTCAGCGTTCTCTTACGCATGGCATCCAGTGTTCGCATCAGGAAGCAGAGCCTTAGGATTTAGCTTCGACAGATAAGTTGAAGTAGCCTTGTGCTTCTTGAAGACATAGTCTGAGTCCTGGCAGGCCAAGAGCAGAGCATACTTCTTCCCTCTCTCTATCGTCGTCGTCGATGAAAAAGGTTTGAATTGGAGAAAGGCTTGAGATCATGTTTATATGGAGCTTCTGCTGCGCAGGATTGATAGTTTGTTGGCTACTGTCACATATGCTGGAAGGCTAAGTAGGCAAATCTTGTGAAGAACTTGGATTCCGACGCTGCATGCTGAAATATCGAATCAACTCATCATGATTGTGGTCAGATTCAATCTGAACTTTAAAGTTAATTGGTAAAGGAAGACTATCTTTTTATGGTTAAGTGCAAATGTTTTTCTTGATCTTGTCAAATAGGTAATTACGAGAGAAACAGATATTTGTATTATTTTGAATTATTCTAGTTACAAGATAGATATGCCTTTTAATATGGAGAGTTGCAAAAATATTACTGAAAATAAAAAAATATATATAAAAAAAGAGATTTGGTTGATTCTGATGTATGAAGTTAAAATTAATGTCTTTTCCTTTGATGAATTACTTTGGATGAAATCAATGTGGCTCTTTTGTATCATTCTCATTTCTCAATCAAATCTTTTGTTTTCTTTTTAAAAGTGAAAAAGGGAAGAAAAGAAGATTTGATATACTCTGATGTATGGAGATAAACTAGGAATCTAATTTGATCTTCCTTCTGCAGCAACTTCGACATTGATGGCTAGGTGAGAGTTTTCTCTGTATTTTCTTGTGACAGTTTATCAGATATTGAGCTGCCGGAGAGATATCATGTATAATTAATTTTGTTTCCTCTGTCAGATAAGTAGTAATTAGTAGAGACGGAGTCGGAAATTTCATATTAAAGAAGGCGAAAGATATGTATATACGAAATGATGTCCTCCATTACGCCTAATGTTTGTCCACCAAAAAATCTATAAAATTAAGTATCGAGCATAGAATGTTTATCTTAACAATCTAAAAAAATTTATTTACGATTCCAAAATACAAAATATTTTGAAAAAATCATGAAATAAAGGACTTAACATGATGACAAACAAATTGAAAAAAAAAATTAAAATATAAAAATAAGAATTAAAAATTATGATGGCGTTGTTTCTTTTAACCTTAAGCCGCCTCAAGTTATTTTCTAAAATAAAAGGAATAACGAATGACAATATATATATTTTTATTTTTAGTGATGCCAAAACAAATTTTGCATTTGTTTGATTATTCTGCATGTGCAGGCGACGCGCGGGGCTCAGCAGATGTCGGTAGCCGGTAAATACGACGGCTCTGGCGGACACGTTCCCTCGTTGAGTGCGCGTCGACTACTTTACAACTCACATGCAGTCACGGACAGCTTCTTGATTTATATATAAAACAATTAATTAATATTTCGCCGCTTTCCCTTCCTCTTCGATCTCATTATAAATTCACAAACTGGAAGAAGAATAGATCGTCGTCGGCGTGAGAATCCAACTGCAGATCGATGGGCGTCGCGGCGGCAGAGCACGCGCTCCTGCTGCAGCAGCTCGTCTTCGACGGGTGCATCGGCGCCTTCGACGGCGAGATCTGCCGCCGCCCGTACCACCGCAACTGTGGCTGCGCTCTGCACCGCTCCTCCTCCGACGCCACCTGCCGCCGTGGCGGAAGCCGCAAGGCCGTCAGCTTCCGAACGCGCGTCGCCTCGGCAGGTTCGATCTCCGCCGACGGGGGGAAGGCGAAGGCTGCTGCGGAGCACGTGGCAAAGCAACGGGCGTCGTCGTCGTCGTTAATGGATCAATGCGTTAAACTAATAGATCAATGGTGATTTTGGAAGCTCTGTCTCGCCGGTCTTTATGTATATCTAAATTTTCAGTTCGGCTTCAAAATACCTTCTTTTTAGTATCAACCCCAATCTTATGGAAGTTTTCCATCAATATTACTTTCGAATTATCGTTTTTTTTTTTGCCATACTTTTAGAATTTAAACTGCTCAGTAATTTTTTAGGGGCTAAGAGTTCATTCATTCAGTTCTTGTGTTTAACGGGATTGATAGTGACTAAGTTATGTGCAATTTAAAAATCACAAATATAAAACCTAAAAGCAAAAGAAAGTAAAAGAAAAGAAGAAAATAATAAATGAAAAAGATTGCGTTGGCGTGTGTCGACTGGTATGGACTTCAAAACATGCAGCTTCTGCCGCTGCCCTCCTCTGTTTCGATCAAACTCTGAAATAAACCTTCAACTCCATGACTTGTTCATCACTTCTTTTTCAACTAATTAAATCCGCAGACAATTGTTTCTTCGGCCCTGCTCGATAGAAACAAGAAATCCTTTGAGCATTTCTAATTTCTTTATGCCTTTTTTCAACTTAAACACCAATTTTAAAAAGGCCAAAACAAATATAGACGTAAACTTTACTTCCATTCCAAGCTTGATATATATTCACTCCAGCTAGAGAACCCCCACTTGGATTCCATTCTCTGTAAAGAAACTGATAAGCTAGAAGAGATGGCAGGCAAAGTTGCAGAGGCATCCTGGCTTCTCTGTCTCCTTGAGGGTTGCATCTCTGCCTTCGACTCCGAGATCAAGAGACGGCCGTATCATCGCAACTGCAGCTGCGCCTTGCACAAGACTCGACGCAGTTCGAGGGGTCATGTCCGTCCGTGCGCTGCTGCTAGGGTTTCGTATCCTCTGGGCTCTAACGCCGCCAAACCTCTCCGTCTCGCCTACTCTGCTCCTCTTGCTGCAGCGCTGCTCGCTTCCTGAAAACAGTGGCATAGCCAATTAGGATGGTACATTATTAGATGACAGCGTTTTTGTTGCATGTTCTAGTCTCCTCTTTGTAGTATTGAAGCATTCTATTTGAATCGGCTTATTTGTTGTAGTAAAACAGAAACAAATTTTATTACAGTGGCTAAAAAGAAATTGTTGCATAATAAAGGAAAAAAAGTGCATAGTAATCTTTCACAATGAAATGATGGATAAGATTAGACATAAACGAAAATTACATTAAATCGAATAAATTTATTGAATCAATTGAATTAAAAAATTCATTCGATTATTTTAAAATTTTAATTATATATATATATTTAAAATAATTAATTCAATTAATTCGATTGTTTAAAATTCCTTGATTAAATGGAATAAATCAAATTATTTAAATTAGGAAAAAATAATTTATAAATTTTAAGTAAATAAATTTATAAATACATAATTAATCAATAAAATTTTTATAATATTTAAAAAATTTAGTTAGTTCAGTTAATTCAATTTTTAACCGAATTAATCGATAAATATCGATTCGGTTTGTTTAATTTTTATTAAAAAATTTGATCAGTTTGATTAATTAAAAAAAATTAATTTATTTGATTCAGATTCGATTCAATTTTAATCGAATATTTAGGCTCGGGCCTAGTTAAGTCGGATAAAACGTAATGTTGAAATTACAAGAATTTTATTTCTATTTAATAAACCGTAAAGGTAAAATATAATATTCTAAATTATAGGGGGACATATAAAATTAAGTAAACTTTGTTAAAATGGTTTTTGAAAAAAAAATTAAAAGAAAGAACAGCTCCAAATAATCCGTTTTAACAAATTTGCTATTTTATTGAGAAAATCATGATTGATGTTAATAAATACGCTGTTGACTTTGTCAAGCGGTTTTGTATATATTATTGTTCTCGCGATTTTGGAAATTTGCGCACCTTTTGCCGCCGTTGGCGATCGTTATTCCGGGAACGGGCTTGGCTTGGAACTATCGATTTTGATAGATTTCGTTTTCTAGGGTTTCTGTCTAGCGCCGACGTTTCTTGTTCGATCAAAGTTGGTTGGCGGGCAGAAGCATTCAATTGAATTGGCCCTTCCGTGGGAACTTTCGGTTCCTCCAACGAGGCGTGTGGGGTCTGGTTGTAGAATCAAAGGATCTCTGTTGGTGGATTTTCTTGATCGGTATTAGAAGGATTTTGCGTTTTGCTTGTGTGGGATAATTGCAAATTGATTCGATTCGTTATCGGAAAGCAATTGCGCCGGCGGCCTTCTTCTGATTTTCAAGGCGGAAGAGAGTTGTAGGGCGGAACGCTGGTGTTTTGCGCTTGGAAATAGCAGTTTGTTTTTTGTTTGATTATTTGAGAGATCTTGAGATTTGTTCTCAATTGATTTTTGTGGGTGTCTTTGGATTGGATCTTAAGTCATGGAGCAGATTATCGGTGGGAAATTTAAGCTTGGGAAGAAGCTTGGAAGTGGTTCTTTTGGCGAGCTCTACGTCGGTATGTCATTTTATGCTTGTCTTTGTGGATCATTCTTAAAGTTCTGTATTTTGAATCATATTGATTTCGACTCCATCTTTGTTTACATTTTCCCTGTTTTTTCCTCTTTGATTTGGTTCAGGTGTTAACATAGAAAATGGAGAAAAGGTGGCACTTAAACTGGTACGTGCTGTTACTATGTCCAAAGTCGAAACATTTATATTATAATATATGGATTTTGAACATTACCCACCTATGAACTCGATACGGTTAAAATTAATGTGTTGTCAAACATTACACATGTTCAAGTAATGCTTCGTTCGCCCATTTTTGTCATACCATCATACATATACATTTATTTACATAGTGCTTTAGAGATTAAGGTTTGAATGTGTTTGTTTACTGGCATTCAGTTTTCTAGTTAACATGTATAATATTGGTTAGATTCCTGTACTTCAATTTTTCTCTAGCTTGTAGTAGTTCGTTAGAGTTCCCAACATACCTTGACACTTTACTACTTATGGTTCAAATTGCCAGGAATCACTGAAATCTAGTAATCCTCTGCTTCAGTATGAAGCGAAAGTGTATGCTCTTCTCCAAGGAGAAAGTAAGTTGTTGAACCGTAAGTAGTATTCTTTTTGTTTGCTTATGCACAATGGTAATTTTGGTTTGTGATTCATTAAAGATGGAGTTCCCAAGCTGAAATGGTTTGGTGTGTGTGGAGAATATAACATCATGGCCATTGATCTTCTTGGTCCTAGCCTTGAAGATCTATTCAACTTATGTGACCGGAGATTCTCATTGAAAACCGTACTATTGCTTGCTGATCAGTTGGTACGTGGATCATTTCCCCCTAGATTTTAGCTCCAGTATTTCCAGACTAATTTTTTCATAGCTCTGGCAAAAGAGACTTCTGAAGCATTGCCATAATATTTTCAGATAACTCGGGTTGAGTATATGCACTCAAAGGGTTTTCTTCATCGTGATATAAAGCCTGACAACTTTCTTATGGGGCTTGGTCGAGCAACGCAGGTGCGTCTATAACTTAATCTGCATATTGATTACACAAGTTAGGATGAAATGTTTTGCTAAACATAGTTGCAACTGAGAACATCTGGAGTTCTAGCTCAATATATTGCACAAAGATATAATGATCACAATATTGTTTTATATGCTGGCAGCAAGTTCCAGGTTACTCTTGTTAGCAAGAACCATGAAACAACTACCTTTAGTGACAATTCAGAATACCTCAAATTTTAATTTTGATATTATTTATATTTGTAATTATATTAAAATGGTTGAATTTTGTCAAGTTCGATTGAGTTTTCTCAGTCGTGATCCAAGGGAAGTTGTTTTCTTATTCTTTTATTTTTTTTTCGAAAGGTGGAATGCAGAATGTCCTTCTTGACAGTCTAAATTGCAGAACCAATGTATCTAAATTGGTCCTCAGTTCTCACTTCTCATAATAGCTCACCGGTCTGCCTTTTTGTCCATTCAAGTGCTGCTAGTCAGCCTCATTCTCTGAACAATTCCCTTTAGTTTTTTCTGTCTGAGATTTTCATTTCAACTGCTCTAGATCTTAACTGAAAGTTTACCTCAAATAGAGTTGCATGGGTAGAGGGATTCGTGCAGTACTTTGTCAAACTGAAAGTTCTTTGTTTGCCTTTTTATGTAGAGGACAATTAATAGAAGTGTTGTGCAGTTCCTTAGACATAGAGATTGATACAACCTATTTTGAAATATGTTGGTTTTTATTGTTCTATTATAATTGATAGACTTTTCCAATCCATTATAGCGTCTGAAATCTCAAATCTCCCTATTGGTTCAATAATTATTATTGATGTTATTTCTATGATTAAGTGACCCGACCTAATTTACATAGCCACACTTGTCAAATGCAATGATATCTCAGATCTTAACTTATTGCTATGCATTTTCTCTGCTGTGAGCCATTCAGTACGTTGCTCACAACATGGTTTAAGTTTTAATAGCTTTCTTCAGTATGCATAAGGGAAATGCTAGTCTGAAATTGCCACAACGGCTAAGCATGGCATTCTGTTTAATAGCAAGTTTTCACCTTTCCAAGTTTCTTGATTGCTTTTTTTTTTCACTCTCAGGTTTATATTATTGACTATGGTCTTGCGAAGAGATATAGGGATCACCAAACCAAGAAGCATATTCCATATAGGTAATAAAAGCTTGATTTTGATATATTAATTTTGAAACTTGCTTTGAGTGGATCACACCTTTTGTACATTGTTTTTATGACACTGGTGCTGCATAAAGCAGAAATAACAGGATTAATTTGCAGTATCTTGGAAGAATTTACCTTTGAACTTTCAGTTTATTAATTCAGTCTTGATTATTCATGATGACACTAGCCACTTCAACTACTAAAAAATTTTAGTAACTGTTGTAGGTTTTAGTGTTTTGATATCTTTACATCTTTCTGATATTAGTTTTGTAGGTATGTTCTGTTGTGCTGCACAAACTTTCTGATATATATATATATATATTTGCCTTTTGGTTTTATAACGTGTTTCCATTTACAGGGAGAATAAGAGCCTAACTGGAACAGCACGATATGCAAGCATTAATATACATCTAGGAATTGGTGAGCATTTTTTTTTTAACCTTGAATATTGTCAATGCTATTTTCAGTTTTGCAATTTTTCTCGAGTTTTTTTTTTTATGTTTAAACATGTACCTACAGAAGCAAGCCGAAGAGATGATTTAGAATCCCTTGGTTATGTGCTTATGTACTTTTTGAGAGGAAGGTTAGCTTCATTTCTTCTCGATGTCTAGATTTCATCATATTTGTTTCAGTTAGATAATTAAGACACATTTCTGGATAATTTATTTTCTCTTCAGCCTCCCTTGGCAAGGGCTTCAAGCTTTCACTAAAAAGCAAAAGTATGATAAAATTAGTCAAAAGAAAATATTGACCCCCATAGAGGTAATTGAAAGTCTTCTTCCCATGTAGTTCTTAACAACTCGATTAACCTACATTATTATTCTTTACTTTTAATTTAATTATAACTAGGGACTTTGCGAGTCATGGCCGCCAGAATTTACATATTATTTCCGTCACTGTCGATCCCTTGGATTTGAGGACAAGCCGGATTATTCATACTTGAGGAGGCTATTCAGTGACCTGTATGTTCGACGAGGTATATAAAATTACTTTCATGCTATAATATTTCAATGCCCTCTGCTTTGTCTGGCTTACCGAATTTCTCTCGTGGTGTTCTATCGCAGGATATCAGTTTGATTTTATTTTTGACTGGAATATGATACATTCTCAGATTTGTGTGAATCCTCGACCTCAGGTATTGCTGTTTTTAAGTTTTGCGATGTCTTTTCATTGCCGTGCAATAATCTTTTGTTTCATCGGCCAGGGCGCATCCTTTGTGAGGCCTGAAAGAATTCCAGGTTTTGTTTCTTTTCTGAAGTTTTAACATAATCACAGACAAAGTTCAGTCTTCTGGATTGTCTATCTTTATTTGCAGCGCACAAGATTCGTGATCAATTCTCAGGCGCAGTTGAAGAATTCGGTGGGCGGCATTCCTCGGCCTCTGCCCGTCAAGGTGATCATTCCAGGCGCAAATTCCCCGATAATGCATTCCTACTGTTAAAACAAGTTGTAAGTTCCATTCTTGCCAGAACTTCAATCTTGATAAGCAGTTGGAACCAAATGCTGTCTCGATGCCAACAGATCGAATATTCTAATTGCAGGTTGATTGCGAGAAAATCTGCCAAACGTCGCCGCACCACGAGACTGCTTCGAAGAAAGTCGCTGTGCTAAACAGCAGGCCGAGTTTCGTCGAGCCAAACGAAGCGTGGCGGAGCAGAAGGAACAATGTAGTTCCAACCGTCAGCCAACCATCCAGTAGTTACCAGAGAGTTCTGCAGCAGCCTGTCGTAGCCTCCGGCTCTTCTCGCGCCTTCAGGCCCGCCGCAGCGAGAGGAACTCCTCGTAACGAGGCCCTTCTCCGAAACTTTGATTTTCTCTCTCTTGAAAACAAGATGCAGAAGTAGACAAAATCATTGCAAAGTTAGTGGATTGTGAGTTTATAAGATCAATCACATTTATTTCAAACATTAGAATCCAGTGCCAGATATTAAAGGGGAAATTAGTGTTTATTATACTACATCTTGTTGTGGATAATGACGTTCTGAGTATCGAGTTAATGTATATTATCCTATAGTTTCTTAAGCTCTGTAAACAAACTTCTCGCTGTTGCTATTGTCTGCCTATATGCCATAGATCAAAACACATCTCGAGAATTGAGCCGGGGGCAAGTAATACTTAGCACAGTAACTTTAAAAAAATAAATTCGAATCATAAACATTTCACATAATACATAGCTTTTCTAATATTTCTAAGGTCATTAAGGTAAAGCTCATTCGCTTTAAAGCAAGTGGATCCGTGGCGCAATGGTAGCGCGTCTGACTCCAGATCAGAAGGTTGCGTGTTCGATTCACGTCGGGTTCATGTCTTTTTTCTTCTTAATCAATGTGCAGTTAATTAATTGCACGAAAACAAACAAAAGCTCTTCTTTTTGTGCGAGTAACAGCAGCAAATCTGTTTCCAAGGATGCCCATCAAATTAGGAACGAGATGCCATGCACGTGAACTCCACTGCCCCTCCCATCCCATCCATTTTTTATTGGCTATTTATTTATTTATGTATATCGGGAATCAGCAATCTAACTAATGCCACCACACGCTAATTAAAAGGAGAAATACATTTTTTTATATTTAAAATAACATCTTGTTTTTTTTTCTTGAAGAAAACAACTTCCCCTGACACAACTACACAAGTTATACTCCAAGATTACGACATTGATCTGCACCGTCCATCGCATCCATTCCACGACTCGCAAAACAACCATTTTTCTGGGTCGCGTCGACACTCGCTCGTAACCAACTCCAACGTCTCAATTTTCAGGGCGTGACTTGTTATTGAAAAACATTAGAGGGAGGTTTATATAAGAATACCAAAAGAGTACACAGCTGCGTCGTCCACTTCACTTCGTCTCTCTCTCTCTCTCTTTACCTCTTCCTCTTCGAAATCGTGGGCTCGATCGAGGAGGCAGGCGAAGGTTTGCTTCCAAAGCCCTAGATCCTTTTCCCCTTCCAAAGTTCTTCCTCTCTGCTGTCCTACATTCTTACACGGATATTTTCTTCTTCGGTTCTCGGATCTGCTCCATGCCCGCTCGCGCTTCTTTCTGCCATTCTCGCTTCTTCCGGGGGCCATAGATTTCGTCCCATTTGGACACTGCCATCAGATCTGCACATTTTACATGGAGAAAGTTCGTATCTTGATCGCTTTGGTCTCTGCGAGCTGCGTAGCCTGGGGAGCAGGCGGCACTTCCGCGCTCTCGTTGGATCTCATCCACCGCTTCTCCGACGAGGCTCGTGCGGCAGTGGCGTCACGTGGAGGGGTTCCCGGGTGGCCTATCAGGCGGACCGTGGAGTATTATGGGATCCTGGCGAGGAACGATTTCCAACGGCAGAAGCGGCGTCTCGGCACTCGTTACCAAATTTGGTTTCCATCAGATGGTAGCGAGACTGTGTCATTCGGGAACGACTTCGGATGGTGAGTTAACTCGTTCATTTTTTTAAGTTTTGTTTTCCCTTCAAAATGTCAAGCTTTTGAGTCATCTGGTCGTTCTTTTCTTAGAAGAAGACAGTAAAATGGACATGAACAAAAAAAAATGAAGCTATTTGCACTTGGTGTTCACGGCCTGTAAGTGTTGATGCAAAATTAGTGTTGAATCTGTAGGATCCAAAATAGTTAGGACAAACATTAACGATGAAGTGTTGATTCCCAAGTACTTTTGGTTTTGTGGTGTTTTCCAGGTTGAATTATACAATTATAGTATTTAAGTTATTGTCTTTAATTAAGTGACACTTTTAGTCATAGAAGAATGAAGAATTGATATTCCATTCCACGGTTAGTTAAAGGCCTAGCAATTGCTGCACCAAGTAGTAAAGAAGCTGTCTCTGGTTCATGGAATATTATTTAGTCTACCGAAATACTATGACTACGAGTTTGAAATCAATTATGCTCATGTTTAATTTTTTACAGGTCAAAGATTCTTTGCTAGAGGAATTTTACTATAAATATCTTACGGTATCTAAGAAAAAATCATCTCCTATTGAAGCATGCTGAACTTAAAATATTCCCCTTGTATTGACAAGTGGACAACAACAACAAAACTGCAAAAAGTAATGGGTCTCAAGCATTTGGAGTAGTCTATATAGATATTGGCTCACCGTTAGTTCTATATGATGTTATTTTGTTGGTAATATCCGTAGATTTTTAATTACTTTTAATGACATTAAATAGAAATTTCTTTGGCCTCACTCTACTCCTTAGAACTTTCTTATAATTGATACAATTTGTCTAACTTCATATGGGACCATCTCAGTCAAATTTCTTGAGGAAGAGATGGTACACATGTAACCCCCCACTTGACAGAGTGTTGTATTCATAGCTGTCTTGGTTCTTCAATCTACAGGGCATTCCCAAGCCCCAATTGGCTTTCCTTTGACCCTGTCAGGTGGTAATGGATTAATTGTAGATTTCTCATGACCTGATTTCATTAAGAGAATATAAGTTGTCGCTCTCACACTAGTTTTCTGGTTTTATGAGGTACTCCAAAGTAGTTGTGCCTTGGGAAATAGATTTCACTCTTGTGTGTACATAAGCATCCTGACCTGAAGTTGCATGTGTTGGTCTTTCTGTGATCTGAATTTGTTGTGTTTTCTTGTCTTGGAGTTCAGTTCCTCCTCCCATTTTCCTTTTATTATTAACTGTCTCATCCTTCGGCTTAGGTAGAATGATTGTAGTGTGTGTTCTTGATGTTCACTGCCAAAAGCTAGGATAAAACTAATCCTCCCCCAGAGGAGGTAGCCGGTGTCTGAGTGAGGGAAGAATGACTTATGGTGTCATTTTGTCTGTTCCACCTACTCTAGGGAGTAGCCTGCAGGAGAGAGAACCCTCGCATTAATCATACACACTATTAGGGACCAAGTAACCCCATGCCTTGCACATAAATATTTACAGGAAATGGGAATATTTGATCCCCGATAACCACAAATGAGGGTGTCATTGAGAGCCAATGCTGAGATTGTGACCTCTAGAAGGGCCAGTTGAAGGCCCTGTAAGGAGATTGCATTTCTCCTGACGGTGATGAGATTCTTTTTTCAATAGAATATGAGTTTTACTTCTGTGTGTTATAATCTAAGCTTGGATACCTTCATTATAGGATCTCATCTGAACGGAATTTAAGCATAGTCTTTGATTAAGTTTATATCATTTAGACATTTTCTCTGATTTATCATCTACTCGAGCTGTCCTTGTTTGCTCACAAGTAATATTTTTCTTTTAGATGGCTTTTTCAGTAACCCTGCACATCTGCACAATTTTTTTGTGCTTATTTCTTAACTGATAGCTTTTTTCGGTAACCATGCAAATCTGCATAATTTTTTCGCCCTTATTTCTTTACTGTCCAGCATTACAACCAATATACTATAGCTATTTTATCACTCTCTTGTAACTTTTAAAAGACATGGAGCATATGATAGTAACTGATAACTCTAGAAGTTTCTCTCCTTTTTACCATTCATTCTTTATCCTTTTTATGACGTGGATACATGCCTATCATATGTTGATGACAACAAAAAATTTCATGATACTCTTGGGAATAATAGGCTGCTGTAGATCATGCACTTGTATATTGATAGTACTTTATTCATATATTTTATTCAGTGTAGACAGCAGATAACCCTATATTCTGCAACACTTTGTAGAGTATTATTTTTATACCATTTTGTATTAACATTTTCATTTCTTACTATAGCCCTTCCATTCTAGTCAACGTTGCTGTTTAATTAACATCAGAGAGTTTTATCATCTCTTGTTGATTGGCAGGTTATACTACACTTGGATCAATATAGGGACACCTAATGTGTCTTTTCTTGTTGCGCTGGATTCTGGAAGTGACTTGCTATGGGTTCCTTGTGATTGCATTCGATGTGCTCCATTGTCTGGTTATCCCAGTTTGGTAGGCAAATTTGTACTGTGACCCCCTGTACAAGGCAATTTGGGTTGTAGTGGCAAACTTTCCATGCCTTTAGGTTTTGTTTTTCATACTATTTAATTACCTTTCGTTTCTATTTTGGTCTCCATTAAATTGTCTTGCCATATTATTTTAATACACCATGTTTAAAATGTTTCTTTAAGTCCCAGATTTTTTTAGTTATGAATATTGTTAGCTAGCTCGAGAATATTTACTAATAATGGGCAAATGCATCAAGAAATTCAAATATATCTGGACATAAAGTTTGGTACTAAAGATTTATGTTTTGAGTGGAAGTTGTAGTTTCGAAGTATATTTTTGCCTTAAAGGAAGTATGTTGTTGATCTTTTGCTATAAAAATGTCAATATTCTGCTGATATCATTCTCCTCATCCTTATTGCTTAGGTTGTCATAACTATTGTCATATTTTAAATCTTATTTATTCTTTAATAATTTTTTGGTGTCACTTTTAGTTATTTTGCACCTTTTATGTTTTCTTATTTTTTTATGATTGTGTCAATCATTAAATTTTTATCATTTTTAGAGTAATAACTTTTGTGCTTTCTCACACCATCATCAACTCTATTTGTCGTGTCTCTATTTTTTTCCCATCTCATTGCGCATGACATCTGTATTATCAACAGTGTTCTATATGACGGCCGAGGCGACTGCCTAGGTGGGAGGCGGGCATCAACATTGCCTTTACCTTAGTATTACATTTGGGTTCAAAACCTGCCTTCATGGAAATGGAGGGTTGCATCCATATACATTATCTAACAAATAACATTATTTTTATCATTGTTATGTATCATAATACTACATTGTTATGTTTAACTTTTCTGGTATGTGAAATTGTGAAACTTGTGCTACCTTTTTTCCTCTCTAATTCATTTTATTTCTTCAATGTTATGTTTATTTTTCTCTTAATTGCATGTACCCCTTAAAGTGTTCCCTTTCAATTCGCTATCCTAATTCTATGACAAATTTGCTATCCTAATCCTATAACAAATGACTTTTCTCTTTACCTGCACCGACTCACAATAATAGTGAAACCCTTCATCACCAAAAATAGTTCCTATCATTTTGTTTCTTCAATGTTATGTTTATTTTTCTCTTAATTGCATGTACCCCTAATAGTGTTCCCTTTCAATTTGCTATCCTAATTCTATGACAAATTTGCTATCCTTGGCAAAAACAAATGACTTTTCTCTTTACCTGCACCGACTCGCAATAATAGTGAAACCCTTCATCACCAATAATAGTTCCATGTTCCAAGTTGCTAATTTGATCTTATAACAATGGACTAGCTCTTTTACCATTGCTTTTCCAGAACAGTGTAGAACCCTTTGGCTACTTTGCAGCATGTTTGAGCTCTTTTCAAAGGACATGGATGGTTCTGTAACGGCTGACAACCTAACATTATTGAAAATTATGATTGACGATCATGATCACAAGAATTTTGACCTCAAACCTCTAATTTTCCCCCAGGGTTGTGATTCATTTTCGATTTTTTATAGTTGTATGTGTTACAGTGTAGTAATGTGTAAGATGTTAATTAGTGTATCCATGTATTTTGATGTGTAAGATTTTGATTATGCTATTTCATTTCCTGCCAAATTTTCACTATAATCTCTATGATATTATGTACATTGTTGGTTTGACTAAAGGATGTTTCACAAAGTTGTAACATGTTTTTTTTTTAATTTAGTTTCGATCTTATGTAGGTGTGTATAGAAATTGTAGCAGTAACTATTTGTTGTTTCACATGTGTTTGTTTTCTATTTCTTGTGATTTATGAGCATGTATATTCCTGATTAATTGCCAACTATGTATTGGATTAGTAAATTTTGCTGTAGACAAAAAAACAAAGGACTGTTCGGTTTAAATTTCACAGCAGGTTTAGCACTTAATTCCAATGATTGATTGGCAGGTGCTCCCTTTTATATGGAACATCTATTGTGCAGGATAAAGATCTTAGCATGTACAATCCAGCCAAATCAAGAACCAGCAAATATCTCTCCTGCAATAATGAGCTTTGTAGTTCGCAATCGAGTTGTGATAATCCAGAAAACCCTTGCCCATATAATATCAACTACAGTACAGAAAATACATCCAGTTCGGGTTTGTTGGTTGAGGATAAATTTCACTTGGCCTCTAGTGAGAATCGACTGTTGGTGAACGCTTCAGTCCTGATAGGGTAGGCTTATTTATTTATTCCCATTCTGAGTAGCTGAGTTGCTTCTTTCACAAGTTTCTTAACATGATTTTGTGCTCCTGAGCCAGCTGTGGTAGGGTGCAAAGTGGTTATTATTTGGATGGAGTTGCTCCTGATGGCCTTCTTGGTTTGGGGTTTGGAGCTGTTTCAGTTCCAAGCTTTCTTGCAAGAACTGGATTGATACATGATTCTTTCTCTTTGTGTTTTCGGGATGATGATTCTGGGAGAATATTGTTTGGAGACAAAGGCCCTTTAACTCAACAATCTACGTCTTTTATTGCTGTGGATGGAAAAATGTATGTTTGTTTACAGATAAATCATATTATTATTATTTCTGAGCCACTGTTCCATTACTACTGTTTTCAGAACTCCTTTTCTATGCCTGCAAATGTTAATTACTGTATGAATATAGGCATCTGAAATTATTACTCAAAGAAAAACCAAGTTACACCTTATTGTCCTCTCACCATGCATTACTTTGTTTGTAGTGTCAAATGTGTTCCCTAGTTTCATCCGTAGCTCATTGATTATGCTGTATCTTTACTGACTTGTTACTTCTCCCTTGGTTTGGAGCCCACCCCTGCTTGGTGGTAGGAGTAGTGGTGGTGGTATTTACTCCACCAAGCCTCTGTTTTCCAGTTTAAACCCTCGTTAGTGCAAAATACACCATTTTTTTTGAAAAAAATATTATCCTTTATTCAGATATTTTTAGGGTGTATTGGTGATTCACACATGATATATAGAAGTCATCAACCATCTGGATCTGATGTGACACATGCAAGTGGCGATGGTCTGGTGCATATATTGCATATGTTTACAATTTGAGCAGCATGTTGCTTGGGAGCAATGAACAGAAATTGAATTGAGCTCCACAAGTGCATGGGCGATGAAACACTATCCATTTACACATATTTGTTGCATGCACATGCCATCTCACAGCCATTTGCATTACCTTCCTTCCATCTGGTGTGTGAATCACAAGTAAACCCTTAGTTGTGGTACTTCTCATTACATTTACTGGTCCTGATTTTGTCTCAGTGAAACTTATGCCATTGCGGTGGAGAGTTTCTGCATTGGATCTCATTGTCCTGTAAATACCAACTTTCATGCACTAGTTGATAGTGGATCTTCCTTCACCTTTCTCCCTGATAGTATATACAAGAGAGTTTCTATGGAGGTACTTTTTTCATTTGTGTCAACCCATATTTCCTTTGTTAGAGATTAACATGTCTGTGGTTTGATTAGTTTGACAGACAAGTTAATGTTTCAAGGATTGCTACCAGTCGTGAATCTACTTGGGAATATTGTTATGAAGCCAGGTGAGTTGCTTCTATTATGGAGCTTGTTCTGGTTTCTTTTCCCATTTACTCAGTTTTGCTGCTTTTGTAACAGCCCTCTTGGGATACCTGGTGTGCCGAAGGTGACATTGATATTTGGTGGCAACAAGAGCTTTGTGGCTATGACTCCTATTCATCCTATTTACACCAAAGAGGTGCCGCTTTGTCTGAACTACTACTTGATAATCTTGCAAATGTGCTTCTACCCATTGTCTTCTAGTGTTTGTTTATCTCTATGATTATCCAAATTCTAACTTTACTTCGATTTTATCAATTTCATTGATACTGTAAATATATAAGCATACAGACATACTTACAACTGGATTTGTCTAATATATAAGTATAAAGAATAAGGGAATACCTTTAAAATGTATTCGGTAGCTTCGTCAATCTTGAAATTTGAACGGCTGAAAATTGCCTTCCTTTTACTGCTTGAACACTTAACTTTACCTCGAAACAAGCTTCTGAAAAATTCCAACTAATGCTACTGAATATCTGAATTTGCCCCTCAATGAAATAGAAATTATCATTTGCCAGGAACCTACAAATTTGTGGTACTGCATGTTTATTTCTTATTATGTATTCTAGTTTTTGTTTATTGCTGTCATTGTCCAAATTCTGATATTGCTGTAAGTTGTATTAGTTTTGTTGACACACACACACAGAGGTAGTGCCTTAATTTTGTGTAGGGTAACTTTTGAGTATTGAAATTTAAATGGCTGAAAATATCTTTGTATTGTTTGAATTATTTAAGCAAAGTTCGAGCTGATTAGGTTGTCAAAATGTCTAATATTAGCTTTGTCAAACATCTGATTGTTTGCTGCCAATGCCTATGCCAATTTTCTTAATGCCTGTTGCAATATAAGTCGAAACATATAAAATGAGCAAAAGGAAAATTTTGTAAACTCAGCTTCAGTTTTTCTGTATGAGTGGAGAGAGGATATGAGATTTTATTTTACAGGGGGAACTCGCTGCATTTTGCCTAGCTCTACAGTCATCACCAGAGTATCTTGGAACAATTGGCCGTGAGCATTCAATTGGCAAACTTAATTGTTTCCATTTTTGTTTCATTTACTTTCTTTATTTTCCTAAGAGAGTTCATTCTGTGGTTTCAGAGAATTTTATGACAGGTTATCATATGGTCTTCGATAGAGAGAATCTGAAGTTAGGATGGTCCCAATCTGATTGTGAGTCATTCTGTGCCTTTTGTCTTTGGTTGATTTCTCTATTTGTCTACCACAGGCTATTTATTTAAAATGCTTCTGGAGGTTGGCCAATTTTTGTAGTTTTAATTCTACATACTAGTGCCAGTGCACTTGCCCAAACACTCTTACTTTGTGGCTCGATGTCCTTGTGCTTCATAGTTAATTAGACGCTTGTCGGCGATCCAATATCCCACATAGTATGATTCTTTTGATTTGGGAAAATTCCTGAACCCAAAATCCCACACAAATTATAAAGAAACAAATAGCCCAAAATCCCCCAATAACTTGGGTTTCATGAGACTAGTCACATCGAATTTTAACTGACTTGCCCAGGTTGAGTTAGTTTGGCCATTGATAACTCCAATGTTCCGAATGCCCAACAGTCTCTAGATTTCTATCAAAGAAAACTTGACCATCTGTTTGTGCAGGTCATGCTCTTGACAACAGCAGGCAGCTGCCCTTAGGTTCACCACCGCATAACAGGCCAGAGAATCCATTGCCGACAAATGAACAGTATCGTTCCCCGCCGGGCACTATCATCTCCCCTGCGGTCGCCGGACGGACGCCGACAGCTAATGCATCACCTGGTTTGGAAGGAACGAAGGGCTGGTACTCTTTTTTGTTGCTGATCGCTGTGTTTGCAATAGGTTGATGATGCTTGAAATGGATACTCCTTAAATAGTGATGTAAATCTTGTTATTTAATTATGCCTTCACGTGGTCCAATGTGTTTTTTGCTGTCATTGGAGTTACTTTATTGTGGTTAGTATTCATATATCTTCATCCTTAATTCACACCTACATCGCTCTTTGTATCTGGTATTATCATAACGCCCTTTCTACGATTCTCGTCGCGTTCCAGATTTAACTTTCACTATAATTCGTTGAAATTATTTTATAAAATGCATTACAAACTCGCCAAATTAGTTTACCCTAAGAATTAAAGTTGAAAAAATATATTAAAAAGTTTAAAGGATTTCTCAAAATTAAACGTGGATTCACAAAACACCTAAACAAAACTGCGATAAAAGCAGTTCGCTTTTAAAATAGTTCGGAATGATATATGTATTTTCTGAAGACATACATGAAAATGCTCATTACGTGTATTTATAGTTCGGAATGATATCTCGCCCCTTCCAGTTCAGTCATCAAACGGTGACATTTATTTCGTTATTGGAACCTTATATTAAATTGTACTTATTAGATATCTCACATGAAAAGAGACGCCACATGACATTTATTCCATTATTGGAACCTTATATTAAATTGTACTTATTAGATATCTCACATGAAAAGAGAAACCACTTTTTTTTTAATACCAAATGGTTCCTAATATAACGTCTCAATATCATTAGTTATTCAAAAGTTATATATGTGTTACGGAATTTTAAATCCAAATTACTTGAGAAAAATACACTGTCTCTTTCACCACACCATGCTTGAGAGGAGAAAAAAATAAAGAGAAGCCACAGACCAATATTTGGCTTCCTCATTTGATAATTCAATTACAATACCCCAAATGTGAAATGCAAAAGCAACATTAGCATTGCATGGCTAACCACTGACCTATGTTTACCAGAAGAAAAATAAGAGGCTCATAAGAGGAAGGAACTTTGTGTCACTTGGACGTATTTTTCTCCCCACTTTCTTCTATTAAGGTAAACAGGATCGCCTCTGAGGTATAGCTGAGTTGGTTACGATACAACAGAATTACAAAAGAAGACAAGGGTTCATAATTCTGACGAAATCAAATTTCGACATTATAATGTTCTCCTCGTAGTAGTCAATTATAGTTATTTGATTTATCTGATTGTATAAAAAAATGATAATCTATAGCACATTGGCCTTCGGAGTATAATTGAATTGATTAGTACATGATACATTTGTTAAAGTGAATAAGAATCAAATCTCTCGATGAAATTAAGATAATATTTTTCTCGTACAATTTGGATGTCAACTATAATTATTTGATTTATTTCTGATTGTATAAGTGATTGTGTGAAATGGTTGAAATGATGAATTTTATAAGATAGTGAAGGGAGGTACTACACGTGGCACGTTTTGTATATTTTCTCACCTGTAAAGTAAGGGGCCCGTTACGGTACGCGGCTGGACCGCTACGTGTGTATGAGAAGTGCAGTGGCTTCTGTGTTTGCGGCTATGGGCCACCGCCAAGCGGGAGCGGAGCGTATCTCGCTCGCTTCCTCTCAGCCACGAGTTGTGACCCGGCGGGGCCCGCAGTGTTTCGGGTGGTGCCGCCACGAGTCCGTCGTCGGGGTCCACTTCCCGCCCTCCTCGTGCCAGTCGTGTAATTTCTTGTTATAAAGCAGGCGAAGAAAAGCCGCCCCAATTTTTTCCCACTTCTAATCTTCGCAAACCATAAAGAAAGATATTCAGAGAGCGAGATAGAGAGAGAGGAAAAAAAAAAGCTAGCAGGAAGAGGAGACGAGTAGTATATCGCGCTGTGCTGTGGATCTACTGATCTAGAGTAAGGATTCTGCAACCCTCCTTGTCGCCCTTTTAGTTGCTTGTTTCTGGTTCTCTAGCTCAGTTTGAGCTTGATTTCCGGAAGATTCGATTCGGTAGTTGGTCTGAATTTTTCGTAGTCAGAAAACAAGAGCCGCTTTGATGTTATGATTTATATTTTTTTTCCATAGGAAAGACTAATTTGGATTCGGGGAGGCTTATAGTTTCCGTTCCATGCTGAAGATGGATGATTGGAACCAAGCCGAGGTATAGTTTCTTTCATTTTTCTTTAGGTGGTCCGATCCCTTGTGTATTTCTTTTAATATTGTATTCTTAATTTCATTTTGGATGAGTATTTCATTTACTTTTGTGGTTTGCTTAAATTTTGACTGATTCTTTCTCTTCTACAGTTAGGTTTATCTTTTTCTTTAGGTCTTTAACATGGATCTTAGCTTCGGAAATTGGCGGGATTGTAATTTATTAAGCAGTTAATTAATATTTCATGAATTCCTAATTTATATTTTTTTAAAAAAATCTTTAAGAAAATCTGTTTCCAGGAAGTCGATGGTAGCCTGACTGTTATTCCTGAGTGAAGAAAACTAACGAGCATGTCATTTTGGGTTAAGCAATTTAGTTCCCTGTTTGATATCGATGATTAATCAACTAATTTGGTGTAGACAGTTTAGTTCATACTTTGATATGTGACTAATCTTGTGCGCTACAAACTTTGAGAGCACTGGTGTCCTAGGTGCTTGCCAAACTCTAAGCTGAAGAAAATTTTGCACCAACAGAGCATTACCTTATAACAAACTGACAGTGGCAGGGGAAGTGTTAGAGCCAAGCAATTCGAGAAAAATGAGAATTCTCTTTTATTTGATAATTCAGCATTCATTATTTTTGTAAATTTGTCTAAACACAAGTACTGTGCTTGCTTGAAAATTCACAAATGAAATTTTAATCCTGTTTCTTTCTTACCATGAAGGAATCTGCAATGTGAAAGTTGTTAATAATATCATCAATGGCTATTACTGTGCTGACTATACTAGCTTGTTTTCTTTATATTTATGATAGATTGATTCATTACCATAAAGAGCAACTCTTCTTGTCGCTTTTGTATCCATGGTAACTCCAAGGAAAATGATATTTTTAAATGTTATCAAGTTTTGTCTTCTGAAAGTTTGTTTTTCTGTCCAATTATAGTGGCAATGTAAGATGTTTCTTTGGTTATCCAGATTGAAGACATTGTTTTTGGTAATATTGGTGAGAACGACGATTGTAGATTGTCTGATGGAGGTAGCATACCAGTGGAAGAGTCCCTAGAACCAGGCAACTTCATTGTTGCACATCAAAGTACAGAGACTGATATTGGAAATAGTGCAGGGAACAAAGTGTCAAAGAACAAAGATTCTGCTTGGAGAAAACAAGGAACAATTATTTGCCCTTCTCTTGAAAATGAAAGCTTCAGTATAGCGAAAGGTTTGTCCCTTATATAGTCATCAAGACTGCATACCACCCTCAGATTATCCCTTCACTCTACTTATGGGTCTTTCCTTTTCTGTGCCAGGGGATTGTCAAGGCCTAATGTCACAAAACAATACAACTTCGCAAAACAAGATGTGCAGCTCAAGCAATCCTGGTGCAAGTAGGAATGCTAAGGAAGAAATGGGCATTTGCCAATTGTCATTTGAGAATGATAGCTCAGTCCACTCCAAAATTACTTTGTTTGCAAATGACAATGATCAAGAAAATGATCTTCTGTATTATGATTGGTCAGATATCAGCAATTTTGAGGACGTTGATCAAATGTTCAGGTAGGTCAGAGTTGGTATTGTATACCACAACTCTATTCTTTGTTTTAATTTTGATGTATTGACCATCATTTTCATTTTATTTTGTTTCTCTTGGAGAAATTGTGACCCCACATTTGGACAATGGAGCAATACAGATGGACCATCATGGCTATCTTCCTCAAATGACATGTTTGGTCCAGAAGATACATTGACATCAGGCTTCGAATCTTCAACTCTAGAATTCAAAGAATTGGAGAATGCTTCAGGTATTGTGAAAACAGTCGGTGCTTGCATGAATGTAAAACACCTCAGATTGATACTCATAAGCAATCTTGTTTGACCCACCAGTCCTTCAAGTCAAACACAGAACAGGTTTTTAGACAACCACATTCTTTTGATGTCTTACTGAAGTAGCTACATTCATTTATTTTTTGCGGAGATTTTGATTCTTAAAATTTGTGTATGTTGTTCTTGAAGGCATATGATGGTGGTGGAGAGGACAAGAATAAATCATCTCTAACACCATTTAGCACTAATAATTTGGGTGAACATGAGGTAAACAGGATAAACCCTAAGCTATGTTCTAATTGTTTGCTTTTTATATTTTGTTTTTCATAATATTATTGTGATTTAGCTAACTGGTTGTGTTGAAATCTAATGTCATGGAAACTAACTTCCTGGTTAAACTAACTTCAAGCCATCATTTTGGTTGTTGTAAAGAGAGTTCTTTTTAAATATCATGAAAAGTTTGGAGCCTTCAACTACCACAAGTCAAATTAATATATTGTAACCTTGGCGTTGTCCATAAGAAACATTAATAATTGATGCCCATTAACTTACATATCTCTCTGTCATATGAGCAGCCACAGATAGACATTCAAACCCAGCAGCTCAATAGACAATTCTCATCTGATGTGAAAGGAAAAGGTTTTATTTCAATACTTTGGTAGTACTTTTTATCCTCTCCACGTATAACAATGGCCAATGTGGAAGTATGATGTTTCTTTTACAGGTCTTGCAACTTATCCTGCTCAGCTTCATTCAAAACAAGATTGTTTTGCAAAATCAAACTCTTCAAGTTTCACACAGTCCTTAAATCCTGATTTTCATGTGGACAACAAACATCTATACCAGGATCTTCTTTTGCAGTCAGCATCCAGCACTGTTACTGATTGTAAACAAGATCCTTCCTCATCATTTGAAGTCTCAGCTCCTGTTATCAATGACTCTTTCCATGGAATGGGGAAAGTACCTGATGCTTTGTTAAATAATTCTGTCATGAAACTGGAAGAAATGGTAGATAGGCCAAACATAAGACCACTAGAGCTGGGTAATTCAGTTAGGAAACAGTATGATAATTTTGGCCAAAACATTCACAATGACCAAGGAAATACAACATAGAGCTTCATGAAAAAGATATGGATTCTGCAGTAGGGAACAACCCATTAATGGCTTCAGTCTTCCAGATGATATTTCTGTTAAAATTATCAGTTTCCAGCAGCTTCAGGGTGTCATAGGTCAGGTATGTTGCTATTTATACAATTGTGTAACTCTATTTGTTTTACATACTTTGTCCCTTGTTATACTTGTGATTGTAAGTAATACAAAAGTCATGAGTCCTACTATTTTTAGGATTGGTTATACCGAACCTATCTTTGCCATTGGACTCTAATTCACTATTGCAATTATTCATCTATCAAATCTCTTTCAGATTACTAGTTCACTCCCCAATCTCAAAATTCACAATGTGGGTGGAAATCACAGTATTCACACAATGTGAGGTCATGGGTCCAAAATCCACCTTCATCATAAAAGGTGGGAGCTCTTCCACTGATACATTATCTAAAACAAGAATCGTTAAGTCATAAGTTAACTACTACATCTGTTATTTTGTCCTACCTACGTTGGTTGTAAGTAAATGTTTCAATGCAATTACATTTGTTTACTGCAGTTGGAAATAGAACAAAGCTCTGTATAAGAGACAGCCTATACCGATTGGCCAGGAGTGCAGAACAGAGACATAGTTTTGCTGCTGCAAATGCTGAAGGTGTTGATTATAGAAGAGGAATACATGGTACAGGAACATCAAACAGGTACACAAATCTAAGTATAAAACTTGGCAAAATCCTTTTTTTCAGATGATCTTTTATTTAATATTTAGGGTTTTTTTTTTAAAAAAAAATATACTTCTGTAAGCATCCCACATGATTATTATTATTTCTAAAAGACATGTTTGTGAAATTACATTTTTTCCTGAAATGTTTTGCTGTCTAACCTTTTTAAAAGGCATTTTGTGCAGATCCCATTTTCTTCTGAAATGTTTCGCTGTGTTTACCAGATCTGTCGAATATATGGGCGTAGAGACTGGCGAGTAATCCCATTGATCGGTCTGTAGCGCACCTGCTTTTCCACAGAGCACCAGAGACCGCAACTTAATCCGTTGATGATGCTACATCATTCGTCTCACATGAATGTACGACCTATATATGTTGATCTTGCTTACCGTCAATTCATGCTGGGAACTTCTTACACCCGGCTCAAATATTGTATATATTGAGTGGCAAAACCTTATTGACAGATCTCTATCCAGTTGTTTTGGATTACAGCCTTTGTTCAATTTTATTGAGCTATAAATAACACGTTTGATGCTCACACAGATGTAAATGCCATTTATTTACTGTTGAATCGTCTCCGTAGCCCGTAGGCGGTCATATTCCAAGTATCCTTCATGTTTGCGTGCATTGTGTGGGAGTAAGTATTCACGATGTGGTTTGAGCTTTTATGTTTGAAGCAACAGAACACAGAATTGTCAGTATTTTTAATTATGTTTTCTTGTCACCAACACCAATCTCTACTGTAAATAAATTTATGAGTTCGTTTTAAGTTTGGAAGAGGAGGTTATAATCCTTTTCCTGAACAAAACTTTTCATCCATGTTTGTAATGTCGATTGGTCGTTTGAACTTCATTTGTGCTCAGAGTTCATTGGGAGATGTTTTAGGAACAGTGGAAGAGTAAAAGGAGCTACATGTCCTTAAAAGGACAATGTATTAGTTTTAATACATAGCAAAATTTATAATTATATTCATTAATTTTATTCTAAAAGTTACTTACTTCCTAAATCCTTCACTTAATATAGTTAAAAGAAGGTACAATTTATCAAAAATTTAACAGTTCGCCGTTCTATAAAGAACAAACTGTACTTCTAATTATTTTTATCCACCAAACGTTTAACCCAAAAATGTTAATTTTAGTGAATTTCACAACTGAAAACCGGTAATGACTTTACTATTTCATTCCTCCAACATTTGAACCTTTTATATTTTTTCCACCATTTTTCTTTTTTTAAAAAAATCTTTTGTGACGGTTAATATTTTCTGGCATAAATAAAAAGGGTGTATATATTTAAATGTTTTACCGGGATCGCACGTGCTATTCACCCTCTGTTTTGTGCCAACGACGTCCTCTCCGACCAACTTGAGTTTTTCGTCCTCTCCGATGGCGACGACGCGGCGCCACCGCCGTTGGATGTCTGCCACTGTCGGAGGTATTTCGACAGACAACCTTTTCCTCCTAACGCTTCTTCTTCCCATCGCCCCTCTGTGCGCCGCCCGCGGAGCCCCGCCACCCCTCCCTCTGGACAGCCAAGCGCCGGCCGTCAAACAACCCCCCATGATCACCATCATCATGATCTCGGTCTCGGCTCTCTTACTTCTCGGAATCATCACCGTCTTCATCCGCCAGTGCGTCGTCATGGCCGAGCGCCGGGCCGCCGCAGCCGAATCGGCGGCGGGATCCCTGTCCGGGTGGCGGGCGCCGGGGCTGAGCGCGGAAATGATCGGGGCATTCCCGACGATGACGTATGCGGAGGCCAAGGGGCTAAGAGAGGGCTCCGGCCAGCTGGAGTGCGCTGTGTGCATCAGCGAGTTCGAGGAGGAGGAGGTGCTCCGCCTCCTCCCTGGTTGCTGCCACGTTTTTCATCCGGAATGCATCGACGCCTGGCTTGCTGCACACGTCACCTGCCCTGTCTGCCGAGCCGACCTCGTCGCCGCGGCCCAAACCCTAGTCGCCGAGGACCACGACCCGCCCCCATCCGTCGCCGCATCAACCGTCATTTCGGCCCCTACTCTACTCGCAGATCACGAGATCGTCATCGACACCACATCTACGGCGTCAGATAGGGTGTCGCCGTCAGTCGAATTGGCCAGCATCGGAAGCGAGCAGAGGGATGAATCGGCGCGGCCGACGACTCTGCCGCGATCTCTCTCCTCGGGGAAATCAAGGGCGCAATCGGAGCCGGCGCCGAGCGTCGATCGCTACACGCTGCAGCTGCCGGAGCACGTCCGACGGCAGGTCTTTGCCGCCGCATCTTTCCCCCGCTCCGCCAGTTGCGCTGTCGTGTTTCCGACCGCTGGAGCCTCAAGCTCTCAGACAGGTGGGATCAGCCGCTGGATGTGGAGCATGCGGCAAGGGTGGTCGGAGCGGTCGTCGCCATCGTTCCTGCGTCCGCTGTCGATGGCGTTCCCGCCGTGGAAGAGGAGCGACAGCGGCGAGTCATCGGGGAAGAAGAGAGAGGCTGAGGGATCCGCGAGGAGGAGAAGATTCCCGCCCGTGAGGAGCTCCTTCGACTGGCTCATCAACGGCTTCGCCGGAAGGGAAAGCGCCGCCTCGCCGGACGACCGCGCGCGGCAGTAACGACCACCGCCCGACGACGACTTAACAATCACTCCGTCCTCGATTCCGTATGATGACGTGGCTGACCCTGAACCGTTAGTTAAGTGAAATCCACGGCACAAAATGACTCGTTGATATAAATAGTATATTTATTGCTCAGCTGATATTATTATTTTTCATATGACAATCTTCCAAGCATAGAGCTCAGCATTGATCGTTGAACTGTTGAAATTGTGAGGATAAAAAATTTAAATTTTTGTGCTACGACATTGCTTAATATTCCAGCTTCGGATTTCACGGCCAACAGAAAAAACAAAGAACGAACTAAAATTGAAAATTCCATCTCCTTGTCATTTGTCCATGGACTGGCTTTCTGGAGCAGCAGTCTGCGTTTCTTGCTGCTGAGCAAGATAACCCATCCACCCTGCAAACGCAAACAAGAACACGAACAGGTTTAAATCATTGAGATTTTTTTATTTCTAAAAAGAACATTCGATCCAAGAAAAAATGGAATGATACCGAGAGAAGGGTCAATTCCTCTGTTTTGCAGCTCTCTGTATTCCTGGCACAGGGCGCAGCATGGGCAGAAGAGATGGAGAACCCAATCCTCAGCAGGAGCTTGCACTAGGTTATACTTTGTTCTCAGCTCTTTCCTGTAATGGGCTCCCAGAATCCAACAGGTGCACAGTGCAGGAGACATCAGCAGGTACATGAAACTTGCCAGAGCACACCCTACACCAAATTCATATTATCATGCTCCCTGTAGAGAAGAAAAAAAAGAAGAGAAAGACAAGAATTATTATGTATTTTTTCCTACTGGTCTTTCCCTCATCCAAGACCTCTGCAACCTGTCCAAAGGCTACGCAGGGGCAGTAGGCAGTCAACATGGCTGCACATAAAGAAGAGTGACCAGTTCATCAAATTTCTAAGCGGCGGGAGAATTGTTGCTAAAATGGATTTGAAGACCCTAAAACCAATCAACCATTAGTCTCATTGCGTCCACAGTCGAAAAGTCCGGTCGTCCATGGCCGGCCAATCCCTGGATGTTCTTGGTGGTTCGGACGAGCCTCATTCGTGCGCGTAGGCGGCGACGGTGGTAACTTCTCAGATTTGTCGATGACGGTCGCCGGCGGAGCAGTACGCTTACTGTTGTTGGGCGCATCTGCATCTAGATGTAGAACTTCCCCCACCGCAGCAGGTCCGAGTTCCGTGCCATCGCTGCTGGAATCCATGTCGGCGGCAGGGTCGACGGCTGCAGGTTGGGGGTTTGCCATTGTGCACTGCAGATTAAACTCCTGCAACTTCCAATCGGTTTATATCGAGTGGGAATATCAACATAGCGAGGTGCAAGCTGTAGAGATCAAAGTTGTGTCGTCGTTTCCGATATCTCATCATGAAATTTAAGGCTGTCGTAGCAAACAAAACTCCAGAAAGTCCGTGGCGACGCCATCAAAGCAAGCTCGAACAATTCAACAAGAATGACCATAATTCAACAACAAGAGAATGCCTGCCCAATGAAGTAAGCAAATGCTGGTACAACCTGGCTGGGCTTTGTCAATTTTGGGCTAAATATTCGATCCAAATGAAAACCCAACTAAAATCTTGGTTTCGAGAATGATGCATAAAAATATATGCAAATGTGTTTAATCTTCTCGTCTCGATTCTGAAATGGTTGACCATGCTTACCTGGATCCACGCATGCGCTCTGCCTGCTCACAGACAGTTGCAGCCCGCGCCTTAGCGCAAATCCAACCGTCTACTTCTCATCTAACGGTAGAACTCCGGTACCGCATAGTCCCTGATCTCGTGAGCGCCAGGTATATGCGGACAACGAGAGCTCGAATTCCGACGACGTAAAACTCAATCTCAGGCTACGGACGGTGGATCCTCCTGATTCCGCATCATAAATTGTATACGAACGTGTTCAGGTGAGTACGTACGGACCAATCGCGGTCGTTGACGTTCTTTCGTAGTCAAACCGTGCCAGTCCACGGACGGCCGTGATGTGGCTGGTGCATTGTTACGGATCTAACCTTACGTCCTTCACTTACTTTATTTCGTACCTCCCTTGGCAGTCGTTTGCATTCTTGAAAGTAGTTCTTGGCGAAGAAGGTAATTTTTGGGTATACAGAAAGACCAACGAAAATGGTTGTCGTCGGGAGATTTTGGGCTGGATGAGAAATTCACTCTGTGAAGGAGTAAAATGTAAAAAAGGAAACAAGAAAAACAATATTCCTCTTGGCTTGTCCTTGGTATTTGTTCTGTTGCTCCTCCACAAATTTTCCTTTTACCCTACTCCGTCGCAATATTTGTACCATTTGATACTCATAATGGTCATTCGCACACAAAAATAATATAAATAAATATTCAAGTCATGCGTACTTGATTATTCTACTGAGGACTTTTCCTTGTAGAGATGTTTAATTACGGCAAGGTGTTAGTCATTCGACTTGAATTCTTCAAATAAAACATAATTCAAATCATATCTTATTCCAAAGAAAAAAGGCAATTCAAAACACATTTAAATTTGTCAAAGGTAAAAATAAAAATAAAGCTTTATTTTAATTTTAAGGCAGTAGATGATCTAATTGATTAGAGGTTAATATTAATCGATTGCTATGATAATTTGACTGAGGAGTCAACTAAGATAGATCTGTATTAACTTGATTAAGGGGCTAGTTAACTTTCAAATAAAGAGTAATTAATTATACATCCGTATTGTGGTCCATGTCTAGTAACTATATTTAGCATACAACTTAAATTAGCTTAAGTATACTTAGCGTACAACTTATATAACATTTTTTATAAATTCACTCTAAAATCGATCAGTCATTTACAAAAGAAAAATTCATCTGATGCTAATTAATTTCATATTACGATGCCAATTAATGAAGGAGACTTTTAAATGCATCTGATGCTAACTAATATTCGAATGTCCGCGTGACTCAGGGTGTCATCCAACCTAATCAAATCTACTCCGCCAATAGGAATTGGTCAACGGCATGGTGTTGGGATATTAAAGTACCGACGTCGTGACGTCATTTCGATCGAATCCTTTTTATCCAATTCAATTTATTATTATTATTTTAAACGTTTGGGACAAACTTTAAGTAACTCTCAATATATTTTGTATATATATCGATGAAGTATACACATCACACATGATATAAGAAGCGATAGCGAGCGTTGTCATCAATAGATCAGGAGTTGATTCTTAACGGATATAAAAGTTTCGTTGGTTGTCTCACCTTCTAGGCGCTATCCTTATTATAGATGAAATTTTTCATGATTTACCTCCCTTCTTGAATCAAATTTGATTTATTAAGTTTGAACTATAGATATCCTTGCCATTACTAATTTAAAAAAATTAAAATTAAGGAATATTATTCTTACAATATAAAATAAGGAATATTTATTCTTATAAATTGATTGTTCTTTAATTATCTTCATTAGTTATTCTTCAAATAAAATTAAATGTGCTGGATAATTTAGTATTATATTGATTATTTCTTATCTGTTACTAATTTAATATATTCATAAACAATTTGGAAACCAAAATAGACTATTTATTTCTTTTGATGGAATTAAACACAATGTTTAAGAATTGTCTATAGAATAAAAATAAGCTATTCAGTATTTTAAAAAAAGTCATAGACATATATTTTTATAACAGTTTGAATTTATTATATTTTATAAAAGTCAAATCATCAAAAATATATGTTTTTTCCTATTTTTGGAACTGAATATAAAATAAATTGTTTTGCTATATTTTTTATTTTGATTTCTTGTCAATTACCTTTTACTGATATTTTAGGAATTGAGGCCCTTCCTAAAATGAAAATGAGATTAGCTTACGAGTTCTTGAAGGCCACCATATCTTTTTGTCCCTGCCATTTTTGTCCTTGTTATTTATTTTATCGCCATTAAAACATCGCCAGTTGTGTTATTGTACTTCCTCTCCGGCGTTGCCGGCGAACGATCTCGGACTGCACCAGAAGCGTACGTAGGGAAGGAGGTAGTCGCTTAAATATATCGGGGTGAAAGAGGCGGTTATCGGCCGCGGAGTGGCTGGCGCAGTGGATATAGGTGGCGTCTGGTTCGGTGGAGTTGTCCACAGAAAGGAGCTGCCTTTCGGATTTAGACGGCGGGAAAATGCCTCTAGAAGTATACCTACGGATTTCATGGGCGCCGCTGGTCGTCTTCCTCGTTGGTCCCGTGCTCGCCTTCGTGGTCCAGCGGAGGTGGCGACTTGCGATGGCGAGGCAGGAAGAGGTCCGTCGGCTGGCTTTCCTTGCTGCCCAGGAGACTATCCAAGCGGAGGCGGAGGCAATGAAGGCCTACGTGGCCACTTCGGCTGCGGCTATGAGTGCGGAGAAGGAATCCCCGGTGTGGCCGCCGGAATGCCCCGTGTGCTTCGGTCCTGCGATGGCGAGGTGCGGGCAGTGCAAGGCTGTCAGATACTGGTAGGGCACGCGAAATTTTCTCCCTTTTTCTCCTCTTAATCGCGAGTATTTCTCAAAGTGTGCCGTTCGGCGTGTTTTAAGGTTTCAGTCTCGTTTTTGAATTTCTTCAGTTAGGGTTTTGCATGTTTCTTTATGGTTCCAATTGGAACCCCCCAATTGCAGCGTAAAATGTTCTGCCCTCTTGTTTTGTTTTGATCACTGGGTTACTGTTGGTTGGAGCTGTTTTTGCTATCACTGTTTGTTATGGGTTCTTGAATCTTTGCTCAGCTTTTTATTTATCGCAGTTTATAGGGTTTTCAACTTCAACTCATCTCGACCAAGCATCTAAAAATATGTCTTATTCACGTCTTTGTCTATGTGATGAAATTAGTATCAATGATCTGGAAGATTCAAAATCTTTGTCATTGCAGCTCGGGAAAATGCCAGATCATTCATTGGAGACAGGGCCACAAGGATGAATGCCATCCTCCAATTGTTAACGATAGCAATACTGGTGCAGTGAAGGCTATTGATTCGGAGCCTGCTGTATTGGAGAAGAGGTATGTGCCTAAGGAAGAGCTGAATACCAAGGCAGTTGAATCACCAGAGAGGCCTTCTGCGCTCAAACCTACATCCCCAGATGATTTCAAGGACAAGCCCGAAGAAAACACTTCTGTTGAATTTTCTGCAAAAGAAAGCATTTCTGCTAGTTTTTCTGCATCATCAATAGCTAGTGGTTCAGCTTTAAGTAATAGGATACTTGATGGCCCTCTCAACGGTTGCAATCCAAACCCAGTTCTTGATGCTCGGTTAGGAGAGACTTCATCTTCTGATACTCCTACTACGAACCCTAGAACTGGGGCTGATACATATGATGCAAATCATTCTGTCCTATTGATTCCTGAGCTTACTAGATCAAATCCTTCTGCAAATATCACACCAAAGGTGAAATCCCAGGCAGAGCAGTTTCTCCCGAAGTTATCTGCTGATAAGTTATCTGCTAATGATAAGGCTAAGTCAGTTGCATCTCCTAGATCCTCAGAAATTTCTTCTGAAAAGCCGGTTACATTATCCAATTCTGTTGCTGCTATAGCAAATGCAACGTCAGTGTCTACAAAGTCCTCAGAACCAGCTGCCCCTACATTAGTAGAGGTTAAATCTCAGACAGACCACAATGAGACCCCTGCCTCAAACCTGGAGGCATCAGATACTGTTGCTAATGGGACAATAATTGAAACACAGTCACTTATTTGTTGTACATTGAGATCCTTACCATTTGCTTCTAATCAATTATCATATAGCAGTGGTGGTCAGACCATCACATCCTCTGAACGCTTGGAAATTGGCAATGCTCTTAGAGGTTCAATTAGAACAGATGATGATGCTTGTGGTGCAACCTTAAAGGGTCTGTCGACACCTGTAAAGGCATTTCTCAAGCAGCCTACATCTCATAAAACGTCAAGGAATTACCCTCCAGAATTGGTAAGTTGTCCTGTATCATCACATAAATGTGTAGTATATACAGTTGGGTGCTTGGGGGTGTGTAAAATTGCAAATCTGTTTTGACTCCAATGGTTTGTTTCCCCGAGTCATTTATCTTAATTTATCTTAATGTTACAGATGCTTTTCCCATTTGATCTCTTCATCAAACTCTACAACCCTAGCAAGATTCAGTTGCATCCTTGTGGTCTTGCAAACAATGGCAACAGGTAATAAAATTCTGCCCTGTAGGATTTGTCAATTAAGGATATCACATTTGCCATTTTGTTCTACTTAGTTCTTTGATCTTACAACTACTGCTTCTAATTCTTCCTATCTAATCATAATCTAGTCAATCAAATTATACTAAGCTGCATGTCACCATGTGGCAAGGGCTAGCACATCAACGAATCCCAATGTATTACAAGCTAGCCAAAGTCATGTATTAAATCACTTTTATTAACTTAAATAGAGTTTAGTTTAACCTCCTTAGAAATCTATCGCTCACACCTTCAACTCTAGTTAATTTATTGCTAAACTAGAGTACTTATTGATTTTTTTGATGTTCATATTGTCTCAAATTTTTGTTTCTTTTCATTTTATCATTTATCATTTATCATTGTGACACCTAATTGACCCAAGTTTGGGTTCCAACAACTGTTTTAAAATTTGTCGTTACTTTGTTTTATTGACTGCTTGTTCAATGATCAACTTGCCTATATGTATCTTATACATAAAAATTTTTACTTATTTCAAATTTGAGGCTTATTGCAATTCCTGCTGTCAGATTTTATGTATAGAAGACAAGGAATTGTATAAGCTTATCTTAATATATTATCAATCATGTTGGAGCACTTTGGTCATCGTTAACTCACTCCAGAATGTCCATCTTTGCATTGCAGCTGCTATGCGAATGCTGTTCTCCAGTGTTTGGCATTTACTCGGCCACTGTCGGCATATCTCCTTGAAGGTCTTCATTCCTTGAAATGTATGTTTAATGGTTACTTGATTTGGTTGTTACTTTTTATTAAATACATCATGTTTTTTTTAAAAAAAGTGTGACTCCATGACTAGGTCCAAAGAAAGCGTGGTGCTTTACATGTGAACTTGAGAGTCTTGTGATGCACACAAAGCAAGGTCAATCACCTTTATCCCCTCGGGGAGTACTCTCCCATTTACACAATATGGGAAAGAATTTTAGTCCTGGGCAGCAGCAAGATGCCCATGAATTTTTTAGGTTAGTTTTTTGCATCAGAAGCTGCCTTGTAGTTCCACTTTTTCTCTCTCTATATATATATTTTTGCATATGTTTTTGTCATGAAAGCCAATATATTGAATGGCATATAAGCTGTTTTGGCATGGAGTATAGAATATAGATCATGGTAGTATACTGGCAAATTTTCAAACCATGTTTTCACAGTATGCATCAAGCCATCAAGGACTCATACTTCATATTTTGCCCACTCCAGTTAACTTTCTGCATCAGATGTTTCTTCTTCGACACTCTCTGTACTTGATTGCAAAATACAATGCCACATGCACATTTGAGGATAAACATTAATGTTTTGTCATCCTCCAACCTACATCTTGCATCTTCAGACCAATGTTTCTAAATGAAGTTGGCAAGTTTAAGTCATTTCAAAGATTTAGTGACAATTTGTTGATTCTTGCAAAGTTGCCCAATTAGAAAGCTGTATAAACATTTATAGATGATTGGGATATGGAAAGATTGTGAGGAAACTATACAAACATGCCTTCTTTCTCATAAGTTGGTTATACTTAGTAACATTATCTTTGTTGATGCATTTGGCAGGTATGCAGTTGATGTTATGCAATCCGAATGCTTAAAAGAAGCTGGAGCAAATCCAGAAAGTGTGTTGGCAGTGGAAACAACACTCATACAACAAACTTTTGGTGGCTACTTGCTATCCAAGGTAACTTGTTTGTAGATCTAGTTACTCTGTTACCGATCAGTTTACTAGAAATGCTAAATCTTGTTATTTCTTGATATTCTGAATGTAGATAAGGTGCAATAAGTGTAAGGTCAAATCCAAACGTTATGAAAGAATGATGGACCTTACTTTGGAGATACATGGAGACATTGCTACCCTTGATGAAGCACTTCTTTGTTTTACGTCTCCGGAAATTTTGGATGGGGAGAACAAGTATGACTGCAGCAGGTTGGTAAATTGTTTAGCCCCTGATTGGCACGGATGACCTGAACCGGATTATGATTCTTTTGAAGAAGAAAATGAAAAATGCCTGGGGCTTGTAAAATATTTTTAAATACACGAGTCCTCTTTCCGCCTTTGTTAAATAAACCTATCTAGCTGACGTAATTCAAGTTATTTTTTGCGGGAAGGATATTTCAAGTTAGAGTATTGATGTCAAATAGATAAATGAAGTTAATAGATGGTAGATTTGCATATCCGCACACATCTATCACATCCTATAGCTCCTTTAAAGAGATGAGAGCATTAACTTGCCCATACTATTTGCATTATCATCTTCTCGAGCTCCAAAAGTTAGTACTGAGGCTAAACTGCTAAAGATTTCTTCTTGTTTACTATCTCATACCATCTTTCATTTCTCATTAGATGTAAATCATATGAGCGAGCAAGAAAGAGATTGATGATATTGGAGGCTCCCAACATTTTAACCATTGTATTGAAGCGGTTTAAGGTAATCACTCTGGTCTTTACTAGGCATTGCTTTTCTTGTTTTTTTGTCTTCGGTTATAGTTTTATATTCTGAATTCATTTGATAAAACCTTCAGTTTCATTTGTGTGTCTTTGATTCTTTCTACAGTCTGGTCAATTTGGAAAACTCAACAAGTCAGTTCAGTTTCCTGAGTATCTCAATTTAGCACGTTATATGAGTGGAGATGATGCATCCCCCGTTTACCAGCTGTATGCGGCGATTGTTCATAAAGATGTTAGGAATTCAACCTCTTCTGGCCATTATGTCTGTTATGTGAAAGATACACAGAGCAAATGGTATAAGATCAATGATAGCAAGGTATTCAAATTTTCAAGATTTTAAAAATGGACTAATCTAAATTTCCCCAAACTATATATTCTGGCGTTAAACAAATGTATCCACATCCAGTGAATCACCTTCTGAATTTTAAGCAGGTAAAAACTGTGGAGCTTGAAAAGGTTTTGTCAAAAGGTCCATACATACTTCTTTATGCCAGGTGATAATGTTACATGTGCCGATGCTGCATGTTCTTTCAATCTTCATTTTATTTTTGAAAATTTCTTATATTGATATCTCAAACAGGTGCTTGCCGCGTGCTCCGAGATCGGTGAGGAAAGCAATGGCCTGTGATACTGTACCACCAAGGAAGACTAGTGGCAAAGAAGCCAAGGGAAAGCCAGTTGGTTCCTGTAATATGGAGGAAAGTAAAGACTTACCCAAACAGCAAATAAAGAGGGAGGATGACAATTTTACGCAACCGGATCAGTTCGACAAGAAACTTTGCTCTCCAACTGATTCTTCCAGTGATAGCTCTTCTCTTTTTGATGAGGGTTCCTCCTGTAGCACTGAGAGCACAAGGGAGTCAACGAGCACAGAAGAAAACTCTGGAGAACTAGACTTTATCAATCCAAATAACCCCTCGAGTGTCCCTTGATTCACTCATTCATCAGAAGCAGACAAAAATGGGACAATCTCAGAGCTCAGATGAGGCGAATCGATTGGATGCTAGTTCTGCTGGAAGGAAAATGGACCCATGAGAGTTGTGGAAACTGTCAAGGTGCCATACTAATGCGTTGAAGGCAATGGGAGTCTATCCTCACTGCTTGAATGTGAAGAATGTAGATATGCAAACAGGAATTTTAGGACTGTAGAGACTGACTATATTAACGTAAATGAGGTAAGTGTGGTGTATGATGAAGGCCGAGTAGGTAAACGAACTGCCCAAACATTTTATTGATCTGTTTGGGTTGTAGGGAAAAATAATTATTAGGTATGTGCACTGAAAGAAAATGGAAAGAGAGCAAGAATTTTGTAGTTGCCCTTTTTTCATGGCAATGAGGTTAAGCAATTGTCTGCAACTGCACCACGAGTAAAGCTGAAAAATAAGAGTGTGGATGAATGGAATGCTCATAACAAACATGATACTAGTTTTGATAGGAGTTCAGTCATTTTCATTTGATATTATAAAAATATTAAATAAATATGCTTACAAACTTGATATTTGTTTTGATAAGAGTTCAGTCATATTCATTTGCTATTACAAAAATATTAAATAAATATGCTTGATGCTAAAGGGCTTGGCTTGTATTTGATTTTTTTTTCACAAATTTATTTAAAGTTTGAGTGTGATAGTATTTTTTTATAAAATTTTTATTTAAATAGGAAAAAAATATTATTCATTTATGATAATATAATATGACCTGATTCAATTGGAAATACAGCCGCCAGAGAAAAATTTAAAAATTAAATGATACAATTTAAATATATAAATGATGGAATTGAACTATTTATATTTTAAATTATTTTAATTACTTTTATATCATGAATTTAATTCTTTATAAATTTAATTAATTTTAGACCTTACAAGATATTGTTTGAAAAATATAATTAATTTATTTTATATAATTTTTTATTTAAGGCACAACCTCATTTATTATATAATTAATATATCAAAAATAAACACTCTAAATTATAATTTTTAAATAATCTATGTTAGAAATGAGAAGAATATCTTTTATTTGTTGGATAATGTGTCACCTAAATTATTTGGATAAACTTGTTTCTATGCTCGGTAAAAGCTCAACAAATTTTTATTAATAAATTTGAATATATTTTTTTAAGTCCTGAGATAAAGAACAGGCTTAAATAAAATTAAACTTGGTTCGACATAAGAAAAAAAAGGCACTCCCAATAATCAAGTCAGTTCCTATATTTAAATCTAAGGGTGAAAATATTCTTACATGAGGTGTGTGGACAGTGCATGTATGAAAATGATTGTCATTCGCGGACTGGAACAAATGACAACCTAGAACATCAATCGCCACGATGTTTAAAATACATAATTTATAGTATTAATACATGATTAGAAACTTCAATCGTTATTGCCATCAAAATTCAGACCTTTTAGCAGGCCCTTGGTCAATAGATGCGAGCTGCTCTAGAGCTTGTTGGTTCTGCAGGTGTTTCTTCATCTCCGACGTTGATGAGCATAACCATCGAGGAATGGCGGTGGATGACCGGACGGCAGCTGCATTATCCAAGATTTAGTTAGACATAAACCGAAGTATTGAAGCAAAGCTAACGGAAAAAATATGCTCAGATACAAAGAGGTGCCAGGATACACGGAGAAAACTAGTATTGGAGGGAAGAAGGAAGAACTACTATGAAACATCAAGTAACTTCAAGGAAATGATCAATCTGTGTTAGAAACCATAAGCATTGTCATTGCAAGTAAAGTTAAACATACGAAATCTCATTGTGTTCTAAGCATTCATTGTTAGTCAGGGACACTAAATGGAAATAAATACTCACTTGTCAAGCTCACAAGGTATGGCTTGTCCTTGTTGTAGTTGTTGCTACTCACATAACTGTAAAATACACTTCCGTGTTTTGTTTGCTTGGATTTATGCATCAGAGGGAAGTGAGGAGGGGGAGGGAAAAATTATATCATCGACATTTTTTAAGCTCCTTTTCACCCACCTCTCCTCTTTCCTCCTATTCATGATCTACCCAAGTAAACAAACTGTTTTGGTTATTTGCCTATGTGCTAAACATGAATAAGATATCATTCTAGCTTCACAGAGATGCATAATAAAATAGTTAAGCTTATGCACATGAAAGGAAAAGCTGGTTTATTCCCACTAATTTTCCTTTTCAGCAACATTATTTAGTGTTAGAACGGAGTGGCATTCTCTGGAGATTGGCATAGAATCGAACTTCCCAGGATTAACAATTCAAATGTAGATAGAAAACTTACCCTTAGGTTCGATAAACATTCAAGACGATTTTATATACATTGTTAACAGAACTTACATCTATCTATCTATCTATCTACAAATGCCAAATATTCTCTCTAATGTTAACACCTATGCCATGAGTGATCCAAAATCATATCTATTGTTCTTCATATGGAAATATTTGTGTCATTGATAATAAGATAAAACAGTGTGGCTTGGTTTTACCTTGCAGTGCAAGGAGGGAAGGATATGATCAACCCATTTTAGTTCCTTGCGGTCAATTGCCTCCCTTCCTGGTGATTGATTCTGGGTTAGATTCTTTATTTTCAGCATCATGGTTTCCCATGGAAATGCACATGCAATAATCATCACTGAATGCCTTCTGAGCAACTTTTACTGCATCATGTTTGTGAAGAAGCTTCAGAAGAATCATAAAGCCTTGAAGAATAGCAGCTTTATGTTTCTTACTACAACTGACATGTTAGATAATGGCTAGATAAAAATGAGACGAAAGGCACAAAACAAGGAGACTAACATGATATAGAGTAACCACCAGAACACAATTGACTAAAAAGTTGAAATATTTTTAAGTCTAGAGTAAAATACCCTTGCATGAACAAGGCCTTGGCCTTCTGGATGATAGCAAATTGCAAGTGGGCATGCTGTAGCATGCAACTTAATTCAATGGTTTTTAGTTTCTTGTAGCAAATTCATAGTTAAAGTGTTAAAACATTGCAAGCAGAGAGATCCTCAATTCATGCTTCTAGGGTTTCAGTAATATAAAAATGTACTAGCTCTTGTAGTTGTAGATAGGGTTTCAAATCACAATCGCAACGTATAGTTACAGAGACAAATACCAAATCGAATCATACTTGTAACCAGGGTTTCGAATAGCTCTTGTAGTTGTAATTAGAGCAGATTAAGTTATATATAATTACAATATGAAAAAAGAGTAGCAAGCATAGTGACTCAATCAAATACCGATCCAATCTTCTCCACTTTCGTGCCTGCGGTACTGAAGGCCTTCGATATCTGATGAAGCGCTCTTTCTGCTCCCACGCCCATGTAGATAAACAGCTCAAAGGCGAGTCCTTTAGTCAAAGAAAAGGAAAGCAAGGAAGCCGTAGTGGGTTCTCAGCCTACAAGAGTTGGGAGACGTCTAGGGGGATCGAGATCGAAGCTGCTCATTGTTACAAGAACATCCGTAGAACGGAGAGAGGGCGAAGTAGTCGAAGAAGAGGTTGAGGTCGAGATGATAAGTGTTGAACCACAGCTGGTCGAGGAAGCAGATCCCAATCATGTCCATAGCCGGAGTCTGGGGCATCCCATCGGGGCGCCGATGCGTGGATTCCCCACCGCCTGCGGTGGAGGTCCTTGCACCGCCGGAGGAACTGGCGTCGCCGCCATGGCCACCGCCTCGTCTCGGTCGCGACACGAGTTCGATCGACTCACCGGTTCACACGCTCAGCCTAATAAAACGGGTGGCGGAGTTAAATGGCATTTCGGGTTCGGATTCTTGAGACTGAGCAAGTGCGGCCCATTATAGCCCAATATGCTAACCGGCCTTCTTAAAGGGCCATTTGAGAGACATTCCACAGTCGCTCCTCCTCTCGCCCTCCTCGTTCATGGCCAAACTCCTTCTCCCTCACCTCCTTAAGCCCCTCCGTCCCCCTCCAAATACCTATTCCGTCGACCCTCAATCCCGCAAGCTCACCAAGGCCGTCGTCGGTATTCTTCTCTCTCGCCATGCCGATCCCCAGTGGGAGGAAACCCTCGCGGAGATCTTCTCCCCCGAGGAGGAAGACATGGCCCCCGTATTCGCCCGAATCCACGATCCAGACGCCGCCCTTGCCTTCTTCAACTGGTGGCGCCGCCGACGCCTGCCCTGTGCGGACCCACTCGACTCCCTCGCCTACTCCGCCCTCCTGCTGCTCCTCGCCAGGTCCCGGCGCCTTCACGAGGCTGCTCTCTTGCTCGAAGAGATGAAGAGAGAGAGCCGGACTCCGAATCGTGACGCTTCTGGCGCCCTGCTCGCTGCATATGCCAGTTCGGGCGCCAAGGGGAAGGCTTTGGAGGTTTACGCGATGATGAAGGATGAAGATGGGGGTTTTCCTGACGTTTCTGACTGCAACTGCTTTTTAAAGATGCTCGTAGAGCAGCGGGACTATGATTTGGCCCGTCAAGTGTACGACGAAATGGTTAAAAGAGAAGACGGAGCGGATAATTACAGCACTGGTATAATAGTCAAAGGTCTGTGCTTGGAAGGGAGGATGGATGAAGCTAAGAGATTGATCGAGGATAGGTGGGGAGTCGGGTGCATTCCTAATGTAGTATTCTACAACATGCTAGTTGATGGCTATTGCAGAAAAGGCGACATCAGGAGAGGATATGCTTTGTTCAGGGAGATGCAGATGAGAGGATTCTTGCCCACTGTTGTATCATATGGCATTGTCATTCATGGATTTTGCCTGAAAGGAAACATTGTGGATACAAATAAGTTGATTTTAGAAATGAAAGCATGTGGATTGCAACCAAATGTTCAAATCTATAATGACGTGATCAATTCTCGATGCAAACATGGTTCAGTTGTTGAAGCAAAAGCAGTGTTGAGGCAAATGATTGGAAGTGGGCTTGAACCTGATATCATTACATATGACATTTTGATATCCAACCTTTGTCGAGATGGGAAGGTAATGGAAGCTCAGCAGCTTCTTAAGGAAGCTGTAAACAGGAGGTTGGAACCAAATAAATATAGTTATACACCAATAATACATGGATATTGTAGAATAGGAGAGATTAATATTGCAATTAATTTACTTGCTGAGATGATTGAGCGAGGTCATAAGCCTGACTTGGTAACTTATGGAGCTATAATTCATGGGCTTGTCTCCATGGGTGACGTGAACAGTGCATTAGCAGTTAGGCAGAAAATGCTGGATAAGGCAGAAGTCCCAGATGCTGCAATTAATAATGTTCTAATAAGTGGCCTCTGCAAGAAAGGGATGTTTCCCTCTGCTAAGAAGCTGCTTTCTGAGATGCTTGATCAAAATGTTATCCCAGATGAATTTGTTTATGCCACATTGATTGATGGATTAATCAGAAGTGAGGATCTCAATGAGGCAAAGAAGATTTTTGAGTTCATGGAACAGAAAGGAATTAAACATGGAATTGTGGTGTACAATGTTATGATTAAAGGTTATTGTAAATTTGGCATGACTCTTGATGCACACTTGTTTCTCAATAGAATGAGAAAGGATGGTTACTTCCCTGATGAGATCACTTATACAACACTTATAAATGGTTATGCCAAACAACGCAACTTGGATATGGCTATGAGGATATTCATTGACATGATGAAGCGGAGATGCAAGCCAAATGTAGTCACATATTCTGCTTTAATCAATGGATATTGTCAAAATGAGGACACAGATACAGCTGAAGCTATATTCAGATATATGCAGTGTAGTAAGATCATACCTAATGTTGTTACATATACTATTCTTATAGGAACCTTTTTTAAAATAAACAAAAATGATAAAGCTATTTCATATTTTGAGGCCATGTTGAAAAGCGAATGCCAACCTAATGATTTTACATTCCGTCACATACTTGATGGACTAACTGATGATATTTCTATTGCATCAATAAGAAACAGTAATGTTCAGCATCAACATGAGCATCCAGTTTTCAGTATCTTCAGAAATATGGTTCTTGATGGTTGGGATCACAAGACTGCTGCATATAATACTATCATTTTCTGCCTTTGCAAGCATCTAATGCTTAGAAATGCATTGGAATTGAGAGATAAAATGTTAGAAAAGGGTTATTTTCCTGATTCTCTCACATTTCTTTTCCTTCTACATGGAGTTTGTGCTCTAGGGAAATCAAAAGAATGGAACGATATTCTTTCGTGCCAGTTGCAGCAAAATGAACTCGAGGTGGCTGTTAAATATGCCACGCTCATAGATGAGTTATGGCATCATGGAGAAAGTTCTGAAGCTTCCTTAATTTTGCAGACATTGCTTGAAGACAGTCCACAATCTCCAGATATGGGCAACCTTGTTTCTTTTTTATAACCGTGAGCAGTGCACTTGGATTTTGAAAAGATGAGACAGAGAGAGGTAACTCTTTTATTTGAAGCGATTGCAAAAATTAGTAAATGGCTAAGGCTAACATGAAAAACATTTCTTGGTAAAGTCACATGTAAAACGCATGGAGATGAGGTTATCCAGTTTGGCCCATGCATTCTACATCTGAGGCAAGGTAAGCTTGGTATTATAACCAATTAATATGATCAAATTTGTGTTGTCATTGATTTAATATTCTGCTAAAGTCGATTGTACCTTGATAAGAAGCAAAATTATTGTCCCAATCTAAAAAAAATTGCACGTGGATAATCTTGATGTGGATAAACATGGTTGCTTAGTTTTCGTGGGAGTTCATTCTGAGGTAAAAAATTCCCTACATTGAGCAACAATATTGGACTTGTTTTATATGAAACTTTAATCGCCATGTTCTAATTGGTTGTATTCATTTTTTTATCTGCAACATTATGATGGCTTATTTTTTTTCCTTCTGCAGTTCTGCTGTGTAATTTTAATCTTGACGTCAAAACATGTGTGAGTAAAGCAGATTTTTGCTGCATATTCTTGCGGATGTTTACAGTTTCAGGGGTTCTCTTTGGTGCTTATGTGCGTAGTTGTTAAGTGCACTTGCAACGTATTAAACTTCTATGAACTCTGTTGGTATGGTATTGAATTGTGTGTGATAACTTGGTTTTTGGTAAGTGGTACCTTCAGTCAGTTTCACCCAATCTCTTCTCTCTCTTTTTTTTTTCCCCTTTTCTTCTTACCATAACGGTCCAAGAGTTTCAATTGAATTCAATGCACTTGCTCAAGGTTCTATTGATTATCCAAAACTCATCCCCCAAGAAGCAATTTCACATTCTTTTTTGGGGGCCATGGTCCATAATATTCGGAACAAGTGTTATGACAGGAGCTACATCGTTCTTCAGATCATAAATGATCAAGGAGTCATTCCTTCATTAATCCTTAGGCCAAATGCTAGCAAGCTACATGTGTATCTTAAGAAGCTGAATTTCAGTATCTTCATGAGATGGAACCTGATCGTCCATCAACAGCATAACCAAGAATTGCTGTATTGCTGACAACTGTTATATCAGATCAATTTGTGCACACTATAACTAGTCTATGCTTTTATCTAGTAGTTGGCATTACACATTTTGCTAGATTGCTACCAAATATTGTACAATATTCTTATCATCATCTTTTACAATTTATGATCCATGAGGCAGTTGAAGTGTGTTGTATGCAGATTGAGGTGAGACATGCAATGAGCCTATTCAGGATGGTTTTGCTACCCAGATGGCAGGCTACTCGCATGCAGATAATGCTAATTGTGGATATGATTCAGAGAAGCATGCAGGAACCTCCTTGTTCATTTCCAAGGTTGGACAGTAAATTCTTATATTTTTTGCCGTTTTACTTGAAAACTATATGGAGAAAGGCGAGATTTTGCTGATATATATCTTATTTCGAAAAGATCTACATCCATCTGCACCCCAATTGAATCTTTTGGTCGATCTTATAAGAGATAGTGGTTCGCCTCGCAGCACTGAATGCCTAAACACCTTACCCAGAGGTCCTGAATTCATTAGCAACTGATGGCTCAACTTGCACTTCAATTTTGATGCTGTTCGCAGGTGCACATCACAATTCTCAAGTCACTAAATTGCTTATGCAGATGAAAAACAAGGCTATCTTTATGATGTTTCTCTTGTTTTTCTCTTATTGGATTTTATACAAAAATAATGATTCGTATGAGCTAATGATCTTCGGAGGCTGTATCTTTTTTCCTCGCATTGGTTTATTGAAGACTAAACAATATACAGTGAAAGTTGGTTCTTTCTTTTTACTGCTTTTGGTATCTTGAGATGATTATAAGTTAGTTTGCAAACCTAAGATGGTCGTGGTTGTTGAAGGATCTCTCACACTTTATGCAAAATCAAAATGTAAAAGATTTTAAAAATTGTAAGGAATTTGAATATTTTGTTTTTGTTTGGAATTCATGCTGCAAACTAATTCATTTTATGTTGTTTTTAGTCATCAAAGTTGATTTAAGAATTTTTTATTTATCCTCTTAGCTTTGAAGAAATTAAAATAGTTTACATGTTATTGGCTGATATACGAATCAATTTGGGGACCTTTGTGTTAGTTTTTCAACGGGAAATGTAGGAAGGGAGAGGATAATTTTCACACTAAGCACTAAACTTTACTTGGCATTTTTTTAAAAATTTAAAAGTTTAGAGGTAAAATGAAATTTCGCCATCAATTTGTTCAGCAGCTTGTCTGCATGGAGGAAGGCGGCGATCTTTTTTCGCATCGCCACCGCCTTCCTCGACTCCGGCGCCCACAGGTGGAACACGTGCTGCACCCCCGCCGTGACGTACAGCTCCACCGACCCATTCCATCCGCTCCGCCGCACCGTCTCGCAGTACGCCAGTCCCCTCGCTGCATAGAAGTCATTTTCCGCCACCACCACCAGCGCCCGCCGGCAAGGCATCGCCTTCAGCCGATCTTCCGCCTCCTTCGACGGATCCGCACGCGGGTCCTCCAAACCGATGACTCCCGCGCTCACGAATTCCCACGAGTTCTCCAGCCACTCCCGCTGCCCCACGCTCGCTGTCTCGCCGTCCAGCGGGTGCTTGCCCCAGAAGTAGGGGTGGATGAGAACGACGCCCTCGATGCGGGCGCCACCGCCCAATCCGCCAGCCCCGATCTGGATGAGGACATTGTGGGCGATGTTGGCGCCGGTGCTGTCGCCTGCGAGGAAGATCCGGCGGAGATCGCCGTGTTCCGCGAGCCAGGAATCCGGACCACTGCCTCCGGCGTGGGACGCGACCCAGCGGAGGGCGGACAGGGCATCGTCGTACGCGGCAGGAAGGGGGTGCTCAGGGGCGAGGCGGTAGTCGAGGGACACGGCTAGTACGCGGGCGCGGGCGACGAGTGCGTGAACGAAATCATGGTAGGTGGAAGAGAAGGGAGATCCGATGACGAAGCCGCCGCCGTGGAGGTAGATGAGAACAGGGAGCTTAGTCTTGGCGTTTATGTTGTTGGGGAGGAAGAGGCGAGCGGAGACGCCGGTGGCGGAGTCAACGATGACGTCCCTGGAGGCGACGATGGAGTCGGTGGCGGAGGCGGGGACGAGATCGGGAGGGTCGAGGCGTTGGACGCGGCCGCTCTTGAAGAGGTAAAGGTAAGGGGAGTAGTCATAGGCGATCTCGGCGTCGGGATCCATCAAGGACAAGCCAGATAAGGTGTTCGATAAAATGCGCAAGCGGAAAAAAGGTAACCGGAACAAGGTGTTCGATATAATGCTCAAGGCTTTATTGTCGAGTGGAATTTGACTTGGTTAGTGGTGCTAAGTCTCTTCATCTTTGCCCCGTTTGTAACGGATGACAAATAATATTGCTAGCTCAAACAGAAGAAAGGTAAAATAAATAAATAAATAAATCTAACCTCTATGATTTAATGCGATCCAATTGATAAGTTGGAAGGTAGTAAAATTCGGAGAAGATCTGAAATATGGAAGAATTAACATAAATGCTAGCTATATGATACTCTTAACATCTAATTAGTTATACAGTTTTGCCCCAAATCATCCACTCAAATTCGGGAGAAGCCATGCTCAGACTAAAAGTAGAGAAAATTACACATATAATGTAGTAATTAGACAGCTACGAAATATCCAGACGAACCACTCAAAAATATATAACACATGACACATAATACACATATAATGGATCTAATTCTTAGCAGCCTGATGATGAGTCATATTGATGGATCTTCATGTGGAGATGCTGATTGGCATATGCGATCAATCTGTTCATCTCATCATCGTCGTTGTCTTCGCCATTACGACGACTATTGACATCGATGACACCGTTCCTGTTGACGTCGGCCTGCTTCATGGCTCGCCGCACCTTCCACCATGCAAACCATGCATGCAGACTACGTAGCGCCCGGTGCAAGTCGTCGATGGTGAGCCGGCCGTCGCGGTCGGAGTCGAATTGCCTCAGCCACGCCCTGAACTCGCTGGCGCTCATCTCCTTCTGCGCCAGCAAATAGCCATGCGTAAACGCCATGTACTCGCTCACTACTCCAATTCCTGATGAACTAATGACACAGTAGTGGTGGACAAGTTAGAGTAGGGAATCGAAGCCCACTTTGTTCGCAATCAATAGCCAATTTATTGAGAGTGACAAGCTAAGCCAGAGATATATAGCAAGGCAAGGAAAAGTATCTAGTTGGTGTTTGGTCGTCTTTTGAGATGTTTCTTTCAAGTTTCATTATTTTTTATTTACTGAAAATTTCGCCAACTTGGAAGGTAGGGCAGGTAGTCGTCAAGGTTCTCTCCCAAATCCATGTGAAGTTGATGCAGAAAATATACATTATATTCGTTCAATTGGAAGCTTTGGAGAAAAGAGCTCAGGTGAGTCTGTTAGGAGCTAGGTTTATATATTTTGGTGCAAGCGATGGCTAAGATATATATTTTGTTCCTTAATGAATTCTGATGCATTTCATTGTTTGAGATCGGTGATTAGAATAGATTTTTTGGTGCAAGTGCGTGCTTGTACCAAAATTGGAAGGTGTTGTATTAGATTTGGTATGGAAATAATGCATTCTTCCAAATTTGCAATTACTGCGCAAACCCTTTGTCAAGTTGGGCATAGCGTACTACAATACAACGGAACATGTGTTTGAAGGTACGCCATGGCAAAGTCCCATTGCTATAAACCAGGTCATATAGCTGCAAATTTAACATAACAAGGGAACCAATCAGAGCATCATCTCCTTTCACAAGTAATGATGCTCCATCAAATTGCATAATTATTCCTGTTCGTTCATATCATTGACGATGCATTAAAGATGAGAGGAAGCTACTATGGAACCCAAACTTATCAAATAGCGTATTTAACCAACAACATAACTGCAAGCCAAACAACCAATAACTTGAAATGATTGTTCGTGATCTATGCTTTCCAAATGATAGTTGTCTCAGCGATCATGGAGGTCACAACATATGGATCCATGTTCGAAGCAGGCCTCCGATCCTCAAAGTAACCTGAGGAGAAATAAGTATAATGGAAGTTCTTAAATGTTCACAAAGAATGCTAGTTCTGTAAAAGCACAAGATCTGCCAATAAGAAAGGAGGCAGAAGATGACCTTTGCCATTCTGTTCCGTTTCACGACCCACACGGATGGATGCACCACGATTGGCAACTCCCTGACAGTCATAGAAAGTATTAGTGAGATAAATGTTCCTAGAAAATAGTTTCCAAGTTCAGAGACTTTTGGATTAATTTATTTCTAGAAAGAGGGGCAAACTAGATAGATAAATGTCTTTGTAGTCCTAGAAAGAGGTGGAATTTTGGAGATAATTCATATTTTGGAGGTCTGATATAAATGTGAATAAACCGCTTCTGAAGCAAGAACATAGAAACGGTTTCCTCTTAGACACTGTAGTAGAGGGAGAATGCCCATTATGTACCCATAGGAAGGTGTTGATATCAGCAGTCTCATGTCGTCCGGTGAGACGGCGCTCATTTCCTTCACCATAGGCAGCAATATGCTCCTTGTGCCTCTTGCCAAGCTTCTCAATGGCACCCTTGATAACCTCATACCCACCATCGCTCCTCATGGACTTGGTACTGAAAGGAATACATTAGTAGACAATTTAGATACTGAAGGATACAGAAAATAAAGTCGTTGCTGAATTGTTTTTTGACAAGCTATTACCTGTAGTTTGTGTGAGCACCAGCACCATTCCAATCTCCCTAAAAAAGCAAAGGAATCATTTAAACATCTAGTGGAGATGGTTCTGAGTGGTCGTTCTTCAATGCAAGAAAAAGATCACATAGAGAAATCTCAATGCAGAAATAAAACAAGAACAAATTATGACCTGGATTGGCTTTGGATCAAAAGAGAGAACTACTCCAGCAATCTCAGTGATCCTCTAAAAAACCAAAACAAATGTGGATTAGGAAAGTAAAGTCCTCATGAAACAAATTTCAGATGCTCCCAAGCTGGAACATGAATTTGATCACCTCAAGAATGTAGCGAGCAGCCCAAAGTTGATCACCAGCTGAGATGCCAACAGCAGGTCCAACTTGGAACTCCCACTGCAAATTAAAGAAACAATTGTTTAAAAATAAAATAAAATAATGTAGCAAATAATAGTAATACAAAAGCCTGACAATCATCAATGCAAAATAAAATAAAAGAGTTCACCTGGCCAGGCATGACTTCCCCGTTGATGCCACTAATGTTGATGCCAGCATAAAGGCAAGCTTTATAGTGAGCATCAACTATGTCGCGGCCAAAAGACTTATCAGCACCAACAGAACAATAGTATGGGCCCTAGAATATGAGTTGAATTGATCAGAGCTAACAGAAACTGCTGTCAAATAGTTCAGTTCTTCATATAATTGATCAGATGATAACTCAACAATGTCAAGCAGATTAAATTATTTTACCAAAAACACAAGTCCTTACAATTGTCAGGGGAAAGATTTTTTTTATTATTTTGGGGAAAAAAGGAGGTCATTCACTTATGTTCATTTAATAGGCATACTAAGCCAACGTTTACCCATGGAAAAAGAGCAGTTTAACTAAAAAAAAGTCTAAGATGTTTGACAAACAAATAGGGTTAGAAAATTATGGTTCAAACTCCTAACCTGGGGACCAGGGAAGCCACCAACAGGGAAAAACAACAGTTTAACTAAAAAAAAGTCTAAGATGTTTGGCAAACAAATAGGGTTAGAAAATCATGGTTCAAACTCCTAACCTGCGGACCAGGGAAGCCACCAACAGGCCAGCCAAGAGGCCACTTGACATCTTTTTGCAAGAGGGTGTACTCCTGCTCAATTCCATACCTGAAGGAAAGAAAAATACAACCAATATAAGAAAATTATATTAGATTAAGTTAGTTTGAGAAAAAACAAGTTAAACTAAGAAACGTGCCAAGGCTCTTCAGCAACAATATCAGGATGGCTGAAAATCTTTGCAGCATTGTATCGCTTGTTAGTGGGGATTGGCTCTCCAGCTGGAGTATAACAATCGCATATGACCTACAAGTCAAAAAAGCAATAGATTCCAACCGGTCATAAAATTACGAGAACAAACTGGTAAACTTTGTCATGAAATTATGAGGAACAAAGATGAGCAATTGGAGTTTTTGATAGTAACATGGATGAATGCTAGGTTTTGTTGCTGCTAACATGGTGGTTAAAACCTGCTATTTGAAAGTTCAATTGCATGTATATGTTAAAAGGTTTAATGTCTGATCCTTAAAAAAGACTCACCATTACAATTGTTTTCCCTAATGTCTGATCCACAGCTTAAAATACAACAATGAACTACACTTACAAGGATATTGTTCCCCCTCCTAAAAGGATCCTTGAAAATGGCTTGAGGACTGCATGACACATCAAAAAAATTAAACACCGACATAAGAAAATTGAGAGCTAAGAATAACGAAAAGAAAAATTGGAGAGAATGAACTTACTACAAGATCACTTCACTGTCCTCACCAGGTGCTTGCCCTGTGCTTGAACCATCATAGTTCCATTTAGGTAGCTGGGAGGGATCACTGACAGGACCAGGGAGAGTCTGTAGCAAAGAAAGAAAAAAGCAGTTAAATCAGCTGTAAGGTTGGAAATCTAGAAAAACGAGTATATGATTAAACTTACCCTGGCCTTGCTTCTTATGTCCATGCCAGATCCACCAATCCTAAAACAGATAGAAAATATCTATTTAATCTCACTCACTCAGAAACGAGTTAAATTAGCACGGAGATTTACCAACCCTAAAAACCTCAAGGATTCAGAGATTAAAAATTTGGTCAAATGTTGAGGAATGAGGGCTTAACAATTGAAGGGGGAAAAGTCGGAGCAAAAAAGGATGAATCATTCAATAAGGTACGATTCAGTCTTCACCGGGGTAGAGAAAGAGCAAATAAGTGAAAACCAAAAAATAGACAGATTATTGAATCACACTGTACTAGAAAGTACATGGAAACTCGGATTCAACCAAGAAACCAACAAAAAAACAATAATAACGAGACTGCCAAGAGTAACCAGTAACCCTTGCCATAGAGGGGAAGATTCAACCGCTACCAACTAAGAAATGAAAGCTTTTTATTCTCTACAAATGGCAGAATTAAAAACCAAGATTCTGGTTCCCTGAGAAAAGACAGAGATCAAAGAAACAAGAACAAAAACATGATCATACGCAGATTTGCACGCATATTTCGACCACGTCAGAACGAGGGACAGGAAAAAAGGACAGGAAAGCATCGTTAGACAACCAACGGAGCAAAAAATGTTAACCTAAAATGAAACAGCTAGAGAAGAGAGTAAGCACACACCATATGTACTCGGCGATGATCTTCTTAGTGGTGTCGGAGAGGTGGAGGTTGATGAGATCTGTAAGCAAAGCCATGGCTACTTCGATTCGATAGAAGATCAAAGGTGCCACAAGCATTTTATATAAATGATTTGGTCAGTAGCTGATTTATAAATTGTAAAAAGAATCCTTATTATTTTATTTAATTAGGTTTCTTTGATTTTTTTTCCCCAAAAATTGTTGACAAAAAATACAATCTAAATTATCTATTTTGTGACTTGTAAAGTTTCCTGAATTATCTATTTTCCAAAAATTTTTAAACTCAGTAAGATTTTATCGAATTGAAAGTTAGATATCTCACCTACCCAAACGCCTAACCTTCCACTCTTTCATGTGACCGTTTGACAAATTGCACACGTCTTTTGTTCTTTTGGCGGTTTGAAGTTTACACTCTTTTAAGCAATAGTTTTTGGAATTTTAAGATCATTAAATCTTTTAGAGTCTTATTTGACTTGGCAATTTAACTCTTGGTAAGACGTGAATTTATGTATTTTATCGGTTGACCTTTTTATAAAAAAACACTGAAAATTCAAGAGACAACTTTGAATCGATATAATCAAAATCAAACGTTAGTATTTGTTTTGAATTGATTTGTGCATTGCGTCGCATCCGATGCGATGTTCATTCACGGGTCTGCGCTTTGATTGGTTGAATTCCCAAGGCAGTGGTGGATGGGCTCAACTTGCATGGGTGGTTTTCTCTTGAAATTGGAGAAAGAATTAAATTTATTGTTTGGGCGGTTTTAAAATTATATTACTTTATATTTACTTATTAAATGATTTAACATATTCATTAATTTTTTTATCCTTCAATTAGTCTTGCTTTATTATATTTTCTAAGAATCATTATACTTGGTTATCTATTGAAGGTTGTAATTGATAATCATGTTTGATTGGAATGAGGGATTCCTAAGTAATGGCGATTTTTTAAATTTTTCACAATTCTAGATTAATAAAAAAATATTTTCAAAATTATCCTTTACGATTATATTATAATATTATTATCTAAGATTAAATCAAATAATATTTCATTTTATTTTATTATCCATAATTTTAATTATATAATTATTAAATAATTACATAATTAAAATTCATAAGATCGAACTTGTTATCTTTGGAAGTAGTTGATTTGAAAAATTAAATATCTAAATTATTAAAAAAAATATCGAAAGATACGACTATGTAACAAAGCGTCGTTCACATTAAAAAATCACAAGTCTAATCATTTAAATTTAAAATAAAAGGACAAATTTGAAAATAAAATTTTAAAAGTAAATTTTCATTAATTAAAATTTTGATGTTCAAATTGATATTTTATTTTTAAAAAATATAAAAACAATAAAAATATTATAATATAAAATATAACATTATTGTAATTAATATTTTTATTGAATACTAAATTTAAATTATAATATTATTATTAATTTATTAACGGTTAAGTCGAAGGCAATGGATGAGATGAACTATCTGTTAGAATTGGCGGTTGCGATTAATTTTATAAAATTTCGATTGCTGTTCTCAGCGACCCGGCCCCGGCAAAATATAACTAACCGCGAAAAAATCTTAACTGCTCCCTCCCACTTCTTTAAACCGGCAGTTTCTTTTGCAATGCGATCTCTCCTCAAGCCATTCGAGCAGGATCCACCGTCGTCATCAAGCCGTGTTATCGTAAAGCTTTTGGTGAGATTTGAGCGGCAACACAAACAAATTAGGAGCAAAGGATGTCTTCCCCTTCGCCTTCGGCCATGATCTCCGGGCTAATGGCGATCGTCGCAGCCGCGAGCTTTGTGTTGTGCATCGTCACTGGTATTTTCCGCATCCTATTCTCGTTTTTGTTACCCGTCCTCCTGGACGTTGCGGAAAGCAGTGGCGACTGCGAAACGGCAGCGGCGGCCGTTGAAGCAGCTCTCGTGATTCCGTTTGTTGTCTGCATGTCGATAGTAATCGTCGCTGCTGCTGTTCTGCTGAACTCGAGAGATTATTGCGATTCTGGTTCGGAAACCGTCTCTCTCGTCGTGGCACTTCCGGAAGACGAGGACAGGATAACTATCGCTATAGAATGAATTAAACATTGAATTATTAATTTTGTAGATAGGTTTCAATGTGTTATTTTAGCAGAGAGTTTGCAGAATCCTTAATTTTTGGTTGGTTTCTTCTTCTTATCGCTATTAAAAAAATTTCGATTATCTTCAATTTATCAAAGTGCTTGTTACATTAAATGTGATTCGCTGGCTATTTGAATTGAAATGATCATGCTTTCCATTGCGACTCTGCATCGTAGAGAAGTGTATAATGCTTCAATCATGCATGGAGGATTTTCGCGGTGAAGATCCCCTTGTATTTTCTTCTTCTTTATCTACAGCTGCCGTACCAAATAGAAAAATGGTGAAGATTTCCTTAATCAGTTTCGTCCATGAGTGTTTTTTTTTCCTTTCAAAACCGTTGGATCTAAGCAAAAACAGCATGATTACTTCCCCACATATCCGTGGCTTCTAATAAACATTTATTCACCAAAAACTGCATGAAGATCCTTTTTACTATAATCATCGCCACCATTTCAATTGGATTCGGCTAAAGAGATCTATTTTGTATATTACAAATTTCGTAATAGAGATTAAAAACATATATAATTTAATTAGTTCTATTAAAAAAAATCAATTGTTATAAATCTAAATCACACTATCCGCACGGCTAAGAAAAAAAGACAATCACGTTATTTGACGCTTGCCACGACATTTTTCCCTCCATTGGGCGATCATAAACTAAGCATGATCAAGCTACAAGGCAACAAACTGGAAGATCGATAGAAGAGTTGAAATGGAATCAATATGACAGCGATATATCACATGATTGCCAGCGCTTCGATTAGCCCGTCTGTCGTCGCGAGGGCTTCCATCCACTCCGGTGGAAGAGAAGAGGCGATCGAGCTCTCTGAGGACCAGCGTGGAAGTCGGCAGATCTGAGAAGCGAGACTAAGAAGTCGAGTGCCTTGTGCCATGCGATATGACGGCACGTAGCATGATCGAAGGGTAGAAATAATTCAATAAAGCCAATGCCGAAAGGATTTCCTCATCGCCCGATTCCGCGAAGGCGGCCGAGAGGAGGCGGTCGGCGCCGCTGTTGGCGAAGCACTTCCGGTTGCGCTCGCTTTCCTTCGCAGAAGATTTGATGTTTGCGATCAGTTCGAGGATGCGGCCGCGGTCTCTACGGCGGCCAGCGAAGGCAATCTCCGCCAGAAGCTCGGATGCTTGGGTCGGGGTCACCGGAATCCGCGGTGTGGGAAGCCGGTCGACGCCCTGCGAGCTACTGGAGACGCAATAGGATCGAATCATCCGCCTGAGGGCATGGTTCGTCACGAGGTCGTCGACGATGGCTTGGTTGGTGACAGGGCAGATCCGATTCCCGGCTTCGAGCCACGTCTCGATGCAACGGCGATCATAGGTGATGCCGGTGCGGAGGGTGCAGCGGAAGGCGTCTGGCACGGGAAGCTAGGGTGGCTGGAGGTCGTCGACGGGTCGGGATGCTCTTCACGAAGGGGGAGCCTTGAGCTGGGCGTGTGCGATGCAAGGTAAGAAGCCATGCGGAGGGATGTTCTAATTGAGAGTTGAGATCGAAAAGACGACGGCTGTTGGGTTGAAAAGGTTTAGATTCGCCTTGCGTCTAGATATGAAGCTTGGGTTTTGAATGTTGGCCGTTGAAGTTTGACTTGCTTTAAAATTTTTACAAACAACGATGAAATTGATATTATACCATTTTGACTGCTTTGAAATTGAAATTGGTATTATATCATTTTGTAAACCAAATTCAAACTGATAAATTGATGAATAATTTTGGATAAAAATGAAAAGGACGTCTCAAATTATGAGAAATATAGATTTAAAAAAATAAATAAATAGGCGTTGCATCAATCATTCTATTTCAAAAATATTTTTTAATCCAGTGATACTTTAGAAATTATACGATAGCTATTATAATCCAGTAGCTACTATACAAAATGTAGAAGCTATATACCTAATAGATATTATAACATATTTAGAGAGTGTTTAGAGTTCATATAATTTAAAACTTATCAAATAATTACTACAAAATATCAGTAACTATTATAATATGTCTAGAGTGAGTTTAGGATTTATAGTTATAGTAGCTATATAATAATATTTATAATTATTTTAAAATAATTTTAATAAAATTTAAATAATTTTGACTAAGTTGATAAATAACATTTTGATACAATATTATTTAGAGATTCTAAATACTAAATCATAAACTCATTATAGTAATTACTGGATAATTTCTACATATTATAGAAATTATTTTATAATTTTTACACAGTATAAATCTTAAATTCTAAATTCTAAATTTTAAACATATTGTAGCATCTATAAGGTAATTTCTACACATTATAACAGTTATCTAATAACTTTTCTACATCTTATAGTATTTATCCGATAACTTTTATATATTATAGTAGTTATCCGATAACTTCTATATATTATAACTATTAGTAACTACTATAATAATATTATGTGAAAGGATATTTTTAAGATAAAATTATTAAAAGACCACCTATTTAATTTTAATTAAAAATAAGACATCCAACTCACAAATTTACAAATGATAAACACCCATTTTAATTTTTGTCCCAATAATCGTTTTAGTTGTGTCCCTCTTCAAAAGTTTAAGTTTTCCTTTTTTGCGAAATACGTCGTCTTTGTTTTACATTACCTAATTAATGTTGCAATACATAATAAGTTTAGAATAGTAAATAATAGCCACCGGAGTATAGCTGAATTGGTTACGACACCCATTAGACTTGTAGAAGAAGACAAGAATTCAAATCCTGACAAAATCAGTCAATACCTTCCTGCGTCGTGACCAACTGTAATTTCTCGATATACCTCTTCACAGATGATCGTGAGATCGACCATGTGGGACCGTTAAGACGACGGATTCCACCTTTGCATAAAAGAATAGTAAATAATATCTCTAAGTAATTATATATTTTTAGTATTACAAATTCTTAAAATGTAAATTAATAATATTAACAAATTCCAGAAAAAGCGTATTGTATCTCTGAATAAATATTTATAAAATACTTCTGAAACATTGCTGGTAGTTTTTTTTTTCATTCTCTCCACCTCCTTTTCTCTCTGCTGCAAGTGTAAATTGGCATTTTCGCTATAAATTCTCTTTCCTCAATGAATTCACATATACAAAACGGCTTTAATGATGCTTGATATCCATTACCATTTTAATGTCCAACTTTCTTTGTTCTACAGTAATATTTTGCTGGGCACGATGAGTCAGTTCAAATCCTGAACTGGATCTCCCTCAAATCCATTTTAGGAAGAAAATTAAAACTTCTCGAGCAGAACTAAATCATTTCATTCAAGAGAAACTACAAATTTACACAACAAACCTTTATATTTATATTAAGATCAACGACTTAACAGAGGGAACCAACGATCCTGGAAGTAGGACTGATAGGAGACCATGACGATGAGGAGGAGAAGGAGGAAACCAACACCCCAAGGCGATCCGCCGGCCCGATGGAGCGACTCCTTCTCCGGAAAGGGAACCAAGAACGAGAGCCCGTCCGAGGAGAGCCAGTGAAGGACGATTAGCAACAGCAAAGGCGAGACGATGAGTAGGAACTTGAGCTGATAGAACACGCCCTCGAGGATCGCCTCGTAGCTGGTGTACCAGGAGAGTCCGAGGAGGAGGAGGAGCGTGAGGAGGAAGAAGAGGAGGTGGAAAGGAAGAGGAGGAGGGGGGGATTGGGAGGCAGAAGCACTAGACATTTTCCTTTCACTTTGCTAGGTGATCATTGTCTGGCTCTGCGGGAGGGGTTTATACTTTATAGAGGAGAGTGATCTACAAAAGTAGTGAAATCTGAGATTGAGGACAAAAGAGAACAAGTGGGCGATTAAAATACACGAATCGTGGGGAGACGCTCGGCGAGTGTTGATTGGGGCTTGGGTGTAAATTATCAATATTCGAGATACTCGAAATCCTAAAGTTTCTTGGATTTGGGGATTTGCAGTCGCAGGGCCGACCATGTTGCTAGATCTGGAATCAAGGACAAGTGATTGGGTGGCAATTGTAGCAGTGAATTTATTAAATGCACATGGGCATAGTTTTTACTTACAGACTGGAATTATAACTCCTTTGCTGCAACCTGACAGTTGCTCCTGGGTCAAGTGAGATAATGCAGTGTCTTTGGAATAATATTAATAGTGTGCAAATCATTTTTTAAACATATTTTTCTCCTTCAATACAGCCCCTAAGACACTATTAGATATGAAAAAGAATTTTTTTCAGAACAGCATATTTTCTGGAAAGAAGGATTAAATGCGAATGAACCCAAAAAAACAGTAGTTTGGAAGATGGCAGTCAAAATAAAGCTTAAACAGTATATAAATAGGCCTTACTACGATTTATGTTGTGAAGCCATAACAAGGCAAGTCCTCTAGTAAAACTCATCTGCAGCAAACATTCATCATCATGCAATGGGTATCTCCGCGGGCACCAACAGGGCTGGCCTCACGTATTCCTCTTCGTCCTTTGGTGGATGGATAGTGACTAGATCCGGGAGAGGAGTAGTTGGCCCTTGCTTCCCCTTGGGATCCCAATCCAACATAATTTTGACCTTGATTCCAAGGACACCCTAAACATTAATAGGTAACAACTTTGATTATGTGGATTTACACTCACTTCAAATCATAAACATTTGCTACTTGCATTCAATGTCAGAACTGAAATCGTATTAGTCGGTGTGAAATAGATTGGTGCAGTCTATTTTGAATCTAAAATCTTAGCAGTCGGTGTAAAATAGATTGGTGCATTTCAGATACTAACCTGTCTAAGGAGAACATGCCTCACTGCAGAGTCAATGTATTCCTTTACAGGCTGACCAGAAGAAATCATGTATCCATCCTTGAACTTCATGGATTTAGCTCGCTGGGCCCTGAGTTTTCCACTAACTATTACCTGAAAAAAAAAACCAGGGGATCAATAAACATTCATTGGTAGGTCGATGGATCTCAATGATAAATTTATGTACCTCACATCCCTTAGCACCACTCTCCATGACAAACCTCAAGACACCATAACAGGCCCTGAGAGAAAGCACAAGTGAATGAGACACCGTTTTCATGCTAAATGATCATCCATGAGATACATTGATGTGGGAAAGATGCATAAAACATTGACATAAAAAATCATAAGGGCAACTAGAAAAAGTGACAAGCAATTAAACTACCTCTGAAACTAGCAATAGATTGTCATAATCCAATGACACCAGAAATCATATTGCTTTCACCTTGTCGATAATTTGAGCAGTAGATCAATAAAAATATAGATCACAAATATTAAATAAGTTTATAGCTAGAGATCAAGCCATACAAATTTAAACCTATGAATAAGAATCAAAAAATGTAAAATTGGATTAAAAAATTCTAAAACAAGAATAGCACATGCAATCATCGGATAATTCCACCAACGGCAACATAGCATGTCTAAAGATAACCATTATGCTAATTCTAAAAAAGGCAATTGTATGCAAACAAATATATCTGCTTAATCAAGAGAGAACTCATATCTATGCAACTACTTTTTTCTTAAGCGAATCATATTAAATTGCTTCTGATTAAATGAATCCTAAAAGTAGAAGGAATAAATTATTCACATTACATGGAAAGCAGAAAGCATTCTAAAAGAAGAACAGGCTTGAAAAAAAAAGAATCTCCAAGATAGGTTATTGGGAACTCAACATGTAGTTATAGAAGAGAAAGATAATGTTTGGGACCATGTTGTCAGGGGCTTTCATTGAAAGTTCATGATGGTTACTAAGCAGCCTATAGTCATCTTCTTACACAAAGTTAGCAATAAGCAACCTATTTTCTGTAAATGACAGACATAACCAAACAAAATCAAAATAAGTTGACAGGCTACAATAAAATCTGGAAAAATCTACAGGATGCCAAGCGAGCATAATATGGTTACAGAACAAAATGGAAACAATGTAAAGCTGTCAATAAGGCCACAAATATGCTACCAGGAACTTTTAATAAATAGATCAAGGTTTTCATAAAGTGATATCATGATCAAGATTGCATAAACGACGATCTCAAAATTGTCATATAATGATTATAAGTTAGAATTACAAGAAACAATTAGGTTCCTACATCCATTGAAGTGTGTGAAGACCCAGCAAACCAATAATTGGAATTGAAAGTTTCTGGAAAATAGTAGTTTGTGGTTACACAGAAAAACATAGAATTGCAACCTAAATAACCTCAGGTGACCATTAGGCATAGACTTCATCATATAAGCACAGCAATCTGAATTGGTGAGCATAAACGTAAATAACTTGGACAAATTTATATGACGAAGAAATGCTTTCAGCCAAGAGTCGTCCAGAATTGTGATGTAATACTAGAAGTCTAATTGGGCACACAATCTAGGTACGTAAACAATAAATAGACTACCCTTGTCAAACTTTGGTTCGAAACAAAGGGTGAAATGAATACCAACCTGCGAACAGCAAGGCCACCAAGAAGCTTGTAACGCAGCGATTCAGCTTGAGCAATGGCACAAAGCCCCCTGTTGTTTACTTTCTCGGCGTAGAGCTCCACGCCATTCTCAGGAAATTTGAATCTTTTCTGGACCACCGATGTTAACTCTCTGATTCTTCTTCCCTTCTCACCTGAATCACCAATCGATAGGCAATCAGAAGCGAAATCTCACTTGTTAACCGGAACAGATTCCAAAATCAGGGAGAATAATCACCAAGGACGTTCTGAGTGCGGGTTGCCCGGATAATGATCTCGGTTCGCATAGGCGTAACCCTAACCTCGACACCAGAATAGCCATCCTCAGCGAGTTCTCTCGTCAGGACCTCATTCAACTCAGCAAAGAACACTCCGTCCGCTACGAACTGTAACACGACGGAGAGAATCCACCAAAATAACCGATTTTAGCGCGAGGGATCAAAACGGAATAGTGAAAAGAGAATATTCAGATCCGAGAAAGGCCAACCTTGCGCTTCTTGCTCATCTGGGTCGCCATGGAAATCGCACTCGCGCCTCCGCCTACACGCTCCGGTGTACGCTGCGATCGTCTGGAACACAACCCTAGCAACAGAGTAGGCGGCGCTGATGCGGTGTTAAATAGGAGTTCGGTGAAAGGATCCAACGGTCCGAAGGCTCCAACGAATCGAAACGATTTTGGTGGGTAATGGGAGTTAAGGATAATAAGAACCGTCGGATGAATGATATGCACCGTCATAAGTGAATCAGAACCGTTATTTTCACCTTACTGCATCTTCTGTGTTGTATGTAGAAAGCAAAATTTTTATTTAAAAATAAAAAACATAATTTAAGCAGAGCGAAAAGGATATTTTAAAAAACTGATACATAATTTAATAATTAAAAAGATGCTATAATTTACAATTCGATAAAACTAATAGAATTCATTAAAATTAAGTGTTGATCGCAAGAAAAAGTAGCATCGTAATAATTGATTTAACAGATTTTAAATAGTATGCATTTCATGATCGCAAGAAAAAGTAGCATCATAATAAATGATTAACATATCTTAAATATTCATTCAAATTACAAAGATTTGAAGAGAAAATAATATTTCTTAATTAACCAGGTTTCTTTAAGTACAACACATACTAATCTACTGAGAGATCGTATCAAAGTCAGATGATGAATTATGTTCTCGCAACTGGCTCCAAAGCTTCCATCGTCACAATGCCGTTTCCTCGAATAACCTAGAGAAGGAATGAAGGATCTCTGATATCTTTCACCCGTGAAGGGCTCAAAAAATCGTAAATGAAATATTATATAAAAAAGTTTGTTATAAATTAAATATTAATATATTACTTATCAAAATTTATAAGAGTAAAAATGAAATCTTGTAACAAGTTTTAAAACTATTAACTATTTAATTTTTCAAAACCTTAAAAATAGTGACAGGAATCCATCAAACCAGAGAATTCTTGATCGACGTTGAATATGCAAGGAAAATGAGGTCCTCAACTTGACGAAGCTTGCTAAAGAAAATGACATGTTTAGACAGTTCAACTAACTCATTTAAGTCTCAAAGAAAATAAAGATAGTAGTTAATAACATTTTGAAATGGACAGACAGAGAAAAATGAATAGCGGACAGTGACGATGAATTCACATTGAATTATATTGGGGGAAATGATCTGTATTTTTCAGTGTACTTAAAAACAATACTACGGCACGCATTTAAGTTCCTAAATACTTAAAAAGGACTTACTTTACTTCCGAATTTATGAGAGGCCTTGTCTATTTTCGTGTATTTTTAAGAAGTGTCACACACTCTTTTTGAAAAATGAGCACCAACTGGAGCTTCAAGATTCCTAACGACAGCAACAGAGAGATACATGCACTTTGTAGTATAATAGCTTCAAGATTCCTAGCTCTGGATCTGTTAATTACCATCTCTTTTTGTTTTTTGTTCTGATCTGTTAGATTTCACAACGCATGTCTGTTCCTCCTGAAGATGACACAATTAATCATGGAATATCTCTTCATTTGGCAGTGACAAAAACTTTGAAGGAGCAGTGGGAATGGCAGGTGCAATGGATTCTGCACATGCATGGCGTGGTGATTATGACGCCTGCTCATGGCATTATGCGGAGCACTATGCATATGGCGACCTAACGCTCAAACACATGCCGTCAGCCTCGCGATGTTGATAATGATGGAGGCGATGAATATTGATCTATTGGATATATAAAGATGCTTCCATCTCCAACGAAGCGGTGCTGAGTGCTCTGATTTGGCATAGATCCACGTACGTCAAGCAAAAGGTCACACGGTTCTTCTTCCAAGCCACATGTGTACCTCCATTAATTAAGGTCCCGCAGCCCTTAAACTAGCATTATTATTCATATGAAAAGGGACAGATGATGATACGCATCTGTATGCTGCTCTATAACTAGCTAGCTAGTACTATATATGGGATGATATCGAACAGAGGGTCATTGCAGTATCCTTTAAACATGAGCTCCAAGAATCCTAAGCAGCGCTTTAACAAGGGGGCCTGGAGTTCCGCTGAAGACAAGATCCTAACGGACTATGTCAGAGGTCATGGGGGAGGGAGGTGGGGGCAGGTTACCAAAACAACAGGTCATATTATATTTTACATAGCAACTTCTTCTCCTATGTATGTTATCTCAGTAGTAAAGCACAGTTGGGTGTGGCTTTAGGCCTGAATCGATGTCCGAGGAGCTGCCGGCTTCGCTGGCTGAATTATCTGCGGCCGGATATCAAGAGGGGAAACATATCCAACGAAGAGGAGGATCTCATCGTCAGGCTCCATAATCTTTTGGGAAACCGGTTGTTTAATTAAACTCCTTGTTCAGAACGATTTGCAGAGATCGAGTACTGTATATTATATTGATTCTTTCCTCATGTTTGCTCGTACGTGCTAAACATGCAGGTGGTCTCTGATAGCTGGAAGATTACCCGGTCGAACAGATAATGAGATCAAGAATTACTGGAACACAGTGCTAAAGAAGAAGCTAAAGGTTCAGTCAGTTGGTGGATCCACGCAATTAAATCGCAAGTGCACGAGTAAAAGAGGGATCAAACAGTCGCCTGCATGTAACGAGCATGAGAATGGAACCGAAGCACTGCTCAGTGGAGATCAACAGACACTAGACGCTGCTTTCTTGCCAGTCGATGAGAGTGATGTATTTTACCAATCGATGGGTTCTGATATCGAGCAGCTCTGCTCAAAATGGGCTCCAGACATGGATGGCTTCGAAAAAGAACGAAGAATTTGGGCAGGTGCTTATTCTCCTGTGCCTTTTGATGATAGTTTGCTATTTACCAAAGAAATATTAGACAATTGGCTGGCAGATAGCAGCATGCATGCAACCGTACCTTCTTCCTCCCTGTGACAGATTACTGAGCCATATGCATGCATGGTCTCAGAAGGCTCATGGAGTAAAATTATGAGCGTTGATGTGCATCTCTCGCATGTGTCCAAAGTTGTTGTACTCTGCATGATTACCCTCTACAGCAATCAATCACAAGATGTGTGTGCCCCAACATCCGAAATATGTATGTTTCTGCGTGCAATATGAAACTCTACATCAATCAATAACAAGTTGTTATGAAACTCTGCTGAGAGTCCGAGGGTGATATGCCAATTAACTACTACTAATTCCTCCAATTATGTGAGGATATTTTGAATTTCTCTCTTTCTTTGGAATTGGCCCAACATGTGAGGCTGACAGACGTGACCTACAAACCGTTGATGTTATTGTCTACCTTGCTTGAGGTATGCGTGGAGCAAACGTGTACACTTCTAGTTCCGACCACTTGATCATTTAACTTTTTGACGTTGAGAGCGACAACGTGAAATCTCATGCCAGGCCAAACGTGATCGGGTTCAAGTCTAGTCGAGCAGGGCCCCATCATGGACCTATATATATCTAGACTAACTCAGGCAAACAATTGACCTCTCTAGACAAAAATTTACTATAATACTCTTGTTTTTGTTTGAGATTCTATAAATGTTCTCGAATCTTTACAAACTATTCTTCCAATCCAAATCAAAATCTTACTTACTGTGGCTGCCAGCCAAACTGACAATATGTCTGGACAATTAAGAATTTTATTTAGGGCCTATAAATTAATATGTTAATTGTGACGTTTAAACACATCTTCATCTATAATACAAACTTTAATTAAAGACAAATTAGCTCCCGTATGATATTATTAGCGTAATGATTAGGGGTCAATTTCAGGAGGTGATGATTTGAGATTAATTCTGCCATGTGCATAACGTCTACTGCATGAACCTTCCTCTTAATCCAACCTTTTAATTAAAGGCAAACCAACTTTATCACATAAAAAATAATAGAGCCTAGTGTCGTAGGCGCCTTCCTCTTGATCCGAGTCTTAGAAATGCAAATATGTTATGTTCTTTGTTGCTGCTCAGCTTCCGGGTAGTAGCAGATCTATAAAGAGAATAAGTATAATCTCAATCTCGATAAGACCTATACTAGTTTTTAATTAAAGACAAACCAACTCTATCACATAAAAAATAATAGAGCTAAAAATATAGAACATAATCTTATACCATAAGAATGAAAAATATACTTATCAGATTGTTTATCCTACAAATATTACTATTTTGTTTTGGCAAACATAATTATATGACATAAACCCTTTTAATAATTTTTAATTTTTAATGATGACATTTCTATATGTTTTACATAAAACAAATCATAGTTATGTCCATGATTTTAATTTTTTATATAGAAATAATTAACCATTGACATTTTTATATATTTTTCCCTCGAGAGGCTAGGCGGTATATACAAAATAAAAGTAGACAAAAATGTGAGGGTCACGTTGAAAATAAAATAAGGTTGAGCATAATTTTAATATAAAAATATATATATTTTAGTAAAAGCGTGATTCAAACGGCTTGCTTGGATTATGATTAAAATAAATAAAAATAAAAATGCAAATGAAATGAACTGGTGCCGACCTGTTGAGTTGACTTTCTAGTTTTGCATGAGGCCCCGGTCGTCTTGTCTCTTGGAGCAGGGAAAGGGTTGAAGAATCAAACCCTAGAAAAAGCAGATCCGTCAGAGACTTCCGCATCCCAAGCTCATCCGTCGACGACGAATTCGAAGCCTGAAGGAGTGGATCGGCAACGACGATGGAGCCGCGGAACCTGAGCGGGTTCCTGATCGGCTGCGTGGGGGCGGCGGTGACGCTGTCCGCCTACTCCCAGACGGCGGTGTCCTCCACTCAGTGCGTCGCCCTCGGCCTTGTCATCCTCGTCTTCGGCCTCGTCGTCAAAGAAGGATTTTTCTCCCTCTGATTCCTTTCTCGCTCGATTCTCCTTGTTACTGCTTAATTACATGTAGTTTTAAGATCCATGTTGCTGCTCCTTTTCTTGGAGTTCGAAAAGTGGTGATGAACTGAAAAGTTTTCCTAGTTGTATATTGGTCAATTGTACTGTTACTTGTGTTGGGCCTTAATGATTTTGGGCTATAAAGTTTCTTGTGGGAGTGAAATAATTCGGCGAGGCGAGCGGTGGCTCTCTCCGTCGTGCCGTCGCCGCCCGCCATGCACATCCGCCTCCACCTCTCCCTTTCTCAGCGTCTTCGTTGCCGCCTCTTACGCATATTTCTGCCCGCAATCCCCTCGCTCACAGCCTTAGCCGTCCTCTCAGCGCCAATCCCATCCTCCGCCTCACCGGCTCCACCTCTCTTTGCCTCCTGGGGTTCCACCCCTGACGCCGGCCTTCGGTTCTGAGAGAAGTTCCGCCGTCGATGCCCTCCTCTCCCTGCGCCTCACCCACGTCGATGCCTCTTTCTCCATGTACCCCTCCCTCCTCACCTGCGACCCTAGCGCAGATCTTGTCCCCGTCTTCCGCTTCCTCCTCGGCCCCGCGGAAATTCCCTTCCCGATATCCGCAAGACCGCCGGACGCTGCCTACGCCTCCTCGTCGCCAGCGTTCCGACCAGCTCCTCCCTGCCCTCAACTTCCTCCGCCGCCTCGGCTTCCTCGGCTGCTACCGCGTCCCTTGTCGCACCACCATCCTCCTCGTCTCCAGCGTCAAGGACAGTCTCATCCCCGAGATTGAATATCTCTGTACCCTTGGAATCTCCCATCGGGAGACCCGTAGCGTGGTGCTCCGCTCACCCGGCTTGTTCACCTTTAGTATAAAGAACAATTTCAAACCCAAGGTCGAGTTTTTACTCCATGGAATGGGCAGATATCTCTTTGAGCTCAAGGAATTTCCGCAGTGCTTCTCCTTTAATCTGGAACGAAAGATCAAGCCCCGACATCCTTCATTGAAGGAGAGCCAGGTATGGATGCTGCTCTCTGAGATCCTTAAGGTCAGCGATGGGGGAGTTCATAGCTCGGTTAATGGAGATGCGATTTTCTGTTGACGGCAAGTTGTAACCTATCATCATCTTAGTAACGCAGTGTGTTATTAGATGTATGTAGAAATGCCTGAATTGATTGGCCTTAAAGTCCAACTGCAATCTATCAAAGAAAAGTACAAATCCTTTTGTCTTTTGTATGTTGGGCTATAAAATTATAAGTATGCAGAGTTGCCTAACTTGGTTTTTCTAATAGTCAAATAAAAGAGAACTTTCTCTAACTTTCTATTGGAAACACTGTTTAATTTATCTTGCAGTTGTGGTGGTTTAAAGAGAATGGATTGAAACTGGTTAGAAGTTGTAATTGATAGATCAAGGTAATTGACACCCATTATGTAGAAAGCTACCTAACATATCATGCACGCTTCTTATCTTGCATAACTAAGTACTAGAGATTTGAGTGCTTGTGCAGTAGAATAATTTTGAAATATGTTGTCTTTATTGACATTCTCTTATGTCTTTCTTTTATATCTATCTGAAATTACGATTGTAAATTCTATGGTGAGAACTGAATAGCTAACATTACTACTACCCTTGTCAAAACTAGGAAGTGACACATGCAGATAACAAAAAAAAACACTAAGATTAAGGGGCTATTCGCGGGATCCTATCCAACTGCCAGTGAATGCAATGGTCTCTCTAGAACATCTTTCAGTAATTTCGCTTTCACTAATAATTCTTGCTTCTGCTTGTAGATGAAAGGTTATACTGTTTGGTAAGTTGGTTCTCTCTTATCTTTTTCACTTGCAAATAAAATTTATCCATCCATCTTTCAAGTAAATGTTTACATAATTTTTGCATCACTAGTTTGTAACATTTAGCATATCAATGACGTTGTTAACTCAAATAACAATTAGGACACGTAAGGATTCCTTTTAAGCCTTGCATGTGTTGGATTGATTTAAGCAGCTCATCTCATTCATTTTGCACATTCCTAACTTAAATTCTCAACTAATGCTCACTGTTCCTTTATGTTGTTTTTTTATGTAGTTTTGTGGTCAAGTGGCTGGGTAGTTGCCCTTTCAGTAAAGTCATGACATTCCTATTCAGATGGAAATAGCTCTTTCATTTGGCTGGAAACAATCTTGATCATATTTATTGAAGTTTAACACAGAAACCAACTCAAGAAACTACTTGGTTAGAAAAGTCAAACTTCATATCAAATTGGATTCATTACTCAAAGCAGATTCCAGAAGACAGCAAAATTAAGTGTAATCTAGGACCTACATATAACTGATCTACACTACGATTACTTGGTATTTGTAAGTCTAACTGCTCAAACCTTGCTTGGCTGGTGTATTTTTGCACTTCAGTGGAACTCGGATTCTTAGATAAACTAACTAAAAGTGAAAGGCCAGGGGTAGAGAATGGCTACAAAATACATTTGGAACGTCCAAATTACAATCAAAATAAGAGGAAAGGGGGGGGGGGGGGGGGGGGGGGGGGGGGGGGGGACATTGTTATTTTTATCAAAGATCTATTATGCAGAGGTCTTGAAATTGATTTCGCCTTACCTTTGTAAAAAGAAAAATAAATAATCAAGACACGCCAAGTTAAGAATTTCTGTTTGGATTTTGCTGCGTATAGCTTTCTGCTAAGTCGACAGATCAGTGATATAGCTGTTGTATTGGTTTTATTTGCTTTTGGATTTTTGTTGCTTGCAGAAGTGAGTTGGTCTGACAGCTCTTTTTCATGAAGAATACTGCGCTTTTGAGTTACAGGTTACTTTTTCCTTCCTTTACAGTGAAATTACTATTGTGTTTAGTTCTGCGTGTTCCAGTTAATAATGTGAATGATACATGTTTCTATCCTGCTGGAGAGTAAAATGCTGAACTTTGAATTGTTCATTTTTAACTGCACTAAGATACATGAACAGACTAGCAGGTAGCTACTAGTAAAATATTTACTCCTTTTCTCTATTGGTAAACTACTTAAGGTACCATTTAATTTCGAGATATTACCAAATCTATGCTATCCTATTTGATAGTCTAACTGATTTGTAATGGTTGATCACTTCAGAGCTACTCCCTTTGACAATTTCATATAATATGGATGCATAGACCTTGGATATTGTGTTGGAAGCAAGGGCATTTACTAAAATAAATGGATCAATGGCAAATTGTGTGTTGATAAACTACCAATTGGGATGTTGAAATGTGTAATATATAATTCCCTTACTGTGGAAAATACATATCGGAAGACCTACTCAGTGCATGCACAATCAATTAGCCTCTGTAAATATTGATGGCATCATTTGAAGAGTTTAGAGTATTTTAAAGTTGTGCTGCGTCCTATAGTACACTATCAACGTCTTCTGGATATAGCAATGGTCCATGCAGAGATATTAAAAGTGTCAGCAGTCTGGAGGGAAGCTTGAATGAGAAATGCTTGTGAAGTGCAGCCACTATAATTTAAAGAGTGGTACTCAAAACAGTCTTTGTTGAACTTGGGAATGGGTTGCAGAAGTGGACACAAATAGTTATGTGACAATTGAATTTCGTAAAGCTTGCATTTTGTATGATAACTTGATTCTTGGCATCTGTTTCAGGTCCCCACCTTGCGTGGAGGATTGCTGCATGTTCTTTTCAAAGAACTTTGAAAATTTGGTTTACTTTCCTGTTGCCGGTGAGTACCTGATGGTGACTCAAGAACAGCAATATAACACCACACCTCTCACCTACCCAAATCAGTTCATTCACTCTTTATTCATGTTTAGCTTATTTTTACTCCAGGAAGACATGAATCATGGTCTGGAGATGAGTGCCGTATGATATGCAGTAAAGATATGATGAAAGTTTTGGCTGGTGGTCTCCAGATCTGACACACACTTCACCACTGTCTCTACTGCTGCCATCGCCACTGTCACTTCCGTGCTACCTCCTCCACACGGAAAGGCAAACGCAAATGGGTGAGGTAAAGATCATTGGCTTTTTGGAAATTCTATCACTGTTAAATATCTGGTGATGAAGATTGATTTGATGCGTGCTCAGTTCTTCCTCTTATCACTTGCAACCAACCGACTCACTCGAGCTGAACTGTGAGATCTTGACAATTCTTTTGAATGGTTATTGCACGATAACTGTTGCAGTCCTATCCTGTGACCATCACTAAACGTGACAGAATATTATATTGGTGGTTGCAGTTGTCTGAGACACAGGCAGGTAGTCACTGTTCTCATTACCTTCCATTCATGGTGATGGTCTTAAATGATTTCCTATGTTTGCATTATGTTTGTGAAGGAGCAGATAGATATGTTAAAGTGCATGCTCCTCTCTCGCAAGCTATGTTTGTAGCTAGCTTGCAGCAGTGAATGCTAGTCGTAGTCCATGCTAAAGGGTATTAGTGTCCGTGTATTTTGGACGATCATTTCTTGCATCATTTCTACTACAATAACGTTACAACTACTCCCTTCTTATGGCAATCTTTCACTGTCCCTGAAAGCTAAAGCTGTATGCATTTGAGAAGAAGAGGAAACCTTTTCTTCATACTCATCCTTTCAGCAGTAAGGCCTAGTTGAGTATATGGATTGGGATTGATTGAGACCGTTCAATTAAAACCATTAGCCGTTTAAAGTTTTGGAGCACCTAACTGTGATCCTTCCATAAACAAAAATATGAAGCCTTTTGTATGCAGTGCTTTACTACATCATGGAATGGTGCCACTAACTAAATTCAAAGATTGATACATGCATCCGATTTGGTGTAGGATTCAGGAACTGCGTAACTATTAGTTTGTGTCTCATTGTTTGGAACAGTATATTCTTTCTGCCCTCTTAAATGCAACCAATTCTCACTGGTTCATTCAATTGCACCGAGCCAAGCAAAGTTATATGCTGCATAACCTGCAAAGTGAAGGAAAGAGAGCAAACCCGTGTTTTTGTGGATCCAGAGCTTGAGAAGTACCCCAAGTCATGTGAGTGCAGGATGGTAATGCTTTTCGTAGAAACAAGTAGGCCCTTGTTTGTTTTCTTGTTGTTGTAGTATTCTGAGCACCATGTAGGATTCAGCGTGGAAGAGAACCCTCTATCATTGCAGAAAATCGACTTGGTTAGTTAAGTAGTCAATTGCTGGCGTTAGGTTTATTTAAGTTCTACTTTGTTCTCTCTCGTGAACCTGGAACAGGCAAATGACACAATTGAAAGCAGCATTTGGTATTATTTAATAGCAATTAAAATGTCCTATTTCCTATTCTCCTTAGAAAATTTTAAATAGGCCTTAAAATTGGGAACAATATTTCTTGGGGGGAAAAAGTTTTAGGGGGATAATTGTCAAAAAGGAGACTGCAATAAGAACAGCACTGCCGTGCAGCCTCCTTGCATTGCATGGAATGCTGCATGAAGGGGGACTGGGGGACCACTGATCGAGCGGCCGGGATTGAATCCTGCCCGATTCGACAGCCCTGGCGGACCCTCTGGTCGATTACTCTATTGCCATAATTTCTTTTTCTTGCATCTACGAGTACAATGGCATTTATTTCTTTACACCACTGAACAAAACTGACGAGTCTGAGACTTTGAGTAATTGTTCACATTCCAATTTTCCACATCCATTATAAGGTTAGGCTGGTGGTCCTCAATAATGTTCTCAGCAGCAGCACATGATGAGCTCTCATTCTTTTGTGAAGGGAGGGAGAAACAGCCTTTTACCAGGTTACTTTGAGGAGCAACAGCAGACAACATTTTAGTTGTAAACCGTGGAAATTCATATTTAAACTGTTCATGCTTCACACAAGTTGTATGAAGACACGCACACGTGCGGAGCAAAGCCTGAAAGCTGTTAAAAGAACTAGCTTTTTTGTTCATATCTCCTTGAATTATTTTCTTTGCGCTGAAGGTGAAGAAGCTATGGCCACTGCCTTTCCCTCCATGGAGAGCTGCCTCAGTCTGCAGGAGAGCAGTGAGGTGGGCAATTACAACGCAAGTGGTTCGTCGAGGATAAGTGGCAGAGGACACTGGAGGCCGGCTGAGGACTCGAAGCTCAAGGAACTGGTGGAGCTCTACGGCCCGCAGAATTGGAACCTCATCGCGGGGAAATTGGAGGGAAGATCTGGTATTGTTTGGTCGAACATGTTTTATCCAACTTTTCGTCTTTCTTATGCTGTTCTATGTCCATGAAGGGAAGAGTTGCAGGTTGAGATGGTTCAACCAGTTGGATCCGAGGATCAACAGGAGGCCATTCAGTGAGGAAGAGGAGGAGAAGCTGCTGGCTGTTCACAGAATGCACGGCAACAAGTGGGCCATGATCGCGAGGCTCTTCCCTGGAAGAACAGACAATGCGGTGAAGAACCATTGGCATGTCATCATGGCCAGGAAGTACAGGGAGCAATCCGTGGTCTCGCAGAGAAGAAGGCTCAGGTTGGAGGAAGATGCTCGAGCGTCGTCTCCTTGCTTCGCATCCACTGGTCTGGATCACAGTTGGGAGATTACTTCTCGAACCACTCCATTTGATTTCTTCTCTGGTACCGATTTTTTGAGCTCAATCTGTCTATTTAGAAGGAACGATTCTACTATGCAGACCCTTTCACAGCTGATCACGTGAAGGGAGCAATTTTATACGCGCACTAAACCCAAAGTGGAACGCACATAAATCATAAAGCTGACAAAACTCTACGTGTCATCTATCAATTTTGAAAGATATTCTAAGTGCCACCAGCTCTCGATTGCTTGCTTGGTCCTAGATGAACTCAAAGGATTCTAGTTTAAAATTCATAATCTTAGAATTCGTCTGTACACAAGGCACATCTCATTCATATGATTGGCTGTGAAAGGGCTGCACAGTAGATCTGGTCGTTTAGATCAACTGAACCTGACATAATGTCTGTAGACTAGAGATGATCAGCCTCTTTTGACACCCTATGAATTCTTACTCTTTGATATATTTAACCTCATTTTTCTACTTAATTGCAGTCGATCGTCCCAGAGATAATGAGTTAAACCAGCTATCTCAACAATCACGCCATGCTTCAGTCAGTGAGACACCACCATATGCTGAGGAAGAAATCAACAACGTAAACGTTGATGATGCAGCAGGAAGCTTCATAGATTTCCTTGGAGTAGGAGGCGCTGCCAATTGAAGCAATTAGATTGAGAGGAAGATAACTGTAGAGCCTTTGAATGGCAAATTCCATCAAACTCTCCTGATCGATAGTAATTAATGGTAACTGATGTGGAGCGGGGGCTTTCATTTCAGGCAGGAACAGTAACAATTCCTAATCTTTTATAAAGTTGCAGGCTCCTTTAAACTGCACTGATAGAGAAACGTATGGCAAACCAATTCGCCACAAGCTATTGCATAAACAGTGACCACGCAAACACATAAACTCACTGTTGTCTTATCCATATCCATCGCTCTCTGCTTTCGCGAGCTGCATCTCCCTTGAATATACAACAGCAAGGGCTCTATGTTCTAAACATAAATCTGAACCCCAACCAACAATTAGCTCAAAAAATAATTAACCAGTCAAATTCTGAGGTCAGCGAGCCGTCACACTGTGTATTAGGAGCATGTGAGGGCTACGGTGAAGTTCTAGACGAAGGCAGAGAAGGCTAAAAAGGGTGGAAGGGGACCGAGGCATCAGTTGGTAATCGACACCTTTCAATATCAGTTGGTAATCTACAATCTGACTACTAATTCTGTAAAAAAGGTAAAATTCGTCCCGCGGTTTCATAAGATTTGGCAAACTTAAACTCTTGTCGGAGGAGGATATCTTCTGTAATTTTACTCCTATCGTAACCAATTCAGCTATGTCAACTACTAACTCAATTATGTCTTATGTCTGTAGGGGCGTGAATGTTTACTATTTTTGTTTTTTATAGTGCTTGAAACATAACCTGATGATTTCAATAGGTTTAAATAAAATTATTACTAATAACACTTATAAACAAAAAAATAGTGGACTGTTTTAGAATTAGATCCAGTTATATAGAGAGGGAAAATTTAGATTTATAACTCATAAATCTACTTTAATGATTGTTTATATTTCTATAAATTGATTTTAAATCCATTTAAATAAAGTTTATTTGTCAATTAATTATATTATATAAGGATTAATTTACATGGGAGGTAAAATGTGATTTAAAAAGAAAAAAAAATCTATGGCGTTCGATGTCTCAGCGGGTACAGCGATCAAGGGAGATGATCGGGTTAAAATGGCATCATCTTCTTTATCGAAGCAACTATAAAACGTGTGTGAGAGGGGAGTAGAGGAGAGATAAATGAAAACGCGGCTGCACATCGCCCTAGCGATCGCTGCTCATCGGGAGAGGTACACGGTCTCCTCCTCATCTTCGTCTTCTCCATCTCTCCTGGTTTGGTCTGATGGTTTTCGACTCTTGTTTCCACGAATTTGCTGCTGTACTGCTTTTTATATGATTTTTCGTAAAATGGTAGCACGATCTGTGCATCTTTGTTTGTTTTCCTCAGTAAGATTGGGAATGGATGTGGAGTAAATTAGTAGATATTAGTTGCTCTTTTGATCTCATTGTTATAAAAGTAATTTGATCTTCCTCTTCAATGTTGTAACAGTGGGTCCTCATTTTAGTGTTTATATTCACATTTTTCATTGGAAAAGGGATTAAGAGTTGTACCTGGAAATTTCTGCGTAAGGGATCGCAAACTTCTTTATTTATTTTTATATTTATTTTCGTACAAGATATCAAACACATTCGTCTTTGCCTCTTTTATGGGTCTTGGTTTTGGTGGTTCATGCCACGGTTGGTGTAAGCAAATTGGATTGGTCGGTATAAGAAATCAGAAGAATAGAATTGTTTTATTGTATTGATTGATTACAATGTGGATTTATAATCATATCAGGATTTGAGCAAATGCTCCTTTAATTGATTACGATGTGGATGTTTCATTATCGACATTATATTCTTCATTGTATTAGTTCATTTCGACTCATGATTTGTAGGTCCAATTTTGAAGGCGAAGCTCAACGAGATGTTTACTCTTGTCTTGATTGTACAACTTTAAATTTTTTTACTTCAAAGCATTTACACGCGCGTCACTAGAAAAGGTTTGTCCAACTAGAGAAATTAGTTCCAACTTAGTGTTTAAAGATAGAACATTCATTAATTTCTCATACATAATGCTGGGATTTGTATGTATCATAAAGCTGTCATGGTTTTCAAAGTAGAGATCATGAGTTGAAGATTAAAATAGGGAAGGGTAAAGCAATTCATCAATCAACTTGTGTTTTTTATCTTGTATATATTTCTTCAAAGAACATGTTACTTCATTTGTCATTTCAATGAAAAGGTGCCCTCTAAATGGTTTCACTATCCCATCATAGTGAGTTAGAATCCCACTTTTTTCAAACAAGCTTACTGGTGGATAGGCGTTATCCTTAATGCCATCGTGTTATTTTTAAGCTTTTGCAATTTGATTCTAGTGAAGAGATTAAAAGGAGGGTCCTCTTCTCGAGCATCTTTTTTACAAAGTCTTTTGTTGCCTATCTACTACTACTTAGTGCTATTTGTTCTTCATTTCAATACATTTTCCTTTATATCTTTTCCTCTTCCTGTTGTACAACTGACACTTCCGACAAAACCAGTTCAGTTGCTGCGGCATTCTTTTGCACAATGAAGAATTAAAATTGTATTGGTTCTAAAAATTCATCAATGGATTATTTCCAACTTGTCATCCTTTATTCTAGCAATAATTTGAGAATGAGTACGGAATAACTAGGCTTGCTAGTTCTTTTGTTGCAATGAGGTGTTATTTCATATGAATAAGCTGCAGGAAGTTGCTTGCTTCTCATCAGAAGGAAGGGAACTCGATACTTGATGAACACTTGCTCCTTGGATAGACCGGGCAATCAATGAGGTTAGCTGCTGATGTGTCCACACACAGGTAGACTTGGTATAGTTGACTGTTCCCTGATTCGTCCACATTGCACTCGATTCCAGGAGTGTAGCCAATTCCATCACTGATGGCACTGCGGATGTTCTTGAGGCTGTAGAATCCACCATCTGGATGAATGCCTGCAGCCAGATATGGTCGGTGAGTGAGTACTAGCCATAAAGCATATTTGCAATGGATTAATCATTGAGGATAATCACCTGCATCTTCAAGGATCTGGAGAAGGTTGGTTTGCTTCTTCAACTGGAGGGATGTTTCGAAGTAAGAATGCTGGTCCAGAATGGACTCGGAGCAGGTGCCGTGCTTCTCCCATTCATGGCTCCAGAATTCGGAGCCATCTGAACTGGGGCATGCCAAGGTTGGCCAGTTCGCTTTCATGCTGCTTAGTAAGTCTCTAATCTGCAATTGTTTCTTCTTGTTTGTCAATACGAAACATAAATTTAAAGCCTTAACAACATAAATAGGAAAGTGATTAGATTGCCAGGACAGTTGCCCTGCCTGGCTGTAGCCTTTATTATAACTTCCAAAAACATAAGACCAAAGTTGGGAAGGAAATAATTGAATCCTTCTAAAGTATATATGCATTTGATGACAAGAAAATTTAGGATAAAGAAATGAACGGGAAACAGAACCATGATAGGCAAGAAATGAAAGGAAATTTGAACTTAGCACAGAACCTGGGAAGGATCATAAGGGCTATCAGGATCACAATTGGAGGGGTATGACCCGTCGTTGTTGTTAGGCCACAACCCATGGATGCCAAAATCGGGTGCAGGTTTTCCGCTGGTGGGATAGCAGCAACTTCGCCTTGTGTCACAATATGACCCAGGCCACTGTTTTCATATTTAGTCATCAACAGCATCATCGTATAATTAGTGCAATCAAAAAATACAAAGAATCTTACTGAAAAAAAGATTAGAGAAAGGAAAGAAGATGCTACGGAGTGATTATAACCTGTTGGACAAAGTAAAAGAAGTCGAAGCTTTGTGCTGTGATGGTACATAGGGTTGACAAGAGAAGAGGGAGGAATAGAAGAGAGCGGGGAGAAGAGTTGCTTGTCATGGTTGTTCAAATCCTTTGGATTGCAAAAATGCCTCTCCAATATGTTATATACAGACATGGAAGAGGAGCATAAGAACAGCATATTCCTAATGTTGCATTAAGAGGAATAAGTTAAGACATTGCCAAATTCAGATTTTAAAATGTGGTGCGAATTAATTGTAATAAGAGAAAGGAGATCACAAATCCAAATGAGACAGTTGGCACACGAAACTTGTTTGGAAGTTGAGTGTTAAATTGTATCTTAATCGCTAGCATAAAATTAAACCCCTTCCTGGCGAGAATGGGAGGAGCGTTATGTGGATTATTAAAGGAAAGAAGAGGTTGCAATCATTTTGGTTCCTTCAGAGCAACGTTCACGCCCCGGGATCTCAACCTCAATTTTGAACATTACCATCTTTTGTGCTTTATCTGTTTTCCTTATTTTGTTGAATAACTAGTGTCATGATCAGCCATGACAAGCCGTGAAGGCATCGTCCATAACACGATTAGGGAGTTTGTTTACACTCTTTCTTTGTTTTTTTTCCTTTGCTAGAATAAGGTGCTGGAGGGGACAGCGCACAAAGAACGTTAGCACACACAGATGTTTGAAAAAAATAAATAAATCATTTCCGTACCCTTCATTCAAATCTGGTACCTGAAGACTAATCATAGGAAGTAACAAAAAATACAGGCAAAGGGATCTAAACCTAAATCAGGAACTCCAAAAAAAAAAAAGAAGCTGATATGTATTGTTTCCAACAGTTGAATATCAGTGTTACAAAAAAAAAAACACTTCTGAAGCTGTTGTATATGTATTGTTTCCTTTTTTTCATTTAAAATTCGTCTTTAGCACTGAATATCAGTGTTACTGATTTCCTTTATTGGAAATGAGCTTCCTTGTTTTAGCATACAACAGTTCTGTTGTATATGCATTGTTTGATAGGAGAGATGCGCCGGCGGTATAAACGGTGGATGGATACCTATTGAGGAAAGTTTTCCACTGATTTACTTTCCGTCCTTCCAAGTAAACAGGGCATATGTTTCCAGCCTACCATCCAGCCCCAGTGATCTATTTGTAATTATTGCAATGTTTAGACCTTCTTGCAAAGTGCAACAGTGTGCTTCTGGATTGTACTACGTGCGTTTCGTGTCCCTCCATCTAAACCCTTCCCCACTCACGCCGACGCCGCCCCTTGCCGCAGCCGCCCCGACCACGTTAAGCTGCTGTCTCACGCTTCCGACGCCCCGTGCCACCTTCTGCGGGAGTTTTCCGCGGAGGGAGCATCAAGTGGGGCGCCTCAGGACTGCGACGCTGCTGCCCGCGACGTCATTAATCGGTAATACGCCTCCTTTCCACCGTATAATTATCCGCCGCCGCCGCCGCCGACGACGACGATGAATCTTGGCTTGTGCTCTGCTCGTTGTCTCTCCCTCATAAACCCTAATACAGTCATTTCCCAATTCCCTCTTCCGCTCCAGTCTCAAATTTTCGTTGTTTCTTCCGCCACTGAAGTCATCTACTTTCTATGTAATCTTTCTTTTTTCCTTTTTTTTTGGCCCAAAAGGGAATCCTATCGCTGTCTATTTTCCAACTTCGATAACTTCCTTTTTCACCTTAATTTCTCTCTTCCAGCTATCGAAGCTTTATACTACTTAGGAAACTTGCAGGAAAAAGGCGAATGGGCCATCACTTCTGTTTTGCATGATGCTGCTAGCGTGGTATAAATGATGATCATTTAGATTTACGCCATTCCTGTAAACTTAGATGTTATGCTAATTAGTCAAAAATTGGCTTGTATTTAGCTTGTTTTGATGTTCTTGGTTCTTATGTTAACTGTCAGGGGCTAGCAGATTGCTTAGTGCTGTTCATAGTATGAATTCAGGTAGTAATTTTAGTTCCGTTGAAGTTTAATAGGCCTTTGGATAATTTGACAATGGTGATTGTCCTGAAAGAAGTGAATGTGGGCATATCTGTTAGGTATTCCATTTATTCAGCAGCATGTCGAGGGTCCCAAATGGCTGCAATTCTCAGTTGGGGTAATGGTTTCTATCAATTTGTTGGAATCACTGTCTTTGGTTTTAGCTAAAGATTATATGATACATAGTTGTGAAAGGCACGCGTTTGACTGCACGTAGGTGCTAGGCAAGGCTAGGCGCCCCATTTGCGCTTGGGTAGTGACTTAGGTGCACTGTTTGAAAGAAGCGCGCTTAAGCGTGCGCCTTTGAGAGGCGAGAGTCATGCGTATGGCGCAATTTTTCTCGTCTTATTGAAGCGAAATTCTTTTTTTTTTTAAAGCCCAACCCTCATGGTGGTAGGGCGTCACATGAGCCCCGTGGTCGCGAGAGGTGCATAACAGGAAGTAATTTAACTTTTAATTAAACAAAGTTTAAGTTGATAATTTCAATCAACTCCTTTCTATAGTAGAGATAATTTAAATAGATTTAATTAAATTCTAATAAAATTATCTCATTAATTTAATTTTATATATATATATATATATATATATATATATATATATATATATATATAATTTCAATAAAACTCCTACTATAGATTTAGTTGGATACAAATCTGAAACTTGAAACATCCGGCAATGATGATAATGATATGATTGAGAAAGATGATGAAGATTTTGATGATTTAGATATTTGAAGTTTGTTTTTTCTTTAATTTGAATTATATGTATAACGTATTTATCTGTTAGTGAATTATATATTTACATTATTATTTAATATTTTATGGACTATAATTTTGTTAGTGATATTTTGACAGAAATTCCCTATATATGTTTGAATTGTAAAAATTTATACCCAAAATGTCTTACTTCGATAAGGTGCACGCCTCACCTTATGCCTAGCGCCTCTGGTCCCACAACACCTATGCGCTTTTAGGCGTTTTTGGATGTCTGACGCCTTAAATAACTATGATATGATATGTATTTGTTTTGTGAATAACTAAATATTAGATGATATCTACTGTGGTCTGATTTAGTTTTACCATATATCTTATATATATATTCACTAAACTTTCTCTATGAAAAATAAGATCTTGGATGGTCAGTTGTTTCAATTTACTTTTCCATTCCCAACGATGGTTGTGCAGGTTGGGCATCCATTAGTATTCAATTAATGAAAGCAAAGTCAAGTTATTATTATTATTATTATTACTTTTTGGTTTAATAAAAGGTCAAATTATTTTATTTGACTGGTTTGAATTTTTAAATTGAATTGAGTGTTAACCATTCCTTTGCTGAATATTAACTCAAGGAACTGATAGACAATGCAATGAAAGACATATAGATCTCTGGTTGAATAAACTTTGTACTGGTGCTAGACTATTGTTGTACAATGAGATGCAGTTTTGTAAAGATGTTCATATAATCATCCTAGATAAGATAGTTCACCCTCATCATGTTCCGTGGTAACTTCTAAATGTAGAATCTAGTTCATCTTTCCATTAAGTTTGTGATGTAATGGATGATAGGATAAATTTAGCAGTATGCCCTTAATATAATAATATTTTCTGGATTTTTCTCTCTCTAATTTTGGCATTTAATTACAGTCAGCTTATACCACATGCTGCCACTGTTGCACGAATTCTGATGGAGTATTCCAAGAGAGATGTATCCATCTCAAAGGATAAAATTGTTTTCTGTGATGGAGTATTTGCTAATCTCCATGGGAGCTGGTAAGTAGCTTCCATTCATACTGGTGTGGTTTGTATGTTTTACATGATAAAACTAAGCTGGAGTAAATCTGTAATAGCTGATGAAACTAATTGTGAATTTATATTACAACGATAGAACTTTTCTACTACTGTGTTTATACTTGCATATGCATTCTTGTGTGGAAATTTTTAAGTGCATTTTGTTTGGTAGTAGATTGTTCATTTCCTTGTGATTAGATTAAATTGTTCACGGGTTCAAGTCTCGAAAATAACCTCTTGCAAAATAGAATAAGACTGCGTACAATAGATCCCTTCTCTAGGACCCCGCATTCACGGGAGCTTTGTGCACTGGGCTGTGTTTTTTTTTTTTTTGCAAGTTTTGATCTTAATCAGGAATGGCTTTGTATCTTGCTCAAGAGCTAATCAATAATGCTTTAGCTGATTCAAATGATCACCCTGCAAGCAATACATATATATCAAATCAGCACTTGTCAGTAGAATTTGATCAAGCTATGGCACAAAACAACCTACGAAAAAGAAAGCATTTTTCTGAATCCACAATGCAACTCCAAAATGGTACTCATAAGCAGAGTGTCGCAACTCCAAATGACAGTTCTGTAAAAACAGCTGCACTTAAGGCATTGAAAGTTCTTCTTACTGTAGTACGCCCTTCACTCTTACCTTGAATTTGCATTGACATATTAACATAATGCAGTGAAATCCTGATGCAACTAATTCAAGTTTCCATTTTCTGAGCATAAACAGATTATTTCTTCATGTCATTGTTTACCAAGTAGTTTCTCGTGAATTACATTGAATATTTTTTGTTCTCTGTGTTTTTGACTGAATCATGCATCATGCTATAATTCATGAAGCATAATATAGTACAAACAAATATAAAAGGTTCCAGCTGATCAGCTGTAAATAGTATGGTTTATTTAAAGAGGGTTGATGAACGTTGCATTTGATATGCATTTTTCATGATCCTTGGGACATCTTTTGGACTATATCAGCTTTTTGTCCAAAGAGAACAGTTTGTATCCTACCATAGTTCCCTTTGTGATATTTTTTTACCTTGTGCTCATTTTGTCCTATAGGAGTTTCATGTTTATGTTAATCTATATATAGTGTTTTTCCTTCTGCACCAATTCTTACCAAGTCATTGGAATTGTCCTGTGACTTATATCATAATCTGGATTTTGTAGGGTGGTTCTTTGAAATCAGAATCTTAGCAATCGGATGTGGATCTTTTGTGGTTAACTGTAGCAAAAATGCCTTTGATATGGGATGGGTTAACGAGGAGAAGTCTTCCGTTATGGAAAGAGTAAACACATTTTATGGGTCAAAAGTGGAGTAAACCGAGTGGATGGAGGCTTAGATGACTTTCGTGGATGGCAAGTCAAATGGATTTGGGTTGAAGCCTAACGAGCCAAATTGATTGGGTGAGTAGAACAAATTAAATGTGCTTACCAATGGGCAACATCAATAACGATCTTCTATTAAGTGATAAGGCTGCAACCCATTCTCACGTCACATCCCTAAATTTTTTTTTTCCACCTTGGATCACAATACTTGCGATCTAATCAGTATATCTTTGTAATTTTCAGGCAAGCAAAGAAGTTTCTTTCTCAAGCTACAGTTAGTCAGAAGAAGCTGGCAAATGCCACATGCAAGGTCCTCTTTTCTTAACTATTCAAAACTCGACTGCCATTAAAAATGAGCGCGTAGTTGTTGTATACATTTAATAAAAGTTGGCATTGGCAATTGTTCAAGTGGCAAGTCATCACGACCTAAGAGATAAGGGCAGAACTGGAGGATTTTAGACCATGTACTCAACACCTAGAGATAGAGACTGTGGCTGTGGCAATTTAATACCGATACAGTAGTGGAAGTCCCTGAGGAATGTAGACCATACACTTAACGACTAGAGATTGTGACTCTGTGCTATGCTGGTGTTTGCCAATAAACAAGGCATTCTTCATTATGGGGATAGAACTTGCTCCGGATAAAATATCAATGTATAATCCAAATGTCGATTACATGCATCACTGTTTCTTAACCAGGTGTGAAGGCCGGTTGTCTGCAGGGGAAAACAACTCGAGCCTGAACAACCTAAGCTCAGAACAGAGGTACGTAAACTATCTACGCAAAACGTAGACTTCCGAGTTTAGATAAGAAAGTTGAAACGAGGCGAATTAACTTGAGCTGTATACATGATATCTCAATCAAGAATGGAGCAGACTTCCGAGTTTAGATAAGAAAGTTGAAACGAGGCGAATTAACTTGAGCTGTATACATGATATCTCAATCAAGAATGGAGCAGGCTCCGTATGATCTCGGCCTCGACGCTGTTGCTGTCCATGGTCTCCATGAGCGCGGAGAGCCGGCCGCTGAGGTCGTCCACTTCCCTGTTCAGGCTCCTGATGTAGCTGCATGTCTCCTTCAGTAACTTTGCTGCTGATGCCTGCGCAAAACACGAGGTCAGTTAACCGTCGTCAATGTAGCGTTTCTGAGGTGAGATTACGGGTGCTTGCTTACCCGGCCGGCGCCTCGGCGGCGGGTCTCCGGGAGAAGAGACTGAAGCTTGGCGATGAGATCATTGATCTCTTGCTCTGCGTCTCTGGTCCTTCTGCTCGACATCCTCAATCTCTAGTAGTAGTGAGTGTGTGGGAGAAGGAAAAGTGGAGTACTGTGTATTATAGGGGATGGAAGAGCAGGCAAGGGAGGTTCTGATGTCCACTTGCTGTCCCTTGTCCTACCCCACCATCCTACGCAGCTTCCAAGCCAATAGGGCACAACCTTCTCCGCTGTCCCCACGGACTCCCTACTCGACACGTTTCTGTGTCCGATAAAATAATGCTTGCCTATCTCACTTCAATTAATTTTGTAGTAGACGAAAAGACCATTAATCTGTCCGAAACTTGTTAATATAGTGCTCTTGCTGCTGGGGTGTTATAGCCTTTAGAAATAGTTCGAGAATCGAGACTATAGGCAATTCAAGGCCTCCAAGCATCCTTTAGCTGGGACGATCAAGTCTTGTGGCTTTCTTTAGCGAAGAATTTGAATCTATATATATATATATGTTTATGATCCAATCATGCATGGAAGAATAATTAACATGCAAGCAAGAGATAATTAGTTAAGATGTAGCGACCCCCCAATCGAGCTGGCCGTGCGGGCCATGTGCCATTAAGGAGATCATGTGAGGTGGTTCCCCAAGACAATACGGCCCTTTGGAAAAGTCCTACGTAACCAAGTCAAACTTTTGGGTTCACAACTAGCTAGCCACAAATCACATGGTGCATGAGTACTGGTTTCCATCTTAATTGTCATTACTAGCACTGTGCAGAATTCAGGCAGGCCCTGGTCGACATCCACTCATCATCATGTGAGGTGATGAATTCCAATGGAACAGGAAGGAGACCACCCCTATTTGGATTCCACGCGACCATTGGAGAGACAATAAACATCGAGCTGAGGTATATGTACGCACACATATCATATTATCATGTCTGTCTTTTGTCCTGTGCACTAGTACTAGTACTAGTCCTACCTCTGATCCCTAGCTCCACATGACTCGATATAAATTGCATCCAACAAGTCCACATGCCTTTGTCATAGAAATATAAATACGATCAAGTGTCTGGGCAGGCCATGCAGCGAACTCATCACAGGGTGTGTGCCTGGAGAGAGCGGCCGCGGTGGTGTGTATGGTCGTTCTCTGGTCTGCTCACGCGTTTTTTTGGGTTGGTGGATGAGCGTCGATATTAGACAGCTAGGTCGGTGAATTAATAATTATGTTTTGTTTTCGTCATCAATTGGATTGGATTGGATTGGATATGTATCTGACCAGTCGGACTAGTAGAAAGCTAAGTAGAACTATATATAAAAACGTGACAAAGTCAATTGGCCGGCCGCCCCGCCCGCCCGATCAAATAAATTGATAGATAGGACATATATAACTGCATGTTTTTCTTTTTATTAGTTTCATCTTTCAAAAGGCGCATTCAATCCAATGCACGACCAATTGAATGAGTTCTTTGTTTATTATATATATATATATATATATTTGTAAAATATATATATATATAATATTTCATTAGAATTCCTTTTAATCCGATCGATAGGAATAGTATACATCTTTGTTGACTTGTCCAATTTCTCTGATCCGGTCAATCCCTTTGGCTGCCAGGTTTGACCCATCAATTCCCTGGGTCACAGCGCTCGTCTCTTTGTTGGTTCATGATCCTACTTTAAGCTTATTTTTATGACATAATTTATGTAAGTCACAAGGAAATGCACGCCTGTGCAGTTAATGTTTGTTACTTCTGCAAATTTTAAAAGATCAACTCGTATCTTATCGAAAACTTAATATCTTCCTATAAATCTGAAAAACGCTCCGACAGGAAAGAAAAAAGAAAACATAACAGGGAAAATATTGAATAAGTGAAAAAAAAAAAAGAAAAGAAAAAACAGAGACTTTACTGAAGCAGGGCAATGGGGCTTGGGGATTAAATAACACAAGTGCTGCGAAATCTTCTGCGAGGACCACTGCAAGATCTAGTGGTCCTCTTGTTATGGAGATCTGCTACGCCAGCATGCTTCGTCAAATTCAGGATAGCTTTTTGAGGAGCATACTTCTTAAAATATTCATCTAGATTCGAATTCTAAAAATATTCATCTTTTATTTGTTCTTGAAACCTCGTGAAAACCGAAGCGTATCAACGAAGAAGTCAGATGGGCTCCTTGTATCTTGGTAGAATATCAATCTGAGCCACCTCATTGAGGAAAAGTGATTCATAATTTTCTTCCTTTTGCTCATCGAGAGGGTTTTTTATCCAGGCTAAGACATAAAATCTAAGCATAAACATTATTACCATTCAAAATATTTTAGTGAATAAAATGAAAATTACCATTCAATATAGATATCCAAATAGTGTCGCTTTCTTAATGATTATGAAAAGCGATTAGTGGATTGCTCGATAAGCAAGATCCGTTTCCAGTCAGAAACCTTAACCAACCCTTTTGTTGAGGTGGCAGAATAGTTGGCCGGTAGATGTGACCACCAGTCCACCACCACCACTCTCAGGCTCTCACCAACCACATACAACTTTCTCTTGAAGAGTTTTTTTTTCTTTTCCATTTTACTCCTTTTACCTTATTTTTTTTATAATACCTCTCAGATTTTCAAATTCATCAAAATTTCCACTGCTAGCTTTTCTGGAGGACTAAGGGTAAATCATTATAGTGATTAAAATACACAATTTTGAGGGTATTTTCACAATTTTTAAAACTCTTAAAAAACATTGTAAGAAAAATCTAAACTTTGGGGTGAAAGGAAATTTACTCCAATAGATTGCGCGGCGATGTCCACAGAGCGACCGACCCTTTTTTTTCCACCTCTTATCCTGCGCCGTTCACGTACCATTTGCCTTGGCCGCGCGGTGGAGCTCCCCGGCCGACGGTTCATGGTCGGACGTTGATCCTATAATTTATCCACCATCTCGATCCGATCTCACCAGGGTAGCTTTTATCGAGCTTGAAGCTGCCGAATTAGCGTGATTTGTTCCTATCGAGTTTGGCGCGGCGCTGAGTAGTGCCAGTCGATCGTCCTCGTAAGGATTGGATGAATCGAGATTAGAGAGGGGAAAAGGAAGGATCTTTCCATCTTGGGTAGCTTCGCGGCGATGGAGGTAGGTGCGGTTTTGGGTCTGCAACCCTGCTCTTGGGTCGGTTCGGAGGCTAAAGGACGGAGAAGTAGTGGGGGTTCTTCGAGGTTTCAGGACCCATACAGAGAGGAGCGAAGGTCTTCTATGGTTAAATTTGGTAACCGGAGGGATACCGGAGCCTCTGTTCGATCTGGCCACGTCGAGCTCAAGGTTTCTTGTTGTTATAAGAAGCCCAAAGGTGAGTTTTCCCCCAACCCTTATTTTTTCCCCATATTTCTTTGATATTAAGTGTTGAATTAGTTGTAGACCTTCTGGTGCAGATAGGAGATAGTTTTCATCATGTAGCTTTTAAATCCATTGCTCTGAATCAAATGTTCTTCGCCTTTTGACGTCAATCTGCAGTTTTTTGTAATTATTATTATTATTTGGGATTCAGTAATAACGTTATGCATCTCAAATAAGAAATGTTCACATAGAATAACGTTTAGTTTCATTTCCTCTAACATGGTATCAAACATAAATCTTAACCAATTTGGTTACTATTTGCTCCTTGTTATTTTCAGAGAGAATACAAGGCCAAGAGCCTAACAAAAGTCTATGTATTAGTTGATCCTATGATTCTACTAGGAGTTTTATATAGGATGTCTTAGGAGGGTGTCAATAGATGGACGATTCAAAATCTTTTTCAGCCAAGTGAGTTCACAGGATATGTATGAAATGGCAAGATGATCTTATGTGCATTTGCTCAAACTACTTTTGTTGTTTTGACAGAGATCATGATACATTGAAAATGTGGAAGATTGATTGATAAATGATTTTTAAGAATCCCAACTTAAGCAGGATTAGCTCAATCTCCACCATCAAGTCTATAAGTATACCGTTGGTTGATTATGCATAGACTTTTGCTATGTTTATGTACTTATGTAGAGTATCCTTTCTTCAACCTTGAACTGTATTTGGTAAACTTTGTTTAGTTTTTCTGAGCAGGATCAAATTTCCTTCCCTTTCTACTAAGAGAGAGGATGTCCTACTGTGACTTCATCTGACTTGAACTTATAAGCGTTGCAATAATATAACATTATATTGGTGAAATCATTGTCTTATTTGCACTTATTGTATACAAATATTTCCTAATTGATTTTTTGACATACTCATATTCATTTGGTAATTACTTACAGATCATTTCAGTCAAAGAGGCACAGAGAACTACCACAACTCATTTGATGAAGCTCTCTTACTTAAGGTATGTTTTTATTATTGTTATCTCCAAGTAAAATGACTTTTTATCTGTGTTGGCTCTTATACACCATCTGTTTGATCCTTTTATTTATCTTATTTCAGAGGAAATCAAAAGAAGTTCTCCCTTATTTGAATGAGCGTTGTATCTATCTAGTTGGTAAGTCTCTTTTGTGTGAGCAAAAATGGCTGAATAGTAATCGCTGTATGACTGTTCAAATTTTTTTTACTTGTTCACAGGAATGATGGGTTCAGGTAAGACTACAGTAGGAAAGATCTTATCAGAAGTTCTATGTTATTCATTCTTTGACAGGTTTACTTTTGTTTTTTTTTATACTCCACATTTTCCATCAATTGACGAAAGTAGAGCATTGTCTGTGACTATTTTATTTAATACTCTATGCTTATCTTGGTTAAGTGACAAATTGGTCGAACAAGCAGTTGGTGTATCTTCAGTTGTCCAGATATTTAAGCAGTACAGTGAAGCCTTCTTCAGGGACAATGAGGTAATTGCCACCTATTATGTGCATTTCAATTGTTATATCATGCTTGTTATATTGGTGATTTCTGTTAAATGTGTCGATGGAATTCATCAAGCCATAATTGTTAGTATTACTAAAAAGACTTATAATTTGTTGATTGTCTTTATTTATCTCTTCATCTTTCGAAATTAGAGTAAATTGTTGGTCGGTTCCAACTTCCAGGATTTTTTTGTTCAAAAAATCTGTAACAGTGGGATTACTCCTTAATGATTCTATTTCCATACTTCAGAGTGAGGTCCTAAAGGATTTATCTTCAATGAGTCGTTTGGTAGTTGCAACTGGTGGTGGAGCTGTTATTCGTCCTATTAACTGGTAAAACATTGGACGTGCATAACTCTGTTAATAAATTTTTTATGGAAGACATATGAACTGAGTATTGCAGATTCAATTGCTAGGAAATATATGAAGCATGGGATATCAGTCTGGCTGGATGTTCCTCTAGAAGCTCTCGCTAGGCGGATTGCTGCTGTAGGTACTGATTCTCGCCCTCTTCTGCATTATGAACCAGGCGATCCTTACTCCAAGGTAACCTTTTCCTTACTGAATAGTCATCTCTTGTTTTTTATTTTATTTTTAGTTAATATGCATATCCCATGACTCACCATCTTTGTGATACCTCGTACCATCTCCTCCACACTCACACCATGAAAAGCCATTGCTCTCCCTGACAATCTCCACATAACTCACATCTCTACTTTCTCTCCTATCATATTAAGATATTCATTAAGAAAAAAAATGTTACAAAACGTGAATGCATGGTCTACGATGGTAAGGTGGCAGCTAAAAGGAAATTTTCACAGGCCTTAGCAAAGCTTACTTCTCTATTTGAAGAAAGGGGTGAGGCATATGCGAATGCCGATGCAAGAGTCTCCCTCGGAGGTAAGCCTTGATGCAGCTGTTATGTTTCCACTTGTTTTCTATTTGACGCAACATTTTGTTGCAAGTATCATGCATCTATTAGTTTCCTTGCACTGAAAAATTTGAGTTTCTTCTGTTCATCTTCGTAAGGTTGCAGGATTTGTGTCAGGTATTCTCTTGGCAGGAAACTAGTACTGTTTTATTTCTGCCAGTGAATGAAACTCCCGCTTGTAGCAAGAATTTAACCCTTATTGTCATCTACGACCAATAACATTACAAATACTTGTAGTGGAGTCATAATTCAAAGGAATAATTTTTTTTCCTTCACACATTTTGCAGAGATGGCAGCTAAAAAGGGGCATGGAGATGTCTCAGCACTCACACCAACCGATATTGCTTTTGAGGTATAAATCAATCCTCCAAATGAACTTGTCACTGGGCTCTTCCCTCTACTCTGAACAATCAAGCGATGCCTCACTACATCCTTTCACTGTTTTACAGGCACTAATGCAGATTGAGAACTATGTTATCAACGATGCATATGTTTCGAGTAACCGCTATAATTTCACAGGCACAAGAAGAGATTGATTGAGATTTATGTTTCACCATGGAAAACTTGTAATTCGTGAAACTTGTTTTCTCAGTACATGATTATTTGTTTCATTCAAAAACATCCTCGATCGGTTAAATCTCTAAGTGTGTATAGTCTCAAACAAAAACCTTGTACTCCAAATACATCTTGAGGGTTTGTGTCTACTTCGAAATTCATTGTAAGTGTTTTGACACTCGATATGATGTAATCAGAATAATCTCTAATCAACAATATTTCGATCTGTCGGCATATTTTAACAAGCCTTTTTTTTTCAAAAACTGTATGATTCTTTCAACTATGATAATATCAATTGTTAATTAAATCAACTTTGATTGTTTAAATGTTTTGAATGCTAATATTATATATAAATATATTAATAGTTTTGAAAATAAGTTTATATTCAAATGTCCATTTAATTATTTTGTAATTTTTATGGTAAATTGTTTAGAAATTTTTTTCGGCCCAATAAGCTTCCACCTGTATTTGGGCCCGTGCCATGTTTCGGTTGGCACTTGTAAGCTCCGCGTAACAGCAGCAGAGGCTGACCAATCTAACCAATGAATTGGTTCAAGCAGACCGGTACAACACAACCGGTTCAATCTCGAACGATAAACAAATTGAAATTGGGCCTCGAGCCCATAAAATCGGCCTGCTCCCCACACTACGCCCTACGCTATAAGGACTCGCACCGACACGCCAACTCGTTTTCTTGTTCAAATTTCGGATCGAGTCCCCGTTCGTCTAACGCTCAGATTTCGGCGTCTAACTTCCAATTCGTCCTCGATCGATCGCGCCAGCCCGATCTTCATCTCCGCAATGGTCATCGGATATGGCGAAGCGAAAGGCGGCGGCGGCATCGAAGGAGAGGGAGGCTTCTTCTTGATGCAAAAAGAGGGAGGAAGGCAACACCCTCGACGGCCTGAGCAAGTTGCAGGACAAGATTCAGAAGGAGCCGAAGAGGACCGGCGCCAAAAGGAGGCGTGCCAATGCGCCGAATCCGCAGACTGATTATTTCTCTTAAAAGATCTTGATCGCTCTTGCTTCGATCTTGTTTTAGCTTTAATTCAACTTCTCCTTTTTGGTTGGGTAGGGGGGACTAAACCTCCGCAGTCTGCTTCATTTCTAAACCTCGGCAGTATCTTTATCTTGACTTTATTTATCTTAAAAGATTCTTGATCGCTCTTGCTTCGATCTTGTTTTAGCTTTAATTCAACTTCTCCTTTTTGGTTAGGTAGGGGGAAACTGGTCGCTTCATTTCTAAACCTCCGCAGTATCTTTATCTTCGTTGATTATGTTTCTATATGCAAGAAGATATTTGGCAAGCAGCTTTTCCAGTTTGAACCGAGGTTCTTTCCCATCGCTTTTTAATTTGTGCTTAAATTTTTTATTTTTTTTGCAAGCCATATCCGAAAACGATTTCTTTGTACAATTTCGGGGCTCACTCGTATGAAAGATGCTAGAGCTCCTGTAGAATTTGATGTATCACTTCTATTATATGCACTTTTGAGATATTACAGCATTTTCTTTCGACAGTGGGATAATGTGGATAAACTTCGCGAGATAAATTGGTGATTTTCAATTTTAGAGGTTTGTTCTTGTATTTTCTTGATTCATGTCCTTATAGCCATCCGTATTCCACTTCGGTGCACGGTGTGCATGTGATGAGGCAGGAGAGCTTCACGGGAAGACAGCCTACATGTTTGGCAGCACGGAGGGTATTTCTTTGATTGCTTTAATTGACTTATATTTGGTAACTTGTCATTGTTTTTTTTATTGTCGACATGTTCATAATTTTTAGTATTTATAGTATAGTTAGTTAAGGGTTGAGATTCTCCTTTCCACTTAGATCAATTTCACCTGTGGCATAGTCCATTTGGTAATTTCTGAATCATCTTTCGGTATGTATTTTGCGCTACTTTTTCTTTCCACGGAGGTTTGTTTTTGTGTGTTCTTGATGCCTAACATAATATGCCCTTATAGTTATCCGTATTCCACTTCGGTGTACGGGGTACATGAGATGAGGGAGGAGAGCTTCACGGGAAGACAGCCTACATGTTTGGCAGCACGGAGGGTATTTCTTTGATTGCTTTAATTGACTTATATTTGGTAACTTGTCATTGTTTTTTATTGGTCGACATGTTCAGAATTTTTTTGGTAGTTATAGTATAGTTAGCTAAGGGTTGAGATTCTCCTCTCCACTTAGATCAAGTTTACTTGTGGCATAGTCCATTTGATAATTTCTGAATCATCTTTCAGTATGTATTTTGTGCTACATTACTTTTTGATCTAGTATTTATTTTTTTGTGTTGAGTCTCATATATTGTACAGTTCAAATCATCCCGTTTGGTTGATTTATATTTTTCCTTTTGCAGCTCAAATGCTAAATGCAAATGATGAAGAGAAAGTTGCGCTTATTTCCATCGTGGTGGCTGTAAGTTGACTCAGACTACATTGTTGTTATGTAATAATGCCTCAATAGTTGAGAAAGACAAGGATATGGTTGTATTGGATGCTGAAGCCCCACTATACTGCTCTTCATGTGTGATATCTAAAATTGTACTAGGAAGATTTACCATGGTTTGGGTGTCCGGTCAATGTGAAGTTGTCAGATAATGGTAGAAGATATGATTGGAAGGTAGTTTAATAGGATAAAAAATGAAATAGAGATTTGTGCGGATTCTTTATCACTCGATGATTCTATTTGAAAACATTCCTATAATTCACACAATTTGCACATAAATGGAATTATTTATCTTGTTTTAACATCATATAGCAATATATCCAATGCATCGTGTCTAATCAGGTCTGATCAATTACCATGCTGAATACATCTACATCTGGTGATCAGTTTCGATTATATAAAGTTTGCTTTGATTGACTGGTAAGGAAATAGTTGAGATTTACTTTGATTAGTGGGATAAAATGACACAAATTTGCACCTTCAAATTGTTATATAAGTTTGTCTATCCTCATATAATGTAGATCATAGTTCTTTGTTACCCCTCGAGATGCATTATTTCATGATAATTGTCATTCTACTTCTTTAGTGCTAACTTAATTTTCTGTAAACTTAACATTTTATTATGTGACTTCTTGCATATTATTGGCATACATTATATTTTCATTCTTTTATTTATAATTGTTTTGGTTATTAAGTCTAGCCTACCTCAAATAGTATGGTTAAACATGATTTGGTAATGATGATGAGGATGGAGATGTTTTGGGCATTTGCTTTAATTTCTGTCTTGCTAATTAAACTGTTTTGTCATTTTGCTATTGTTTTCTTCTATATGTGGATTCTCCAATTCCACCGTCTGATATGATTGGTGTAAAATCTGTTCAAAGGGAGAAAGAAGAAGTAGTAATCCCCACGATGACAATTAAAATGGAATGGGTTCCATATATACCTCTAAGTGATCCATATATGCTATTTTTCCCCCTTTGATTCCATATTTTTCGGTGGTTAATTTCCAAGCTGATCTCATCTTCCATTATAAGGAAGACAGGTAGCTGATTTTTATCTTCTTTTTCTCAGTCTAGGATAGATTGGTAAATTGAGGAGTCAAATATTTACAATGGCATGCACACAGAGAAGGTTGCTACATTTTGCTTTTCAATACATGTATTTATGTAATTTGACCTGCTATTTTGTGCACGAAATGTCTGAATACTGGTATTATCGGGTGGGTTAGTGGGATTATTCTAAACTTATCATTTCTTCTTGTTTTACATTTGCTTCTCTTTATTCTTTTCCCCTGTACTCTCATATTCATGCATTTTTTTCTCCACCTATGATTATATTAAAAACTTCATTGCTTTCTAGGCTTGACACAACTCAAATAGTGTCAAGCATGACACATGAGTGGACCTGGCATGAACCATACATATTTCTTTTTAAAAAATCTATATAGAATTTCATCTTTAAAAAAATTATTAACTTGTTTATTTAAAAAAAATATTTAAGAATTTATTACTTTAGCATTCTAGATTTTTTATTAATATTGTTTTATAATACATTATTATTTTATAAATTATTTAATTTCTGACCAAATGGGCGGTCTCAGGGACAACACAAGACTTGTTGGACTTTGGTGGCATTGTCTCAGGTCATGCCCAACACAATTCTAGCCATGCCAACTTGGACACGCCTATCGACACCCTTATCTACATACACCATCCCCAACCCTTCTATCATCCCTTTCTTTTTTTTCCTTCTTCACTCCATTGTGATCTTTGTCTATGTATTGACTAACTGTTGAAATTTACATTAGTATTTGTCCCCTAGGTTTTATGCAATCTGAAAATGTCAAGTGGTTTAAATTGTAGATTTATAATGCTTGTCGATCATACTTTCGGTAAATCTTGCACTGCCAAGTGGTTTTATGCTATATGTCATTAATGTTCTCTCGGTAAATCTTGCACTGCCAAGTGGCCATCATATGTTCATAACTAACGTTATGTATTTGTGATCTTTTGTTCTAAAGAATTGTAGGTTTTCATAACAGTATAAAATGGGTCTCATTATGCAGAGCTGCTGAAGGTTGAGCATATTAAGCAATATGACTATTTCCTTGAAAATCTTAATTGCCCTTTCTCTACTCTTTTTTGGGATTGTATGCCTTGTTAGGATATGTAATATTGGAGTTGTTGCTAGTTGACAGCTCTTATTCCATTAGCTATTGTACACTTATAGAAACCTCAGCTCTCCATTGGTACATTCAAATACTTCCAGGAGTTCACTGACAATCTTATTAAAAAGGATGCACTGTCAGAAGATAAGAAAGTTGAATTCGAGGTAATATAGCAACAACCTTAAAAAAAAACTAAAACAGTGGCAAGTACACCTCCACTATAAATTTTGCTTGTTAATAATTGGTGATTAAATTTATTTTTATCCTTTACAGGGCATTTGATTGGAAATTATCATTGATAACTTGATTATCTATTCAAGATTATTAATGATAATTTTATTTAATTTAGATTATGATTAATTTTTAAATAACACAGTATGACCACCACATCATTAATTAAGTTATAATTCAAAAATGTGATTAGTTTGACAACATAAGTTTTTTTATAATTTTAAAGATTAATATTTTTTTTATAATTATAAATCAATTGAAATATATTATAAAATTTAATTGAAATATAATTAATTAATTTAATAAATTTTAATTTAAATATATGTAAATTTCAAAAAATAATTTATTTTAAATTTAAAAAAATTATTGAATTATATTTATTAATTTAATAAATTATTTTATTAAAATAATTATTTTAATAAATTATATATTTATTTTAAATTTTAAAAAATAAAATTAAAGAATTATATTTACTAATTTAATAAATTATTTATTAAATAATTATTTTAAAATTATTTTATTAAAATAAAATTAATGAATTATATTTATTAATTTAATAAATTATTTGATTAAAATTATTTAATAAAATTATTGTATTAATATATATAAATTTATTTTAAATTTTAAAAAATAAAATTAATAAATTATATTTATTAATTTAATAAACTATTTTAATGAATTATTTTATTAAAAATATATAAGTTTATTTTAAATTTAAAAAATTATAAATAAATTATATTTATTTTTTATATATTATCAATTTATTATCATCATTAATATTATTAATTTAATATTAAAATAAAGATGTTATGTTTTGAGCAACTCATTTCTGATTCTACCACCATCTAAAATAAAGATGTTTTGTAAGCTTGGGTGTTCTTAATGTCAATGTTATTTTTTGAGCTACAATTGGAGTATGAATTCGTACTCCTATTCGATTATGTCTGTGGGACTACAACTGTATCTTCTGGATGCACGGTAGAACATTGGATCGCATTTAAGTTCGAGAATACAAGGAGTGGTTGATTCTCCACAATTAGAAAATAATGGCAAACAGAAACTAGGGCAGATGTTAGTACTCTAGTAAAATAGTATATATTCTTCTACTTTCTAACAGAGATGTATTGGCAAAATCAATTTCTTCTTCTGCCATTTCAGCAGCTTTACACGGCTGTGATTTTACGATCATCTATAAAAAAAAATAAATCAAAAAATTATAATTAACTATAACTGCAAAATTCATCTCAATATAATGCTATATATTGATTATATGTTTCCTAAATTAAAAAAAAGAGTTCTAATTTGAGGGCTGTACTTTAATTAAAATATTTTGCATGAAGACGTTTTTTTACGTGATTTTTAGAAATTCGTCGTATTGATTTTTCTTCTCTTATGCCATTCATTTGATGAGAAACAAAAAGGAATATCAGGGTCAAATTATCGGATTTAAAATCACACCAAGTTGCCTTCAGTCTAAAATTGATCAAAACTCAAAAGCAGTAAAACCACGAATTTTAAAAAAATACCCTTGTTCTCATCGCAAAACATCAATTGATAAAATGATGAAAGATAAAATCTATTAATGCTGAAGCTAGAGAAAAAATCACGGTTAGAGAAGCTGTAGAAACGGCCACTAACAATAAGACGGGTATTTTAGCCACTTCGTTATTTGAAGGTGACAATCTTTCATCTATCATCTTTTGGAGACATGGCACTGATCTCTTACGCTTTTTTACCCCAAAAAAATAAGCATTACCTCTTTTCACGAAAGCGTCCTGAGAAACACCTCTTTTCACGAAAGCGTCCTGAGAAACATTCAAAACTCCCTTCCACGGGAGCAAGCAACCCTTTGAGTCAGGATCAAACAAGTTTTCAACTGCATCCAACTGATATACTTCAGCTTGAACTATAGATTCAACTGCATGATTAAAATAGGATGACTTGTATTACATACCTTAACGGACTCTTTCAACTATACTGAGAAAAGCTCAAATAATAACACACTAATTGCAATACATTGCATAACTTTATTTCTTGTGCACAAAATGCAACATGGGAGACATGAACATTTCATCACAGCATAACAAATCAAAGATACGAAATAGTGCCAGGATGATACATAGGAGTAGCAGATCAACAAACCTTGGATTAACCTAAGTAGAAGTATTGACATCAGCATCTTTTGATGAGAATAAGTTGGGGTATGAGAAGTATGGATCATCCTCTAGTGAAGGCAAGCGCTGTGGCACATGTGAAGATGGTAGGGTTTCACCAGAATGAATAGTCGGTGATTCAATTTTCCCTTCTTCATCATAAGCAGCAATAGTGTCATTGCGTCCAAAAGAATATTGTTGGAATTTAGCTTCAGGAAGCTCATTTAGACTGCTCTCTGATGTTTCGCTGCTGCTCTTCGCAACAAGTTCACTAATTTTTACCTGCACAAGATTTGCAGCTGCACGGGCAGCTACTGCCGCACGTTCAGCTGTTTCAGCAGCTGACTGTGCAGCTGCTAAGACATCCTGTAAATCTGCCCTTATCTCACTTTTGTTCCGCAGAAGGGAGAAATGTATCTCCATCTTATTTGCAGAAAGTGAGGCAGAAGAAATTGGGTCACTCTGCTTCGTAGACGATGTTTGCGCATTTAGATCCAGATGCTCTTGAAATGAAGGCAATGGTGGAATAGAAAGATCAGGCTCACTTTGCTTTGATGGCAAATCGGCAGATGATGGTACTGGCTGGGTTGCACGATCATTTTGCTTTAAGGATTCCACAAAAGAAGGAAATGAGGGTGGAGTAACAAATGGAATGAACTTTTTATTTTCAAGATGAGGATTCTCTAGGGATGCAACGGATGGATCACTATTGACTGCATGTTCCATAGGTGGAGCATATGGCAAATCCTCTTTTGGAATGGACTTGTTAAGCTCATGTTTATTGATGCCACTATCATGTGTGGAAGATTGTAGGTCAGGATCATCCTCCGTGGTCAATGGACCATCAAATACTGCTCGAACTGAATCCTTTGGTACTTCGGGAAGACCCAATAAATCAAATTCTTCATCCGAATCCGGTTTGATATTAGTCTCATTAACAGTAGCAGAAGATAATGCAATATGTTTCTGTGGTGGAAGAGGCAGAGAAGAACCATTCATGAACTGAGGTGGTCCATTCTGATGAGAAGATAGATATTAGTTCCTCAATATTAGGTAATTTCAAAATGCAATAGCCTTGTCTTACCAATAAATCCTCGTGCGGCTTTAAGAACTCAGTTTCAGTGGCAGATGGATCCCAATCTACCTCATGTTCTTCAGCAATTTCCTTTAACAATTTGAGTTTTGATTCCACCGAGGGAGCACGAATTGACAGCAGTTCAATTATCTGTATGAAACATCAAGATGGATATTGCTAAGTGTACTCTTTTTCCAGTTTACCCCAAGAAGATTTTGCTCCAGTAGAATCAACATATAATGTTTCTCTGTAAGCATTACCTGACGATTAACTCCACAATCAGGCAATAGTTCAGTTGCTGCAGTGACAAATTCCTTGCCATATTTGGCAGCGAAAAACATTTGCACCTGCATAAGTTCTGGCAAATCTGCAGATCTTGGTGCCGCAAAGCAGATGCTGGAGATTGCTTCTTTCAAGTCTAAAGGGCATTCTCTAAAAATTGGCAAAGTACACAATTCAATGTTCATAAAGGGACAAGCAGTAAGCAAATAATTGGAAAATTTTGGACAGTGTTCACGTAAACAAATATAGATTTGACTAACAGACAAACAGTTCCTGCTTTTAGTTTGAATCCTTCAGAAACATATAACCAAAGGGTGAACTAAACATTTTTTTACTAAGTAAAATTAAGGATTCTTTCAAGCTATTTAAGATAATGACACTCAAACTTCTCTAAAATCCAAAATAACAATTCGAGAGAACACTCAAGGAGATTAATAGAAACTAATGATATTGGATAAGGGAAACTGTGTTCAGAAAAACAAACTGTATATAAAGGATAGAATTTAGATAAATAATTGAAATAGAAAGGCAAACATGATGAACGCATTATTCATGTGATAAAAGTAGGATAATTAAGTATAAATAAACACAAATATATGCCTCCTATATATAGACTATTGTTCAGGTATATTCTTTTTCTTTCAAAAAGAAGATGAAATCATAGTTCATGTAATTAAATCCAAAGTCAAGGGTAGATGAACATGGATAATGATGTTTCAATTTGGATCCAAGTGGTAAGACAAACCATGATATCATCAAAAAGTTTTGATGACATAGGAGTAACAATTATTAGAAGTTGGTGTTTTAAATAGAGTATGCCACAATCAACATCTGGAATTGAAATCTAACATAAGAACGATGTTTTGGGCTACAACTGAAGGCAACATGGTCGAATGACAATTCCTTAAATAGTTAGAGAAAATGTTACGGGAAAAGAGATATCAAAAGTTATAATAATTTACAGTTGCCTTGTCAGGTAAGCTGTATATAGCAACTAATGTGCAGAGATATAGTTCAGTACCTAAGCATAGTTTGATAGTAGCAATTGAAACAGATTGGATTGCTTTTGGTTTCACTAGTTGTGTTGTAGGGGTAGTTTTCAAATTGGATAAAAGAAACCATGGTAGGGTTTGACCCCATAGTAACCTTCATCTTGCTGTTGTAACCAGTGTAACAGAGATAAACAGACAGGAAGCCCTCCTGAGTGTACCCTCTTTCAGAAATGTCCCTCCAGAGCTTTCAAATCATTTAAATACCTTACAGAATTTTCAAACCCTTGTCATCTCATGGTTAACAGTTAACAAAATTACTTAATAGAAAAGTGATTTTACACAAACATGGCATTCCCTCTATGCCATTGTTCTATTAGATAAATTAATAGTGTCAATGATCAAAAGATGAAATGACAAGAGTTTTAAAAGTCCAAGGAGTATTTCCACTATTTTAAAACTCTTAAAAGATATTTGAAAACGGAGGTAAAATTTAATGTGTGGAGGAAAGGAGGGCACATGTTTCTTAGAGCTAGCTGAATATCATTATGTGTGGAACATACGAAGATAAGTGTTCACTGAAACAGGAACAAAATCTTTCAGGTTATGGAATTCAAACACATGTCAAACTAAAAATCCCTTGTGAGACATGATGTTGGAAGGCAAATGTTCAATAACAAAATGTCAAGAATAGGAATACAATCATGGTACACACTAGAGTGTGATAGTGAGATTCAATGTTGGAAGGAAAATGTTCAATACCAAAATATCGTGCATATGTATAGAATCACGGTGCACACAAGAGTGTGATTAGCGCTAAATGTACCTCTGTGTTTCTATTATTGGAAGCCGGACAGTGATTAGCTCGCAGAACAGCTCAAGGATCTCCTGTGCCGCCATGATGTTCTCCTCACGGATTATGTGCTCTACCTTTCAAGAAAAGATTTACTTGTTTGTCAGTCTATGGAACCTCGAACAAACATAGGACCGACGAAAACATACGTGCTATCAGACTCTTAGACCTAAGAAGATTTTTTTTTCCCTTCAAATCATACCCGAATCCGAGCAGTGGCTTCTTGACCATTCTCAAGAAGCTTGGCAATATCCTTCCTCATCTGCTTCAGTTGAATTTCTCTTCGATTCCGCAGCAACTTTATTCTTGGAATCGTCAATTTCAACAGAGTTTTACTGAGACATAAAACGGATAACAATCAGAGACATGAATTAGCTTCGATCAAAAAGACCTTCCAGCGCATTATGTTACCAAAGAACGCTCAACTCTGGTTTCTCTATAATCACATCCAGAAGATCCAGTTTCGTTTTCATCATCTTACAAAAAAAAAACACACGAAAAAGAACGAGTTTTCCTAGAAAAACAAGATTATAAACCACCCAGATGCCGCCACGAAGAAGATGGAGAAACCAGAAATCTTCTGCTACAAAATTTATCAGCGCTCGCAAAGAATCAAGAGGGGGGTATCATACAAATCAAGAAACAAGAAACCGAGAGCCAGAAATCTTCTGCGACAAAATTTCTCAGCACTCGCAAAGAATCAAGAGGGGGGTATCATACAAATCAAGAAACAAGAAACCGAGAGCCAAGAGGCGATCGGGGAGTTGATGGATGATGAGCTTCTTACCATTTCGCCGCTCTGGAACCCTTGTTGAAGAAAGCGTCGAGCATCGACATAGCGATTCGGCGATCCTCAGAAACCGCAGCTTTCGATCAGATCCAATGATCACCACCGCCCTCGGGAGATCGAACCCTACCTGCTTACAGCTTACAAGAAAAGGAGAGAGGGGCAGTTCAATCGCGGCTTTCCGACCGCGGCCGGTGATATTTATCTCCGCATGCGGGGGTTGGATTCATCAAGACCGTCGAATGTGACATGCGGAGACGTAGATGAACGGCAGAGATTGTCCGGCACGAATGTTGGCGCGGTTGTGATGAGAACATGTGATAAACTTCGTCGCGAAGGATTCTTGGGATGGAGATGGAAGACGACGCGCGTGAAGAGTGGCCCAGCGAACTCGTAAGACTCTTCGTTCCAAAGCTTACCTTAATCTTTTATTTTTTTTTAAAAAAATATATATTTATTTATGTTATATTGGTTAAATAGACACAAATAAATTTGAAATAAATAAAGAGAATTTAAGTAGTTATATGCAAACTTAAAATACTAATAGATTAGTAGTTATATTATTTATATGTACTTAGTTAAGTATCACATATGTAAGTATTTATGTATTATAAATGGTCATGGACGTTCATTGCTTCATTTTACTCTTATTTGAATGGTTCAAAAATTTATACTAAATGATGTTCTCAATGTAATTGCTTCATCAATCTTTGAGTCACAATTAAGTCTTCAGGAAAGGAGTATCAATAGTGTGATTTTTTTTACATGCAATTTTACTTAGTTGTCTTGTTACTCTTATCATTTATCTAAATCCTTGATAAATTTCTTTATTAAAACATTAGAGGAAAACTAAGATATCAAGATATTCAGTAAACTTCCTTGGAGATCTTGTGAAATAAACCACCCTCTATAGGCAGTCTTCCGTTCTCATAAGGATTCTAAACAAATGTGAATAATGGGCCCCTCTCGTGCAGTTCTCTTAAGTATCAATAATTATGAGCAGAATTGGATTTTATTTTTACTTGAGAAATGATGAATCCCTTGTTAAGGCAAATGCTCAATCAAGAGGGGGGTATCAATACTGCAAAGTCTCACAATTTCGTAAATCAATTAATTTTCCTTGACAGTTGCCTGACTCAGTGTGGCAAGACCAGTTACTGGTAGTGCACTTCTTGCCAATATGAACTGTGAAACAACTGAGAAATCAAAGCTCACTCATGTGATTAGTCTTATTAGGATGAAATAAGGAATTGTCCAAATAATGCATGTCGGAACAGTATTGTTCCCTAGCAAATTAAAACATTACTAAATAGAGAAAAGAATGCCAACGCTGAGGGTTCAGGGCTTAGGCAATAATATTAGAAACTTCATCTTAGATAAAGTTTCTAATATCTAGCGATTTGACGTCAACCATCTCCTCATCCTTGAATTCCTCCCTGCAAGAGTTGCGAGTTATCCATCAGTGCAAATTAAAAACCAATTCAGCTAACTCACTCTCTTTATAGTACTTGAAAAGTAAGCACAAAACTATTTTCTAAAAATATTCCAAAAGACTAACATGACAAGAATAACTGCTTGTCTTATTTAAGTTGCAGTGAGAGAGAATGTAGACCTCTTAAGCTGGGTTTCCATTGCTTCCATAGCATCCTTCTTCAGATCTTCCAAATCCTCTTTGGCGATTTTAAGTTCCAACTGTTCTTCATACTTTGGAAGGTCTTCCTTCTTAATCCCCAGCCTAATTCAAGTTTAAGAAATCAGGATAGTTAATACACTGGTTTTTGCCTAACAATATAAGCAGAAAACTATCAATCCTCAGCTTGTAAATAGATTTAATCTGAAAATTAGATCAATGGGCAGATTGCAATGTAACTTTGACGTTACACGAGTCACAATGATGATAAGAAGATAAGTTAAATGCCAAAGGAAGCTTGCAACTCTATGCTGCAGTTTTCTTTTGATAGGATAGAATCTGACAGCGTCAAACTATACTGTCAGTAGTGATGAGTATATATTTTTTACTGCACGGGCATGCCAAATTAACAAATTTGAAACCATTAAACAGGCACATCAGTGATATGCAGAAACAAGAAACAAAATTGTCAAGAAAAACCGAAAGCCACTATCAAAATAGTACAGAGATATCCACTAACTTTTTGTTGATTTTGTCAAACTCAGCCAAGAGAAGGGCCATGTTCTTCTTGTCAGATCTGAGAAGTGGCTTTTTAATCTCTTTCTCAACCTTCTCCAAAGCTTCCATCATCAAAGCCTCAGCACCGAGATCATCTGTAAGGCCATTCCTGCAAAAGCAATTTGTAGTATCATAGTAGTAAGGATGAAGTTATGTGACATGAGATAAAAGTAGTAGCATTTAATTTTACAAACAATTACATGTATAAAAATGAGGCAGTGAAACCAATAAAACTACTGCATAGTCAGAACAAACATATAGCAACTCTCCTGCAACCTCTCCTTGGATTCTGCATCTTGATTACAATACAATCCAGAATGGTAGCATACAAGGAAAAAGGTTTACTTAGTAATGAAATTATCTAATACTTTTTCAAATTTTTAGCTTTATATAATTTTTTTTAATCATCTTAAAAAACCACAAATTTTGCTCCTGTACTTTCAAAATTCAAACACAGCAGGAAAAGAAAGATCTTGTTATCAACTTGGTTCCAACCTCTCATCTAAAAGCAATGTCCATTTCCCCATTTGCTAATATAAGCTTGAAAAATATAATTTCAAAATAGGAAAATAGAAGCTGTTGTTGGCAGACATAAATGTTGCTCAAGGAGTATGGTGACTATAAAAATGGATATGTTGCTATTAATTTGATCTATAAAGAATAGATTGCATAAAAGTAACAGTTAGTATGTCTTTTGAACTATTAATTACAGAGATTTTCAGCAACCATCAATCGAATTAGCTATGCAATTATCCCTCACAATATCAATTTCATCATATCAAGTGCCTACTGCAGGGTAAAAATTAACACTCACCGTATTGTTTGTTAAAGCAATGCAATCTACATTTGTGGTTACCTACCTTAACATAAAAGTTGAATGATTAAAATAGTACTTTATGAATCATCAATATTGAATTCATTTAGTTAGTACTTATCTTATTCAACAATAGTTTTTGAAGTTAAACTTAATCTCCCATGTGTGACAAAAAAACACCCCAAAAAAAATATCAACATTCCCTGTGTAAAAAGCATTTCTAGATTTCACTGCTACACATAAGAAGTACAAACATTAATACCAAATATGATTACGAGAAACAAACAAATATATATAAAGACTAATCACATGAAATAAATATCATATTATTAACAATGATAAAAAGAGAGAGAGACGTCCACAACTACTATATACTTGATCCTTATCTCCTGTAATGTCAACAGGTATGTTCGTGCATCAGGAATGTCTTGTGTCTGTTGATCAATTATGTATTTAATTTTCTGAGATTCTGATAGTAGATCGGCTCTGCAGGATAACAAATTGTCAAGTTACTACGCAAGAACATATGGTAACAAATAGATCATGAACACAAAAACAACAAAACACAAGAAATCTTATGCAGCACATTACATTGTGAAGGACTAAATTCAGACAGATTTATAGGTTACAAGTTACAACAGAATGAACATGTAAAACCAAGAGTTGAAGCTAGTTTATACAGAATCCCTAATTCTCATTTTCCATATACAGCAAAAATATTATAAAGTCCATGCAATTAACTAAAACCTTTCAATTTATAACATTCAAGTTGTTTTTTTAAGTATAAATAGTTGGTTCCATGTTGAAGGAAATAATGCAACAAATTGCCATTCAACAGACAGCACTGCCATATTTTTATAGCAAATTTGTCCTAATTGAGACATATATCTGACAGTTAGCATAGCCAATAAGTAAGGTGAGCTACAGAGAAATTTGTCACAAGTCTCATATCCTGCAGTACTAGCAAATTCGTACTAATTGTTGGCACAGCTAGAATATTGGAGGTTGCACTGCAGGAGTTCACAAGTCACAGCATCCTAAAATATCGGTACTGGCAATAAGAATAGTTACAATAAAATGTACAAGATTCCATGGTATACAGGAAAGAAACGCATATACGAAATGACCAGGAAGACTCTAGAAACAAAACTATTAAATTAGCTAATAAAAAATCCTTAAAAGCATCTGAAATCTAAGAATCTTGTGAAATGCCTCACGTAAAAAAAAAAACTTCTAGATTTCTGATCAGATTACAGAATAAAGCACAACAAAAATCAAGAGAAAAAATATGTATCACGGCTTTGCAGAGATGGAGGATAGAAGTATAATACATACACATAAGAAACTTACTTTTCCCTTATGGTCTTTATGACTTTTGCATATTGGGAGACAGCGGCCAGATCATCAGGATCAATAGTGATCTTTTCCTTACGAAGGACACCGAAAGCAGTTTCATATTTGTTTTTGACCTCATAAAAGATGTTCTTCAATATTTCTTCAAACACAAATTGATACAATGAGCTACGAGATGGGTTTAAACAACAAACTTATATTTATCAGCCAAAACCCAACCTAAGGATCTCACCATCTCCTTTCAGGGGTGGAAGATTAGAAGGTGAAGCTTCTTTTGCAAAGGATCGAACTGCCATAACATGATCGTGCTGCAAAATTATCTGACCGGCATATAACTGCAAAAGAAAAATTAGTAACTACCATCATACACAATTATAAAATTCATAAAAACTTGTGCAATTTGTATCTTGATATAGAATGATAGCTACGCAGCCAGCACCAAACTGGAAAAATTATTACAAAAACACAAGCTGGTAAACTCTAAAAATATGCATTTGGAATAACCGACTTGACAAACTAACAAGCAACTTTTAGTTGTCCTGCTTCCGAGATACAAGTAATAAAAGCCATAGGCATTTGGCACGTAAGAGAAGCGTCAGTACCAAGCCAGATGTGCTGGCATGACCAAGGCATGACCCATGAGGGCATTTTTCACAGCACAGTGATCCTGCTATTGTTTTTACCGTCACATTAGTCAATGTCACTCTTTCATAAAGCTCAACGGAGGCAGCCAAGTCGTTTAGTAGGGAGAAAATGACGATAATGTCACATCACACCACGATTTGGAAGTTTTGTCACCCTCCATTTTACTAAAACATCAAATTGTATAAACACAAAGTCTCGAACCTCAAACTAAATTTCCAAAAATGTAAATTTATCTTCCTGAGACAATATGCAACATTTATCGCAACAAAATGAGTACCCAATCGCTATTGTTTCCACCCCAATCCTACAGTTTAAAAAATCGAAATCAAGGACTAATCATAAATAGTATAGAGGAGCTCGCAGACACATATAACTGGCGTTTCGAGATGTCGAAAGATCAAAGTCCAAAAACCATAGCCACATAAAATGATTTAAAAAATAAAAAATAACTAAAAGGAAACATCGGAGACAGCGACCGTCGATGAGATCGGACGATATCTGCCCGTTCCAATGGATCTGGAGGCCATGTCGAAGAGCGCATATTAGGGTTTTCGAGACGGGGGAACGCCGATCGTGATGGTTAACGAGAACCAAAGGAGGGATAAAATGGTGCACCTGTCGGGATCGGGAAAGGAGGCGAGGAACGAACGCCATGTCGGCTGCAGTGATTCGCAGTCCGGCTTCCTTTTGCACGAATTCTCTGTCTGTAATGTGCACCTTCTTCGTTACTGCCTTCGGCCTACTGGGTTTATTATATCTATTACCGTTGCATCAGAATCGTACGGTTGAAGATGAGAATATGCGGCCCAGTGGCGGATTAAACCGGTTAATTGTGATCTGGACGATTGGATTGAGCCGATTTAGGGCAAATTTGCTCCATTGGGTCATTGCCGTTTCAAAGAAAACAAAAAACAAAAAACAAAACGTTGAACTCAAAATTTTGATCGTTGCAAGTTAGGCCATTAAAACAATCAAATTAATTAATCTTCTGACTTACCAATGTGCAAAAGCGATCGACGAGGTTAAAAACAAGACTGACTAAAGGGATGAAGTTTCTATTCACCTTCCCATCATTTTTGCCTCATTTGACATGCCTTTTAACGTTTCCCCAGCGAGAATCATCGACAAGAAGACTAAAGCTATAATCAAATTCAAAAGAAGAAACAACTTCAGCGGGCAAAGAACTGCAAATACTTGAGCGTAAGATTTTCCTTAATTCAATAAACAACACCATTTTCCTGGAGCGAGCAAATCTTCAAAATGGTAGGCAGCATAATCACTTTTTGCAAGTAACCAGGTGGATCCATGAACAATCATGTAGTTTTCCGCAGTATCCCCGAAGGAAGGTAAAGGAAAAAAGTTTTAACTCACGAAATTTCGCAACTCTTTCATTGAAAGAGAAGAAACAGAAATAGAAAGAGGAATTTGCACAACAAAGCATCAGAAGTACATTTTGAAGAAAAAAAACCAAAGAATTATGGAAAAAGGCAAAAAGAAAATCCAACTTTACCTAAAACGAGTGCAGGGAAAAACGGGGATGGTAATGCCACATCAAACTAAAACCAAATGATTTTTTTTTGCAACTTCTTCCCTTCACGTTGCGATCGTTGCTCCTTTCCTTCATGATGAAGTCCTCGGAGACGCCGTCGTTCTCCGGTTCTTGATCGGGGTGAGGTTGACCTAGGAGATCAGAGCCACTGGACGAGGGCGAAGATGATCCCGACGCTACCGCCGGAATCGAGATCTCGGTCAAGATTCCGGTGAGCAAGGTGGCGCCGATTGGCGGTGCATTTCACCGGTGCCCGATAGCGGATCGAAGTTTCGGGGACTCTTCGCCCTCGCCTCCCGCTTTTTTTATAATTTGGAGAGGAGAAAGGGTGTCCCTGTGAGTCGAACATCTATTTATAGTGACACAACAAAGATAAGAGAGATAATAAAATAAATAAAGAGTGAATTCATTGCTCATGGTTTGTCTACGTTTTTTGTTAGAGTCCAAGGAAGAGTAGAATTTTGTTTAGTATCCATTAAGCATAAAAAAAGGGAAAAAATCATTTACCCCTTTGTTACCTATTTTAAAGATATTTTCTATTTTAAAATAATCAAAGTATACATATAATATTTTTGAACGCTTATTGTTTCAAACATTATCATTAATAAAAGGAAGAACTTATGATTTTTGTCTAAGTTTTTTAATGTTTATTATCAAAGCAAATATTAATTACAAAAGATATATTGGCTATAACATTTGGTTACATAAAACATACTTCAATCTCCTTTTCTTTTTCTTTTCCTTTTATCCTTTAATTCCTTTTTTATTTCTATTACTAAATTGCATAACAAATTAAATGATATTTAAATCAGGCTAATATTCTTAGTAATTTAAATGCTAGGATTCAAACTGCCGCGGTCCATTGATATTTAAATTTATTTAGAAATCATACTAATTTTAAATTATTTCAAATAAATAAAATAATTTGCATGCCACATCAAAAATTAATGTTTGTAGATCTACGCACGTTTTCTCTCTCGCTTCCCAACGCCCCTCACTCGTATATCACAGGACAATGTTCACTTTGAAAAAGAGATAAATATCAGGGGGTTAAATGAATTTCTCTATCATGTAAACTTAATCAAGAGCTTAAGACCTTAATTAACCAAATGTGTAAAGACTAGGGCAAATATCATAAGAGTCACTTACTTCCCAGAAATCCAAAGGATTAACTCGGAATTATAAGTTTCATGAGGTCCTAAAAAGCAAACTTTTTAATGCCTTAAAAAGACATTTTTTATTCGCTCCGGTCAGATGAGTTAACCATGGTCAAGTAAACTCTTCCATCGCTATCTATATCTATGTATACATATACCAAAACATGCAACCTTCGCACCGTGTGTTAATGCGCATGCTCCGGTCAGGCACGGGCAGTACCTAGTGATAGAGGCAGAACGTGACCTGCTGACCCCGCTGCGAATGAGGTCGCCCGTCGCCTGCCCTATCCCAATCAAGGTGCTTCCCTGTCGCTCATGGACGATAGTTTAATTATGCGGAACGAATGGGTGTGCAATAGATAAAATTTTTGTCACGCTTTACTCGCTCCACTCGATCAATATAAAATTTAATCTGCAGATGAGATTGCGAAGACAAAAGATTATTCATAATGCAATCCGCCAAAAAGGTTGATTTCTCGATATCAATTATAAAAATATGATTTTTATTGTTCCAGAGGTTTTGAATGAGTGAAATTGTTGAGGAAAACAAATAAACGTGTCTATAAACTATGTGGAATATACGAACTGCACCAGGCCTGCACGGTAGGTCAGGGCATCTCCATTTATGCACGTCTCTGTTACATCTCACATCATCAGTTGCAATTTATGATACAGAAAAATTCAGTTTCCATTACCAATTTTGTTTTAGGCAGTTGTTTAGGTTGGTTACTAAAGTTCTGCACAATCAAAATTTTTGTTTAATTATCAAATTTTAAGTTTTTTTCGTTTTCTTTTTGATTGTTTTGTTTTTGGGAATTTGGTTCCTGTGTGCTCGCTCGATCTTGTCGCTAGTAATTATTGTGGTCAAGGAGTCAATCGGAGCCCTCTCTCGGGGGCTTCTCCTTGCCTACAAAGCAAAGGGAATGCACTAACAATCAACAGCTTCCCCCGTATACTTGGTCGACTGCGACAGCTAGTGGAAGGGAGCGGTTGCCGATGGAGGCCGAGTACCTCGTCGACGGCGGCGGCGGCGGCGATCTGGAGTCGCCCCTCTTCTCCTACGACTCGCAACTCGACGAGCACCGCGCCTCCCGCATTCGCCGCTTGGCTTCCAACACCACCTCTCAGCTCGCGATCATCGGCTCCAAACTCTGCCCCATCGAAAGCCTCGACTACGAGTACTTTCTCACTCTATTTCTCCTTGAGATTGTGGAAGGCTGATTTGTTTCTATCTCGTTTGTTCGATTTGGGGTTTCAGAATGATTAAAGGCCGGATCCCCCCTTCTGTGCAAGTACGGAATGAAAAGTTTGGAATTTTGTCGCCTGTTTCTCCTGCTGCTTATTAATGTATCTAAAATTGTAGGAAGATTAAATGGATGCTTTTTCCCCATTTTTTTCGCGGCTTTGAAATTGTAGGATGATTAAAGCACGATTTTGTGTGTGTGTGTCTCTCTGGGAATTTTAGGGTGAAAAAGCAGGGATGTTTTCATTTGTTTCTCCATCTTTGACTTTGACAGCAGAATTGAAATATCGGATTTTATCTTTCTCCATGCCCCAGTTTAAGATTGTTGCCTGAGCAAAATACCAACTTTTTTTTTTCTTTTGTGAAATTTGGGTTGTGGCAACACGGAATCGAAGATCTGAAAGAGGAGAAATTGCAGGTTGATCGAGAATGACTTCCTCAAGCAGGATTGGCGTAGTCGGGGGCCGGTGCACATCGTGCAGTACGTCATCCTCAAGTGGACTCTGTGCTTCCTCGTCGGCGCCCTGTCCGGTGCTGTTGGATTTTTCAACAACCTTGCTGTCGAGAACATCGCCGGTGTCAAGTTCGTGATTACCTCGAATATGATGCTTGCCAGCAAGTACGATCGCGTTCTGGCAAATAGAACAAACGCTTCGCTTGTTTCTTGCTTATTTTGTCGGTTGATGTTTCAATTTGTTGGATCAGGTATGGATGGGCATTTGCGGTGTTCGCGGGGTCGAATTTTGTGCTCCTCATGCTTGCTTCGGCCGTCACCATCTTCATCTCGCCAACGGCAGCTGGATCTGGAATTCCAGAAGTGAAGGCATACCTGAACGGTGTTGATGCTCCTCAAATTTTCTCATTGAAGACGTTGTGTGTGAAGGTGAGGTTTTTGGAATTCTTCTGGATTGAGAAAAGTTTCCTATTATTCTATGCACGGTCCAGTCTATAATGGGGGCGAAGTAAATGAACTTGCTTCTTTCTTTTTTCGAATGCTGAACTGCTTTTACTCCACTCATCTGTGGAGCATATCTGAACGGTAAAACAGATTGAACAACGAGTTTTCTTCTTCTTCTTTTGTACAAAATAAGAACAATCCACAAGTTCCTAATCTGATTGGCTCATTTTTGTATGTCTATGCGAAAGCATTTTCGAATCATTTGAATGATACAGAAAAAAGAAAAATCATTGCACGTATAGTGTCTTGAAGATGATGATCTGACTTTAATGAATCAACAGGTGGTAGGTTCCATTGCTGCGGTGTCCTCATCTCTTCATGTGGGCAAGGCAGGTCCGTTAGTACATACAAGTTCCTGTATTGCATCCATACTTGGGCAAGGAGGATCTCGGAAGTTCAAGTTAACCTGGAGATGGTTGAGGTACTTCAAGAATGACAGAGATCGACGGGATTTAGTAACCTGCGGAGCTGGTGCTGGAATCGCTGCAGCTTTTCGTGCACCAGTTGGTGGTGTTCTTTTTGCATTGGAATGTGTATCCTCATGGTATCATACTTCTTGATATCTTCCTTGCAACCATTAGTTTTCTATGTGTATTCTATAAAATAAAGATTGCATTCATAGCTTCCCACTAGGAATCTGCAAAGTTGTTTTTTCTCTGTGGTATTGTAGTCAATGGTACTGTGAGATTGCTTTAACATCAAGTGAGAACTCGGTACAAATAGATTGAGGTTTGTGTATGATGATTGCAATTGTATCATATGGTCTTTGCAAACTGACTATTGCGGATTGATATTTCATTTTGTCGAATGGCATAGTTATGGGAAGAATATTAAATCTGAGTTTGAGAGCATACTGGAGTATATGTTGAAAAGTTTGGGCACATTAGTCATGGTAAAAAGTGCTCTATACTGGAGAGTGATATATCTCCACCATATGCCTTTTACTTATTATTCTGAAGTTATCTCAAATAATATCTCTTAATAGGAATTTACTTGTCTTTGAAGGTGGCGAAGTGCACTGCTATGGAGAGCATTCTTCACTACAGCAGTTGTTGCGGTTGTGCTCAGGGCATTGATTGACATTTGTAGAAGTGGTAAATGTGGCTTATTTGGGAAGGGCGGACTTATCATGTTCGATGTCACTTCTGCTGATGTGTCTTATCACCTTGTCGATCTACCTCCAGTCATTGTTTTAGGAGTAATAGGTGGAATCTTAGGAAGCCTCTACAATTTTGTGCTGGAAAAGGTTCTTAAAGTCTACAATCTTATTCACAAGTATGTATTCTTGCTTCTTAGATTGCAACGTATAGTTCTACTTTGTTGCAAAGATTTCCTCCAATGATTTTTTAAGAGCATATTCAAACTTTCATTTTCAGGAAAGGCCATGGATACAAATTTTTTCTTGCTGCTTCAGTTTCCATATTCACTTCCTGTTGCCTATTTGGATTACCTTGGCTTGCGTCTTGTAAACCTTGCCCAGCTGGGTTATCCGAAGCTTGTCCATCAATAGGAAGATCTGGTAATTTCAAGAAGTTTCAGTGTGCGCCTGACCACTATAATGATTTGGCTAGTTTATTTTTCAACACCAATGATGATACAATCAGAAACCTCTACAGTGCTGGCACAGACAATGTTTTCCAGAAATCTTCAGTGTTCTTGTTCTTTGTTACTTCCTATTTTCTTGGAATTATCAGTTATGGTCTGGCAGTTCCTTCTGGTCTTTTTGTGCCAGTTATTTTGTGTGGTGCAACTTTTGGACGCCTTATAGGTATGCTTATGGGTTCACATTCGACTCTTAACCATGGTCTCTTTGCTGTCCTTGGTTCTGCTTCCCTTCTAGCTGGTTCGATGAGAATGACTGTTTCAGTCTGTGTAATTATGCTAGAATTAACAAACAACCTTCTACTCCTTCCCCTGGTCATGCTGGTTTTGCTTATATCCAAGACTGTAGCTGATGCTTTTAATCCCGATATCTATGATTTGATTGTGAAATTGAAGGGGCTCCCTTATCTTGAATCCCATGCTGAGCCTTACATGAGACAGCTTACAGTTGGTGACGTGGTTAGTGGTCCTTTGCAGGTATTCAATGGGATTGAAAAGGTTAGCAACATATTCCATGTGCTGAAGAGCACTGGCCATCATGGCTTCCCTGTGGTAGACGAGCCTCCTCTGTCTGATACACCTGTTCTGTTCGGTCTGATTCTTCGTTCGCATCTACTTGTTCTGTTGAAGAAGAAACAATTTCTTTGTACCCGCACACTTGCAGGTCCCGAAGCTTCAAAACATCTCTCAGCTGATGATTTCGCCAAACGTGGATCTGGCAAGCATGAAATTATTGAAGGCATTGAGTTGACTGCTGAAGAGATGAATATGTATGTTGATTTACACCCATTCACAAATACTTCGCCTTACACTGTTGTTGAGACGATGTCTTTGGCGAAAGCTCTGATTCTTTTTCGAGAAGTTGGTCTGAGACATCTCCTGGTTATCCCCAAGTCCTCTTCGGTATGAAACTTCAGCTACTTGATGTTTCTGTATATAAGTCAAATCTACTTGCTCTACAATTTTTTTTTTAAAACTCAGATCTCTTTTAAAATAAGCAAATCCTTTCATTAATTTTATTTATGGCTTTATGACATTGTTTTTCTGGACCATGCAGAGGGCACCTGTAGTTGGAATATTAACGAGGCACGATTTCATGCCCGAGCATATATTTGGATTGCATCCTTTCCTACTCAGGAGCAGCTGGAAGAAATTATGGTTTAGGAAATTGAATTCTAGTGATCTTTGTTTGTTCAAGAAATGACAGCTGAACTCAAACTGCAGTGTTTATTTTGATTGGAAATTCATCATTTAGCTTTCCGATACAAATGCTTTATATCTGATGAAATCAGCCTCGTATGAATTTTGTTTATATTTTTGGCCAGTAAGTTCTGTTTAGTTCCTTCTCTACAGTTTTCGATACCAGTAGGACAGTTTCATTTTGAATTTGTGGAAATAGGCTTCCCCAGAGATGCGTCGAGTGTATAGAAATTAATGCTAGATTCTCACAGAAATTAATTGCTTCCCCAGGAAAGGTCATAGAAGAATGATGTGGTGTTTGTTTTTATAATCAATTTGGCCAATTGATTAGGGTTTAGGGTTTCGAGCTTCAAAGCATTAGTGTAAACAATGTTAATTTGTTGTAATATCATGCTCACAGTTAAATGCTTAGCAGAGATTTCCTTTCATTTTCTTGCAAAATTCCTTGTGGTTTCCCCTTGTTAATCTTACAAGAAGAAATACTTTGATGGTACATTTTGATAAATATTTAGGGTTTCACATTGCATTTTTTTAAAGGTGCTTCTTAGAGATACTTCTAAACTTTCCAGTTGCACTAGAAGATTAATGCACTTGAAGAATTAACTCCATATATGTATAAACAACAAAAAATGGAGAGTTAATTTACACAATTATGTGCACCCTTAATTGTCATTTTATTTGCATACCGTCAAGTGTGTGAATTTAAATTAATAAGTTTATACACACACTTGCTTAAATAGAGCAACCAATCAATCTGGTTTATGATGCTGGCCAAATCCTTCCAACACCCAGATGCTGAGTGAGAGGTTTTAACTCCAAAGTAGGGCTGATGGCAAGCAAGCTCAAAAAACAATCCACAGGAACCGTCATGCCCCAAACATTGATCGATTCGAGTTTACGACACTTAACTACGAGCTTGTTGAGGCCATTCTCTGTGACATGGCGGCAACTCCATAGAACGATAGTCTGCAATTGTAGCGCCAAAGATTAGCTTGCAGTAGATCACCTATTTTATATGTTGTTGCATACAAGTAATACATGGAATAGGATGAACAAGAATTAGACTATAGTATAAGTTGAACACTAAGAAAAATAACTTAAAAGTACCTTGATTTGGGGGCAACTATTTGCGATTGCATACAAGGATTCATCTGTAATAAATGTACCCCCAACATTCAGGTGCTGTAAGGAATTAGCTTTAGTCACCTGAACAAAATCAAATGCAAGTGAATATTAGAACAATGAAAGTACAAATATAGACAAAACATCACAATATATACTATTTGCAAAGTACTACTAGTTCATAGCATGTAATTTTTAAGAATACAGACTCAAAAATTGGATGCAGCATAAACTATACTCTGATAAACAATAACATTTGTCTTCAAAATGCATAATTTAATATCCACAAGGTCTGTTCATTGTAACGACAGTATATTTTCAAGAACTTGAATCAATTAGGCTATTGGTAGACAACATGATTTAGATGATTAGATGGACTGATAATTTGAATGGGTAAAGTTCCATGGCACATGCAATGATAATATTTCTGTTTAATTGACTACTTTTATTAGTTGCTAACTCCCAACTTAAGTTGCACATACATTTGTTTTCTTTATTAAATAGAGCTACTTGCTACTGCTGATTTGACTCTGAGCATGCTCTTTTTATCATAGTAGAACAATTTATGAAAAGAAGGATCCCTGTAGTGTTTGATACTAATAGGCATCAGCTCATTAGTTCGATTACAAAAAAATTTGTCAATTTTCTAGACATCTTCACATTCTGAGACAACACTACAGAAGATTTCAATAAGAGATTTAACTTGATCATGATGTAGAGAAGAAACCTGAGGAGCAAAACAATAGTGTTAACTAAAAATGGGATAATAGGAAAATAAAGAACCATAGATTATAACAACCATTCAAAATTGACTCAGTTCTTCCAGTGCTACTCTTCACCTACTAGAGTATATTGTTCGATTACATAAATATTTTGATCCTAAAAGGATTCCATATATGTAGGTTATTCTATCAACCTAACTCTCCGGAACAAAGTAATTACTACAGGTTTTTATAACCTTCTCAACCAACTCATTAAGCATATACCATTGCCAAACATCATAAGATATGGTTTAAGGTAAGTTTGAACTTTGAAGCGTTGACACTCTTAGCCAATGCCATAGTAAGCATAATATAGTACTACCAGTTGAATTACTCCTCTGTCAGTGATTCCAGCCATGCCCCACATTGATATCGATAATAGCTTACCGACACATTTTGTTAGTGAAATCTTGTATAGCCCTTCATCAGTTATTTGGCAACCCCAACAGCTCCTTGATCTATACCAAAGGAATTGCAGCTTTGATCAAATCAAAAGGTGAAAAAAAAAGAGAAGACTGTCAAATTCCTACATGAAAAACAAATTAGTTAAATGAGATCAAAATGACTACTTGATCTCTTCAACCTCGTCACTAATCAATTTGAGACTGAAATCAGGAACTTTAAGCACAAGACGGAATTAAGAAACTGGAAAAAGGAGTACCTTGACCTTACGCATAAACAACACAATAACAGAGGGAAAACCATTGAAACAAGACAATAAATGGGGAAGAAAGCGAGAACAAGATACAAATCCAGCTCCTAGATATTGTAGGCATTTTAAAGTGAGATCAAAATAACTACTTGATCTCTTCAACCTCGTTATCGATCAATTTGAGATCGAAATCAGCAATTTTACGTATAAGAATGCATCAAGTAACTAGAAAAAGGCATATTTTGACCTTGTATGTAGACAGCACCATGACAGTGAGAAAACAATCGAAGCAAAGCAAGAAAAAGGAGGCGGAGGGGGTGGGTGGGTGGGTGGGTGGGTGGTGAATAGGATACATATCCAACCCCTTCGAAATGTAGGCGTTTTAAAATGACATCATAATAACTACTTCTCTTCAGCCTGCGTTACTGATCAATTTGAGACCAAAATCATCATTTTTAATTAATTCAAGCATCGATTACGAAGCTAGAAAAGGCATTAGTTTGAGCTCATGCGTAAACAGCACCGTAGAAGAGGGAAAATACGATCGAAACTAAGCAAGAAAAGGGAAGAAGAAAAGTAGATGCATATCCAGCTCCTTGATATTGTAAACGTTTTTGAATAAGACCAAACTTGATCTCTTCATCCACGTTGCTGATCAATTTGAGAACAAAATCAGCATTTTTAAGCACAAGAATCTCATACAAAACTAGAAAAGGCGGTGCTTTAGCCTCGTGCGTAAAAGAGCATCACAAAAGAGGGGAAAAAACAATCGAAGCAAATCAAGAAAAGGGAACAAGAAGAAGAAGAGAAGTCGATACATATCCAACTCCTTGATATTGTAGGCGGCCCGCACCACCCTGGCGGCCGACTCGTCGTCTACCTTCCATCCGGCGAAGCTGAGACGCTCCTTCCTCGAAAGAGACTCCTTCACCCCTCGCCGCCACTTCCGGCACACCCCGCTCGCCCTTCCAAATCCCAAACCGCCCAAATCAAACCCAACAAGTCAAACCAACAACACGAAACTAGGGCTCCAGGAGTGCTTACTGTGCCAAATCCTTGAAGGAAAGGATGAAGGAGAAGATGTGGGCGAGTAGGTCCACGGGAAGCCGCTCTATCTCCGTCTCCATCGTCACTGCCGCTTCGATGTGGAGAGCTAAAACGGGAAGGTGTCCGACGCCTTTTGCTGTTTGTACGTCCGCCTCATCACGACAACGGCGTCGTCACGAAGTATCTTCATTTAGAATAGCCATTGTGACGGGAGCCTTCGCCGTTGGTCGCACGAGCATGTGGCCATCCTTAACTTGGTAGTTGGAGAAAACAGCCACGAGAACACTGTAGAAAATTGGATTATCCGCCAAAAGACATTTTTTCATATCAATCCCTGACATATGAGAATTATCCAATGATGTTCATATAATGGATAGATGGTTTTCTTCTTAATTCAGATAAATATTTTAATTTATAATTATTATTTTATATTTTTGATAATGGATAGATGGTTTTCTTCTTAATTCAGATAAATATTTTAATTTATAATTATTATTTTATATTTTTGATAATGGATAGATGGTTTTCTTCTTAATTCAGATAAATTTGAAGTATGATTTATTATCAGTGTATCAGATATAGATGAGAATAACTGTAATTATTATTTTAACTTATACATATAAATGTTATTTTATCAAAAAAAAAAAAGCTTATGTAATTTGATGGCCTATTCCGAGAAAATCCTAATAATATCCAAAAGAAGGGAAAAGTTAGAACGTTTTTTAATTTGCACTCCCATAAATGATTTCTATAAGATTTTGGATTTTTTTATAACTTTATATATAAATTTTATTTTAGGGACTCTAAATTTATTTGTATGGCTTGAAATATACAAATATCAAATGAGTGAATGAAATTGCTTAGCAAATATTTAGAAACAAGATTTTTTTTTAAAAAAAAATGGCAATATCAGACTTAATTAACTGAATAGAGTTTTTTTTTATTTTGAAAAATAAAAAATATTGATTATAATGAGAACCTGCAGAGAGGACAGCGATTACTCCGCTGTAGCCATTCCCTGAGACAAGCCTCATGGAATCGATGCCGGCGACAAGGCATCACCAGAAGTCGCGCCGCCACCTCAAAGTCCTCGAGGCATATGGCGCACGGACCGGCCGCCTGCTCCGCCAAGACCATCTCCAGCGCCTCAACGACCCAGGAGGTCGCCGGCCGTGCGAGGCCGCCATTAATCTCGGGCAGATCGGCCAGCACGGCCGGAGGAGCGTCCTCGATCACGACCTCGGAGGATATCCGCATCCCGCCACCGACGCGGAGTACGGAGCTGGCCATGACGGTGTACGCGCAGAAGGAAACCACCATGATTCGGAGCTCCGACCGGCCGACGCCGACGCCGACGTCATCACCGAGGAGCCGCGTGAACATCGCCTGCACTTCGCGCTCCAGAGTTCGGTGGTGATCCACGAGGGAGAAAGGGAAAGAGACGGTGAATCCCCCGGCGGAGGCGTCTTCGTCCGAGGTGGTCCGACGCCGGAAGCGCACCGTCAGCTGCGGCGAAGCCGTCGTCGGCCTCTGGTGGATCATCAAGCGAGCTTGGACGCGGAGCAGGAAGCTGCCGACGTTGACCATGGTCGGCGTCAAATCCATTTCCATGATCGGAGGAGAAAATCTCGGGGTGGAAATGGGAGCCTGAATGAACTAACCTAAACAGGGGAAGCTAAAGGAATTATAAATCCGAATAAGAGAAAAACAAAAACAGAGGATATTTATACAAATCTAATATTCGTCGCACCCGACCGGAGATAGAGTGGGGAAAGTTTTTCCTATTCTCTATGTCACATTTATGTAAATTCATCGAACTGTATATGCATTTTTATACTTCAGAACTAAAAATGAAAAGCGAAAAAGTGATTAGGGATTTATGCTTTTTAATTATTATGTAAAATAATCAACTTATTAGGGATTTTATGCATTTTTATTCCATTATCAAATATTGAAAAGTAAAACATAGCTCTAAAACGATACATGCATTATCTTTAAACAATAAAGCAACTCTATCACTTGAGTACCGACGCAACTCTATCACCACCGACTACGCCCATGAGGGACGTATTTGCTTTAAACAAGGTAGGACACCTCTGATCTAAGATTACAAATATATAATTTTATCACATTATCTAGTATGGATTAATATATATATATATATATACAATAAACATAATCACAACAGTTAAAGGTAATGCTTCATAATACTAACAGAGGAGGTAAATATTTAGATGAAACAATGTCGGGGGGAAAAATATACCTGATGTAACTAAAGCCATACTTCAACTTTGGTTGGATCCAAATTTTAAAAATACCAACTATACATGCGTAGGCATTCAATCACAATTGACAATCCCTTTTTTTCCAAGCCTCCAGAAAACGTCAACCATATCTAAATATATGGTCTTGCTTAGTCTTCAGTGTTCTTGCAGTTGCTACAATGAAAGGGTTTGAAGTAAACAATCTACTACAGCATGGAATTAGCAGATTTTGATGTATAAAAATTAGTAGATGAGCTAAACTAATCAAAATGGCAAGATACATTCAGAGGACAAACAGCCTAACATCAAAAATGAATCAAAGAGATGGTGACACCAAATGCACAAAAAGATTTCATTTGTAACTGCTAGCTCCATCGGATTGGATTTTCTTTTGCTTCAAATCATTACAAAACTATTCTCGTAGGGATTGCTTCTGTTCTTATTTATACAGGATAGCGCATTCTCATATCAGGTGTGATCCGATAGTTCTACCAGTTCAAATGAAAAGGTAAATTGAAGGGGCTTTTGAGAAAAAGCTATCATATACCAAATATTTGACACCTGGTAGGTAGAACAAGGTGACAGAATGGCATCCGTGCTCAGAGCGAAATAACGATGTCTTTTGCTTCTTAGCTGGGACCATACCAGGGCCCCACACTCCCATTGATATGCCCATTCCCATGGATTCCTACTCCATTTGAGATTATGGATGGAGGAATACCGATCGGCGCCGGAGGAGCTGAAGAATACAAGCCATGCACTTGTTGTGTAAGGGGATGCCCAGCCGCCAAAGAATGGCCATTAGTTTTCATCTGTTGAGTGGCATGGATCTGCCTGAGCCCTTCTTCGTGAATGCGGGTAAGTGTCTCAAGTTCTTTCATTGACAAGGTTTCCAGGCCTACACCATAAAGGGGAGCATGGCGCGACATTTCTTCCTGTAGGGAACCTTCAAGTGTGTGTATATATTGCTGCCAAAAAATACAACTACAGGACTTAGAAAACAAAGCTTGAGCTCATAAAAATATGCAAATTATGTTACACAAAGGGATTTTAATTAAAAGAAATATACCACCAAAGCGAATACACAGATATTAAGTTTGTTCTTGATAGCATATATTTTATAGACATAAATTCTGGCGACACAATGTGAAGAAATAAATGTGCAAAGGAAAAGCCATGTGGCTCTTTAACATAGCACTATTGGATTCATTTTAAGCTCAAGCGTACAGGAAATAACACTTGTAAAAATGCATCTATCCATCGACTTCTTCACTCTTGAAGTTTCACATTCTAACTTCTCAATAAGTAAGCTTTTATGTTGATAAAGTATTTTTTTGTTGGCATATCAAGGAAGTAAATACGATACAGATCATGGTTACACAATCACAACGACACCTAGCATGTATAGAACCAACAATATGAGAATACGTAGGAGATCTTAGAGGGCAGGTCATTAACAATATGCTACAAGTGAACCAAAATCCTTAAAACCGTAAATAAATTAAAAGAAAGAAAGAAACCTGGCATGCTTGCAGCTTTGCTTCCATCCCATCAATATATGCTTCACAGCGTGCAACCTGCTCTTCTTTCTCCCTTTTCTCTCCCTCAGTTTGTCCAACAGTTTCTGTTAATCTCCTCACTTCATCTTCAAGTGAATGCCTGACTTCCTCCCTTGTCACTGTCTCTGTAGCATAACGCTTCAATTCTTCATCAAATTTTTTACGTGCAGCTTCTGCACTTTTTAACCTTTCAGCAAGAGCATTCTTCTCTTTCACTACTCTCTGCATCAATTGTTACACCAAGTTAGTTTTAGACACCAACTAGTACCAGTGCCTTACTTTGGATCAACATGCTACAGAAAAAATAAAAAATTAGACCTTATTATGAAGAAAAGAAGGGAATTTAGGACAATTAAAATTTTGCAGTTAGTAAGAACACTGTTTGATTTAATTGATGTTACTAGAGATTATGTTCAGGTTCATATACAGCTCATTCATGCAGTCACCCTCCTTAAATAGTTTGAAAAAACAAGGCTTGAGGATGGTGATTCAGTAAATATAATATGAAAAGTATCAAGTGGTTTATGCAAAGCAAGTAGATCAATTGAACAGAGAAATTAAACGGGCAAAGCAATTGAACAGAGAAACTAAACAATACAACCTTTTCTTTTTGAAATAAGATGATGCTCGTATCTTTCAACTGATTTTACAACAAGCCAATTATTTGGAATCAGCCACATGGACGTTATTCAATCATTAAACTTATGCAAGACTATATCATTAGTAATTATATTAGATCTTTTAAATAAATTTAGCTAGAGTTTCCATTTGACTTCCCTCCATTCCTAGTCATCAAGTTTAATTGATTCAATGTATTTAACTTATAATCCATTGCTCATCTCTGAATATGTATATAGGTCTTAACCAATTTTTTTTCTTCTTATTTTACTGTATAATAGAGTTACAGCTACTTCTTTGAACTATTAGCTGGTACTACATATCCATTTTAACACTTACATCCTTGTTACATAAACCTTCTAAGCATTTTTACTATCCAATATCCATACAACGAGAGCTCCATTAGTCAAATAAATGCTTTATTTATTGAATGAAAGATGTGATGGAGCACGTCATTGAAGAGTAATCTCAATGATTTATCGTTGATACAACACTAATAGCACATGATAAATATAAATACATTAAGATGATGTTTTCTAACATAGATTACTCATCAGTTAAAATAACCAAAGCCCAGATGAATATTCTGAATTTAATTGGGTCATCCAGTAACGAACCAATTAGTAGAATACTTAATGGTCTAATGTAATCCTGTTACTCAAAAAAAATATAATTTGATTAATGCTAAAAACTCTAATAATATCTAAAAATAATAATGAAAGAAAAGCAAACTTCTGGCAACTCAAGTGTCAAAGGATGTTCAGGTTGGATTTGTTGAGTCACAAAATGTTTGTAAATTGGAGTAGAACTTCAATAATTCAGGTAATTAGCAAAGCATTCCAAAATTTGAAAGTTGAGCTAAAGAGAAACTGCTAGGTAGAATTATTAAGCAACGAAAGGATCTTCAGAACCATGCATTAAAGTACCTTTAACTCATCACGCTTCCTCGCTTTTAGTAGTGACAATTGTGTCTCTGCATCATGAAGGCGTTCCTGAAGAACTCTCCTGTCAGCCGAGAGCTTTGTAATTTCCTCATCTTTCTCAGATCGAAGCCATTCCAATTGGTTCTCAACTTCCAACAGCTGCTCGGTTAGTTCCTTCCTTTCACGGGAAAAATGCTCCAACTCTGTTTTCAACTCAGCCTGTCATTGAAGAAAATAACCAACAAATTAGTCAAAGGGCAAAATATATGTCAACAACTGAATGTAGGCCAGCAACTCAAAAAGGATAGACCTTAAGACAATTATTAGTTGCCTCTAATTCATTTAGCTTTTGCAACAAAGAAGCCTTTTCATTAGTAAAGTTAACAACTTCATCCTGTCTTTCCTCCCGAAGATGAATATTTTCATCCTCAACAGCACATATCTGATGCCAAAGGTTGGCACGGTTAACTTGGGCAACTTGGACAACTTCACGCAACATATTCAAAACTGGTCGGGCTATTCCATCTTCCTCTCTAACAAGAAATACCAAGACATCCATATCTATATCAGCTGCATGGCAACTATTTGACATATTTGTTGCACGTTCTACAAGCCCCTTCAACATCCTAAATCGGTAATGCTCCTCGGCATAAATCTTAAACATGATAGCATAAAGCATTCTCACAAAGTCCTGTACTCTTGCATCAGTGGAAAGAGCTAATACTTCGCCAAGAGAAAGAACTGATGTGAAGTCATCTTCTTGGACAGGCAATGAATTTAAGTTTGCATCTACTAAGTCTTGCCTGTTCTGTGAATCATCCACAACGAACCTAGATTTGGCATTCAACCTCTGAGAATGGCGCCTTTCTAACACCAGAGCAACGGATTGCAACCCAATGGCTCCTCGAGTTAAAGCTCTTTCAAAAACTTGTGAAACTTCTACAAACAATCCAGGTATGGATAACATCTCTACCAAAATGTAAACATCGGTGTGATGATGACATCCATGAACAACCTGATCATTCCCCACATGCCCATCGCAGGAAATGCCATTTTCCCCAAAGGAATAAGAACTACAAGATGTCAAGCAACTATCATCAAACTCACTATCAGAGTCGATGCCACTTAAAATGGCTTCAGCTATGTCAACATTGCTGTGCACCTGTTGTGCCAGAAAATCCAGCACGCATTGTGGAACTTCAGTACCAAGGCCTTTTAACCTCAAACGGAATGCTTTGACCTACATCGAAAAAAATAGAAATAGCTCTAGCATTTGTATTTAATATTATAGAGTATATGGAGGTTAATCAAATTACACAAGAAACAAAATACATACAGCTTGAGGAAGATGCTGGCATTGCAACGCAGCTTTGAAAATAAAACCCATTGCTGCTACAAGAGGTTCATTATTAGAGTCGGTCAACAGCTCAAAAGCCTGATATAGGATATGTTCCACTAACTCACTTCCGAACTCCAACTGACATAGAGCACGAAAAACCTGAAAGGCAGATAAACAATATTAAAGGGAAAATAGAAAAACAAAGACCACAGACATATGAAGCTAAAATATCTTTCCAACAAACTGTTTAGAAGTTCAAAATTATGCGAGAAAATAAAAATATAATCAGCAGAGAACCTGGCCATGAAGAAATGAAAATACCAGTAACTGTAACGAAGGGTCGGCATCTGGCTTCTGAAGACGGTCTAGAAGTGCATAAGCAGCAATAGAATGCTCAGAAGGATCGACCAGCTTGGGCACAAGAGCAATTAAATCCGGCTGAAGATGCTTTGGAGCTTTATCAAGCACAAGAATAATTTTCTGGACTGTTTGAGGACGCCTCCTGGGTTCAGGGCATCCTTGAGGCACAGCACTATCAAGTGCGTTCAGTGAATTAATAATCAATCCCAAAAGCTCCTCTGATTGCTCTGGCCATTTTGTCTAAAAAAGAATTAACAGTACAGTACATTAATAAAAAAATATCAAACCGGGAGTGCTGTTAGAGCTTACAGATGTGATTAAGATACTACCTTAGGAGCTTCAATAAATACATCATCTGCTGGTTGATCCCCAGCAGAAGTCTCAGGGGGAGAGATGGATTGGTCCTGGTTGCTTTTGTGTCTGTCATATGTTTTTGATAATGAGCTTTGTACTGCATAAGTGGTTCTGGTTTCTTCAACCTCACATCCCAATCTCTCGTAAAAGTCACATGTTGCATATTCTGTTGATAATTCACTATCACCACTGGGTTCTGGTGGGCTGCTAGCTTCATTAGAACTAGGAGAATTTTTTAAGCTTGCTTCAGAAGAATCATACCCAGTTCTCCCTTCTGATGGTTGGCAACACTCCACCATAATGTCTAGGAGTAAGTCAATGATAGCTTGTTGCAAGACTTTAACCCCCATCAACAAATTCATCAGGCTTGGAGAATTGGCATCACCCTTTGAAGCATCCTTATTGCTACAGCCACCTGAAAATATTTTGGTAGGAAGAAGCAAGCGCTTGACTTTAGCAGGGTTATCAAGATAAACACGCAGACCAGACAGAAATCCAGCAATTGCACCAGCATCCATGATAAGCTTTTCCCTTAATGTAACATGGGGTTGGGAGGGATTGTCTCCATATGTCAGATGGAAGCCTGCTCGCGAAAGAAGATTTCTGAACACATCTTCTTCATCTCCACTAACGCATTCACTATCTTCAGACTCAATAAGATCATCAGGGTCTGTTGATAGTGCATCCTGCTCATCTTCTGAGGCCAAAACCTGACAAAAGAAGTCAGAAGCCTAATGAATCATATGCAAGTGTACAACCTAGATAAGCACATGGACAACTTTTACTACAGAAATATTAGGTAAACAGAACAATGCCATATATTCAATATCTGTAATTGTAATATGTCCATGCAACACATGGTAGATGCAATGCAAAAGGCACTGTTGTTGTAAAGTACAATGTTACTCAGATGAAGTACAAGTATCCAACAAGGGTATGGATCTAGGTGTTTGACACTTCATTTTCTAAATCTGTTTGCACATGTTCAATTGGTGAGTTGTGCATGACTCAGGTGTCGATATTTGTGAGTTGGGTTTCCAAATGGGATAGATGAATAATATGAATATCACAGAGGTGTAAATAAATCTACCAGTAAACCTAACATCAGACATCACAGATAATGCAAAAGGATCTATGAAAAATGCTAGAAATCCATCTTACATTTCACATGGCTTTCAATCATAAATAGATCACAAAGGAAGACAGTTAAAATCTAAATACAACACGTATTCTGATGCAACACAAGCATATAACATGGCAAGCACAAGTACAAACAAGTACAGATAATTGCAGTAACTGATGTGATTAGCATTAGAATGACATGTATCCATGATATTAAGCACATTGCTAAAATTTCATTTCACAGATAGTCTTGATGGTTATCATCAATTGCTAAATTAGGAATAAGAAAATATTGTTCATTTAACATTTCTTTGACCTGTTTCTGACCTCCCCCAGGCACAAAAGTTCTATGTAAAAGTAAGACTTCCCCATACAAATTTGAGCCTGGTCAATTACCCCATGCTATAAAACCGTATTTTAAGATTGTAAATTGGCAATTTAACTTGTGGATTTTGTTTTTAATCCGTTGAGAAGGACATTTGCAATTTCTGATTCAACTTGATCTCAGAAGTGATCATTTAGAGAAATCAGTACATTAGAAAGTTTGAGACATTAGTAGAATGTTGTTTGCACAAGGTATAGCAAACACAAGAAACAGAAGTGCATTCGCCGAATTCAATCTAACCTCAAGATCAGCAAATTCAAACCAGGGGCAGCAATCAGTGATCTCACAAATGAATATAACAGTGTCACGGACAAGGAATCCAGCATCTGATTCCAGAAAATCTGTGACCTTCATAAACTGCAGGACAGAATTGTTCCAAGTTTTTGTGCAGATTGAAGACTCCTTCCAAACAGTTTTTGCCGGATTTTTCTGGTTTACAATAGCCATTCTGTACTGAACCCAAAAATTTTTGTCAGGGTCACTTCCAGATGACTGATCACTCTCCAAGTATATACAAATAGTGTCGAAGGACTCATAGACACCTACAATGTAATCAAAGAGGGAAAAAAAATAAAACACAGCTCAGTAAAATAAAAGCCTGTATACTAAATGAGAAATCTAAATTCATAATGTACCTATCCGGAGTTCACAACCCCCGGCTTGAAAGAATTTGCTAAAAATCTTGCGTGTTTCCATGATCTCCTTAAAGGACAAAAAATTTTCCACCCTCCACGTGAATGATCCTCTCTTGCATATAGCATCAACTTGAGATGTTGCAAGCACATTAGTTGAGTCAGTGTCTGAGTCACCAAATTCTTGTATTATAGAAGTCTCCTTCAGTATAAGAACCTCAGCAGAGAAAACAACAGTATCCTGGAGAAGAAAGCCAGAATCCTGATCGAAGAGACTAGTCAAAGTTACAAACTCACGCCAACCCCAATCTTTTGCAGCCTTTGAGTAGCGATTCTGTGACTCCTTTGTGACAGATTTCTCCTCCAATTTCTGATTAACAACTGACAATCGATGACTCACAAAGCAACTCCAATCACTTATAGTGTTGCGGGAATCTGTGACTTCCAGAAATACAGAGAGGTGGCATGGTGGTTGAGACTGCCCTGATGTCCATTGCAGTTGTAAGACAAAACAAAGATGAATTTGATCAGTAAGTGCACTTTCCCACATTATATATGCATCAATTGATTATAAATGGCCCAAATTGGCATATGCCAAAAATTAATAAGCATGCAAAAAGATCTAGATAGTGGCAGCATTAGTAATGATATGGTCTCATATGGAGATTAACAGCATGATGGTATTTGTGCATCAAAAAATAAATAGTTGGGGAGTATGTTGCATAGCAAATTAATATAAACTGACAGATAGGTCTCTAATATATCACTACCAAAAAGGTAACTAGTAAAGAATAAGTAACAATGTCCAGTAGCAAAATAGACCATTACCAACAGGGGCAATAATACGCAAATTGCACCTATGATATAGAGAAACCAAACTATCATACGACAAACTGATAGTAACTAAAGAGAGAAGAAAACATTGTGCATAACCAGGCAAACAGCTCACTTCTGAATGAGAGGATACCAAGTTCAACCTCAGTATTCAAAGAAATCAGAAGCTAATAGAATTCCACAAAGGAATATTTGACGTCGTTTTTACATACCTTCGTATACATGTACTCCCAGAATAGAACGAAAAGAAGCAAATGAACATTATAAAAAGAGCTTACCCCTAGGATAGACAATCAGACGACAGTCCCTGTTGCCAATCTGGAACTTCCTGCTCTTAATGCAGAGCCCTGTGATCTTGCGTTTCTTAAGCAGGTCCTTAAGCCTTGTGAAGTTTTCTATCCTCCATGTGAACTTGCCGAAATGCCCATCAGACTTTCTTGCCACCCCCCTACCCCCACTATTGCCTACTATAGGCCCAGAGTTCTTTGTGAAGCTGCTTGACTCCCTGATAACATGAAAGGAGGTGTTGAACACGGCGGTGTCATCGACGAGGAACCCAGCATCTTCCCTGACGAAGTCCTCCATCCGCATGTAGTCGTTCCACCCCAAGCTGGTGTTGTCACCGCCTTTATTGTCCGAGGCAAACCGCCCATAGGAGTCACGATGCACATGGTTCAACCCAGGCCGCTGATTCAGGACCGACATCCGGAAGAGGCACCAGCAGCTGCGATCAGGAGCAGGGGCAGCAGGGCCCGAAATGTTATTGGCGGCCTTCTCGGTATCCTTGCTCTCGAGGCACATTGAGAGGTGGTCGACCCCCGCAACGGAGCTCTGGTACACACTGATCCTGAGGTTGCAATCGCCTGCCGGGAACACAGGACTCATGATCTTCTGCGCCTTGATCATCTCCAGGAAGAGGCTAAAGTTGTGGACCTTCCAGGAGAACTTGCCGCCGAGAACGTCAGCCGGGGTGGTCTGCGGCTCATGGTCACGGCTGAATGCGACGGTCTCATGGAGTAGCAATATGTCAGCGGTGACGACGAGGGAGTCCGAGTGCGGAAGGAGAAACCCGGATCTCGAGTCGAGGACGCCGGAGAACGGAGCGAAGTCGCACCAGCCGTGCGACTTCTTCTTGGAGGAGAACCGATGCCAGGAGTCCCGCGCGACGGATTTGGAGTCATCGAGGTGGTTGGACACCGCGAGGCGGTAGCTGGCGAAGCAATCCCACTTATTCCCGGAGGAGGAGGAGCCGCCGCCGCGGGGGTCGACAATCTGGAGGTACAGCGAGAGGTAGCCGGGGAGCGCCTGCGAGTCGCCGCGGGGGTAGACGAGGAGGCGGCAGTCGTAGCCGCCCACCTCGAAGTAGCGGCTCCAGAGCGCGCGGGCCTTGGCGCGGGGGAAGTGCGGGATGGTCCAGCGGCAGGAAGCGGAGTGGTCGCCGCTCCGCTCCACCGCGACCGCGTCGCCTCCGCTGACGTCGCGGGAGCTGGCGGCGAGGGAATCCGCCGGTGCGGCGGAGGGGGAAGAGGCGGCTGCGGGACGGCGGGGCTCGAGGAAGGGGCCCGATGCGGAGGTCGAAGACGAGGAGGAGGAGGAGGAAGAGGAGATGGAATCGGGGAGATTGGGAGGAGGAATCATGGCGGTGGTAAAGATGGACGGATCAATCGGTCGCTAGGGATTGGATTGGAAGAGATAGGATGGGATGCGTAGCAAGTGTTCGGTTTATTGCGGCAACGGCTGGGCCTGGGACATTTAGGGGCGAAGACGGGACGGGAGGACTAAAGGAGGGGTTGTATTGTCTGCGTGCCCGGAGGCTATTTGGGTTGGGATATGGTGACGCTACAGCCTCCTCCGCTTGCGTTGTCACTACGAACTATATACCTTGCATTGCACAATAACAATTATTATTATTATTAAATTACAAATTTTGTATTAGCATATTCAAACCACAAATATTCGTGTCAAAATATGTGTTTTTCATTTTGTCCATTGACATTGGAAAACATTGAAAATATATGTAAATATCTGAATTCTACATGTGTTTTTATCAGTTCAACGTAGACGGTATCAGCCTTCATAATTTACATAGCTGATTATAAATGGATAGATGATTTAGGTTAACCTAAATTATCTAAATGGTTCTTGCCGACAAAATCACATCCATGATTCCATGATTTGAGTTATAAATAGATAGATTATGGAATTTGGTGTTGACTTAATGCTCATTTCCATTATGGAATTTACGTTGTGTAGCATCAGTCTTAAAATTATTAGTGATGAGATCTCTTACTCGTTTTTTTTTTCAAAGGAAAACTTTTGGATAATGACTCGTTCAACCAATGTGATTGGGGAGTTCCATAGAAAAGGTAATTAAACAACTTTAGTGATCTTGCACCGTAAACAATGTATCACTCACACGTTTGGTGAACAAAATAATAAAAATAATTTCATCTAAATGAGGCCATGGAATGCATTGGAAGCTTGAACAGGCAGGCACTACTGGTGCATATTGGCTGGATGGTGAGACTGCTGCACTGCACTCGTGCCAACTAGTAACAGGCAGTATACCAACTGGGATAATGGCAAGTGCCATAGCATTCTTGTTATCTAGGTCTGCAAATCTGCAACAACTATGAGGATGAACAAGAAACCATATATATTTAATATGAAATATAAACAGACACAGGTAAAAAGGCACAATCTGATCATGTTCTGTTTCCAGTTGTATATGCTTTTACCTCACCAACTAGACCTCTTCTTCAACATTCTTGTCAATATTTTTGTGTATGCATTCATGCCGATGGTTTTCTGGAATCATTATCTCTATAGCTATGTCTTAAATTTTGGTAGAACATGTTCAGTAAGTGCATGCATCTGTTGGCTGAAACAGGAAACATTCTTAATCTCAACGAAGAGCTGCAGTCATCGAAGCGTTGGATAGAAGGATCGGAGATCTTCTAAATCTACTGTCATTTTCATGTAATTTCTCCGATCTTATCTTAATCTTTTCACCTAAAAAAGTCCGCTCCAATTTGACGATTCGGCGGCTTTACTCATCGGCTTCCACTGAGATTTGAAGACCGTAATCTTAAGGCTGTCTTCTAGTGCCAATACTTCCTATAAATTAACTCGTTCCTAATTTCTAGGGTTGCTAAATTTAGAATCAATGCTTTCTTTCGCAGAATCATTCTTTTCTGATAGCTACATTCCTCGCCGGGATTCTTGTCAAATTCGCTAGAAAACCAGAAAACACTGGTTTTGTTCGTAGTTTCCAGGGTTGTGTACTTAGAATCAATTCTCTGATAGCTACATTTTTTCATGGGGATTCTTGTCATCTTCCCTTGCAGTCTTTTCAAGGACTATCTTTTCTTTACACTTAATGTGTGTTCATGCTTTCCAATTCATCTCGAATGGCCCTCGACCAGAAAACACTGTTTTTGTTCTTAGTTTTTAGGACTGCATACATAGAATCAATCCTTGGGTAGCTACTTTTTTTCATGGGAATTCTTATCATCTTCTCTCACAGTGTTTTCAAAGATCACCTTTTCTTTATGCTTACAGTGTTTTCTCTAGTCAGCACGCTTTATGGGTTGGCGGAACGAGAGCATCCATGGTGATCCTTTCACCGAATTGGGGTGGAGTTCCAAGTAAGTGGAAAAGAAGGATTTGCTTAAATAAGCATTTTTAGTTGTATATTGATCGATTTTGAATCGAAATTGCTAAGCGATTTGAGTTTTTGGAGAACCTTTCGACAAATTGGGGTGGAGTTCCGAGTGAGAGGGCATTTCTTGGTACTTTTCTCAGAAGGTTTTACTCTCCACTGGTAAGAAAGTAGATTATTGATACCTGATATTGCTGCACTAGTGAATATGAACACTTTCTCTACAATGACAGAACAAATGAAATGATGGCTCATTACTGAAACCACTACTGAATCACAATAGTCATGTCCCTCCATTGATTTGACCAAGTAGCTGTTTGTATAAACTATCATTTGCCGACACTTGAAAGCTACAATTATAGATTTTTCCTTTCAGAAGTTGATAAAATAATGCTTGCCTCTAGAACGAGATGAGAGAGTGTTGATCATGTTCTTCTCGTTGCTTCAGTGCCTCTAGAACGAGGGACTGTTTTAAACTGAAACTATAGCTAAATTTTCTATGGGCAACTTAAAATTTTCTCATGTTTTTTTTTCTGTCGACTTGTTCTAATGATTCGTCAAATGCGCAGAGAGATCTCAAAAAGATCAGAATCAGCATCCACATCCACCAAGTAGCTGGCATCGTTCTGATTTACAGTGTTCTTATTGCTGCTCTGGCTTTTCTTAACTGCATCGAACCACTGCGGATCGATCCTTCCCATAGAGAAGAGTTCGCGACTATCATCGTCGCCGATGGCGGCACCGCTTCTGTCGAACGACGACGAGCCGATGAAGCAAGGATTGGACGTCCTGTGCACATTTGCCGGCTCGTACTTGAACCTGCTCTGTCCCAAGTTGACCAGAATCGTTGCGTCGGTGTTCGATGAGACTGTCGGGAACATGGGAGCTTTGTAGATGTCGGAGCGGCAGTGAATGACGTGCATAAGCTCGGAATCCACCGTGAAGAACACCTTCTTCTTCCTCGGGTCGAAGCCGCAGCCGATTACCCTGTTCACCTCTGCCCACTCTGATTTCTCCGATTCGAAAACGAGCATCGTTCCTGCGATTTTGAAGAAAAGCCGCCATTTTGAATTCTAGATCTGCTACGATGCTTGATGACGAGGGAAAGATTCAATTTTGGGATCTTACCGTCGAGAAAGACGCGCCCATTGGAGTGGAAGCCAATGGAGCCTGGGTATGTGCCGGAGAATGATCCGCCTGGAAGTGTTCCGCTATGGGTGAGGCCCAAGGATACAAGAATTGTGTTGTTGATTTGGTTGCGGCATTCTTCTTCTCCGGCGTAAGCTTTGGTTTCTGGGATTGGAGTAACGATAACATCGGATGCACACGGAAGAACGGCATGGGATTTGAAGGAATTCTCCGAGATAAGCTTCGCACTATCAGCTTCCTCGACGACGTCCGCGGCCTTGGTTCGCTTATTTTCTCGAGGAGAAGTCCACTGTTGTTGCGGTGGCGGCGGGTTCTTCAGGTACAAGACGGTGATCTCAAAATAGGCTTCTTTAGGGAAGAAGGACACGCCGAGAGGAGGGCCGGGCAACGGAAGGAGCATCCTCGCCGTCGAGAAGTCTTCGCCGTGGAGGCTCCTCTCTCTCGGATGCAACTTAACCGTTTGCGAAAATTCTGAAGAGCCTGAAGGCACCTCCCATTTCGTCTCCACGGCGCCGCTGTCGCATGGGTGCGCACAGCGCCGACACGGCGGCTGCCCGCTTGCGAACGTGAATCGCGACCATCCGTGCTCCACCGCCTCGCCCACCAGTCTCGGGTGGTCATCCCAACTGAACGTCGCCAGCGCCGACTCGCTACCGGATCTGTGGCCGGTGCTGGAGCGGAAGGAGAGGTGCAACTTGGCGATCCCGGCTTGCAGACTCTGCGTTCCCGCTTTGCTTGCGGATTGAGGGAATTGGGGAGTCTTCGGTGAGGAGAACCGCCGGCAGCGGCGGTACCAAAGGAAGATGGAGAGAAGGAGGAGGAGGAGGAAGACGGAGGCGATCGAGGGGGCTAGAATTTTGATCCATAGCTTCATCTGGCTACGTTGTGGAAATGGCGACATCGAAGAAAGCAGGCATGGAAGATGATCGGCTCAAGAAAGGAACGGAGAGATGATTCATTAATGCTCAGGTGAATGTATCATATTATATTTATATTCGTTTATATAAAAATTCTGGAAACTAAATAATAAATAAATCAATAAATAAGACAACAGTATTACTTATTAGGCACTTGAGAAGATTAATAAAAGGAAAATAAAAAAATCACCACCTCCTATGAAAATTTTATTAAAATATTATCCCTGGGATCATAGTGCCACGGTAGGTTGTCACTCAGATCCCTAACTACGACGTATTCAGGAATTTTCCTTCAACTATGACATATTTATAAACTTTTGAAATCGGTACAGATCACCCCAGGGATGGCATCACAACCCCCTCAAAGTTATCAAATTTTTCATCTCACCGCTAGCTATTTTCAAATTTGTCGTTTCACAGTTAACCTTTTCACTTTAGATAAATTAACGGTTTTAATAATCTGCTGGCTTTTCTGTCTATTTATTAAATTTAAAATATTTGATAAGAAGCATCAGATTTCTCAGAAATTCTTCATTTTTTTAGTCTCCAAATCAATTAGCATAGCATTAACTAAAAATGAATTAAGTGACATGAATACTAATAGTTATATGACCAGCAAATTTGATAAGATACTCTGAAAAATATAATTACAGAGAGAAATTTCTAAATAACGTGCCACTAATTAAATATTTAAAACAGTGACAAAACAGTCTGACAAAACAGTAGATTTAAATATTTAAGAATTTTACTGAATCTAAGTCCAATCATGTCAGATTACCGGGACTTCGTAGATTTTAACTACAAATTTTATCGTCAATGGCAGTTGACTTCCAGAACCACATTGTTTGTGCATGCTAATTTCATTTATCAACCTACAAAGAAGCTTGTTTCATGCATGAAAATTTTTTATTTTCAATTTTTTACTTTTCATAGTACAAAATAAATTTTATTTTGAAATAAATATTTATCACTAATTTTTTTAATATTTCTAAATTTATTGAAGATGGGTAGTTTTTCAAAAGTCAACAATAATTATTTATTATTTTTAAAAAATAAATTAAAAAATAAAGTACTACCGTGTATTATTCGTATTATTAAAAAACAGATACATATATATAGTTCTTAACACTGAACATGGAGGCACGACACATACAAAATATACAACTTTTTATTGTAAGAGAAGAAACCGCCCTAAACACTGATATAATTTGGTAATCAGATTTCTAATGAACTACTGAAGCTGAAGAGGCTCAGGCAGCTGATCTATTTGATGACAAGCTGAACAGGTAGTATCTGGAAAGAAACATATAAAGGATTCTCTGCATAGCAAAGAAATTCAAGCAAAATCACTTCTCCAAAGAACGCTACACAAATACAATACATACAATGAGCATCCACAGTCAAAGAGTATCGCATATGATGCTCAAGCAGGGTGAGAGTGGATGCATATGTATAAGAGAAGTCGAGTCGTCCTAGCGAATTCAACCGTGGAAGAAACACATGTTCTTATCAAACTAACAAGCCACTTTTTATCGTACATGTCCTAACCATCAGATTGATCACAGGAATGTAACTGCTCCATTTCCTCACTGGGAAACACTTCGGCCTGCAAAGATGGAGCGATATTGTTTACGTGAAGCCATGTCAAGTCCCACATGCTGTCCCCGCCTATCGTACTTCTTTTTGCAAGGATGCCCTTGGATTTCATTATAATAAGAATGTTTTTGAGAAGCTCTGGAATCAATTCTTGCAGTTTGTCATTCTTCTTGCCCCTCACTTTTACCTTCTTGTACTTTTCCAAACGACTGAGGACCCCTAACCAAAGCTTGCAGAAGCTACTCAAGCCGAAAAGCTCTTGCAGTTTCTGCAAGAAGACCTTTGACAACAATTTGACTGCTTGCACAAGTGTACCCTCCATGTTCCGGAACTCTTTCTGCGATTGATTCTGTGCGCACTCCAACAAGTCATCGAGAATATCAAATATAACAAGATCGAAGGCCTGCGCCCAAGTTGAGGGTAGGATACACATCCCATCTGCACCAACAAAACATCTCTGCAGCGATACCACTGCATGATTCCTTACTTCTTCCCTCTGATCCAAACAAATCTTTCTCAGCAATTGCACCAGTCGCAGCCACATCTCTCTGATTCCCTCAGAAACTTTCTCAGCATCTGCGCCTGCTTCCCTAATCTCATTAGACCAGCGAGAAAGACAATTCATTGATTCTGCCATTAGATCTAATGCACGGACTGATCTATCCGTTAGGCCAACACGAGATTCTGCAAACTGTCTCGCAGCTTCAATGCAAAGGACATAGTTGGCTGGTGATAGATGAGCCCCTTCAGACATGATGAAAAGAATTGCCTCAAAGCCTACTTCTGAAGCTTCTGGGTGTCGAGCGGTGATAGAGAGTAGGGATGCTATGGTCCGCCAACCCATTTGTGATTTGATATGGGTGGCATTTGCTTTTACAAGTCTCGTGACTTCTTGTGTGATATTCTCACAATAAGCATCAGCCACACGAGCATCAAGCTTCAAAACCAATTGAAGTGACCTTAAAAGCTCATCAGCAAGATTCTCTTTGTAAGGTAGTAGCCGCTGACAAATTCTTAGGAGTCCAAAAACAGCCTTTTCCACAAGGGCACAAGGCATCACGGTGGATTGAACAATGTTAGCTATATGCTCATAGACACCCTGCCAAAGAAGCCCAATTCTATCCCGGTTGTTTAGTGTGATGGCAATAAGCAGCTCCAAGCAGAAAACTGCTGTGTCCTCGTCATCAGGGGAACTACTAACTTTCTGGGGCCGACCAGCTGCCCAGATAAGTGCCTTGGCAATTTGCATCAGCGAATCAGCATGTAAAAACTTGCTTTCTATGAAGATGCTATCAATGCGACATTTCTGTATTGTCTGCAGAGTTCTCTGATGAGCAGCAAGTTGCTGTTCAGATGGTTGCAACCTTGGTTCTTCTGTGTCCAGAGATAATAACTGGCTGAATCTCCCCATTAGACCAGAAGATCTCCGAGGGTGACTCATACTATGAATATGAGAAATGGGCAATGAGCTTGTGACAGGTTTTCCAGGGACAGAATCTAGAGGCAATTCTGAATCATCTGCTGCATCACTTGCCACACGAGCAGGAAGCAAACCTAATTTGTGTAATCGCAAAATACAATCAAGGATATTTCTCCAGCCAGTGCGTATGCAATCGCCATATCTATTTGCTATGCTAAAAACTGTCTCGGTTGCCAGCCTAGCTTTTATGTCATCCCCAAAGGCTGTCACAGTTTCCTCAACGAATGATGAGTTCAAAAGAGTTGTGAATTTGCATAGGGATACAACTAAATCATCCAACACATCCTCTAGGTGATGATATGCTGAGATCTTAGCGACAGCCAAGAAGCCATCTACACATGTTGAGAGAACTTCTTCATGATCTGCAAAATCAAACACCACTGAGATGGCAGCAATTGTAGGACCTGACATGATTGCAAACATGTCACGATCAAGGTATGGAAGGGAGTTGCAAACAATGTAAGGAGATGTCTTCTTTGACTTCTGCATGACATCAATCCATCGGCTAGGTGACATTTCCGTAAAACCAAAACCCTGTTCAGGAACAGTTCTTATTTCATTCTTGCATATAGAGTAATAGAGCTCTGTCAGGAACTCCCTTGGGAGGTCATTACCACCATTAATGCGGCGATTATTTCGGATGAAATCCTCTTCAGTCATCTTCTTCTTTACCTGAACATTATGTTGATCTGTATTGAGCATTATAAGTGAGTATGCCAACACGAGTGCTGCATCCTTGTCAACAAGAATCTGAGGTGATTGCTCATAATACCTCTCTGAGAAAGCCTCAAGTACTCTCTGAATCTTCTGAGATTCACCAGGCAAGCGGAATGTTTCTAGGAAAAGTCGTAGAGCAGTATCCAGATTCATGTCCTGAAAATCAAAAGTCCATGCAAATTCATGAAGTACTTGCACACAAAACTCATCATGATTTCCCAAGAAGTCACCGACAAGGTTCTTATCCAAGCCAGCTGTGTATCTGAAGAAACAAGCCACGCTCTGTGGATCGAGCTTCTCGGGCAGCAGATGAGTTCCTTGCAGAAACTCCAAGCCCTTCTTGGGGTCTCTGTTAAAGTGATCCGCACCAATCATTAATCTCCTTTTAATGTACTTTCTCCGCCGGACAAATTTAACCCAATATTCTGGAGCAGAGTAGTTCTCGCACCTCACTGCCCAAAATGGTGAATATTCCTGAAGCTCCAACGAAGACTGTTCAAGAGAGGGAGATGCATTTCCAATCCTATCAGCCATTCCCTCGACCACTGCAATCAAACCATCCAAAGCAAGAACATGCATGGAAGAAAGAGGGCAGTTGATAGGAAATGCACTTTTTGACAGAAGATTGGCTAGCTCTTCAAACATATTGCTGCAAGTAATGTCGCAATCGAAGTTGGCATACATCTCTGTCATAAAGTTCTTCTGACGGCAGAAGTCCACGAGAGCCTCCATGGCCACTTCTTGCTGTTGATAGCTAGCCCCATATCGACTTTGTGCAAGCCTCAAGATCACACAAGAAAAGAATGCCTCCAGTTGTAATTTGAGCTTCGTGCGCAAGTGGCGATAAAGATTCAGAACTATACTACATACTGTGGACAGTATTAGAGGGCTCATAGACAAGCCAAACTGTATCAAGTTTCTGAACAATTCATCCTGTATTAGAGATAATAATTTTGGGTGTTTACTTATTGATGGTCCTCCCAACTCAACAGCTGAGTTGATCATGCTAAGGGCAAATAGTGGCACATCTTCATCAAATGCTACCTGATTCGTTGCAGGATTCCTACCACCTTGGTCTTGGACATTTATAAGAGAACATAAGAAGTGAAATATCTCCACCATACAAGGAACTCCATATGGGTCTACAATGATTTTCATGTCATGTTTTTGTTCTGACCCCATACCAATTTCATCTCCCACGCCTTTGTCATCAACCTTGATACTCCCATTCCCATTTTCTACTTGAGCAATCCCAAAAGCCTGGTCCATATCAACTGCACTTATCTGCAGACCTTTGTCATCACATTCTATGTTTTTGCGTGAATAATAAAACTTGCAAGCAGAAGAACATCTTTGTTTGTATAAGAGTGGTGAAATTAAAACGTAGAATATTTAATTCTTAACAGTCTATTTACTGAAATTGTACCTTTGGGTTCAAAGAAGAAGATGCATCACCATCCTGGACATCAGCCAAGTGCAAGAAGATGCAGCGGACAAGCTCATGCATCGTGTGCCTTGAAAATCTCTGCAACAACTCTCCTTTGGTTGTCGCCTGGTGGACGACGCGGAAACAGGTATTTACAATTGTGCAGACATGCTGGTTGCTCAGCACAGTCGATGCACGGCTCCGCATGATCGCAAGCAGCACCTGGAGTATCTTCATCAGAACGGCCTCCTCAGAAGCAGGGTCGGTCACCTCAAACCGGCAGCTCGTGACGGCATCGACAACCAAATGCATCGCAGCTCCAACCGCAGTCCAACCGCAGTCCCACGCCGGGTCGAGGAAGTCAAGAGTAAGGATCTTGTACAAAGAGGAGAGAGCCACACTGGTGATAGGAGCGCCGATCTCATCAGAGCGGACCACGTCCACGAATGGCCTGAAATAAACAGAAGGGTCGATAGTGGACCAGGGGCGGCGGACGTCCCCCCAAGAGAACACCTGCCGGCGGAGTAACTTGAGGGACAGGATTAGGGAGTGCTCAATGATGTGATCATCCGCGGCTGAAGCATACCGGCCGCCCCACCGCACATTGCGGCGCATCACAGCGAGGATTGCGCTGACCTCCGAGCATATCACGCAGGCAAGGTCGGCTCTGGCTGACGGATCACCGAAGGCCGGTGCCTTACAGCCATCCTCGGCGACGTCGTAGGCTTCCTCCTCGATGGGGTTTATCTCGAGCCGCGCGAACCCCATTCGAGCAATACAAAGACGGCTTTTTCAACCAAGCACGAGGGTTTCTGATCTACGGCTTCTACTAAACGAGGATTCGAAAATAAAAACCAAAAAAGGGAGACCTTTAGGGGAGGTACCTTCTATAGATCCAAAAATCGACAGATTGATCGATGAAGCGGAAGCAGAATGGAGATGAGAAGGTCATAGGAAGCAAAAGACTGTTAGCCGGACATCGAGGAGGAGGAAGAGTACCCGATCGAAGCGAGGAGATGCCATTGGAGAACTCCAAGACCAGGAGAACACGCGAGGGAGCACCCGTCTCTGCGTTCAAGCGCCCTCGCCTTAGTTTTACTTTTCGGGCTTCTGTTTCCATGGTCTCTTTTTTTCACTTTGATTCCGTTAACTATAAATTGGGTTGGGCTTTTGTTTGGGCTTTGACTTCATACGGTAATCATTTGTGACTAATCGGTAATTAACTTGTTAATGTGCTAATCAACTAATTGACTTATTATATATATATAGAGTTCCTTTAAATTATCTAATTGAAATATTACATTACAATTTGAAGAGAGAAAAAAATCCTTTTTTTGTCAAATAGTTGACTTAATTCCATTAAAAAACAGGGTTTGGAACTGAAATGGAGCTAGGTTCTCTTATTTTAAAGCGTTTAACAACAATAAAATTATTTTAAATTTTTTCAGAAAATGTAAAAAAGGGAAAAAGAAAAACAAGTCAAAAACCTGGACCAATCCTTCCCTTCCCTTGGGACTGAACATGAAATTACGAAACACGTTACGAAGGAAGGGCAAATGGAATATGATAGGTCAGTCATCGGATT